>NC_091751.1:10576583-11256583 GCF_043380555.1 Nothobranchius furzeri | reverse complement strand
TGAGCGGCTCCAGGAGAGAGGCCCAAGCAAGACACGCCCCGAGGAGCGTCTTGACACATGTCAACACTGGGTCGGACTGAGGGCCTCCATGAGAGAAGCCCAAGCAAAACGCGCCCCGAGGAGAGTCTTGCCACATGTCAACACTCGGTCTGACAGAGGGCATTCAGGAGAGAGGCCCAAGCAATACGCACCCCGAGGAGCATCTTGCCACATGCCAACACTGGGTCTGACTGAGCGCCTCAAGGAGAGAGGCCCAAGCAAGACGCGCCCCGAGGAGCATCTTGCCACGTGTCAACACTGGGTCTGACTGAGCGCCTCCAGGAGAGAGGCCCAAGCAAGACGCACCCCGAGGAGCGTCTTTCCACGTGTCACCACTGGGTCTGACTGAGCACCTCCAGGAGAGAGGCATAAGCAAGACGCGCCCCGAGGAGCGTCTTGCCACATGTCAACACTGGGTCTGACTGAGCGCCTCCAGGAGAGAGGCCCAAGCAAGATGCGCCCCGAGGAGCGTCTTGCCACATGTCAACAATGGGTCTTACTGAGGGCCTCCAGGAGAGAGGCCCAAGCAAGATGCGCCCGGAGGAGCGTCTTTCCACATGTCAACACTGGGTCTGACAGAGGGCCTCCAGGAGAGAGACCCAAGCAAGACGCGCCCCGAGGAGCGTCTTGCCCCATGTAACCTCTGGTTCTGACTGAGCGCCTCCAGGAGAGAGGCCCAAGCAAGACGCGCCCCGAGGAGCGTCTTGTCACATGTCAACACTGGGTCTTTCTGAGCGCCTCCAGGAGAGAAGCCCAAGCAAGACGCGCCCCGAGGAGCGTCTTGCCACATGTCAGCACTCGGTCTGACTGAGCGCCTCCAGGAGAGAGGCCCAAGCAAGACGCGCCCCGAGGAGCGTCTTGCCACATGTAAACAATGGGTCTGACTGAGGACCTCCAGGAGAGAAGCCCAAGCAACACGCGGCCCGAGGAGCCTCTTGCCACATGTCAGCACTCGGTCTGACTGAGCGCCTCCAGGAGAGAGGCCCAAGCAAGACGCGCCCCGAGGAGCGTCTTGCCACATGTCAACAATGGGTCTGACTGAGGGCCTCCAGGAGAGAAGCCCAAGCAAGACTGCGCCCCGAGGAGCGTCTTGACACATGTCAACACTGGGTCTGACAGAGGGCCTCCAGGAGAGAGGCCCAAGCAAGACGTGCCCCGAGGAGTGTCTTGCCACATGTCACCACTGGGTCTGACTGAGCGCCTCCAGGAGAGAGGCCCAAGCAAGCCGCGCCCCGAGGAGCGTCAGGCCACATGTCACTACTCAGTCTGACTGAGCGCCTCCAGGAGAGAGGCCCAAGCAAGATGCGCCCGGAGGAGCGTCTTGCCACATGTCAATACTGGGTCTGACAGAGGGCCTCCAGGAGAGAGGCCCAAGCAAGACGCGCCCCGAGGAGCGTCTTGCCACATGTCACCTCTGGTTCTGACTGAGCGCCTCCAGGAGAGAGGCCCAAGCAAGACGCGCCCCGAGGAGCGTCTTGCCGCATGTCAACAATGGGTCTGACTGAGGGCCTCCAGGAGAGAAGCCCAAGCAACACGCGGCCCGAGGAGCGTCTTGCCACATGTCAGCACTCGGTCTGACTGAGCGCCTCCAGGAGAGAGGCCCAAGCAAGACGCGCCCCGAGGAGTGTCTTGCCACATGTCACCACTTGTTCTGACTGAGCGCCTCCAGGAGAGAGGCCCAAGCAACACGCGCCCCGAGGAGCGTCAGGCCACATGTCACTACTCAGTCTGACTGAGCGCCTCCAGGAGAGAGGCCCAAGCAAGACGCGCCCCGAGGAGCGTCTTGCCACATGTCAACAATGGGTCTTACTGAGGGCCTCCAGGAGAGAAGCCCAAGCAAGACGCGCCCCGAGGAGCTTCTTTCCACATGTCAGCACTCGGTCTGACTGAGCGCCTCCAGGAGAGAGGCCAAAGCAAGACGCGCCCCGAGGAGCGTCTTGACACATGTCAACACTGGGTCTGACAGAGGGCCTCCATGAGAGAGGCCCAAGCAAGACGCGCCCCGAGGAGTGTCTTGCCACATGTCAACACTGGGTCTGACAGAGGGCCTCCATGAGAGAGGCCCAAGCAAGACGCGCCCTGAGGAGTGTCTTGCCACATGTCACCACTTGGTCTGACTGAGCGCCTCCAGGAGAGAGGCCCAAGCAACACGCGCCCCGAGGAGCGTCAGGCCACATGTCACTACTCAGTCTGACTGAGCGCCTCCAGGAGAGAGGCCCAAGTAAGAAGCGCCACGAGGAGCGTCTTGCCACATGTCAACACTGGGTCTGATTGAGGGCCTTCTGGAGAGAGGCCCAAGCAAGACGCGCACCGAGGAGCGTCTTGCCACATGTCAACAATGGTTCTTACTGAGGGCCTCCAGGAGAGAAGCCCAAGCAAGACGCGCCCCGAGGAGCTTCTTGCCGCATGTCAGCACTCGGTCTGACAGAGGGCCTCCATGAGAGAGGCCCAAGCAAGACGTGCCCCGAGGAGCGTCTTGCCACATGTCAACAATGGGTCTGACTGAGGACCTCCAGGAGAGAAGCCCAAGCAACACGCGGCCCGAGGAGCGTCTTGCCACATGTCAGCACTCGGTCTGACTGAGCGCCTCCAGGAGAGAGGCCCAAGCAAGACGCGCCCCGAGGAGCGTCTTGCCACATGTCAACAATGGGTCTGACTGAGGGCCTCCAGGAGAGAAGCCCAAGCAAGACTGCGCCCCGAGGAGCGTCTTGACACATGTCAACACTGGGTCTGACAGAGGGCCTCCAGGAGAGAGGCCCAAGCAAGACGTGCCCCGAGGAGTGTCTTGCCACATGTCACCACTGGGTCTGACTGAGCGCCTCCAGGAGAGAGGCCCAAGCAAGCCGCGCCCCGAGAAGCGTCAGGCCACATGTCACTACTCAGTCTGACTGAGCGCCTCCAGGAGAGAGGCCCAAGCAAGATGCGCCCCGAGGAGCGTCTTGCCACATGTCAGCACTGGGTCTGACTGAGCGCCTCCAGGAGAGAGGCCCAAGCAAGACGCGCCCCGAGGAGCGTCTTGCCACATGTCAACACTGGGTCTGACAGAGGGCCTCCAGGAGAGAGGCCCAAGCAAGACGCGCCCCGAGGAGCGTCTTGCCACATGTCACCATTGGTTCTGACTGAGCGCCTCCAGGAGAGAGGCCCAAGCAAGACGCGCCCCGAGGAGCGTCTTGTCACATGTCAACACTGGGTCTGGCAGAGGGCCTCCAGGAGAGATGCCCAAGCAAGACGCGCCCCGAGGAGCGTCTTGCCACATGTCACCTCTGGTTCTGACTGAGCGCCTCCAGGAGAGAGGCCCAAGCAAGACGCGCCCCGAGGAGCGTCTTGCCACATGTCAGCACTCGGTCTGACTGAGCGCCTCCAGGAGAGAGGCCCAAGCAAGACGCGCCCCGAGGAGCGTCTTGCCGCATGTCAACAATGGGTCTGACTGAGGGCCTCCAGGAGAGAAGCCCAAGCAACACGCGGCCCGAGGAGCGTCTTTCCACATGTCAGCACTCGGTCTGACTGAGCGCCTCCAGGAGAGAGGCCCAAGCAAGACGCGCCCCGAGGAGCGTCTTGCCACATGTCAACAATGGGTCTGACTGACGGCCTCCAGGAGAGAAGCCCAAGCAAGACGCGCCCCGAGGAGCGTCTTGACACATGTCAACACTGGGTCTGACAGAGGGCCTCCAGGAGAGAGGCCCAAGCAAGACGCGCCCCGAGGAGTGTCTTGCCACATGTCTCTACTTGGTCTGACTGAGCGCCTCCAGGAGAGAGGCCCAAGCAACACGCGCCCCGAGGAGCGTCAGGCCACATGTCACTACTCAGTCTGACTGAGCGCCTCCAGGAGAGAGGCCCAAGCAAGACGCGCCCCGAGGAGTGTCTTGCCACATGTCAACAATGTGTCTTACTGAGGGCCTCCAGGAGAGAAGCCAAAGCAAGACGCGCCCCGAGGAGCTTCTTTCCACATGTCAGCACTCGGTCTGACTGAGCGCCTCCAGGAGAGAGGCCAAAGCAAGACGCGCCCCGAGGAGCGTCTTGACACATGTCAACACTGGGTCTGACAGAGGGCCTCCATGAGAGAGGCCCAAGCAAGACGCGCCCCGAGGAGTGTCTTGCCACATGTCACCACTTGGTCTGACTGAGCGCCTCCAGGAGAGAGGCCCAAGCAACACGCGCCCCGAGGAGCGTCAGGCCACATGTCACTACTCAGTCTGACTGAGCGCCTCCAGGAGAGAGGCCCAAGTAAGACGCGCCCCGAGGAGCGTCTTGCCACGTGTCAACACTGGGTCTGATTGAGGGCCTTCTGGAGAGAGGCCCAAGCAAGACGCGCCCCGAGGAGCGTCTTGCCACATGTCAACAATGGTTCTTACAGAGGGCCTCCAGGAGAGAAGCCCAAGCAAGACGCGCCCCGAGGAGCTCATTGCCGCATTGCAGCACTCGGTCTGACAGAGGGCCTCCATGAGAGAGGCCCAAGCAAGACACGCCCCGAGGAGCGTCTTGACACATGTCACCACTTGGTCTGACTGAGCGCCTCCAGGAGAGAGGCCCAAGCAACACGCGCCCCGAGGAGCGTCAGGCCAAATGTCAACACTGGGTCTGACTGAGCGCCTCAGGGAGAGAAGTCCAAGCAAGACGCGCCCCGAGGAGCGTCTTGCCACATGCCACTACTCGGTCTGACTGAGCGCCTCAGTGAGAGAGGTCCAAGCAAGAGCGCCCCGAGGAGCGTCTTGCCACATGTCAACACTGGGTATGACTGAGTGCCTCCATGAGAGAAGCCCCAGCAAGACGCGCACCGAGGAGCGTCTTGCCACATGTCACTACTCGGTCTGTTTGAGCGCCTCCAGGAGAGAGGCCCAAGCAAGACGTGCCGCGAGGAGCGTCTTGCCACATGTCAACAATGAGTCTGACTGAGGGCCTCCAGGAGAGAAGCCTAAGCAAGACGCGCCCCGAGGAGCGTCTTGCCACATGTCAACACTGGGTCTGACTGAGCGCCTCCAGGAGAGAGGCCCAAGCAAGACGCGCCCCGAGGAGCGTCTTGCCACATGTCAACACTGGGTCTGATTGAGGGCCTTCTGGAGAGAGGCCCAAGCAAGACGCGCCCCGAGGAGCGTCTTGCCACATGTCAACAATGGGTCTTACTGAGGGCCTCCAGGAGAGAGGCCCAAGCAAGATGCGCCTGGAGGAGCGTCTTGCCACATGTCAACACTGGGTCTGACAGAGGGCCTCCAGGAGAGAGGCCCAAGCAAGACGCGCCCCGAGGAGCTTCTTGACCCATGTCACCTCTGGTTCTGACTGAGCGCCTCCAGGAGAGAGGCCCAAGCAAGACGCGCCCCGAGGAGCGTCTTGTCACATGTCAACACGGGGTCTTTCTGAGCGCCTCCAGGAGAGAAGGCCAAGCAAGACGCGCCCCGAGGAGCGTCTTGCCACATGTCAGCACTCGGTCTGACTGAGCGCCTCCAGGAAAGAGGCCCAAGCAAGACACGCCCCGAGGAGCGTCTTGCCACATGTCAACAATGGGTCTTACTGAGGGCCTCCAGGAGAGAAGCCCAAGCAAGACGCGCCCCGAAGAGTGTCTTGCCACATGTCAACACTGGGTCTGACTGAGCGCCTCCAGGAGAGAGGCCCAAGCAAGACGCGCCCCGACGAGCGTCTTGCCACGTGTCAACACTGGGTCTGACTGAGCGCCTCCAGGAGAGAGGCCCAAGCAAGATGCACCCCGAGGAGCTTCTTGCCACGTGTCACCACTGGGTCTGACTGAGCGCCTCCAGGAGAGAGGCCCAAGCAAGACGCGCCCCGAGGAGCGTCTTGCCACGTGTCACCACTGGGTCTGATTGAGCGCCTCCAGGAGAGAGGCCCCAGCAAGACCGGTCAGGCCTGCAGTGTACACATCAGAGACATGATGTTCTTTCACAGAACTGAGGTTGTTCATTACTAAATGACTTTTACAGCAATATTGTTATTATACTATACAACAGGTTGATCATAATAATGTGTATTAAACCCACAACCTAGCACTGAGGACAGGAGACAACGCTACCACCTGTCGTGAGAAACAAGAGTTTGGTTAACAATGATCATCGTCGTGTCCCATTGTAAACGGGCGCGCCATCGCACACATCGTACATGTGTGTTAACCCACCTGTACGCGACAGACTTTGTGTGTTGCATGACATCGAGATGTATTGACGTCTGTGTCAATACAGGACTCTCTATAAGCCGGGAGCTGGACGCTAACGACCTGTGCATGCGCCACACAAAAGGTATCGTACATGTGTTAACCCACCTGTATGCGACAGACTTTGTGTGTTGCATGACATCGAGATGTATTGACGTCTGTGTCAATACAGGACTCTCTAAGCTGTGAGCTGGACGCTAACGACCCGTGCATGCGCCACACAAAAGGTAACTCGACTAACTACAAAACGCATATTGTGATGTAGAAAGTTGGCTCGACTGTTTGAATCAGCTGCAGCTGCGGTTTACTCACGAAATGAATCGCACGCTTGTTAGAAGTACATTCGGAGCACTTAAAAAATACATCGCTCTCATCGAGTTCCGTCTCAGCGTTCACCGGCTGATGGGCAAGAGCGTGACATGGGATCGCCAGGAACTTACTTAAGGAAAATTATCTCATTTGGCATTTACTCACGGACCCAAGAAACCAGTTCCGAAAAATGGTCGAGAATTATAACTTGTCTAATAGCAACTGGAAGATATGTTGCGTCATAAGCCTCTGATGGTTCACAAGGTGCACGGTCCACTTGAAATCCTAATGCTGTATTTGTAGTACATACACTAAGTCTTCTCTGTTGATGTCAGACTAGAGTTTTATTAGAGTTTTACTTTGCAACAATGGGATTCGAGCAATTGATGTGTATATTTTTAATAGTGCAAAATGCTACTATTCCTAGGCTGAATGTATGACATGGCTCTTATGTATCATTATGTATCGTTTCCATTAAGTACTAATTTAAATAAAGTCCCTCTGTCCTCAGTGCTAGGTTGTGGGTTTAATACACATTATTATGATCAACCTGTTGAATAGAATAATAACAATATTCCTGTAAAAGTCATTTAGTAATGAACAACCTCAGTTCTGTGAAAGAACATCATGTCTCTGATGTGTACACTGCAGGCCTGACCAGGGTTTGCACACAAGGGCCTGTGTGTGTGTGTGTGTGTGTGTGTGTGTGTGTGTGTGTGTGTGTGTGTGTGTGTGTGTGTGTGCGTGTGTGTGTGTGTGTGTGTGTGTGTGTGTGTGTGTGTGTGTGTGTGAAACAAATAAAGATAAATATAGCTAGTGCGGCCACGAGCGGTCGTGCAGGGTAGAGGCTGCGCGAAAACGCCTCTAAAACAAGCGCGTGCCCACGCCCGATCCGTGGAAACACATAGAACTAGCAAACTTACTAGCAGAAATCAACGATCGCACACGGGTCATTGAGTGTGTACAGGGTTCGTCTGCGTGTGTGGCATTGGGCAATCTAGCGGCAACCGAGTGGCCTGAAGGCGGAACCGGCCAACCCGTCGCCTTCACCATCGTTGCGCTTCGAGATGAGCTATTGCTAAAGATGATCGTCCTCGTCAACCACGGCGCTACCAGAGTTACCACAACATGCGCCTTAAAAGCGTTCTCGTTTGGGTCAGCGCCACCAGAATTGAATCGGCAAGTCAGCGGATATTACACAACTCGTAACGAAGACCCTCTCCGCGACCTCGCGGCCAGTGTGCGCAGTGTACAGCAAATGACAAACGATGTTGCGAGCGATATATCGGAAAAACTTTGCACTGACGCGACGGTCGCCACTGCAGGTTGTGTGAGTCTCGCGCAAAGTGCCATATCAAACGTGCGCAAGCTAGTGACAAGCAACTTCACCAGATCCGTAGATTCTGCATACGCTCGGATACGAATGAAAGTATCGAGAGATAACACCGACACAAGTTGCGCGACGGCGCTGGCTTCAGTCGCCACAACACTGGATTTATTAATCAACGTAATTGTGATCGTAATGGCGTTTCGAGTGTGCACCAGAAACTACAACCAGTACTACAGAAAACTGGCATGAGGGTCGCGGTCTAACGTTATGTTGGTGTCTCGCATCGACCGTCGACGGCCGTTTGCCAGCGGCTGAAAATGGCAGTTGATGAAATGGAAACGCCGACCGTCGATAGTGCACTCTCGCAAGTTCCAACCGCACCATCTCAGGAGACAGACCACAGAGTCATATTAGCGCAGGGTAGATAGAAAATGTGCAAACCGCCGCAACCGCCCATATACATACTATACGAGTTCAACATAGAGTGGAGTAAGAAGTTACTACCGATTGTATTTCCAACGTGCAAGCAGCTGGTGTGTGACGCTTTACTTGAGTATCACAGAGGTTGCGATGTCCTGTGATCCACGAGCGCATGGAAACAAGTGAACGAACTTCTACCGACCGTACTATTGGGGTATGAGCGAGCTGTACAATCAATACACTCTAGACACGTGGACTTTGCCGCGTTACTGGACACGCATATCGCAACAACAAAACTGGGTCAAGTGTTCGGGGCGTCACCGCGCTCGACTATACACGTCTCTGCCTACCACGAGTACATGAGCCCACAAGATCCTAAGCGAGGTCGAAGCCGTTGTGTCTACCCAACGCAAATTCAGCACAGCCGTGCGCGCTAAGACAAGTCCCTCTAGACTGCTGGAAACTTTGGAAACGTGGAAGGCTGGCGTGTACGCGCTTTCTACACATCTCAACGGCATGATCGCGATACTCTCGGCCGCACAACAACTAATGGTCATGTGTTCGGAAGGTCTGATCAGGTCTGACATGACCGGTTGTCAATCGACGTCGAGCGTGCACTCACACACGGATATCCTGGCGTACAGTAAAGCGACAGCAACCTCTATGCTCACGTTGATCGCCGATGTTTCGAAGGGCAATCGAGTGTGTTGGCTGACGAAAGCTATGGTGACCGACGGTCGCGTCGACTACAATGTGCCTCATTGCGACTGGAGAGGCGTATGTGATCCTTTGCAAATCGACAACACCACCACGGTCGAGTGCGAAGTCACGGTCGGCGGCGTGTTGTCCTTACTGTGCCCCATACAATGTGACGGTCCGTGTGACGGACCGGTGTGTTACGACCCGACTAACGAAACGTACCAGGTGATAACATTGCATCTGCCCATTACAGCGGAGCGAGCGTTTCGCCACACTCCCAAACCAAGGTTAATAGTTGTAGCGAACGCCCTTTCGGACCTCGGTGCACGCGAAACACTGGTGTACGCTCACAACATCACGCTCGAGACAGCTCAAGCGTTACGCGAAACAAAGGACGTATTCAAATCCATAGAGAATATACGGTCTTTAGCGTATGCGTATATAAAGAAGGTCGATGACATTTACAGACCCGGCAGCGTGGGCACCACAGTAGAACAACAAGGTGCTCTCAAGCGCACACAGATACTGGCCGCATTATCACTCGCGATGTCTATCCTGACATACCCGTTTCTGATTTCTATGTATATTAAATTATGACAAGAGCTACTTTAGGTGGTTACGATTACACTCTGACCACCTGCCTTAGTTTCTGCTAGTGACCTATAAATACATTTGCCCACTTGCTCTCACTGCCATTAAAGCGGCTGTACCCACACGTACAACACCCAAGAAAAAAAATGATCTCGCTGTCTGTACTGGGTGTACTCTCAGTAGTCGCAGTTGCTCAGGCCATGGTGGTACGCTCACATAACGCCTCTGAGATACGTCCCATCACACCACCTCCTACACTACTCGCGAAGGAGTATTCAACACCCCCTTTGTACGAAGACAACCATTATAACGAGCACAGCACAACGCTTGCCGCACGCGAAGACAACATGCAGGAGACAACGCTACCACCTGTCGTGAGAACAACGGATTCGAGTGACAACGATCGCGACTATGACGAGCACATTACAACACCCTCTGTGCACGAAGACCAGGTGCAGGAGACAACGCTACCACCTGTCGTGAGAAACAAGAGTTTGGTTAACAATGATCATCGTCGTGTCCCATTGTAAACGGACGCGCCATCGCACACATCGTACATGTGTGTTAACCCACCTGTATGCGACAGACTTTGTGTGTTGCATGACATCGAGATGTATTGACGTCTGTGTCAATACAGGACTCTCTATAAGCCGGGAGCTGGACGATAACGACCCGTGCATGCGCCACACAAAAGGTATCGTACATGTGTTAACCCACCTGTATGCGACAGACTTTGTGTGTTGCATGACATCGAGATGTATTGACGTCTGTGTCAATACAGGACTCTATAAGCTGGGAGCTGGACTCTAACGACCCGTGCTTGCGCCACACAAAAGGTAACTCGACTAACTACAAAACGCATATTGTGATGTAGAAAGTTGGCTCGACTGTTTGATTTAGCTGCAGCTGCGGTTTACTCACGAAGTGAATCGCACGCTTGTTAGAAGTAAATTCGGAGCACTTAAAAATACATCGCTCTCATCGAGTTCCGTCTCAGTGTTCACCGGCTGATGGGCAAGAGCGTGACATTGGATCGCCAGGAACTTACTTAAGGACTATCATCTCATTTGGCATTTACTCACGGACCCAAGAAACCAGTTCCGAAAAATGGTCGAGAATTATAACTTGTCTAATAGCAACTGGAAGATATGTTGTGTCATAAGCCTCTGATGGTTCACAAGGTGCACGGTCCACTCAAAATCCTAATGCTGTATTTGTAGTACATACACTAAGTCTTCTCTGTTGATGTCAGACTAGAGTTTTATTAGAGTTTTACTTTGCAACAATGGGATTCGAGCAATTGATGTGTATATTTTTAATAGTGCACAATGCTACTATTCCTAGGCTGAATGTATGACATGGCTCTTATGTATCATTATGTATCGTTTCCATTAAGTACTAATTTAAATAAAGTCCCTCTGTCCTCAGTGCTAGGTTGTGGGTTTAATACACATTATTATGATCAACCTGTTGAATAGTATAATAACAATATTCCTGTAAAAGTCATTTAGTAATGAACAACCTCAGTTCTGTGAAAGAACATCATGTCTCCGATGTGTGCACTGCAGGCCTGACCGGGGTTTGCACGCAAGGGCCTGTGTGTGTGTGTGTGTGTGTGTGTGTGTGTGTGTGTGTGTGTGTGTGTGTGTGTGTGTGAAACAAATAAAGATAAATATAGCTAGTGCGGCCACGAGCGGTCGTGCAGGGTAGAGGCTGCGCGAAAACGCCTCTAAAAACAATCGCGTGCCCACGCCCGATCTGTGGAAGCACGTAGAACTAGCAAACGTACTAGCAGAAATCAACGATCGCACACGGGTCATTGAGTGTGTACAGGGTTCGTCTGCGTGTGTGGCATTGGGCAATCTAGCGGCAACCGAGTGGCCTGAAGGCGGAACCGGCCAACCCGTCGCCATCACCATCGTTGCGCTTCGAGATGAACTATTGCTAAAGATGATCGTCCTCATCAACCACGGCGCTACCAGAGTAGCTCGTAACGAAGACCCTCTCCGCGACCTCGCGGCCAGTGTGCGCAGTGTACAGCAAATGACAAACGATGTTGCGAGCGATATATCGGAAAAACTTTGCACTGACGCGACGGTCGCCACTGCAGGTTGTGTGAGTCTTGCGCAAAGTGCCATATCAAACGTGCGCAAGCTAGTGACAAGCAACTTCACCATATCCGTAGATTCTGCATACGCTCGGATACGAATGAAAGTATCGAGAGATAACACCGACACGAGTTGCGCGACGGGGCTGGCTGTAGTCGCTACAACACTGGATTTATTAATCAACGTAATTGTGATCTTAATGGCGTATCGAGTGTGAACCAGAAACTACAACCAGTACTACAGAAAACTGGCATGAGGGTCGCGGTCTAACGTTATGTTGGTGTCTCGCATCGACCGTCGACGGCCGTTTGCAAGCGGCTGAAAATGGCACAGTTGACGAAATGGAAACGCCGACCGTCGATAGTGCACTCTCGCAAGTTCCAACCGCACCATCTCAGGAGACAGACCACAGAGTCATATTAGCGGAGGGTAGATAGAAAATGCGCAAACCGCCGCAACCGCCCATATACATACTATACGAGTTCAACATAGAGTGGAGTAAGAAGTTACTACCGATTGTATTTCCAACGTGCAAGCAGCTGGTGTGTGACACTTTACTAGAGTATCACAGAGGTTGCGATGTCCTGTGTTCCACGAGTGCATGGAAACAAGTGAACGAACTTCTACGGACCGTACTGTTGGGGTATGAGCGAGCTGTAAAATCAATACACGCAGACTTTGCCGCTTTACTGGACACGCATATCGCCACAACAAAACTGGGTCAAGTGTTCGGGGCGTCACCGCGCTCGACTATACACGTCTTGGCCTACCACGAGTACATGAGCCCACAGATCCTAAGCGAGGTCGAAGCCGTTGTGTCTACCCAACGCAAATTCAGCACAGCCGTGCGCGCTAAGACAAGTCCCTCTAGACTGCTGGAAACTTTAGAAACGTGGAAGGCTGGCGTGTACGCGCTTTCTACACATCTCAACGGTATGATCGCGATACTCTCGGCCGCACAACAACTAATGGTCATGTGTTCGGAAGGTCTGATCAGGTCTGACATGACCGGTTGTCAATCGACGTCGAGCGTGCACTCACACACGGATATCCTGGCGTACAGTAAAGCGACGGCGACCTCTACGCTCACGTTGATCGCCGATGTTTCGAAGGGCAATCGAGTGTGTTGGCTGACGAAAGCTATGGTGACCGACGGTCGCGTAGACTACAATGTGCCTCATTGCGACTGGAGAGGCGTATGTGATCCTTTGCAAATCGACAACACCACCGCGGTCGAGTGCGAAGTCACGGTCGGCGGCGTGTTGTCCTTACTGTGCCCCATAAAATGTGACGGTCCGTGTGACGGACCGGTGTGTTACGACCCGACTAACGAAACATACCAGGTGATAACATTGCATCCGCCCATTACAGCGGAGCGAGCGTTTCGCCACACTCCCAAACCAAGGTTAATAGTTGTAGCGCACGCCCTTTCGGACATCGGTGCACGCGAAACACTGGCGTACACTCACAACATCACGCTCGAGACAGCTCAAGCGTTACGCAAAACAAAGGACGTGTTCAAATCCATAGAGAATATACGGTCTTTAGCGTATGCGTAAATAAAGAAGGTCGATGACATTTGCAGACCCGGCGGCGTGGGCACCACAGTAGAACAACAAGGTGCTCTCAAGCGCACACAGATACTGGCCGCATTATCACTCGCGATGTCTATCCTGACATGCCCGTTTCTGATTTCTATGTATATTAAATTATGACAAGAGCTACGGTGGTTACGATTACACTCTGACCACGTGCCTTAGTTTCTGCTAGTGACCTATAAATACATTTGCCCACTTGCTCCCACTGCCATTAAAGCGGCTGTACCCACACGTACAACACCCAAGAAAAAAAATGATCTCGCTGTCTGTACTGGGTGTACTCTCAGTAGTCGCAGTTGCTCAGGCCATGGTGGTACGCTCACATAACGCCTCTGAGATACGTCCCATCTCACCACCTCCTAGACTACTCGCGAAGGAGTATTCAACACCCCCTTTGTACGAAGACAACCATTATAACGAGCTTAGCACAACGCTTGCCGCACGCGAAGACAACATGCAGGAGACAACGCTACCACCTGTCGTGAGAACAACGGATTCGATTGACAACGATCGCGACTATGACGAGCACATTACAGCACCCTCTGTGCACGACGACCAGGTGCAGGAGACAACGCTACCACCTGTCGTGAGAAACAAGAGTTTGGTTAACAATGATCATCGTCGTGTCCCATTGTAAACGGGCGCGCCATCGCACACATCGTACATGTGTGTTAACCCACCTGTATGCGACAGA
Organism: Nothobranchius furzeri; assembly: GCF_043380555.1. Lineage (NCBI taxonomy): Eukaryota > Metazoa > Chordata > Actinopteri > Cyprinodontiformes > Nothobranchiidae > Nothobranchius > Nothobranchius furzeri. Next base: position 11,242,638 of record NC_091751.1, on the reverse strand, counting down.
CTTTGTGTGTTGCATGACATCGAGATGTATTGACGTCTGTGTCAATACAGGACTCTCTATAAGCCGGGAGCTGGACGCTAACGACCCGTACATGCGCCACACAAAAGGTATCTTATATGTGTTAACCCACCTGTATGCGACAGACTTTGTGTGTTGCATGACATCGACATGTATTGACGTCTGTGTCAATACAGGACTCTCTAAGCTGGGAGCTGGACGCTAACGACCCGTGCATGCGCCACACAAAAGGTAACTCGACTAACTACAAAACGCATATTGTGATGTAGAAAGTTGGCTCGACTGTTTGAATCAGCTGCAGCTGCGGTTTACTCACGAAGTGAATTGCACGCTTGTTAGAAGTACATTCGGAGCACTTAAAAAATACATCGCTCTCATCGAGTTCCGTCTCAGCGTTCACCGGCTGATGGGCAAGAGCGTGACATGGGATTGCCAGGAACTTACTTAAGGACTATCATCTCATTTGGCATTTACTCACGGACCCAAGAAACCAGTTCCGAAAAATGGTCGAGAATTATAACTTGTCTAATAGCAACTGGAAGATATGATGCGTCATAAGCCTCTGATGGTTCACAAGGTGCACGGTCCACTCGAAATCCTAATGCTGTATTTGTAGTACATACACTAAGTCTTCTCTGTTGATGTCAGACTAGAGTTTTAATTAGAGTTTTACTTTGCAACAATGGGATTCGAGCAATTGATGTGTATATTTTTAATAGTGCACAATGCTACTATTCCTAGGCTGAATGTATGACATGGCTCTTATGTATCATTATGTATCGTTTCCATTAAGTACAAATTTAAATAAAGTCCTTCTGTCCTCAGTGCTAGGTTGTGGGTTTAATACACATTATTATGATCAACCTGTTGAATAGTATAATAACAATATTCCTGTAAAAGTCATTTAGTAATGAACAACCTCAGTTCTGTGAAAGAACATCATGTCTCTGATGTGTACACTGAAGGCCTGACCGGTCTTGCTGGGGCCTCTCTCCTGGAGGCGCTCAATCAGACCCAGTGGTGACACGTGGCAAGACGCTCCTCGGGGCGCGTCTTGCTTGGGCCTCTCTCCTGGAGGCGCTCAGTCAGACCCAGTGGTGACACGTGGCAAGACGCTCCTCGGGGTGCATCTTGCTTGGGCCTCTCTCCTGGAGGAACTCAGTCAGACCCAGTGTTGACACGTGGCAAGACGCTCCTCGGGGCGCGTCTTGCTTGGGCCTCTCTCCTGGAGGCGCTCAGTCAGACCCAGTGTTTACATGTGGCAAGACACTCCTCGGGGCGCGTCTTGCTTGGGCCTCTCTCATGGAGGCCCTCTGTCAGACCCAGTGTTGACATGTGTCAAGACGCTCCTCGGGGCGCGTCTTGCTTTGGCCTCTCTCCTGGAGGCGCTCAGTCAGACCGAGTGCTGACATGTGGCAAGACGCTCCTCGGGGCGCGTCTTGCTTGGGCCTATCTCCAGAAGGCCCTCAATCAGACCCAGTGTTGACACGTGGCAAGACGCTCCTCGGGGCGCGTCTTGCTTGGGCCTCTCTCCTGGAGGCGCTCAGTCAGACTGAGTAGTGACATGAGGCCTGATGCTCCTCGGGGCGCGTGTTGCTTGGGCCTCTCTCCTGTAGGCGCTCAGTCAGACCAAGTGGTGACATGTGGCAAGACACTCCTCGGGGCGGGTCTTGCTTGGGCCTCTCTTCTGGAGGCCCTCGGTCAGACCCAGTGTTGACATGTGTCAAGACGCTCCGCGGGGCGTGTCTTGCTTGGAATTCTCTCCTGGAGGCCCTCAGTCATACCCATTGTTGACATGTGGCAAGACGCTCCTCGGGGCGCGTCTTGCTTTGGCCTCTCTCCTGGAGGCGCTCAATCAGACCGAGTGCTGACATGTGTGAAGACGCTCCTCGGCCGGGTGTTGCTTGGGCTTCTCTCCTGGAGGCCCTCAGTCAGACCCATTGTTGACATGTTGCAAGACGCTCCTTTGGGCGCGTCTTGCTTGGGCCTCTCTCCTGGAGGCGCTCAGTCAGACCGAGTGCTGACATGTGTGAAGACGCTCCTCGGCCGGGTGTTGCTTGGGCTTCTCTCCTGGAGGCCCTCAGTCAGACCCATTGTTGACATGTTGCAAGACGCTCCTTTGGGCGCGTCTTGCTTAGGCCTCTCTCCTGGAGGCGCTCAGTCAGACCGAGTGCTGACATGTGGAAAGACGCTCCTCGGGGCGCGTCTTGCTTGGGCTTCTCTCCTGGAGGCGCTCAGAAAGACCCAGTGTTGACATGTGACAAGACGCTCCTCAGGGCGCGTCTTGGTTGGGCCTCTCTCCTGGAGGCGCTCAGTCAGACCCAGTGGTGACATGTGGCAAGACGCTCCTCGGGGCGCGTATTGCTTGGGCATCTCTCCTGGATGCCCTCTGTCAGACCGAGTATTGACATGTGGCAAGACTCTCCTCGGGGCGCGTCTTGCTTGGGCTTCTCTCATGGAGGCACTCAGTCAGACCCAGTGTTGACATGTGTCAAGACGCTCCTCGGGGCGTGTCTTGCTTGGGCCTCTCTCCTGGAGGCGCTCAGTCAGACCCAGTGTTGACATGTGGCAAGACGCTCCTCGGGGCGCGTCTTGCTTGGGCTTCTCTCCTGGAGGCCCTCAGTCAGACCCATTGTTGACATGTGGCAAGACGCTCCTCGGGGCACGTCTTGCTTGGGCCTCTCTCCTGGAGGCGCTCAAACAGACCGAGTAGTGACATGTGGCAAGACGCTCCTCGGGGCGCGTCTTGCTGGGGCTTCTCTCATGGAGGCACTCAGTCAGACCCAGTGTTGACATGTGGCAAGACGCTCCTCGAGGCGCGTCTTGCTTGGAACTCTCTCCCTGAGGCGCTCAGTCAGACCGAGTAGTGACATGTGGCAAGACGCTCCTCGGGGCGCGTCTTGCTTGGACCTCTCTCCCTGAGGCGCTCAGTCAGACCCAGTGTTGACAATTGGCAAGACACTCCTCGGGGCGCGTCTTGCTTGGGCTTCTCTCCTGGAGGCCCTCAGTAAGAACCATTGTTGACAAGTGGCAAGACGCTCCTCGGGGCGCGTCTTGCTTGGGCCTCTCTCCAGAAGGCCCTCAATCAGACCCAGTGTTCACACGTGGCAAGACGCTCCTCGGGGCGCGTCTTGCTTGGGCCTCTCTCCTGGAGGCGCTCAGTCAGACTGAGTAGTGACATGTGGCCTGACACTCCTCGGGGCGCGTGTTGCTTGGGCCTCTCTCCTGGAGGCGCTCAGTCAGACCAAGTGGTGACATGTGGCCAGACACTCCTCGGGGCGCGTCTTGCTTGGGCCTCTCTCCTGGAGGCCCTCTGTCAGACCCAGTGTTGACATGTGGCAAGACACTCCTCGGGGCACGTCTTGCTTGGGCCTCTCTCATGGAGGCCCTCTGTCAGACCCAGTGTTGACATGTGTCAAGACGCTCCTCGGGGCGCGTCTTGCTTTGGCCTCTCTCCTGGAGGCGCTCAGTCAGACCGAGTGCTGACATGTGGCAAGAAGCTCCTCGGGGCGCATCTTGCTTGGGCTTCTCTCCTGGAGGCCCTCAGTAAGACCCATTGTTGACATGTGGCAAGACGCTCCTCGGGGCGCGTCTTGCTTGGGCCTCTCTCCTGGAGGCGCTCAGTCAGACTGAGTAGTGACATGTGGCCTGACGCTCTTCGGGGCGCGTGTTGCTTGGGCCTCTCTCCTGGAGGCGCTCAGTCAGACTGAGTAGTGACATGTGGCCTGACGCTCCTCGGGGCGCGTGTTGCTTGGGCCTCTCTCCTGGAGGTGCTCAGTCAGACCAAGTGGTGACATGTGGCAAGACACTTCTCGGGGTGCGTCTTGCTTGGGCCTCTCTCCTGGAGGCCCTCATTCAGACCCAGTGTTGACATGTGGCAAGACACTCCTCGGGCTGCGTCTTGCTTGGGCCTCTCTCATGGAGGCCCTCTGTCAGACCCAGTGTTGACATGTGTCAAGATGCTCCTCGGGGCGCGTCTTGCTTTGGCCTCTCTCCTGGAGGCGCTCAGTCAGACCGAGTGCTGACATGTGGCAAGCCGCTCCTCGGGCCGCGAGTTGCATGGGCTTCTCTCCTGGAGGCCCTCAGTCAGACCCATTGTTGACATGTGGCAAGACGCTCCTCGGGGCGCGTCTTGCTTGGGCCTCTCTCCTGGAGGCGCTCAGTCAGACCGAGTGCTGACATGTGGCAAGACGCGCCCCGAGGAGCGTCTTGCCACATGTCAACAATGGTTCTTACTGAGGGCCTCCAGGAGAGAAGCCCAAGCAAGACGCGCCCCGAGGAGCTTCTTGCCACATGTCAGCAATCGGTCTGACTGAGCGCCTCCAGGAGAGAGGCCAAAGCAAGACGCCCCCCGAGGAGCGTCTTGACACATGTCAACACTGGGTCTGACAGAGGGCCTCCATGAGAGAGGCCCAAGCAAGACGCGCCCCGAGGAGTGTCTTGCCAAATGTCAACACTGGGTCTGACTGAGCGCCTCAGGGAGAGAGGTCCAAGCAAGACGCGCCCCGAGGAGCGTCTTGCCACATGTCACTACTCGGTCTGACTGAGCGCCTCAGGGAGAGAGATCCAAGCAAGACGCGCCCCGAGGAGCGTCTTGCCACATGTCACTACTCGGTCTGACTGAGCGCCTCAGGGAGAGAGGTCCAAGCAAGACGCGCCTCGAGGAGCGTCTTGCCACATGTCAGCACTCGGTCTGACTGAGCGCCTCCAGGAGAGAGGCCCAAGCAAGACGTGCCCCGACGAGCATCTTGCCACATGTCAACACTGGGTCTGACTGAGTGCCTCCATGAGAGAAGCCCCAGCAAGACGCGCCCCGAGGAGCGTCTTGCCACATGTCAACAATGGTTATGACTGAGGGCCTCCAGGAGAGAAGCCCAATCAAGACACGCCCCGAGGAGCGTCTTGACACATGTCAACACTGGGTCTGACAGAGGGCCTCCAGGAGAGAAGCCCAAGCAAGACGCGCCCCGAGGAGCGTCTTGCCACATGTCAACACTGGGTCTGACTGAGGGCCTCCAGGAGAGAGGCCCAAATAAGACGTGCCCCGAGGAGCGTCTTGCCACATGTCAGCACTGGGTTTGACTGAGCGCCTCCAGGAGAGAAGCCCCAGCAAGACGCTCCCCGAGGAGCGTCTTGCCTTATGTCAGCACTCGGTCTGACTGAGCGCCTCCAGGAGAGAGGCCCAAGCAAGACGCGCCCCGAGGAGCATCTTGCCACATGTCAACAATGAGTCTGACTGAGGGCCTCCAGGAGAGAGGCCCAAGCAAGAAACGCCTGAGGAGCGTCTTGACACATGTCAGCACTGGGTTTGACTGAGCGCCTCCAGGAGAGAGGCCCCAGCAAGACGCGCCCCGAGGAGCGTCTTGCCACATGTCACTACTCGGTCTGACTGAGCGCCTCCAGGAGAGAGGCCCAAGCAAGAAGCGCCCCGAGGAGCTTCTTGCCACATGTCAACATTGGGTCTGACTGAGGGCCTCCAGGAGAGAAGCCCAAGCAAGACGCGCCCCGAGGAGCGTCTTGCCACATGTCAACACTGGGTCTGACTGAGCGCCTCCAGGAGAGAGGCCCAAGCAAGACGTGCCCCGAGGAGCGTCTTGCCACATGTCAACAATGGGTCTGACTGAGGGCCTCCAGGAGAGAAGCCCAAGAAAGACGCGCCCCGAGGAGCGTCTTGCCACATGTCAACACTGGGTCTGACTGAGGGCCTCCAGGAGAGAGGCCCAAATAAGACGCGCCCTGAGGAGCGTCTTGCCACATGTCAACACTGGGTCTGACTGAGGGCCTCCAGGAGAGAAGCCCAAGCAAGATGCGCCCCGAGGAGTGTCTTGCCACATGTCAACACTGGGTCTGACTGAGCGCCTCCAGGAGAGAGGCCCAAGCAAGACGCGCCCGGAGGAGCGTCTTGCAACATGTCGCCACTCGGTCTGACTGAGCGCCTCCAGGAGAGAGGCCCAAGCAAGACGCGCCCCGAGGAGGGTCTTGACACATGTCTCCTCTGGGTCTGACTGAGCGCCTCCAGGAGAGAGGCCCAAGCAAGACGTGCCCCGACGAGCGTCTTGCCACATGTCAACACTGGGTCTGACTGAGTGCCTCCATGAGAGAAGCCCCAGCAAGACGCGCACCGAGGAGCGTCTTGCCACATGTCAACACTGGGTCTGACTGAGCACCTCCAGGAGAGAGGCCCAAGCAAGACGCGCCCCGAGGAGCGTCTTGCCACATGTCAACACCGGGTCTGACTGAGCGCCTCCATCAGAGAGGCCCGAGGAGCGTCTTGCCACATGTCACCTCTGGGTCTGACTGAGCGCCTCCAGGAGAGAGGCGCAAGCAAGAAACGCCTGAGGAGCGTCTTGACACATGTCAACACTGGGTTTTACTGAGCGCCTCCATGAGAGAAGCCCCAGAAAGACGCGCCCCAAGGAGCGTCTTGCCACATGTCACTACTCGGTCTGACTGAGCGCCTCCAGGAGAGAGGTCCAAGCAACACGCGCCCCGAGGAGCGTCTTGCCACATGTCAACACTGGGTCTGACTGAGTGCCTCCATGAGAGAAGCCCCAGAAAGACGCGCCCCAAGGAGCGTCTTGCCACATGTCACTACTCGGTCTGACTGAGCGCCTCCAGGAGAGAGGCCCAAGCAAGACGTGCCCCGAGGAGCGTCTTGCCACATGTCAACAATGGGTCTGACTGAGGGCCTCCAGGAGAGAAGCCCAAGCAAGAAGCGCCCCGAGGAGCGTCTTGCCACATGTCAACACTGGGTCTGACTGAGCGCCACCAGGAGAGAGGCCCAAGCAAGACACGCCCCGAGGAGCGTCTTGACACATGTCAACACTGGGTCTGACTGAGGGCCTCCATGAGAGAAGCCCAAGCAAGACGTGCCCCGAGGAGAGTCTTGCCACATGTCAACTCTGGGTCTGACAGAGGGCATCCAGGAGAATGGCCCAAGCAATACGCGCTCCGAGGAGCGTCTTGCCACACGTCAACAATGGGTCTGACTGAGGGCCTCCAGGAGAGAAGCCAAAGCAAGACGCGCCCCGAGGAGCTTCTTTCCACATGTCAACAATGGGTCTTACTGAGGGCCTCCATGAGAGAAGCCCAAGCAAGACGCACCCTGAGGAGTGTCTTGCCACATGTCAACACTGTGTCTGACTGAGCGCCTCCAGGAGAGAGGCCCAAGCAAGATGCGCCCCGAGGAGCGTCTTGCCACGTGTCACCACTGGGTCTGACTGAGCTCCTCCAGGAGAAAGGCCCAAGCAAGACGCGCCCAGAGGAGCGTCTTGACACGTGTCACCACTGGGTCTAACTGAGCGCCTCCAGGAGAGAGGTCCAAGCAAGACGTGCCCCGAGGAGCGTCTTGCCAAATTTCACTACTCGGTCTGACTGAGCGCCTCCAGGAGGGAGGTCCAAGCAAGACGCGCCCCGAGGAGCGTCTTGCCACATGTCACTACTCAGTCTGCCTGAGCGCCTCCAGGAGAGAGGCTCAAGCAAGAGGTGCCCCGAGGAGCGTCTTGCCACATGTCAACAATGGGTCTGACTGAGGGCCTCCAGGAGAGAAGCCCAAGCAAGACGCGCCCAGAGGAGCGTCTTGCCACATGTCAACAGTGGGTCTGACTGAGCGCCTCCAGGAGAGAGGCCCAAGCAAGACACGCCCCGAGGAGCGTCTTGACACATGTCAACACTGGGTCGGACTGAGGGCCTCCATGAGAGAAGCCTAAGCAAGACGCGCCCCGAGGAGAGTCTTGCCACATGTCAACACTCGGTCTGACAGAGGGCATTCAGGAGAGAGGCCCAAGCAAAACGCGCCCCGAGGAGCATCTTGCCACATGTCACCACTGGGTCTGAATGAGCGCCTCCAGGAGAAGAGGCCCAGCCAAGATGCGCCCCGAGGAGTGTCTTGCCACATGCCAACACTGGGTCTGACTGAGCGCCTCCAGGAGAGAGGCCCAAGCAAGACGAGCCCCGAGGAGTGTCTTGCCACGTGTCAACACTGGGTCTGACTGAGCGCCTCCAGGAGAGAGGCCCAAGCAAGACGCGCCCCGAGGAGCGTCTTTCCACGTGTCACCACTGGGTCTGACTGAGCGCCTCCAGGAGAGAGTCCCAAGCAAGATGCGCCCCGAGGAGCGTCTTGCCACATGTCAACACTGGGTCTGACTGAGCGCCTCCAGGAGAGAGGCCCAAGCAAGACGCGCCCCGAGGAGCGTCTTGCCACATGTCAGCACTGGGTCTGACTGAGCGCCTCCAGGAGAGAGGCCCCAGCAAGACGCGCCCCGAGGAGCGTCTTGCCTTATGTCAGCACTCGGTCTGACTGAGCGCCTCCAGGAGAGAGGCCCAAGCAAGACGCGCCCCGAGGAGCATCTTGCCACATGTCAACAATGGGTCTGACTGAGGGCCTCCAGGAGAGAGGCCCAAGCAAGATGCGCCGCGAGGAGCGTCTTGCCACATGTCACCTCTGGTTCTGACTGAGCGCCTCCAGGAGAGAGGCCCAAGCAAAACGCGCCCCGAGGAGCGTCTTTTCACATGTCAACACTGGGTCTGTCTGAGCGCCTCCAGGAGAGAAGCCCAAGCAAGACGCGCCCCGAGGAGTGTCTTGCCACATGTCAACAATGGGTCTGACTGAGGGCCTCCATGAGAAAAGCCCAAGCAAGACGCGCCCCGAGGAGCGTCTTGACACATGTCAACACTGGGTCTGACAGAGGGCCTCCAGGAGAGAGGCCCAAGCAAGACGCACCCCGAGGAGTGTCTTGCCACATGTCACCACTGGGTCTGACTGAGCGCCTCCAGGAGAGAGGCCCAAGCAAGACGTGCCCCGAGGAGCGTCAGGCCACATGTCACTACTCAGTCTGACTGAGCGCCTCCAGGAGAGAGGCCCAAGCAAGATGCGCCCCGAGGAGCGTCTTGCCACATGTCAGCACTGGGTCTGACTGAGCGCCTCCAGGAGAGAGGCCCCAGCAAGACGCGCCCCGAGGAGCGTCTTGCCACTTGTCAACAATGGGTCTGACTGAGGGCCTCCAGGAGAGAGGCCCAAGCAAGATGCGCCCGGAGGAGCGTCTTGCCACATGTGAACACTGGGTCTGACAGAGGGCCTCCAGGAGAGAGGCCCAAGCAAGACGCGCCCCGAGGAGCGTCTTGCCACATGTCACCTCTGGTTCTGACTGAGCGCCTCCAGGAGAGAGGCCCAAGCAAGACGTGCCCCGAGGAGCGTCTTGTCACATGTCCACACTGGGTCTTTCTGAGCGCCTCCAGGAGAGAAGCCCAAGCAAGACGCGCCCCGAGGAGCTTCTTGCCACATGTCAGCACTCGGTCTGACTGAGCGCCTCCAGGAGAGAGGCCCAAGCAAGACGCGCCCCGAGGAGCGTCTTGCCACATGTCAGCACTCGGTCTGACTGAGCGCCTCCAGGAGAGAGGCCAAAGCAAGACGCGCCCCGAGGAGCATCTTGACACATGTCAACACTGGGTCTGACAGAGGGCCTCCATGAGAGAGGCCCAAGCAAGACGCGCCCCGAGGAGTGTCTTGCCACATGTCAACACTGGATCTGACAGAGGGCCTCCAGGAGAGAGGCCCAAGCAAGACGCGCCCCGAGAAGTGTCTTGCCACATGTCACCACTTGGTCTGACTGAGCGCCTCCAGGAGAGAGGTCCAAGCAACACGCGCCCCGAGGAGCGTCAGGCCACATGTCACTACTCAGTCTGACTGAGCGCCTCAGGGAGAGAGGCCCAAGCAAGACGCGCCCCGAGGAGCGTCTTGCCACATGTCAGCACTCGGTCTGACTGAGCGCCTCCAGGAGAGAGGCCAAAGCAAGACGCGCCCCGAGGAGCGTCTTGCCACATGTCAACAATGGTTCTTACTGAGGGCCTCCAGGAGAGAAGCCCAAGCAAGACGCGCCCCGAGGAGCTTCTTGCCACATGTCAGCAATCGGTCTGACTGAGCGCCTCCAGGAGAGAGGCCAAAGCAAGACGCCCCCCGAGGAGCGTCTTGACACATGTCAACACTGGGTCTGACAGAGGGCCTCCATGAGAGAGGCCCAAGCAAGACGCGCCCGGAGGAGTGTCTTGCCAAATGTCAACACTGGGTCTGACTGAGCGCCTCAGGGAGAGAGGTCCAAGCAAGACGCGCCCCGAGGAGCATCTTGCCACATGTCACTACTCGGTCTGACTGAGCGCCTCAGGGAGAGAGGTCCAAGCAAGACGCGCCTCGAGGAGCGTCTTGCCACATGTCAACACTGGGTCTGACTGAGTGCCTCCATGAGAGAAGCCCCAGCAAGACGCGCCCCGAGGAGCGTCTTGCCACATGTCACTACTCGGTCTGTTTGAACGCCTCCAGGAGAGAGGCCCAAGCAAAGACGTGCCCCGAGGAGCGTCTTGCCACATGTCAACAATGGGTCTGACTGAGGGCCTCCAGGAGAGAAGCCCAAGCAAGACGCGCCCCGAGGAGCGTCTTGCCACATGTCAACACTGGGTCTGACTGAGCGCCTCCAGGAGAGAGGCCCAAGCAAGACACGCCCCGAGGAGCGTCTTGACACATGTCAACACTGGGTCTGACTGAGGGTCTCCATGAGAGAAGCCAAAGCAAGACGCCCCCCGAGGAGCGTCTTGACACATGTCAACACTGGGTCTGACAGAGGGCCTCCATGAGAGAGGCCCAAGCAAGACGCGCCCCGAGGAGTGTCTTGCCAAATGACAACACTGGGTCTGACTGAGCGCCTCAGGGAGAGAGGTCCAAGCAAGACGCGCCCCGAGGAGCGTCTTGCCACATGTCACTACTCGGTCTGACTGAGCGCCTCAGGGAGAGAGGTCCAAGCAAGACGCGCCTCGAGGAGCGTCTTGCCACATGTCAACACTGGGTCTGACTGAGTGCCTCCATGGGAGAAGCCCCAGCAAGACGCGCCCCGAGGAGCGTCTTGCCACATGTCACTACTCGGTCTGTTTGAGCGCCTCCAGGAGAGAGGCCCAAGCAAGACGTGCCCCGAGCAGCATCTTGCCACATGTCAACAATGGGTCTGACTGAGGGCCTCCATGGGAGAAGCCCCAGCAAGACGCGCCCCGAGGAGCGTCTTGCCACATGTCACTACTCGGTCTGTTTGAGCGCCTCCAGGAGAGAGGCCCAAGCAAGACACGCCCCGAGGAGCGTCTTGACACATGTCAACACTGGGTCTGACTGAGGGCCTCCATGAGAGAAGCCCAAGCAAGACGCGCCCCGAGGAGAGTCTTGCCACATGTCAATACTCGGTCTTACAGAGGGCATCCAGGAGAGAGGCCCAAGCAATACGCACACCGAGGAGCGTCTTGCCACGTGTCACCACTGGGTCTGACTGAGCGCCTCCAGGAGAGAGTCCCAAGCAAGACGCGCCCCGAGGAGCGTCTTGCCACATGTCAACACTGGGTCTGACTGAGCGCCTCCAGGAGAGAGGCCCAAGCAAGACGTGCCCCGAGGAGCGTCCTGCCACATGTCAACACTGGGTCTGACTGAGCGCCTCCAGGAGAGAGGCCCAAGCAAGATGCGCCCCGAGGAGCGTCTTGCCACATGTCAGCACTGGGTCTGACTGAGCGCCTCCAGGAGAGAGGCCCCAGCAAGACGCGCCCCGAGGAACGTCTTGCCTTATGTCAGCACTCGGTCTGACTGAGTGCCTCCAGGAGAGATTCCCAAGCAAGACGCCCCCCGAGGAGCATCTTGCCACATGTCAACAATGGGTCTGACTGAGGGCCTCCAGGAGAGAGGCCCAAGCAAGATGCGCCCAGAGGAGCGTCTTGCCACATGTCAACACTGGGTCTGACAGAGGGCCTCCAGGAGAGAGGCCCAAGCAAAACGCGCCCCGAGGAGCGTCTTGCCACATGTCACCTCTGGTTCTGACTGAGCGCCTCCAGGAGAGAGGCCCAAGCAAAACGCGCCACGAGGAGCGTCTTGTCACATGTCAACACTGGGTCTGTCTGAGCGCCTCCAGGAGAGAAGCCCAAGCAAGACGCGCCCCGAGGAGTGTCTTGCCACATGTCAACAATGGGTCTGACTGAGGGCCTCCAGGAGAGAAGCCCAAGCAAGAGGCGCCCCGAGGAGCGTCTTCACACATGTCAACACTGGGTCTGACAGAGTGCCTCCAGGAGAGAGGCCCAAGCAAGACGCACCCCGAGGAGTGTCTTGCCACATGTCACCACTGGGTCTGACTGAGCGCCCCCAGGAGAGAGGCCCAAGCAAGACGCGCCCCGAGGAGCGTCAGGCCACATGTCACTACTCAGTCTGACTGAGCGCCTCCAGGAGAGAGGCCCAAGCAAGACGCGCCCCGAAGAGCGTCTTGCCACATGTCAGCACTGGGTCTGACTGAGCGCCTCCAGGAGAGAGGCCCCAGCAAGACGCGCCCCGAGGAGCGTCTTGCCTTATGTCAGCACTCGGTCTGACTGACCGCCTCCAGGAGAGAGGCCCAAGCAAGACGCGCCCCGAGGAGCGTCTTGTCACATGTCCACACTGGGTCTTTCTGAGCGCCTCCAGGAGAGAAGCCCAAGCAAGACGCGCCCCGAGGAGCGTCTTGCCACATGTCAGCACTCGGTCTGACTGAGCGCCTCCAGGAGAGAGGCCCAAGCAAGACGCGCCCCGAGGAGCGTCTTGCCACATGTCAGCACTCGGTCTGACTGAGCGCCTCCAGGAGAGAGGCCAAAGCAAGACGCGCCCCGAGGAGCATCTTGACACATGTCAACACTGGGTCTGACAGAGGGCCTCCATGAGAGAGGCCCAAGCAAGACGCGCCCCGAGGAGTGTCTTGCCACATGTCAACACTGGATCTGACAGAGGGCCTCCAGGAGAGAGGCCCAAGCAAGACGCGCCCCGAGAAGTGTATTGCCACATGTCACCACTTGGTCTGACTGAGCGCCTCCAGGAGAGAGGCCCAAGCAACACGCGCCCCGAGGAGCGTCAGGCCACATGTCACTACTCAGTCTGACTGAGCGCCTCCAGGAGAGAGGCCCAAGCAAGACGCGCCCCGAGGAGCGTCTTGCCACATGTCAACAATGGTTCTTACTGAGGGCCTCCAGGAGAGAAGCCCAAGCAAGACGCGCCCCGAGGAGCTTCTTGCCACATGTCAGCAATCGGTCTGACTGAGCGCCTCCAGGAGAGAGGCCAAAGCAAGACGCCCCCCGAGGAGCGTCTTGACACATGTCAACACTGGGTCTGACAGAGGGCCTCCATGAGAGAGGCCCAAGCAAGACGCGCCCGGAGGAGTGTCTTGCCAAATGTCAACACTGGGTCTGACTGAGCGCCTCAGGGAGAGAGGTCCAAGCAAGACGCGCCCCGAGGAGCGTCTTGCCACATGTCACTACTCGGTCTGACTGAGCGCCTCAGGGAGAGAGGTCCAAGCAAGACGCGCCTCGAGGAGCGTCTTGCCACATGTCAACACTGGGTCTGACTGAGTGCCTCCATGAGAGAAGCCCCAGCAAGACGCGCCCCGAGGAGCGTCTTGCCACATGTCACTACTCGGTGTGTTTGAGCGCCTCCAGGAGAGAGGCCCAAGCAAGACGTGCCCCGAGGAGCGTCTTGCCACATGTCAACAATGGGTCTGACTGAGGGCCTCCAGGAGAGAAGCCCAAGCAAGAAGCGCCCCGAGGAGCGTCTTGCCACATGTCAACACTGGGTCTGACTGAGCGCCTCCAGGAGAGAGGCCCAAGCAAGACACGCCCCGAGGAGCGTCTTGACACATGTCAACACTGGGTCTGACTGAGGGCCTCCATGAGAGAAGCCAAAGCAAGACGCCCCCCGAGGAGCGTCTTGACACATGTCAACACTGGGTCTGACAGAGGGCCTCCATGAGAGAGGCCCAAGCAAGACGCGCCCCGAGGAGTGTCTTGCCAAATGACAACACTGGGTCTGACTGAGCGCCTCAGGGAGAGAGGTCCAAGCAAGACGCGCCCCGAGGAGCGTCTTGCCACATGTCACTACTCGGTCTGACTGAGCGCCTCAGGGAGAGAGGTCCAAGCAAGACGCGCCTCGAGGAGCGTCTTGCCACATGTCAACACTGGGTCTGACTGAGTGCCTCCATGGGAGAAGCCCCAGCAAGACGCGCCCCGAGGAGCGTCTTGCCACATGTCACTACTCGGTCTGTTTGAGCGCCTCCAGGAGAGAGGCCCAAGCAAGACGTGCCCCGAGCAGCGTCTTGCCACATGTCAACAATGGGTCTGACTGAGGGCCTCCAGGAGAGAAGCCCAAGCAAGACGCGCCCCGAGGAGCGTCTTGCCACATGTCAACACTGGGTCTGACTGAGCGCCTCCAGGAGAGAGGCCCAAGCAAGACACGCCCCGAGGAGCGTCTTGACACATGTCAACACTGGGTCTGACTGAGGGCCTCCATGAGAGAAGCCCAAGCAAGACGCGCCCCGAGGAGAGTCTTGCCACATGTCAATACTCGGTCTTACAGAGGGCATCCAGGAGAGAGGCCCAAGCAATACGCACACCGAGGAGCGTCTTGCCACGTGTCACCACTGGGTCTGACTGAGCGCCTCCAGGAGAGAGTCCCAAGCAAGACGCGCCCCGAGGAGCGTCTTGCCACATGTCAACACTGGGTCTGACTGAGCGCCTCCAGGAGAGAGGCCCAAGCAAGACGTGCCCCGAGGAGCGTCCTGCCACATGTCAACACTGGGTCTGACTGAGCGCCTCCAGGAGAGAGGCCCAAGCAAGATGCGCCCCGAGGAGCGTCTTGCCACATGTCAGCACTGGGTCTGACTGAGCGCCTCCAGGAGAGAGGCCCCAGCAAGACGCGCCCCGAGGAGCGTCTTGCCTTATGTCAGCACTCGGTCTGACTGAGCGCCTCCAGGAGAGAGCCCCAAGCAAGACGCCCCCCGAGGAGCATCTTGCCACATGTCAACAATGGGTCTGACTGAGGGCCTCCAGGAGAGAGGCCCAAGCAAGATGCGCCCAGAGGAGCGTCTTGCCACATGTCAACACTGGGTCTGACAGAGGGCCTCCAGGAGAGAGGCCCAAGCAAAACGCGCCCCGAGGAGCGTCTTGCCACATGTCACCTCTGGTTCTGACTGAGCGCCTCCAGGAGAGAGGCCCAAGCAAAATGCGCCACGAGGAGCGTCTTGTCACATGTCAACACTGGGTCTGTCTGAGCGCCTCCAGGAGAGAAGCCCAAGCAAGACGCGCCCCGAGGAGTGTCTTGCCACATGTCAACAATGGGTCTGACTGAGGGCCTCCAGGAGAGAAGCCCAAGCAAGACGCGCCCCGAGGAGCGTCTTGACACATGTCAACACTGGGTCTGACAGAGTGCCTCCAGGAGAGAGGCCCAAGCAAGACGCACCCCGAGGAGCATCTTGCCACATGTCAACAATGGGTCTGACTGAGGGCCTCCAGGAGAGAGGCCCAAGCAAGAAACGCCTGAGGAGCGTCTTGACACATGTCAGCACTGGGTTTGACTGAGCGCCTCCAGGAGAGAGGCCCCAGCAAGACGCGCCCCGAGGAGCGTCTTGCCACATGTCACTACTCGGTCTGACTGAGCGCCTCCAGGAGAGAGGCCCAAGCAAGAAGCGCCCCGAGGAGCTTCTTGCCACATGTCAACAATGGGTCTGACTGAGGGCCTCCAGGAGAGAAGCCCAAGCAAGACGCGCCCCGAGGAGCGTCTTGCCACATGTCAACACTGGGTCTGACTGAGCGCCTCCAGGAGAGAGGCCCAAGCAAGACGTGCCCCGAGGAGCGTCTTGCCACATGTCAACAATGGGTCTGACTGAGGGCCTCCAGGAGAGAAGCCCAAGAAAGACGCGCCCCGAGGAGCGTCTTGCCACATGTCAACACTGGGTCTGACTTTGGGCCTCCAGGAGAGAGGCCCAAATAAGACGCGCCCCGAGGAGCGTCTTGCCACATGTCAACACTGGGTCTGACTGAGGGCCTCCAGGAGAGAAGCCCAAGCAAGATGCGCCCCGAGGAGTGTCTTGCCACATGTCAACACTGGGTCTGACTGAGCGCCTCCAGGAGAGAGGCCCAAGCAAGACGCGCCCGGAGGAACGTCTTGCAACATGTCGCCACTCGGTCTGACTGAGCGCCTCCAGGAGAGAGGCCCAAGCAAGACGCGCCCCGAGGAGGGTCTTGACACATGTCTCCTCTGGGTCTGACTGAGCGCCTCCAGGAGAGAGGCCCAAGCAAGACGTGCCCCGACGAGCGTCTTGCCACATGTCAACACTGGGTCTGACTGAGTGCCTCCATGAGAGAAGCCCCAGCAAGACGCGCACCGAGGAGCGTCTTGCCACATGTCAACACTGGGTCTGACTGAGCACCTCCAGGAGAGAGGCCCAAGCAAGACGCGCCCCGAGGAGCGTCTTGCCACATGTCAACACCGGGTCTGACTGAGCGCCTCCATCAGAGAGGCCCGAGGAGCGTCTAACCACATGTCACCTCTGGGTCTGACTGAGCGCCTCCAGGAGAGAGGCGCAAGCAAGAAACGCCTGAGGAGCGTCTTGACACATGTCAACACTGGGTTTTACTGAGCGCCTCCAGGAGAGAGGCCCCAGCAAGACGCGCCCCGAGGAGCGTCTTGCCACATGTCACTACTCGGTCTGACTGAGCGCCTCCAGGAGAGAGGCCCAAGCAAGAAGCGCCCCGAGGAGCTTCTTGCCACATGTCAACAATGGGTCTGACTGAGGGCCTCCAGG
The DNA here is from genome assembly GCF_043380555.1 of Nothobranchius furzeri. NCBI lineage: Eukaryota > Metazoa > Chordata > Actinopteri > Cyprinodontiformes > Nothobranchiidae > Nothobranchius > Nothobranchius furzeri. The sequence goes on along the minus strand of NC_091751.1, from coordinate 11,226,007 downwards.
AGAGAAGCCCAAGCAAGTCGCGCCCCGAGGAGCGTCTTGCCAAATGTCAACACTGGGTCTAATTGAGCGCCTCCAGGAGAGAGGCCCAAGCAAGACGCGCCCCGAGGAGCGTCTTGCCACATGTCACTACTCGGTCTGACTGAGCGCCTCCAGGAGAGAGGTCCAAGCAACACGCGCCCCGAGGAGCGTCTTGCCACATGTCAACACTGGCTCTGACTGAGTGCCTCCATGAGAGAAGCCCCAGAAAGACGCGCCCCAAGGAGCGTCTTGCCACATGTCACTACTCGGTCTGACTGAGCGCCTCCAGGAGAGAGGCCCAAGCAAGACGTGCCCCGAGGAGCGTCTTGCCACATGTCAACAATGGGTCTGACTGAGGGCCTCCAGGAGAGAAGCCCAAGCAAGAAGCGCCCCGAGGAGCGTCTTGCCACATGTCAACACTGGGTCTGACTGAGCGCCACCAGGAGAGAGGCCCAAGCAAGACACGCCCCGAGGAGCGTCTTGACACATGTCAACACTGGGTCTGACTGAGGGCCTCCATGATAGAAGCCCAAGCAAGACGTGCCCCGAGGAGAGTCTTGCCACATGTCAACTCTGGGTCTGACAGAGGGCATCCAGGAGAATGGCCCAAGCAATACGCGCTCCGAGGAGCGTCTTGCCACACGTCAACAATGGGTCTGACTGAGGGCCTCCAGGAGAGAAGCCAAAGCAAGACGCGCCCCGAGGAGCTTCTTTCCACATGTCAACAATGGGTCTTACTGAGGGCCTCCATGAGAGAAGCCCAAGCAAGACGCGCCCTGAGGAGTGTCTTGCCACATGTCAACACTGTGTCTGACTGAGCGCCTCCAGGAGAGAGGCCCAAGCAAGATGCGCCCCGAGGAGCGTCTTGCCACGTGTCACCACTGGGTCTGACTGAGCTCCTCCAGGAGAGAGGCCCAAGCAAGACGCGCCCAGAGGAGCGTCTTGCCACGTGTCACCACTGGGTCTAACTGAGCGCCTCCAGGAGAGAGGTCCAAGCAAGACGTGCCCCGAGGAGCGTCTTGCCAAATTTCACTACTCGGTCTGACTGAGCGCCTCCAGGAGGGAGGTCCAAGCAAGACGCGCCCCGAGGAGCGTCTTGCCACATGTCACTACTCAGTCTGCCTGAGCGCCTCCAGGAGAGAGGCTCAAGCAAGAGGTGCCCCGAGGAGCGTCTTGCCACATGTCAACAATGGGTCTGACTGAGGGCCTCCAGGAGAGAAGCCCAAGCAAGACGCGCCCAGAGGAGCGTCTTGCCACATGTCAACAGTGGGTCTGACTGAGCGCCTCCAGGAGAGAGGCCCAAGCAAGACACGCCCCGAGGAGCGTCTTGACACATGTCAAAACTGGGTCGGACTGAGGGCCTCCATGAGAGAAGCCTAAGCAAGACGCGCCCCGAGGAGAGTCTTGCCACAAGTCAACACTCGGTCTGACAGAGGGCATTCAGGAGAGAGGCCCAAGCAAAACGCGCCCCGAGGAGCATCTTGCCACATGTCACCACTGGGTCTGAATGAGCGCCTCCAGGAGAAGAGGCCCAGCCAAGATGCGCCCCGAGGAGTGTCTTGCCACATGCCAACACTGGGTCTGACTGAGCGCCTCCAGGAGAGAGGCCCAAGCAAGACGCGCCCCGAGGAGTGTCTTGCCACGTGTCAACACTGGGTCTGACTGAGCGCCTCCAGGAGAGAGGCCCAAGCAAGACGCGCCCCGAGGAGCGTCTTTCCACGTGTCACCACTGGGTCTGACTGAGCGCCTCCAGGAGAGAGTCCCAAGCAAGATGCGCCCCGAGGAGCGTCTTGCCACATGTCAACACTGGGTCTGACTGAGCGCCTCCAGGAGAGAGGCCCAAGCAAGACGCGCCCCGAGGAGCGTCTTGCCACATGTCAGCACTGGGTCTGACTGAGCGCCTCCAGGAGAGAGGCCCCAGCAAGACGCGCCCCGAGGAGCGTCTTGCCTTATGTCAGCACTCGGTCTGACTGAGCGCCTCCAGGAGAGAGGCCCAAGCAAGACGCGCCCCGAGCAGCATCTTGCCACATGTCAACAATGGGTGTGACTGAGGGCCTCCAGGAGAGAGGCCCAAGCAAGATGCGCCGCGAGGAGCGTCTTGCCACATGTCACCTCTGGTTCTGACTGAGCGCCTCCAGGAGAGAGGCCCAAGCAAAACGCGCCCCGAGGAGCGTCTTTTCACATGTCAACACTGGGTCTGTCTGAGCGCCTCCAGGAGAGAAGCCCAAGCAAGACGCGCCCCGAGGAGTGTCTTGCCACATGTCAACAATGGGTCTGACTGAGGGCCTCCATGAGAAAAGCCCAAGCAAGACGCGCCCCGAGGAGCGTCTTGACACATGTCAACACTGGGTCTGACAGAGGGCCTCCAGGAGAGAGGCCCAAGCAAGACGCACCCCGAGGAGTGTCTTGCCACATGTCACCACTGGGTCTGACTGAGCGCCTCCAGGAGAGAGGCCCAAGCAAGACGTGCCCCGAGGAGCGTCAGGCCACATGTCACTACTCAGTCTGACTGAGCGCCTCCAGGAGAGAGGCCCAAGCAAGATGCGCCCCGAGGAGCGTCTTGCCACATGTCAGCACTGGGTCTGACTGAGCGCCTCCAGGAGAGAGGCCCCAGCAAGACGCGCCCCGAGGAGCGTCTTGCCACTTGTCAACAATGGGTCTGACTGAGGGCCTCCAGGAGAGAGGCCCAAGCAAGATGCGCCCGGAGGAGCGTCTTGCCACATGTGAACACTGGGTCTGACAGAGGGCCTCCAGGAGAGAGGCCCAAGCAAGACGCGCCCCGAGGAGCGTCTTGCCACATGTCACCTCTGGTTCTGACTGAGCGCCTCCAGGAGAGAGGCCCAAGCAAGACGTGCCCCGAGGAGCGTCTTGTCACATGTCCACACTGGGTCTTTCTGAGCGCCTCCAGGAGAGAAGCCCAAGCAAGACGCGCCCCGAGGAGCGTCTTGCCACATGTCAGCACTCGGTCTGACTGAGCGCCTCCAGGAGAGAGGCCCAAGCAAGACGCGCCCCGAGGAGCGTCTTGCCACATGTCAGCACTCGGTCTGACTGAGCGCCTCCAGGAGAGAGGCCAAAGCAAGACGCGCCCCGAGGAGCATCTTGACACATGTCAACACTGGGTCTGACAGAGGGCCTCCATGAGAGAGGCCCAAGCAAGACGCGCCCCGAGGAGTGTCTTGCCACATGTCAACACTGGATCTGACAGAGGGCCTCCAGGAGAGAGGCCCAAGCAAGACGCGCCCCGAGAAGTGTCTTGCCACATGTCACCACTTGGTCTGACTGAGCGCCTCCAGGAGAGAGGTCCAAGCAACACGCGCCCCGAGGAGCGTCAGGCCACATGTCACTACTCAGTCTGACTGAGCGCCTCAGGGAGAGAGGCCCAAGCAAGACGCGCCCCGAGGAGCGTCTTGCCACATGTCAGCACTCGGTCTGACTGAGCGCCTCCAGGAGAGAGGCCAAAGCAAGACGCGCCCCGAGGAGCGTCTTGCCACATGTCAACAATGGTTCTTACTGAGGGCCTCCAGGAGAGAAGCCCAAGCAAGACGCGCCCCGAGGAGCTTCTTGCCACATGTCAACAATGGGTCTGACTGAGGGCCTCCATGAGAAAAGCCCAAGCAAGACGCGCCCCGAGGAGCGTCTTGACACATGTCAACACTGGGTCTGACAGAGGGCCTCCAGGAGAGAGGCCCAAGCAAGACGCACCCCGAGGAGTGTCTTGCCACATGTCACCACTGGGTCTGACTGAGCGCCTCCAGGAGAGAGGCCCAAGCAAGACGTGCCCCGAGGAGCGTCAGGCCACATGTCACTACTCAGTCTGACTGAGCGCCTCCAGGAGAGAGGCCCAAGCAAGATGCGCCCCGAGGAGCGTCTTGCCACATGTCAGCACTGGGTCTGACTGAGCGCCTCCAGGAGAGAGGCCCCAGCAAGACGCGCCCCGAGGAGCGTCTTGCCACTTGTCAACAATGGGTCTGACTGAGGGCCTCCAGGAGAGAGGCCCAAGCAAGATGCGCCCGGAGGAGCGTCTTGCCACATGTGAACACTGGGTCTGACAGAGGTCCTCCAGGAGAGAGGCCCAAGCAAGACGCGCCCCGAGGAGCGTCTTGCCACATGTCACCTCTGGTTCTGACTGAGCGCCTCCAGGAGAGAGGCCCAAGCAAGACGTGCCCCGAGGAGCGTCTTGTCACATGTCCACACTGGGTCTTTCTGAGCGCCTCCAGGAGAGAAGCCCAAGCAAGACGCGCCCCGAGGAGCGTCTTGCCACATGTCAGCACTCGGTCTGACTGAGCGCCTCCAGGAGAGAGGCCCAAGCAAGACGCGCCCCGAGGAGCGTCTTGCCACATGTCAGCACTCGGTCTGACTGAGCGCCTCCAGGAGAGAGGCCAAAGCAAGACGCGCCCCGAGGAGCATCTTGACACATGTCAACACTGGGTCTGACAGAGGGCCTCCATGAGAGAGGCCCAAGCAAGACGCGCCCCGAGGAGTGTCTTGCCACATGTCAACACTGGATCTGACAGAGGGCCTCCAGGAGAGAGGCCCAAGCAAGACGCGCCCCGAGAAGTGTCTTGCCACATGTCACCACTTGGTCTGACTGAGCGCCTCCAGGAGAGAGGTCCAAGCAACACGCGCCCCGAGGAGCGTCAGGCCACATGTCACTACTCAGTCTGACTGAGCGCCTCAGGGAGAGAGGCCCAAGCAAGACGCGCCCCGAGGAGCGTCTTGCCACATGTCAGCACTCGGTCTGACTGAGCGCCTCCAGGAGAGAGGCCAAAGCAAGACGCGCCCCGAGGAGCGTCTTGCCACATGTCAACAATGGTTCTTACTGAGGGCCTCCAGGAGAGAAGCCCAAGCAAGACGCGCCCCGAGGAGCTTCTTGCCACATGTCAGCAATCGGTCTGACTGAGCGCCTCCAGGAGAGAGGCCAAAGCAAGACGCCCCCCGAGGAGCGTCTTGACACATGTCAACACTGGGTCTGACAGAGGGCCTCCATGAGAGAGGCCCAAGCAAGACGCGCCCGGAGGAGTGTCTTGCCAAATGTCAACACTGGGTCTGACTGAGCGCCTCAGGGAGAGAGGTCCAAGCAAGACGCGCCCCGAGGAGCATCTTGCCACATGTCACTACTCGGTCTGATTGAGCGCCTCAGGGAGAGAGGTCCAAGCAAGACGCGCCTCGAGGAGCGTCTTGCCACATGTCAACACTGGGTCTGACTGAGTGCCTCCATGAGAGAAGCCCCAGCAAGACGCGCCCCGAGGAGCGTCTTGCCACATGTCACTACTCGGTCTGTTTGAACGCCTCCAGGAGAGAGGCCCAAGCAAGACGTGCCCCGAGGAGCGTCTTGCCACATGTCAACAATGGGTCTGACTGAGGGCCTCCAGGAGAGAAGCCCAAGCAAGACGCGCCCCGAGGAGCGTCTTGCCACATGTCAACACTGGGTCTGACTGAGCGCCTCCAGGAGAGAGGCCCAAGCAAGACACGCCCCGAGGAGCGTCTTGACACATGTCAACACTGGGTCTGACTGAGGGCCTCCATGAGAGAAGCCAAAGCAAGACGCCCCCCGAGGAGCGTCTTGACACATGTCAACACTGGGTCTGACAGAGGGCCTCCATGAGAGAGGCCCAAGCAAGACGCGCCCCGAGGAGTGTCTTGCCAAATGACAACACTGGGTCTGACTGAGCGCCTCAGGGAGAGAGGTCCAAGCAAGACGCGCCCCGAGGAGCGTCTTGCCACATGTCACTACTCGGTCTGACTGAGCGCCTCAGGGAGAGAGGTCCAAGCAAGACGCGCCTCGAGGAGCGTCTTGCCACATGTCAACACTGGGTCTGACTGAGTGCCTCCATGGGAGAAGCCCCAGCAAGACGCGCCCCGAGGAGCGTCTTGCCACATGTCACTACTCGGTCTGTTTGAGCGCCTCCAGGAGAGAGGCCCAAGCAAGACGTGCCCCGAGCAGCATCTTGCCACATGTCAACAATGGGTCTGACTGAGGGCCTCCAGGAGAGAAGCCCAAGCAAGACGCGCCCCGAGGAGCGTCTTGCCACATGTCAACACTGGGTCTGACTGAGCGCCTCCAGGAGAGAGGCCCAAGCAAGACACGCCCCGAGGAGCGTCTTGACACATGTCAACACTGGGTCTGACTGAGGGCCTCCATGAGAGAAGCCCAAGCAAGACGCGCCCCGAGGAGAGTCTTGCCACATGTCAATACTCGGTCTTACAGAGGGCATCCAGGAGAGAGGCCCAAGCAATACGCACACCGAGGAGCGTCTTGCCACGTGTCACCACTGGGTCTGACTGAGCGCCTCCAGGAGAGAGTCCCAAGCAAGACGCGCCCCGAGGAGCGTCTTGCCACATGTCAACACTGGGTCTGACTGAGCGCCTCCAGGAGAGAGGCCCAAGCAAGACGTGCCCCGAGGAGCGTCCTGCCACATGTCAACACTGGGTCTGACTGAGCGCCTCCAGGAGAGAGGCCCAAGCAAGATGCGCCCCGAGGAGCGTCTTGCCACATGTCAGCACTGGGTCTGACTGAGCGCCTCCAGGAGAGAGGCCCCAGCAAGACGCGCCCCGAGGAACGTCTTGCCTTATGTCAGCACTCGGTCTGACTGAGTGCCTCCAGGAGAGAGGCCCAAGCAAGACGCCCCCCGAGGAGCATCTTGCCACATGTCAACAATGGGTCTGACTGAGGGCCTCCAGGAGAGAGGCCCAAGCAAGATGCGCCCAGAGGAGCGTCTTGCCACATGTCAACACTGGGTCTGACAGAGGGCCTCCAGGAGAGAGGCCCAAGCAAAACGCGCCCCGAGGAGCGTCTTGCCACATGTCACCTCTGGTTCTGACTGAGCGCCTCCAGGAGAGAGGCCCAAGCAAAACGCGCCACGAGGAGCGTCTTGTCACATGTCAACACTGGGTCTGTCTGAGCGCCTCCAGGAGAGAAGCCCAAGCAAGACGCGCCCCGAGGAGTGTCTTGCCACATGTCAACAATGGGTCTGACTGAGGGCCTCCAGGAGAGAAGCCCAAGCAAGACGCGCCCCGAGGAGCGTCTTGACACATGTCAACACTGGGTCTGACAGAGTGCCTCCAGGAGAGAGGCCCAAGCAAGACGCACCCCGAGGAGTGTCTTGCCACATGTCACCACTGGGTCTGACTGAGCGCCCCCAGGAGAGAGGCCCAAGCAAGACGCGCCCCGAGGAGCGTCAGGCCACATGTCACTACTCAGTCTGACTGAGCGCCTCCAGGAGAGAGGCCCAAGCAAGACGCGCCCCGAAGAGCGTCTTGCCACATGTCAGCACTGGGTCTGACTGAGCGCCTCCAGGAGAGAGGCCCCAGCAAGACGCGCCCCGAGGAGCGTCTTGCCTTATGTCAGCACTCGGTCTGACTGACCGCCTCCAGGAGAGAGGCCCAAGCAAGACGCGCCCCGAGGAGCGTCTTGTCACATGTCCACACTGGGTCTTTCTGAGCGCCTCCAGGAGAGAAGCCCAAGCAAGACGCGCCCCGAGGAGCGTCTTGCCACATGTCAGCACTCGGTCTGACTGAGCGCCTCCAGGAGAGAGGCCCAAGCAAGACGCGCCCCGAGGAGCGTCTTGCCACATGTCAGCACTCGGTCTGACTGAGCGCCTCCAGGAGAGAGGCCAAAGCAAGACGCGCCCCGAGGAGCATCTTGACACATGTCAACACTGGGTCTGACAGAGGGCCTCCATGAGAGAGGCCCAAGCAAGACGCGCCCCGAGGAGTGTCTTGCCACATGTCAACACTGGATCTGACAGAGGGCCTCCAGGAGAGAGGCCCAAGCAAGACGCGCCCCGAGAAGTGTCTTGCCACATGTCACCACTTGGTCTGACTGAGCGCCTCCAGGAGAGAGGCCCAAGCAACACGCGCCCCGAGGAGCGTCAGGCCACATGTCACTACTCAGTCTGACTGAGCTCCTCCAGGAGAGAGGCCCAAGCAAGACGCGCCCCGAGGAGCGTCTTGCCACATGTCAACAATGGTTCTTACTGAGGGCCTCCAGGAGAGAAGCCCAAGCAAGACGCGCCCCGAGGAGCTTCTTGCCACATGTCAGCAATCGGTCTGACTGAGCGCCTCCAGGAGAGAGGCCAAAGCAAGACGCCCCCCGAGGAGCGTCTTGACACATGTCAACACTGGGTCTGACAGAGGGCCTCCATGAGAGAGGCCCAAGCAAGACGCGCCCGGAGGAGTGTCTTGCCAAATGTCAACACTGGGTCTGACTGAGCGCCTCAGGGAGAGAGGTCCAAGCAAGACGCGCCCCGAGGAGCGTCTTGCCACATGTCACTACTCGGTCTGACTGAGCGCCTCAGGGAGAGAGGTCCAAGCAAGACGCGCCTCGAGGAGCGTCTTGCCACATGTCAACACTGGGTCTGACTGAGTGCCTCCATGAGAGAAGCCCCAGCAAGACGCGCCCCGAGGAGCGTCTTGCCACATGTCAACACTGGGTCTGACTGAGCGCCTCCAGGAGAGAGGCCCAAGCAAGACACGCCCCGAGGAGCGTCTTGACACATGTCAACACTGGGTCTGACTGAGGGCCTCCATGAGAGAAGCCAAAGCAAGACGCCCCCCGAGGAGCGTCTTGACACATGTCAACACTGGGTCTGACAGAGGGCCTCCATGAGAGAGGCCCAAGCAAGACGCGCCCCGAGGAGTGTCTTGCCAAATGACAACACTGGGTCTGACTGAGCGCCTCAGGGAGAGAGGTCCAAGCAAGACGCGCCCCGAGGAGCGTCTTGCCACATGTCACTACTCGGTCTGACTGAGCGCCTCAGGGAGAGAGGTCCAAGCAAGACGCGCCTCGAGGAGCGTCTTGCCACATGTCAACACTGGGTCTGACTGAGTGCCTCCATGGGAGAAGCCCCAGCAAGACGCGCCCCGAGGAGCGTCTTGCCACATGTCACTACTCGGTCTGTTTGAGCGCCTCCAGGAGAGAGGCCCAAGCAAGACGTGCCCCGAGCAGCGTCTTGCCACATGTCAACAATGGGTCTGACTGAGGGCCTCCAGGAGAGAAGCCCAAGCAAGACGCGCCCCGAGGAGCGTCTTGCCACATGTCAACACTGGGTCTGACTGAGCGCCTCCAGGAGAGAGGCCCAAGCAAGACACGCCCCGAGGAGCGTCTTGACACATGTCAACACTGGGTCTGACTGAGGGCCTCCATGAGAGAAGCCCAAGCAAGACGCGCCCCGAGGAGAGTCTTGCCACATGTCAATACTCGGTCTTACAGAGGGCATCCAGGAGAGAGGCCCAAGCAATACGCACACCGAGGAGCGTCTTGCCACGTGTCACCACTGGGTCTGACTGAGCGCCTCCAGGAGAGAGTCCCAAGCAAGACGCGCCCCGAGGAGCGTCTTGCCACATGTCAACACTGGGTCTGACTGAGCGCCTCCAGGAGAGAGGCCCAAGCAAGACGTGCCCCGAGGAGCGTCCTGCCACATGTCAACACTGGGTCTGACTGAGCGCCTCCAGGAGAGAGGCCCAAGCAAGATGCGCCCCGAGGAGCGTCTTGCCACATGTCAGCACTGGGTCTGACTGAGCGCCTCCAGGAGAGAGGCCCCAGCAAGACGCGCCCCGAGGAGCGTCTTGCCTTATGTCAGCACTCGGTCTGACTGAGCGCCTCCAGGAGAGAGCCCCAAGCAAGACGCCCCCCGAGGAGCATCTTGCCACATGTCAACAATGGGTCTGACTGAGGGCCTCCAGGAGAGAGGCCCAAGCAAGATGCGCCCAGAGGAGCGTCTTGCCACATGTCAACACTGGGTCTGACAGAGGGCCTCCAGGAGAGAGGCCCAAGCAAAACGCGCCCCGAGGAGCGTCTTGCCACATGTCACCTCTGGTTCTGACTGAGCGCCTCCAGGAGAGAGGCCCAAGCAAAATGCGCCACGAGGAGCGTCTTGTCACATGTCAACACTGGGTCTGTCTGAGCGCCTCCAGGAGAGAAGCCCAAGCAAGACGCGCCCCGAGGAGTGTCTTGCCACATGTCAACAATGGGTCTGACTGAGGGCCTCCAGGAGAGAAGCCCAAGCAAGACGCGCCCCGAGGAGCGTCTTGACACATGTCAACACTGGGTCTGACAGAGTGCCTCCAGGAGAGAGGCCCAAGCAAGACGCACCCCGAGGAGTGTCTTGCCACATGTCACCACTGGGTCTGACTGAGCGCCCCCAGGAGAGAGGCCCAAGCAAGACGCGCCCCGAGGAGCGTCAGGCCACATGTCACTACTCAGTCTGACTGAGCGCCTCCAGGAGAGAGGCCCAAGCAAGACGCGCCCCGAAGAGCGTCTTGCCACATGTCAGCACTGGGTCTGACTGAGCGCCTCCAGGAGAGAGGCCCCAGCAAGACGCGCCCCGAGGAGCGTCTTGCCTTATGTCAGCACTCGGTCTGACTGACCGCCTCCAGGAGAGAGGCCCAAGCAAGACGCGCCCCGAGGAGCGTCTTGCCACATGTCAACAATGGGTCTGACTGAGGGCCTCCAGGAGAGAGGCCCAAGCAAGATGCGCCCGGAGGAGCGTCTTGCCACATGTCACCTCTGGTTCTGACTGAGCGCCTCCAGGAGAGAGGCCCAAGCAAGACGTGCCCCGAGGAGCGTCTTGTCACATGTCCACACTGGGTCTTTCTGAGCGCCTCCAGGAGAGAAGCCCAAGCAAGACGCGCCCCGAGGAGCGTCTTGCCACATGTCAGCACTCGGTCTGACTGAGCGCCTCCAGGAGAGAGGCCCAAGCAAGACGCGCCCCGAGGAGCGTCTTGCCACATGTCAACAATGGGTCTGACTGAGGGCCTCCAGGAGAGAAGCCCATGCAACTCGTGCCCCGAGGAGCGGCTTGCCACATGTCAGCACTCGGTCTGACTGAGCGCCTCCAGGAGAGAGGCCAAAGCAAGAGGCGCCCCGAGGAGCATCTTGACACATGTCAACACTGGGTCTGACAGAGGGCCTCCATGAGAGAGGCCCAAGCAAGACGCGGCCCGAGGAGTGTCTTGCCACATGTCAACACTGGGTCTGAATGAGGGCCTCCAGGAGAGAGGCCCAAGCAAGACGCGCCCCGAGAAGTGTCTTGCCACATGTCACCACTTGGTCTGACTGAGCACCTCCAGGAGAGAGGCCCAAGCAACACGCGCCCCGAGGAGCGTCAGGCCACATGTCACTACTCAGTCTGACTGAGCGCCTCCAGGAGAGAGGCCCAAGCAAGACGCGCCCCGAGGAGCGTCTTGCCACATGTCACCACTTGGTCTGACTGAGCGCCTCCAGGAGAGAGGCCCAAGCAACACGCGCCCCGAAGAGCGTCAGGCCACATGTCACTACTCAGTCTGACTGAGCGCCTCCAGGAGAGAGGCCCAAGCAACACGCGCCCCGAGGAGCGTCAGGCCACATGTCACTACTCAGTCTGACTGAGCGCCTCCAGGAGAGAGGCCCAAGCAAGACGCGCCCCGAGGAGCGTCTTGCCACGTGTGAACACTGGGTCTGATTGAGGTCCTTCTGGAGAGAGGCCCAAGCAAGACGCGCCCCGAGGAGCGTCTTGCCACATGTCAACAATGGTTCTTCCTGAGGGCCTCCAGGAGAGAAGCCCAAGCAAGACGTGCCCCGAGGAGCTTCTTGCCACATGTCAGCACTCGGTCTGACTGAGCGCCTCCAGGAGAGAGGCCAAAGCAAGACGCCCCCCGAGGAGCGTCTTGACATATGTCAACACTGGGTCTGACAAAGGGCCTCCATGAGAGAGGCCCAAGAAAGACGCGCCCCGAGGAGCGTCTTGCCACATGTCACTACTCGGTCTGACTGAGCGCCTCAGGGAGAGAGGTCCAAGCAAGACGCGCCTCGAGGAGCGTCTTGCCACATGTCAACACTGGGTCTGACTGAGTGCCTCCATGAGAGAAGCCCCAGCAAGACGCGCCCCGAGGAGCGTCTTGCCACATGTCACTACTCTGTCTGTTTAAGCGCCTCCAGGAGAGAGGCCCAAGCAAGACGTGCGCCGAGGAGCGTCTTGCCACATGTCAACAATGGGTCTGACTGAGGGCCTCCAGGAGAGAAGCCCAAGCAAGACGCGCCCCGAGGAGCGTCTTGCCACATGTCAACACTGGGTCTGACTGAGCGCCTCCAGGAGAGAGGCCCAAGCAAGACACGCCCCGAGGAGCGTCTTGACACATGTCAACACTGGGTCTGACTGAGTGCCTCCATGAGAGAAGCCCAAGCAAGACGCGCCCCGAGGAGAGTCTTGCCACATGTCAATACTCGGTCTGACAGAGGGCATCCAGGAGAGAAGCCCAAGCAATACGCGCCCCGAGGAGCGTCTTGCCACATGTCACCACTGGGTCTGACTGAGCGCCTCCAGGAGAGAGGCCCAACCAAGACGCGCCCTGAGGAGCGTCTTGCCACATGCCAACACTGGGTCTGACAGAGGGCCTCCAGGAGAGAGGCCCAAGCAAGACGCGCCCCGAGTAGTGTCTTGCCACATGTCACCACTGGGTCTGACTGAGCGCCTCCAGGAGAGAGGCCCAAGCAAGATGCGCCCCGAGGAGCGTCTTGTCACAAGTCAACACTGGGTCTTTCTGAGCGCCTCCAGGAGAGAAGCCCAAGCAAGACGCGCCCCGAGGAGCGTCTTTCCCCATGTCAGCACTCGGTCTGACTGAGCGCCTCCAGGAGAGAGGCCCAAGCAAGACGCGCCCAAAGGAGCGTCTTGCAACATGTCAACAATGGGTCTGACTGAGGGCCTCCAGGAGAGAAGCCCAAGCAACACCCGGCCGAGGAGCGTCTTCACACATGTCAGCACTCGGTCTGACTGAGCGCCTCCAGGAGAGAGGCCAAAGCAAGACGCGCCCCGAGGAGCGTCTTGCCACATGTCAACAATGGGTATGACTGAGGGCCTCCAGGAGAGAAGCCCAAGCAAGACACGCCCCGTGGAGCGTCTTGACACATGTCAACACTGGGTCTGACCGAGGGCCTCCAGAAGAGAGGCCCAAGCAAGACCCGCCCCGAGGAGTGTCTTGCCACATGTCACCACTTGGTCTGACTGAGCGCCTCCAGGAGAGAGGCCCAAGCAAGACGCGCCCCGAGGAGCGTCTTGCGACATGTCAACAATGGGTCTGACTGAGGGCCTCCAGGAGAGAAGCCCATGCAACTCGCGGCCCGAGGAGCGGCTTGCCACATGTCAGCACTCGGTCTGACTGAGCGCCTCCAGGAGAGAGGCCAAAGCAAGACGCGCCCCGAGGAGCGTCTTGCCACATGTCAACAATGGGTCTGACTGAGTGCCTCCATGGGAGAAGCCCCAGCAAGACGCGCCCCGAGGAGCGTCTTGCCACATGTCACTACTCGGTCTGTTTGAGCGCCTCCAGGAGAGAGGCCCAAGCAAGACGTGCCCCGAGCAGCGTCTTGCCACATGTCAACAATGGGTCTGACTGAGGGCCTCCAGGAGAGAAGCCCAAGCAAGACGCACCCCGAGGAGCGTCTTGCCACATGTCAACACTGGGTCTGACTGAGCGCCTCCAGGAGAGAGGCCCAAGCAAGACACGCCCCGAGGAGCGTCTTGACACATGTCAACACTGGGTCTGACTGAGGGCCTCCATGAGAGAAGCCAAAGCAAGACGCCCCCCGAGGAGCGTCTTGACACATGTCAACACTGGGTCTGACAGAGGGCCTCCATGAGAGAGGCCCAAGCAAGACGCGCCCCGAGGAGTGTCTTGCCAAATGACAACACTGGGTCTGACTGAGCGCCTCAGGGAGAGAGGTCCAAGCAAGACGCGCCCCGAGGAGCGTCTTGCCACATGTCACTACTCGGTCTGACTGAGCGCCTCAGGGAGAGAGGTCCAAGCAAGACGCGCCTCGAGGAGCGTCTTGCCACATGTCAACACTGGGTCTGACTGAGTGCCTCCATGGGAGAAGCCCCAGCAAGACGCGCCCCGAGGAGCGTCTTGCCACATGTCACTACTCGGTCTGTTTGAGCGCCTCCAGGAGAGAGGCCCAAGCAAGACGTGCCCCGAGCAGCGTCTTGCCACATGTCAACAATGGGTCTGACTGAGGGCCTCCAGGAGAGAAGCCCAAGCAAGACGCGCCCCGAGGAGCGTCTTGCCACATGTCAACACTGGGTCTGACTGAGCGCCTCCAGGAGAGAGGCCCAAGCAAGACACGCCCCGAGGAGCGTCTTGACACATGTCAACACTGGGTCTGACTGAGGGCCTCCATGAGAGAAGCCCAAGCAAGACGCGCCCCGAGGAGAGTCTTGCCACATGTCAATACTCGGTCTTACAGAGGGCATCCAGGAGAGAGGCCCAAGCAATACGCACACTGAGGAGCGTCTTGCCACGTGTCACCACTGGGTCTGACTGAGCGCCTCCATGGGAGAAGCCCCAGCAAGACGCGCCCCGAGGAGCGTCTTGCCACATGTCACTACTCGGTCTGTTTGAGCGCCTCCAGGAGAGAGGCCCAAGCAAGACGTGCCCCGAGCAGCGTCTTGCCACATGTCAACAATGGGTCTGACTGAGGGCCTCCAGGAGAGAAGCCCAAGCAAGACGCGCCCCGAGGAGCGTCTTGCCACATGTCAACACTGGGTCTGACTGAGCGCTTCCAGGAGAGAGGCCCAAGCAAGACACGCCCCGAGGAGCGTCTTGACACATGTCAACACTGGGTCTGACTGAGGGCCTCCATGAGAGAAGCCCAAGCAAGACGCGCCCCGAGGAGAGTCTTGCCACATGTCAATACTCGGTCTTACAGAGGGCATCCAGGAGAGAGGCCCAAGCAATACGCACACTGAGGAGCGTCTTGCCACGTGTCACCACTGGGTCTGACTGAGCGCCTCCAGGAGAGAGTCCCAAGCAAGACGCGCCCCGAGGAGCGTCTTGCCACATGTCAACACTGGGTCTGACTGAGCGCCTCCAGGAGAGAGGCCCAAGCAAGACGTGCCCCGAGGAGCGTCCTGCCACATGTCAACACTGGGTCTGACTGAGCGCCTCCAGGAGAGAGGCCCAAGCAAGATGCGCCCCGAGGAGCGTCTTGCCACATGTCAGCACTGGGTCTGACTGAGCGCCTCCAGGAGAGAGGCCCCAGCAAGACGCGCCCCGAGGAGCGTCTTGCCTTATGTCAGCACTCGGTCTGACTGAGCGCCTCCAGGAGAGAGCCCCAAGCAAGACGCCCCCCGAGGAGCATCTTGCCACATGTCAACAATGGGTCTGACTGAGGGCCTCCAGGAGAGAGGCCCAAGCAAGATGCGCCCAGAGGAGCGTCTTGCCACATGTCAACACTGGGTCTGACAGAGGGCCTCCAGGAGAGAGGCCCAAGCAAAACGCGCCCCGAGGAGCGTCTTGCCACATGTCACCTCTGGTTCTGACTGAGCGCCTCCATGAGAGAGGCCCAAGCAAAACGCGCCACGAGGAGCGTCTTGTCACATGTCAACACTGGGTCTGTCTGAGCGCCTCCAGGAGAGAAGCCCAAGCAAGACGCGCCCCGAGGAGTGTCTTGCCACATGTCAACAATGAGTCTGACTGAGGGCCTCCAGGAGAGAAGCCCAAGCAAGACGCGCCCCGAGGAGCGTCTTGACACATGTCAACACTGGGTCTGACAGAGTGCCTCCAGGAGAGAGGCCCAAGCAAGACGCACCCCGAGGAGTGTCTTGCCACATGTCACCACTGGGTCTGACTGAGCGCCCCCAGGAGAGAGGCCCAAGCAAGACGCGCCCCGAGGAGCGTCAGGCCACATGTCACTACTCAGTCTGACTGAGCGCCTCCAGGAGAGAGGCCCAAGCAAGACGCGCCCCGAAGAGCGTCTTGCCACATGTCAGCACTGGGTCTGACTGAGCGCCTCCAGGAGAGAGGCCCCAGCAAGACGCGCCCCGAGGAGCGTCTTGCCTTATGTCAGCACTCGGTCTGACTGACCGCCTCCAGGAGAGAGGCCCAAGCAAGACGCGCCCCGAGGAGCGTCTTGCCACATGTCAACAATGGGTCTGACTGAGGGCCTCCAGGAGAGAGGCCCAAGCAAGATGCGCCCGGAGGAGCGTCTTGCCACATGTCACCTCTGGTTCTGACTGAGCGCCTCCAGGAGAGAGGCCCAAGCAAGACGTGCCCCGAGGAGCGTCTTGTCACATGTCCACACTGGGTCTTTCTGAGCGCCTCCAGGAGAGAAGCCCAAGCAAGACGCGCCCCGAGGAGCGTCTTGCCACATGTCAGCACTCGGTCTGACTGAGCGCCTCCAGGAGAGAGGCCCAAGCAAGACGCGCCCCGAGGAGCGTCTTGCCACATGTCAACAATGGGTCTGACTGAGGGCCTCCAGGAGAGAAGCCCATGCAACTCGCGCCCCGAGGAGCGGCTTGCGACATGTCAGCACTCGGTCTGACTGAGCGCCTCCAGGAGAGAGGCCAAAGCAAGACGCGCCCCGAGGAGCATCTTGACACATGTCAACACTGGGTCTGACAGAGGGCCTCCATGAGAGAGGCCCAAGCAAGACGCGGCCCGAGGAGTGTCTTGCCACATGTCAACACTGGGTCTGAATGAGGGCCTCCAGGAGAGAGGCCCAAGCAAGACGCGCCCCGAGAAGTGTCTTGCCACATGTCACCACTTGGTCTGACTGAGCACCTCCAGGAGAGAGGCCCAAGCAACACGCGCCCCGAGGAGCGTCAGGCCACATGTCACTACTCAGTCTGACTGAGCGCCTCCAGGAGAGAGGCCCAAGCAAGACGCGCCCCGAGGAGCGTCTTGCCACATGTCACCACTTGGTCTGACTGAGCGCCTCCAGGAGAGAGGCCCAAGCAACACGCGCCCCGAAGAGCGTCAGGCCACATGTCACTACTCAGTCTGACTGAGCGCCTCCAGGAGAGAGGCCCAAGCAACACGCGCCCCGAGGAGCGTCAGGCCACATGTCACTACTCAGTCTGACTGAGCGCCTCCAGGAGAGAGGCCCAAGCAAGACGCGCCCCGAGGAGCGTCTTGCCACGTGTGAACACTGGGTCTGATTGAGGTCCTTCTGGAGAGAGGCCCAAGCAAGACGCGCCCCGAGGAGCGTCTTGCCACATGTCAACAATGGTTCTTCCTGAGGGCCTCCAGGAGAGAAGCCCAAGCAAGACGTGCCCCGAGGAGCTTCTTGCCACATGTCAGCACTCGGTCTGACTGAGCGCCTCCAGGAGAGAGGCCAAAGCAAGACGCCCCCCGAGGAGCGTCTTGACATATGTCAACACTGGGTCTGACAAAGGGCCTCCATGAGAGAGGCCCAAGCAAGACGCGCCCCGAGGAGCGTCTTGCCACATGTCAATACTCGGTCTGACTGAGCGCCTCAGGGAGAGAGGTCCAAGCAAGACGCGCCTCGAGGAGCGTCTTGCCACATGTCAACACTGGGTCTGACTGAGTGCCTCCATGAGAGAAGCCCCAGCAAGACGCGCCCCGAGGAGCGTCTTGCCACATGTCACTACTCTGTCTGTTTGAGCGCCTCCAGGAGAGAGGCCCAAGCAAGACGTGCGCCGAGGAGCGTCTTGCCACATGTCAACAATGGGTCTGACTGAGGGCCTCCAGGAGAGAAGCCCAAGCAAGACGCGCCCCGAGGAGCGTCTTGCCACATGTCAACACTGGGTCTGACTGAGCGCCTCCAGGAGAGAGGCCCAAGCAAGACACGCCCCGAGGAGCGTCTTGACACATGTCAACACTGGGTCTGACTGAGTGCCTCCATGAGAGAAGCCCAAGCAAGACGCGCCCCGAGGAGAGTCTTGCCACATGTCAATACTCGGTCTGACAGAGGGCATCCAGGAGAGAAGCCCAAGCAATACGCGCCCCGAGGAGCGTCTTGCCACATGTCACCACTGGGTCTGACTGAGCGCCTCCAGGAGAGAGGCCCAACCAAGACGCGCCCTGAGGAGCGTCTTGCCACATGCCAACACTGGGTCTGACAGAGGGCCTCCAGGAGAGAGGCCCAAGCAAGACGCGCCCCGAGTAGTGTCTTGCCACATGTCACCACTGGGTCTGACTGAGCGCCTCCAGGAGAGAGGCCCAAGCAAGATGCGCCCCGAGGAGCGTCTTGTCACAAGTCAACACTGGGTCTTTCTGAGCGCCTCCAGGAGAGAAGCCCAAGCAAGACGCGCCCCGAGGAGCGTCTTTCCACATGTCAGCACTCGGTCTGACTGAGCGCCTCCAGGAGAGAGGCCCAAGCAAGACGCGCCCAAAGGAGCGTCTTGCAACATGTCAACAATGGGTCTGACTGAGGGCCTCCAGGAGAGAAGCCCAAGCAACACCCGGCCGAGGAGCTTCTTCACACATGTCAGCACTCGGTCTGACTGAGCGCCTCCAGGAGAGAGGCCAAAGCAAGACGCGCCCCGAGGAGCGTCTTGCCACATGTCAACAATGGGTATGACTGAGGGCCTCCAGGAGAGAAGCCCAAGCAAGACACGCCCCGTGGAGCGTCTTGACACATGTCAACACTGGGTCTGACCGAGGGCCTCCAGAAGAGAGGCCCAAGCAAGACCCGCCCCGAGGAGTGTCTTGCCACATGTCACCACTTGGTCTGACTGAGCGCCTCCAGGAGAGAGGCCCAAGCAAGACGCGCCCCGAGGAGCGTCTTGCGACATGTCAACAATGGGTCTGACTGAGGGCCTCCAGGAGAGAAGCCCATGCAACTCGCGGCCCGAGGAGCGGCTTGCCACATGTCAGCACTCGGTCTGACTGAGCGCCTCCAGGAGAGAGGCCAAAGCAAGACGCGCCCCGAGGAGCGTCTTGCCACATGTCAACAATGGGTCTGACTGAGTGCCTCCATGGGAGAAGCCCCAGCAAGACGCGCCCCGAGGAGCGTCTTGCCACATGTCACTACTCGGTCTGTTTGAGCGCCTCCAGGAGAGAGGCCCAAGCAAGACGTGCCCCGAGCAGCGTCTTGCCACATGTCAACAATGGGTCTGACTGAGGGCCTCCAGGAGAGAAGCCCAAGCAAGACGCACCCCGAGGAGCGTCTTGCCACATGTCAACACTGGGTCTGACTGAGCGCCTCCAGGAGAGAGGCCCAAGCAAGACACGCCCCGAGGAGCGTCTTGACACATGTCAACACTGGGTGTGACTGAGGGCCTCCATGAGAGAAGCCCAAGCAAGACGCGCCCCGAGGAGCGTCTTGCCAAATGTCAACACTGGGTCTGACTGAGCGCCTCCAGGAGAGAGGCTCGAGGAGCGTCTTGCCACATGTCACCTCTGGATCTGACTGAGCGCCTCCAGGAGAGAGGCCCAAGCAAGAAACGCCCGAGGAGCGTCTTGACACATGTCAACACTGGGTCTGACTGAGCGCCTCCAGGAGAGAGGCCCCAGCAAGACGCGCCCCGAGGAGCGTCTTGCCACATGTCAGCACTCGGTCTGACTGAGCGCCTCCAGGAGAGAGGCCCAAGCAAGAAGCGCCCCGAGGAGCGTCTTGCCACATGTCAACAATGGGTCTGACTGAGGCTCTCCAGGAGAGAAGCCCAAGCAAGACGCGCCCCGAGGAGCGTCTTGCCACATGTCAACACTGGGTCTGACTGAGCGCCTCCAGGAGAGAGGTCCAAGCAACACGCGCCCCGAGGAGCGTCTTGCCACATGTCAACACTGGGTCTGACTGAGCGCCTCCAGGAGAGAGGCCCAAGCAAGACGTGCCCCGAGGAGTGTCTTGCCACATGTCAACAATGGGTCTGACTGAGGGCTTCCAGGAGAGAAGCCCAAGCAAGAAGCGCCCCGAGGAGCGTCTTGCCACATGTCAACACTGGGTCTGACTGAGCGCCTCCAGGAGAGAGGCCCAAGCAAGACGTGCCCCGAGGAGCGTCTTGCCACATGTCAACACTGGGTCTGACTGAGCGCCTCCAGGAGAGAGGCCCAAGCAAGACGTGCCCCGAGGAGTGTCTTGCCACATGTCAACAATGGGTCTGACTGAGGGCTTCCAGGAGAGAAGCCCAAGCAAGAAGCGCCCCGAGGAGCGTCTTGCAACATGTCAACACTGGGTCTGACTGAGCGCCTCCAGGAGAGAGGCCCAAGCAAGACGTGCCCCGAGGAGCGTCTTGCCACATGTCAACACTGGGTCTGACTGAGGGCCTCCAGGAGAGAAGCCCAAGCAAGAAGCGCCCCGAGGAGCGTCTTGTCACATGTCACTACTCGGTCTGACTGAGCGCCTCCAGGAGAGAGGCCCAAGCAAGACGTGCCCCGAGGAGCGTCTTGCCACATGTCAACAATGGGTCTGACTGAGGGCCTCCAGGAGAGAAGCCCAAGAAAGAAGCGCCCCGAGGAGCGTCTTGCCACATGTCAACACTGGGTCTGACTGAGCGCATCCAGGAGAGAGGCCCAAGCAAGACACGCCCCGAGGAGCGTCTTGACACATGTCAACACTGGGTCTGACTGAGGGCCTCCATGTGAGAAGCCCAAGCAAGACGCGCCCCGAGGAGAGTCTTGCCACATGTCAACACTGGGTCTGACAGAGGGCATCCAGGAGAGAGGCCCAAGCAATACGCGCCCCGAGGAGCGTCTTGCCACATGTCAACAATGGGTCTGACTGAGGGCCTCCAGGAGAGAAGCCCAAGGAAGACGCGCCCCGAGGAGCTTCTTGCCACATGTCAGCACTCGGTCTGACTGAGCGCCTCCAGGAGAGAGGCCAAAGCAAGATGCGCCCCGAGGAGCGTCTTGACACATGTCAACACTGGGTCTGACAGAGGGCCTCCATGAGAGAGGCCCAAGCAAGAAGCGCCCCGAGGAGTGTCTTGCCACATGTCAACACTGGGTCTGACTGAGCGCCTCCTGGAGAGAGGCCCAAGCAAGACGCGCCCCGAGGAGCGTCTTGCCACGTGTCACCACTGGGTCTGACTGAGCTCCTCCAGGAGAGAGGCCCCAGCAAGACGCGCCCCGAGGAGCGTCTTGCCACATGTCACTACTCGGTTTAACTGAGCGCCTCCAGGAGAGAGGTCCAAGCAAGACGCGCCCCGAGGAGCGTCTTGCCACATGTCACTACTCGGTCTGACTGAGCGCCTCCAGGAGGGAGGTCCAAGCAAGACGCGCCCCGAGGAGCGTCTTGCCACATGTCACTACTCTGTCTGACTGAGCGCCTCCAGGAGAGAGGCCCAAGCAAGACGTGCCCCGAGGAGCGTCTTGCCACATGTCAACAATGGGTCTGACTGAGGGCCTCCAGGAGAGAAGCCCAAGCAAGACGCGCCCCGAGGAGCGTCTTGCCACATGTCAACACTGGGTCTGAATGAGGGCCTCCAGGAGAGAGGCCCAAATAAGACGCGCCCCGAGGAGCGTCTTGCCACATGTCAACAATGGGTCTGACTGAGGGCCTCCAGGAGAGAAGCCCAAGCAAGACGCGCCCCGAGGAGCGTCTTGCCACATGTCAGCACTCGGTCTGACTGAGCATCTCCAGGAGAGAGGCCCAAGCAAGACGCGCCCCGAGGAGCGTCTTGCCACATGTCAACACTGGGTCTGACTGAGCGCCTCCAGGAGAGAGGCCCAAGCAAGACGTGCCCCGAGGAGCGTCTTGCCACATGTCAACACTGGATCTGACTGAGGGCCTCCAGGAGAGAAGACCAAGCAAGAAGCGCCCCGAGGAGCGTCTTGTCACATGTCACTACTCGGTCTGACTGAGCGCCTCCAGGAGAGAGGCCCAAGCAAGACGTGCCCCGAGGAGCGTCTTGCCACATCTCAACAATGGGTCTGACTGAGGGCCTCCAGGAGAGAAGCCCAAGAAAGAAGCGCCCCGAGGAGCATCTTGCCACATGTCAACACTGGGTCTGACTGAGCGCATCCAGGAGAGAGGCCCAAGCAAGACACGCCCCGAGGAGCGTCTTGACACATGTCACTACTCGGTCTGACTGAGCGCCTCCAGGAGAGAGGCCCAAGCAAGACGTGCCCCGAGGAGCATCTTGCCACATGTCAACACTGGGTCTGACTGAGTGCCTCCATGAGAGAAGCCCCAGCAAGACGCGCCCCGAGGAGCGTCTTGCCACATGTCAACACTGGGTGTGACTGAGCACCTCCAGGAGAGAGGCCCAAGCAAGACGCGCCCCGAGGAGCGTCTTGCCAAATGTCAACACTGGGTCTGACTGAGCGCCTCCAGGAGAGAGGCTCGAGGAGCGTCTTGCCACATGTCACCTCTGGATCTGACTGAGCGCCTCCAGGAGAGAGGCCCAAGCAAGAAACGCCCGAGGAGCGTCTTGACACATGTCAACACTGGGTCTGACTGAGCGCCTCCAGGAGAGAGGCCCCAGCAAGACGCGCCCCGAGGAGCGTCTTGCCACATGTCAGCACTCGGTCTGACTGAGCGCCTCCAGGAGAGAGGCCCAAGCAAGAAGCGCCCCGAGGAGCGTCTTGCCACATGTCAACAATGGGTCTGACTGAGGCTCTCCAGGAGAGAAGCCCAAGCAAGACGAGCCCCGAGGAGCGTCTTGCCACATGTCAACACTGGGTCTGACTGAGCGCCTCCAGGAGAGAGGTCCAAGCAACACGCGCCCCGAGGAGCGTCTTGCCACATGTCAACACTGGGTCTGACTGAGTGCCTCCATGAGAGGAGCCCCAGCAAGACGCGCCCCGAGAAGCGTCTTGCCACATGTCACTACTCGGTCTGACTGAGCGCCTCCAGGAGAGAGGCCCAAGCAAGACGTGCCCCGAGGAGTGTCTTGCCACATGTCAACAATGGGTCTGACTGAGGGCTTCCAGGAGAGAAGCCCAAGCAAGAAGCGCCCCGAGGAGCGTCTTGCCACATGGCAACACTGGGTCTGACTGAGCGCCTCCAGGAGAGAGGCCAAAGCAAGACGTGCCCCGAGGAGCGTCTTGCCACATGTCAACACTGGGTCTGACTGAGGGCCTCCAGGAGAGAAGCCCAAGCAAGACGCGCCCCGAGGAGCGTCTTGTCACATGTCACTACTCGGTCTGACTGAGCGCCTCCAGGAGAGAGGCCCAAGCAAGACGTGCCCCGAGGAGCGTCTTGCCACATGTCAACAATGGGTCTGACTGAGGGCCTCCAGGAGAGAAGCCCAAGAAAGAAGCGCCCCGAGGAGCGTCTTGCCACATGTCAACACTGGGTCTGACTGAGCGCATCCAGGAGAGAGGCCCAAGCAAGACACGCCCCGAGGAGCGTCTTGACACATGTCAACACTGGGTCTGACTGAGGGCCTCCATGTGAGAAGCCCAAGCAAGACGCGCCCCGAGGAGAGTCTTGCCACATGTCAACACTGGGTCTGACAGAGGGCATCCAGGAGAGAGGCCCAAGCAATACGCGCCCCGAGGAGCGTCTTGCCACATGTCAACAATGGGTCTGACTGAGGGCTTCCAGGAGAGAAGCCCAAGCAAGAAGCGCCCCGAGGAGCGTCTTGCCACATGTCAACACTGGGTCTGACTGAGCGCCTCCAGGAGAGAGGCCCAAGCAAGACGTGCCCCGAGGAGCGTCTTGCCACATGTCAACACTGGGTCTGACTGAGCGCCTCCAGGAGAGAGGCCCAAGCAAGACGTGCCCCGAGGAGTGTCTTGCCACATGTCAACAATGGGTCTGACTGAGGGCTTCCAGGAGAGAAGCCCAAGCAAGAAGCGCCCCGAGGAGCGTCTTGCAACATGTCAACACTGGGTCTGACTGAGCGCCTCCAGGAGAGAGGCCCAAGCAAGACGTGCCCCGAGGAGCGTCTTGCCACATGTCAACACTGGGTCTGACTGAGGGCCTCCAGGAGAGAAGCCCAAGCAAGAAGCGCCCCGAGGAGCGTCTTGTCACATGTCACTACTCGGTCTGACTGAGCGCCTCCAGGAGAGAGGCCCAAGCAAGACGTGCCCCGAGGAGCGTCTTGCCACATGTCAACAATGGGTCTGACTGAGGGCCTCCAGGAGAGAAGCCCAAGAAAGAAGCGCCCCGAGGAGCGTCTTGCCACATGTCAACACTGGGTCTGACTGAGCGCATCCAGGAGAGAGGCCCAAGCAAGACACGCCCCGAGGAGCGTCTTGACACATGTCAACACTGGGTCTGACTGAGGGCCTCCATGTGAGAAGCCCAAGCAAGACGCGCCCCGAGGAGAGTCTTGCCACATGTCAACACTGGGTCTGACAGAGGGCATCCAGGAGAGAGGCCCAAGCAATACGCGCCCCGAGGAGCGTCTTGCCACATGTCAACAATGGGTCTGACTGAGGGCCTCCAGGAGAGAAGCCCAAGGAAGACGCGCCCCGAGGAGCTTCTTGCCACATGTCAGCACTCGGTCTGACTGAGCGCCTCCAGGAGAGAGGCCAAAGCAAGATGCGCCCCGAGGAGCGTCTTGACACATGTCAACACTGGGTCTGACAGAGGGCCTCCATGAGAGAGGCCCAAGCAAGAAGCGCCCCGAGGAGTGTCTTGCCACATGTCAACACTGGGTCTGACTGAGCGCCTCCTGGAGAGAGGCCCAAGCAAGACGCGCCCCGAGGAGCGTCTTGCCACGTGTCACCACTGGGTCTGACTGAGCTCCTCCAGGAGAGAGGCCCCAGCAAGACGCGCCCCGAGGAGCGTCTTGCCACATGTCACTACTCGGTTTAACTGAGCGCCTCCAGGAGAGAGGTCCAAGCAAGACGCGCCCCGAGGAGCGTCTTGCCACATGTCACTACTCGGTCTGACTGAGCGCCTCCAGGAGGGAGGTCCAAGCAAGACGCGCCCCGAGGAGCGTCTTGCCACATGTCACTACTCTGTCTGACTGAGCGCCTCCAGGAGAGAGGCCCAAGCAAGACGTGCCCCGAGGAGCGTCTTGCCACATGTCAACAATGGGTCTGACTGAGGGCCTCCAGGAGAGAAGCCCAAGCAAGACGCGCCCCGAGGAGCGTCTTGCCACATGTCAACACTGGGTCTGAATGAGGGCCTCCAGGAGAGAGGCCCAAATAAGACGCGCCCCGAGGAGCGTCTTGCCACATGTCAACAATGGGTCTGACTGAGGGCCTCCAGGAGAGAAGCCCAAGCAAGACGCGCCCCGAGGAGCGTCTTGCCACATGTCAGCACTCGGTCTGACTGAGCATCTCCAGGAGAGAGGCCCAAGCAAGACGCGCCCCGAGGAGCGTCTTGCCACATGTCAACACTGGGTCTGACTGAGCGCCTCCAGGAGAGAGGCCCAAGCAAGACGTGCCCCGAGGAGCGTCTTGCCACATGTCAACACTGGATCTGACTGAGGGCCTCCAGGAGAGAAGCCCAAGCAAGAAGCGCCCCGAGGAGCGTCTTGTCACATGTCACTACTCGGTCTGACTGAGCGCCTCCAGGAGAGAGGCCCAAGCAAGACGTGCCCCGAGGAGCGTCTTGCCACATCTCAACAATGGGTCTGACTGAGGGCCTCCAGGAGAGAAGCCCAAGAAAGAAGCGCCCCGAGGAGCATCTTGCCACATGTCAACACTGGGTCTGACTGAGCGCATCCAGGAGAGAGGCCCAAGCAAGACACGCCCCGAGGAGCGTCTTGACACATGTCACTACTCGGTCTGACTGAGCGCCTCCAGGAGAGAGGCCCAAGCAAGACGTGCCCCGAGGAGCATCTTGCCACATGTCAACACTGGGTCTGACTGAGTGCCTCCATGAGAGAAGCCCCAGCAAGACGCGCCCCGAGGAGCGTCTTGCCACATGTCAACACTGGGTGTGACTGAGCACCTCCAGGAGAGAGGCCCAAGCAAGACGCGCCCCGAGGAGCGTCTTGCCAAATGTCAACACTGGGTCTGACTGAGCGCCTCCAGGAGAGAGGCTCGAGGAGCGTCTTGCCACATGTCACCTCTGGATCTGACTGAGCGCCTCCAGGAGAGAGGCCCAAGCAAGAAACGCCCGAGGAGCGTCTTGACACATGTCAACACTGGGTCTGACTGAGCGCCTCCAGGAGAGAGGCCCCAGCAAGACGCGCCCCGAGGAGCGTCTTGCCACATGTCAGCACTCGGTCTGACTGAGCGCCTCCAGGAGAGAGGCCCAAGCAAGAAGCGCCCCGAGGAGCGTCTTGCCACATGTCAACAATGGGTCTGACTGAGGCTCTCCAGG
The DNA here is from genome assembly GCF_043380555.1 of Nothobranchius furzeri. NCBI lineage: Eukaryota > Metazoa > Chordata > Actinopteri > Cyprinodontiformes > Nothobranchiidae > Nothobranchius > Nothobranchius furzeri. The sequence goes on along the minus strand of NC_091751.1, from coordinate 11,200,110 downwards.
AGAGAAGCCCAAGCAAGACGAGCCCCGAGGAGCGTCTTGCCACATGTCAACACTGGGTCTGACTGAGCGCCTCCAGGAGAGAGGTCCAAGCAACACGCGCCCCGAGGAGCGTCTTGCCACATGTCAACACTGGGTCTGACTGAGTGCCTCCATGAGAGGAGCCCCAGCAAGACGCGCCCCGAGAAGCGTCTTGCCACATGTCACTACTCGGTCTGACTGAGCGCCTCCAGGAGAGAGGCCCAAGCAAGACGTGCCCCGAGGAGTGTCTTGCCACATGTCAACAATGGGTCTGACTGAGGGCTTCCAGGAGAGAAGCCCAAGCAAGAAGCGCCCCGAGGAGCGTCTTGCCACATGGCAACACTGGGTCTGACTGAGCGCCTCCAGGAGAGAGGCCAAAGCAAGACGTGCCCCGAGGAGCGTCTTGCCACATGTCAACACTGGGTCTGACTGAGGGCCTCCAGGAGAGAAGCCCAAGCAAGACGCGCCCCGAGGAGCGTCTTGTCACATGTCACTACTCGGTCTGACTGAGCGCCTCCAGGAGAGAGGCCCAAGCAAGACGTGCCCCGAGGAGCGTCTTGCCACATGTCAACAATGGGTCTGACTGAGGGCCTCCAGGAGAGAAGCCCAAGAAAGAAGCGCCCCGAGGAGCGTCTTGCCACATGTCAACACTGGGTCTGACTGAGCGCATCCAGGAGAGAGGCCCAAGCAAGACACGCCCCGAGGAGCGTCTTGACACATGTCAACACTGGGTCTGACTGAGGGCCTCCATGTGAGAAGCCCAAGCAAGACGCGCCCCGAGGAGAGTCTTGCCACATGTCAACACTGGGTCTGACAGAGGGCATCCAGGAGAGAGGCCCAAGCAATACGCGCCCCGAGGAGCGTCTTGCCACATGTCAACAATGGGTCTGACTGAGGGCCTCCAGGAGAGAAGCCCAAGGAAGACGCGCCCCGAGGAGCTTCTTGCCACATGTCAGCACTCGGTCTGACTGAGCGCCTCCAGGAGAGAGGCCAAAGCAAGATGCGCCCCGAGGAGCGTCTTGACACATGTCAACACTGGGTCTGACAGAGGGCCTCCATGAGAGAGGCCCAAGCAAGAAGCGCCCCGAGGAGTGTCTTGCCACATGTCAACACTGGGTCTGACTGAGCGCCTCCAGGAGAGAGGCCCAAGCAAGACGCGCCCGGAGGAGCGTCTTGCCACGTGTCACCACTGGGTCTGACTGAGCTCCTCCAGGAGAGAGGCCCCAGCAAGACGCGCCCCGAGGAGCGTCTTGCCACATGTCACTACTCGGTTTAACTGAGCGCCTCCAGGAGAGAGGTCCAAGCAAGACGCGCCCCGAGGAGCGTCTTGCCACATGTCACTACTCGGTCTGACTGAGCGCCTCCAGGAGGGAGGTCCAAGCAAGACGCGCCCCGAGAAGCGTCTTGCCACATGTCACTACTCTGTCTGACTGAGCGCCTCCAGGAGAGAGGCCCAAGCAAGACGTGCCCCGAGGAGCGTCTTGCCACATGTCAACAATGGGTCTGACTGAGGGCCTCCAGGAGAGAAGCCCAAGCAAGACGCGCCCCGAGGAGCGTCTTGCCACATGTCAACACTGGGTCTGAATGAGGGCCTCCAGGAGAGAGGCCCAAATAAGACGCGCCCCGAGGAGCGTCTTGCCACATGTCAACAATGGGTCTGACTGAGGGCCTCCAGGAGAGAAGCCCAAGCAAGACGCGCCCCGAGGAGCGTCTTGCCACATGTCAGCACTCGGTCTGACTGAGCACCTCCAGGAGAGAGGCCCAAGCAAGACGCGCCCCGAGGAGCGTCTTGCCACATGTCAACACTGGGTCTGACTGAGCGCCTCCAGGAGAGAGGCCCAAGCAAGACGTGCCCCGAGGAGCGTCTTGCCACATGTCAACACTGGATCTGACTGAGGGCCTCCAGGAGAGAAGCCCAAGCAAGACGCGCCCCGAGGAGCGTCTTGCCACATGTCACTACTCGGTCTGACTGAGCGCCTCCAGGAGGGAGGTCCAAGCAAGACGCGCCCCGAGGAGCGTCTTGCCACATGTCACTACTCTGTCTGACTGAGAGCCTCCAGGAGAGAGGCCCAAGCAAGACGTACCCCGAGGAGCGTCTTGCCACATGTCAACAATGGGTCTGACTGAGGGCCTCCAGGAGAGAAGCCCAAGCAAGACGCGCCCCGAGGAGCGTCTTGCCACATGTCAACACTGGGTCTGAATGAGGGCCTCCAGGAGAGAGGCCCAAATAAGACGCGCCCCGAGGAGCGTCTTGCCACATGTCAACAATGGGTCTGACTGAGGGCCTCCAGGAGAGAAGCCCAAGCAAGACACGCCCCGAGGAGCGTCTTGCCACATGTCAGCACTCGGTCTGACTGAGCACCTCCAGGAGAGAGGCCCAAGCAAGACGCGCCCCGAGGAGCGTCTTGCCACATGTCAACACTGGGTCTGACTGAGCGCCTCCAGGAGAGAGACCCAAGCAAGACGCGCCCCGAGGAGCGTCTTGCCACATGTGAACACTGGGTCTGACTGAGCGCCTCCAGGAGAGAGGCCCAAGCAAGACGCGCCCTGAGGAGCGTCTTGCCACATGTCAGCACTCGGTCTGACTGAGCTCCTCCAGGAGAGAGGCCCAAGCAAGACGCGCCCCGAGGAGCGACTTGACACATGTCTCCTCTGGGTCTGACTGAGCGCCTCCAGGAGAGAGGCCCAAGCATGACGTGCCCCGAGGAGCATCTTGCCACATGTCAACACTGGGTCTGACTGAGTGCCTCCATGAGAGAAGCCCCAGCAAGACGCGCCCCGAGGAGCGTCTTGCCACATGTCAACACTGGGTCTGACTGAGCACCTCCAGGAGAGAGGCCCAAGAAAGACGCGCCCCGAGGAGCGTCTTGCCACATGTCAACACTGTGTCTGACTGAGCGCCTCCAGGAGAGAGGCCCGAGGAGCGTCTTGCCACATGTCACCTCTGGGTCTGACTGAGCGCCTCCAGGAGAGAGGCCCAAGCAAGAAACGCCCGAGGAGCGTCTTGACACATGTCAACACTGGGTCTGACTGAGCGCCTCCAGGAGAGAGGCCCCAGCAAGACGCGCCCCGAGGAGCGTCTTGCCACATTTCACTACTCGGTCTGACTGAGCGCCTCCAGGAGAGAGGCCCAAGCAAGACGTACCCCGAGGAGCGTCTTGCCACATGTCAACAATGGGTCTGACTGAGGGCCTCCAGGAGAGAAGCCCAAGCAAGAAGCACCCCGAGGAGCGTCTTGCCACATGTCAACACTGGGTCTGACTGAGCGCCTCCAGGAGAGAGGCCCAAGCAAGACACGCCCCGAGGAGCGTCTTGACACATGTCAACACTGGGTCTGACTGAGGGCCTCCATGAGAGAAGCCCAAGCAAGACGGGCCCCGAGGAGAGTCTTGCCACATGTCAACACTGGGTCTGACAGAGGGCATCCAGGAGAGAGGCCCAAGCAATACGCGCCCCGAGGAGCGTCTTGCCACATGTCAACAATGGGTCTGACTGAGGGCCTCCATGAGAGAGGCCCAAGCAAGACGCGCCCCGAGGAGTGTCTTGCCACATGTCAACACTGGGTCTGACTGAGCGCCTCCAGGAGAGAGGCCCAAGCAAGACGCGCCCCGAGGAGCTTCTTGCCACGTGTCAACACTGGGTCTGACTTAGCGCCTCCAGGAGAGAGGTCCAAGCAAGACGCGCCCCGAGGAGCGTCTTGCCACATGTCAACACTGGGTCTGACTGAGTGCCTCCATGAGAGAAGCCCCAGCAAGACGCGCCCCGAGGAGCGTCTTGCCACATGTCACTACTCTGTCTGACTGAGCGCCTCCAGGAGAGAGGCCCAAGCAAGACGTGCCCCGAGGAGCGTCTTGCCACATGTCAACAATGGGTCTGACTGAGGGCCTCCAGGAGAGAAGCCCAAGCAAGACGCGCCCCGAGGAGCGGTTTGCCACATGTCAGCACTCGGTCTGACTGAGCGCCTCCAGGAGAGAGGCCCAAGCAAGACGCGCCCCGAGGAGCGTCTTGCCACATGTCAACACTGGGTCTGACTGAGCGCCTCCAGGAGAGAGGCCCAAGCAAGATGCGCCCCGAGGAGCGTCTTGCCACATGTGAACACTGGGTCTGACTTAGCGCCTCCAGGAGAGAGGCCCAAGCAAGATGCGCCCTGAGGAGCGTCTTGCCACATGTCACCACTGGGTCTGACTGAGCTCCTCCAGGAGAGAGGCCCCAGCAAGACGCGCCCCGAGGAGCGTCTTGCCACATGTCACTACTCGGTTTAACTGAGCGCCTCCAGGACAGAGGTCCAAGCAAGACGCGCCCCGAGGAGCATCTTGCCACATGTCACTACTCGGTCTGACTGAGCGCCTCCAGGAGGGAGGTCCAAGTAAGACGCGCCCCGAGGAGCGTCTTGCCACATGTCACTACTCTGTCTGACTGAGCGCCTCCTGGAGAGAGGCCCAAGCAAGACGTGCCCCGAGGAGCGTCTTGCCACATGTCAACAATGGGTCTGACTGAGGGCCTCCAGGAGAAAATCCCAAGCAAGACACGCCCCGAGGAGCGTCTTGCCACATGTCAACACTGGGTCTGAATGAGGGCCTCCAGGAGAGAGGCCCAAGCAAGACGCGCCCCGAGGAGCTTCTTGCCACGTGTCAACAATGGGTCTGACTGAGGGCCTCCAGGAGAGAAGCCCAAGCAAGAAGCACCCCGAGGAGCGTCTTGCCACATGTCAACACTGGGTCTGACTGAGCGCCTCCAGGAGAGAGGCCCAAGCAAGACACGCCCCGAGGAGCGTCTTGACACATGTCAACACTGGGTCTGACTGAGGGCCTCCATGAGAGAAGCCCAAGCAAGACGGGCCCCGAGGAGAGTCTTGCCACATGTCAACACTGGGTCTGACAGAGGGCATCCAGGAGAGAGGCCCAAGCAATACGCGCCCCGAGGAGCGTCTTGCCACATGTCAACAATGGGTCTGACTGAGGGCCTCCATGAGAGAGGCCCAAGCAAGACGCGCCCCGAGGAGTGTCTTGCCACATGTCAACACTGGGTCTGACTGAGCGCCTCCAGGAGAGAGGCCCAAGCAAGACGCGCCCCGAGGAGCTTCTTGCCACGTGTCAACACTGGGTCTGACTTAGCGCCTCCAGGAGAGAGGTCCAAGCAAGACGCGCCCCGAGGAGCGTCTTGCCACATGTCAACACTGGGTCTGACTGAGTGCCTCCATGAGAGAAGCCCCAGCAAGACGCGCCCCGAGGAGCGTCTTGGCACATGTCACTACTCTGTCTGACTGAGCGCCTCCAGGAGAGAGGCCCAAGCAAGACGTGCCCCGAGGAGCGTCTTGCCACATGTCAACAATGGGTCTGACTGAGGGCCTCCAGGAGAGAAGCCCAAGCAAGACGCGCCCCGAGGAGCGGTTTGCCACATGTCAGCACTCGGTCTGACTGAGCGCCTCCAGGAGAGAGGCCCAAGCAAGACGCGCCCCGAGGAGCGTCTTGCCACATGTCAACACTGGGTCTGACTGAGCGCCTCCAGGAGAGAGACCCAAGCAAGATGCGCCCCGAGGAGCGTCTTGCCACATGTGAACACTGGGTCTGACCTAGCGCCTCCAGGAGAGAGGCCCAAGCAAGATGCGCCCTGAGGAGCGTCTTGCCACGTGTCACCACTGGGTCTGACTGAGCTCCTCCAGGAGAGAGGCCCCAGCAAGACGCGCCCCGAGGAGCGTCTTGCCACATGTCACTACTCGGTTTAACTGAGCGCCTCCAGGAGAGAGGTCCAAGCAAGACGCGCCCCGAGGAGCGTCTTGCCACATGTCACTACTCGGTCTGACTGAGCGCCTCCAGGAGGGAGGTCCAAGTAAGACGCGCCCCGAGGAGCGTCTTGCCACATGTCACTACTCTGTCTGACTGAGCGCCTCCAGGAGAGAGGCCCAAGCAAGACGTGCCCCGAGGAGCGTCTTGCCACATGTCAACAATGGGTCTGACTGAGGGCCTCCAGGAGAAAATCCCAAGCAAGACGCGCCCCGAGGAGCGTCTTGCCACATGTAAACACTGGGTCTGAATGAGGGCCTCCAGGAGAGAGGCCCAAATAAGACGCGCCCCGAGGAGCGTCTTGCCACATGTCAACAATGGGTCTGACTGAGGGCCTCCAGGAGAGAGGCCCAAGCAAGACGCGCCCCGAGGAGCGTCTTGCCACATGTGAACACTGGGTCTGACTGAGCGCCTCCAGGAGAGAGGCCCAAGCAAGACGCGCCCTGAGGAGCGTCTTGCCACATGTCAGCACTCGGTCTGACTGAGCGCGTCCAGTAGAGAAGCCCAAGCAAGACGCGCCCCGAGGAGCGACTTGACACATGTCTCCTCTGGGTCTGACTGAGCGCCTCCAGGAGAGAGGCCCAAGCATGACGTGCCCCGAGGAGCATCTTGCCACATGTCAACACTGGGTCTGACTGAGTGCGTCCATGAGAGAAGCCCCAGCAAGACGCGCCCCGAGGAGCGTCTTGCCACATGTCAACACTGGGTCTGACTGAGCACCTCCAGGAGACAGGCCCGAGGAGCGTCTTGCCACATGTCACCTCTGGGTCTGACTGAGCGCCTCCAGGAGAGAGGCCCAAGCAAGAAACGCCCGAGGAGCGTCTTGCCACATGTCAACACTGGGTCTGACTGAGCGCCTCCAGGAAAGAGGCCCCAGCAAGACGCGCCCCGAGGAGCGTCTTGCCACATGTCAGCACTCAGTCTGACTGAGCGCCTCCAGGAGAGAGGCCCAAGCAAGAAGCGCCCCGAGGAGCGTCTTGCCAAATGTTAACAATGGGTCTGACTGAGGCTCTCCAGGAGAGAAGCCCAAGCAAGACGCGCCCCGAGGAGCGTCTTGCAACATGTCAACACTGGGTCTGACTGAGCGCCTCCAGGAGAGAGGCCCAAGCAAGACGCGCCCCGAGGAGCGTCTAGCCACATGTCACTACTCGGTCTGACTGAGCGCCTCCAGGAGAGAGGTCCAAGCAACACGCGCCCCGAGGAGCGTCTTGCCACATGTCAACACTGGGTCTGACTGAGTGCCTCCATGAGAGAACCCCCAGCAAGACGCGCCCCGAGGAGCGTCTTACCACATGTCACTACTCGGTCTGACTGAGCGCCTCCAGGAGAGAGGCCCAAGCAAGACGTACCCCGAGGAGCGTCTTGCCACATGTCAACATTGGGTCTGACTGAGGGCCTCCAGGAGAGAAGCCCAAGCAAGACGCGCCCCGAGGAGCGACTTGACACATGTCTCCTCTGGGTCTGACTGAGCGCCTCCAGGAGAGAGGCCCAAGCATGACGTGCCCCGAGGAGCATCTTGCCACATGTCAACACTGGGTCTGACTGAGTGCGTCCATGAGAGAAGCCCCAGCAAGACGCGCCCCGAGGAGCGTCTTGCCACATGTCAACACTGGGTCTGATTGAGCACCTCCAGGAGACAGGCCCGAGGAGCGTCTTGCCACATATCACCTCTGGGTCTGACTGAGCGCCTCCAGGAGAGAGGCCCAAGCAAGAAACGCCCGAGGAGCGTCTTGCCACATGTCAACACTGGGTCTGATTGAGCGCCTCCAGGAAAGAGGCCCCAGCAAGACGCGCCCCGAGGAGCGTCTTGCCACATGTCAGCACTCAGTCTGACTGAGCGCCTCCAGGAGAGAGGCCCAAGCAAGAAGCGCCCCGAGGAGCGTCTTGCCACATGTCAACATTGGGTCTGACTGAGGGTCTCCAGGAGAGAAGCCCAAGCAAGACGCACCCCATGGAGCTTCTTGCTACATGTCAGCACTCGGTCTGACTGAGCGCCTCCAGGAGAGAGGCCAAAGCAAGACGCGCCCCGAGGAGCGTCTTGACACATGTCAACAGTGGGTCTGACAGAGGGCCTCCATGAGAGAGGCCCAAGCAAGAAGCGCCCCGAGGAGTGTCTTGCCACATGTCAACACTGGGTCTGACTTAGCGCCTCCAGGAGAGAGGCCCAAGCAAGACGCGCCCCGAGGAGCCTCTTTCCACGTGTCAACACTGGGTCTGACTTAGCGCCTCCAGGAGAGAGGCCCAAGCAAGATGTGCCCCGAGGAGCGTCTTGCCACGTGTCACCACTGGGTCTGACTGAGCTCCTCCAGGAGAGAGGCCCAAGCAAGACACGCCCCGAGGAACGTCTTGCCACGTGTCACCACTGGGTCTGATTGAGCACCTCCAGGAGAGAGGCCCCAGCAAGACGCGCCCCGAGGAGCGTCTTGCCACATGTCACTACTCGGTCTGACTGAGCGCCTCTAGGAGAGAGGCCCAAGCAAGACGTGCCCCGAGGAGCGTCTTGCCACATGTCAACAATGGGTCTGACTGAGCGCTTCCAGGAGAGAGGCCCAAGCAAGACACGCCCCGAGGAGCGTCTTGACACATGTCAACACTGGGTCGGACTGAGGGCCTCCATGAGAGAAGCCCAAGAAAGACGCCCCCCGAGGAGAGTCTTGCCACATGTCAACACTCGGTCTGACAGAGGGCATTCAGGAGAGAGGCCCAAGCAAGACGCGCCCCGAGGAGCGTCTTGCCACGTGTCAACACTGGGTCTGACTGAGCGCCTCCAGGAGAGAGGCCCAAGCAAGACGCGCCCCGAGGAGCGTCTTTCCACGTGTCACCACTGGGTCTGACTGAGCGCCTCCAGGAGAGAGGCATAAGCAAGACGCGCCCCGAGGAGCGTCTTGCCACATGTCAACACTGGGTCTGACTGAGCGCCTCCAGGAGAGAGGCCCAAGCAAGACGCGCCCCGAGGAGCGTCTTGCCACATGTAACCTCTGGTTCTGACTGAGCGCCTCCAGGAGAGAGGCCCAAGCAAGACGCGCCCCGAGGAGCGTCTTGCCACATGTCAACAATGGGCCTGACTGAAGGCCTCCAGGAGAGAAGCCCAAGCAAGACTGCGCCCCGAGGAGCGTCTTGACACATGTCAACACTGGGTCTGACTGAGGGCCTCCAGGAGAGAAGCCCAAGCAAGACGCGCCCCGAGGAGCGTCTTGCCACATGTCAACACTGGGTCTGACTGAGCGCCTCCAGGAGAAAGGCCAAAGCAAGACGCGCCCCGAGGAGCGTCTTGCCACATGTGAACACTGGGTCTGACTGAGCGCCTCCAGGAGAGAGGCCCAAGCAAGACGCGCCCTGAGGAGCGTCTTGCCACATGTCAGCACTCGGTCTGACTGAGCGCGTCCAGTAGAGAAGCCCAAGCAAGACGCGCCCCGAGGAGCGACTTGACACATGTCTCCTCTGGGTCTGACTGAGCGCCTCCAGGAGAGAGGCCCAAGCATGACGTGCCCCGAGGAGCATCTTGCCACATGTCAACACTGGGTCTGACTGAGTGCGTCCATGAGAGAAGCCCCAGCAAGACGCGCCCCGAGGAGCGTCTTGCCACATGTCAACACTGGGTCTGACTGAGCACCTCCAGGAGACAGGCCCGAGGAGCGTCTTGCCACATGTCACCTCTGGGTCTGACTGAGCGCCTCCAGGAGAGAGGCCCAAGCAAGAAACGCCCGAGGAGCGTCTTGCCACATGTCAACACTGGGTCTGACTGAGCGCCTCCAGGAAAGAGGCCCCAGCAAGACGCGCCCCGAGGAGCGTCTTGCCACATGTCAGCACTCAGTCTGACTGAGCGCCTCCAGGAGAGAGGCCCAAGCAAGAAGCGCCCCGAGGAGCGTCTTGCCAAATGTTAACAATGGGTCTGACTGAGGCTCTCCAGGAGAGAAGCCCAAGCAAGACGCGCCCCGAGGAGCGTCTTGCAACATGTCAACACTGGGTCTGACTGAGCGCCTCCAGGAGAGAGGCCCAAGCAAGACGCGCCCCGAGGAGCGTCTAGCCACATGTCACTACTCGGTCTGACTGAGCGCCTCCAGGAGAGAGGTCCAAGCAACACGCGCCCCGAGGAGCGTCTTGCCACATGTCAACACTGGGTCTGACTGAGTGCCTCCATGAGAGAAGCCCCAGCAAGACGCGCCCCGAGGAGCGTCTTACCACATGTCACTACTCGGTCTGACTGAGCGCCTCCAGGAGAGAGGCCCAAGCAAGACGCGCCCCGAGGAGCGTCTTGCCACATGTCAACATTGGGTCTGACTGAGGGCCTCCAGGAGAGAGGCCCAAGCAAGACGCGCCCTGAGGAGCGTCTTGCCACATGTCAGCACTCGGTCTGACTGAGCGCGTCCAGTAGAGAAGCCCAAGCAAGACGCGCCCCGAGGAGCGACTTGACACATGTCTCCTCTGGGTCTGACTGAGCGCCTCCAGGAGAGAGGCCCAAGCATGACGTGCCCCGAGGAGCATCTTGCCACATGTCAACACTGGGTCTGACTGAGTGCGTCCATGAGAGAAGCCCCAGAAAGACGCGCCCCGAGGAGCGTCTTGCCACATGTCAACACTGGGTCTGATTGAGCACCTCCAGGAGACAGGCCCGAGGAGCGTCTTGCCACATGTCACCTCTGGGTCTGACTGAGCGCCTCCAGGAGAGAGGCCCAAGCAAGAAACGCCCGAGGAGCGTCTTGCCACATGTCAACACTGGGTCTGATTGAGCGCCTCCAGGAAAGAGGCCCCAGCAAGACGCACCCCGAGGAGCGTCTTGCCACATGTCAGCACTCAGTCTGACTGAGCGCCTCCAGGAGAGAGGCCCAAGCAAGAAGCGCCCCGAGGAGCGTCTTGCCAAATGTTAACAATGGGTCTGACTGAGGCTCTCCAGGAGAGAAGCCCAAGCAAGACGCGCCCCGAGGAGCGTCTTGCAACATGTCAACACTGGGTCTGACTGAGCGCCTCCAGGAGAGAGGCCCAAGCAAGACGCGCCCCGAGGAGCGTCTAGCCACATGTCACTACTCGGTCTGACTGAGCGCCTCCAGGAGAGAGGTCCAAGCAACACGCGCCCCGAGGAGCGTCTTGCCACATGTCAACACTGGGTCTGACTGAGTGCCTCCATGAGAGAAGCCCCAGCAAGACGCGCCCCGAGGAGCGTCTTACCACATGTCACTACTCGGTCTGACTGAGCGCCTCCAGGAGAGAGGCCCAAGCAAGACGTACCCCGAGGAGCGTCTTGCCACATGTCAACATTGGGTCTGACTGAGGGCCTCCAGGAGAGAAGCCCAAGCAAGACGCACCCCATGGAGCTTCTTGCTACATGTCAGCACTCGGTCTGACTGAGCGCCTCCAGGAGAGAGGCCAAAGCAAGACGCGCCCCGAGGAGCGTCTTGACACATGTCAACAGTGGGTCTGACAGAGGGCCTCCATGAGAGAGGCCCAAGCAAGAAGCGCCCCGAGGAGTGTCTTGCCACATGTCAACACTGTGTCTGACTGAGCGCCTCCAGGAGAGAGGCCCAAGCAAGACGCGCCCCGAGGAGCCTCTTTCCACGTGTCAACACTGGGTCTGACTTAGCGCCTCCAGGAGAGAGGCCCAAGCAAGATGTGCCCCGAGGAGCGTCTTGCCACGTGTCACCACTGGGTCTGACTGAGCTCCTCCAGGAGAGAGGCCCAAGCAAGACACGCCCCGAGGAACGTCTTGCCACGTGTCACCACTGGGTCTGATTGAGCACCTCCAGGAGAGAGGCCCCAGCAAGACGCGCCCCGAGGAGCGTCTTGCCACATGTCACTACTCGGTCTGACTGAGCGCCTCTAGGAGAGAGGCCCAAGCAAGACGTGCCCCGAGGAGCGTCTTGCCACATGTCAACAATGGGTCTGACTGAGCGCTTCCAGGAGAGAGGCCCAAGCAAGACACGCCCCGAGGAGCGTCTTGACACATGTCAACACTGGGTCGGACTGAGGGCCTCCATGAGAGAAGCCCAAGAAAGACGCCCCCCGAGGAGAGTCTTGCCACATGTCAACACTCGGTCTGACAGAGGGCATTCAGGAGAGAGGCCCAAGCAAGACGCGCCCCGAGGAGCGTCTTGCCACGTGTCAACACTGGGTCTGACTGAGCGCCTCCAGGAGAGAGGCCCAAGCAAGACGCGCCCCGAGGAGCGTCTTTCCACGTGTCACCACTGGGTCTGACTGAGCGCCTCCAGGAGAGAGGCATAAGCAAGACGCGCCCCGAGGAGCGTCTTGCCACATGTCAACACTGGGTCTGACTGAGCGCCTCCAGGAGAGAGGCCCAAGCAAGACGCGCCCCGAGGAGCGTCTTGCCACATGTCAACAATGGGTCTGACTGAGGGCCTCCAGGAGAGAGGCCCAAGCATGATGCGCCCGGAGGAGCGTCTTTCCACATGTCATCACTGGGTCTGACAGAGGGCCTCCAGGAGAGAGGCCCAAGCAAGACGCACCCCGAGGAGCGTCTTGCCACATGTAACCTCTGGTTCTGACTGAGCGCCTCCAGGAGAGAGGCCCAAGCAAGACGCGCCCCGAGGAGCGTCTTGCCACATGTCAACAATGGGCCTGACTGAAGGCCTCCAGGAGAGAAGCCCAAGCAAGACTGCGCCCCGAGGAGCGTCTTGACACATGTCAACACTGGGTCTGACTGAGGGCCTCCAGGAGAGAATCCCAAGCAAGACGCGCCCCGAGGAGCGTCTTGCCACATGTCAGCACTCGGTCTGACTGAGCACCTCCAGGAGAGAGGCCCAAGCAAGACGCGCCCCGAGGAGCGTCTTGCCACATGTCAACACTGGGTCTGACTGAGCGCCTCCAGGAGAGAGGCCCAAGCAAGACGCGCCCCGAGGAGCGTCTTGCCACATGTGAACACTGGGTCTGACTGAGCGCCTCCAGGAGAGAGGCCCAAGCAAGACGCGCCCTGAGGAGCGTCTTGCCACATGTCAGCACTCGGTCTGACTGAGCGCCTCCAGGAGAGAGGCCCAAGCAAGACGCGCCCCGAGGAGCGACTTGACACATGTCTCCTCTGGGTCTGACTGAGCGCCTCCAGGAGAGAGGCCCAAGCATGACGTGCCCCGAGGAGCATCTTGCCACATGTCAACACTGGGTCTGACTGAGTGCCTCCATGAGAGAAGCCCCAGCAAGACGCGCCCCGAGGAGCGTCTTGCCACATGTCAACACTGGGTCTGACTGAGCACCTCCAGGAGAGAGGCCCAAGAAAGACGCGCCCCGAGGAGCGTCTTGCCACATGTCAACACTGTGTCTGACTGAGCGCCTCCAGGAGAGAGGCCCGAGGAACGTCTTGCCACATGTCACTTCTGGGTCTGACTGAGCGCCTCCAGGAGAGAGGCCCAAGCAAGAAACGCCCGAGGAGCGTCTTGACACATGTCAACACTGGGTCTGACTGAGCGCCTCCAGGAGAGAGGCCCAAGCAAGACGCGCCCCGAGGAGCGTCTTGCCACATGTCAGCACTCGGTCTGACTGAGCGCCTCCAGGAGAGAGGCCCCAGCAAGACGCGCCCCGAGGAGCGTCTTGCCACATGTCACCTCTGGGTCTGACTGAGCGCCTCCAGGAGAGAGGCCCAAGCAAGAAACGCCCGAGGAGCGTCTTGCCACATGTCAACACTGGGTCTGACTGAGCGCCTCCAGGAAAGAGGCCCCAGCAAGACGCGCCCCGAGGAGCGTCTTGCCACATGTCAGCACTCAGTCTGACTGAGCGCCTCCAGGAGAGAGGCCCAAGCAAGAAGCGCCCCGAGGAGCGTCTTGCCAAATGTTAACAATGGGTCTGACTGAGGCTCTCCAGGAGAGAAGCCCAAGCAAGACGCGCCCCGAGGAGCGTCTTGCAACATGTCAACACTGGGTCTGACTGAGCGCCTCCAGGAGAGAGGCCCAAGCAAGACGCGCCCCGAGGAGCGTCTAGCCACATGTCACTACTCGGTCTGACTGAGCGCCTCCAGGAGAGAGGTCCAAGCAACACGCGCCCCGAGGAGCGTCTTGCCACATGTCAACACTGGGTCTGACTGAGTGCCTCCATGAGAGAAGCCCCAGCAAGACGCGCCCCGAGGAGCGTCTTACCACATGTCACTACTCGGTCTGACTGAGCGCCTCCAGGAGAGAGGCCCAAGCAAGACGTACCCCGAGGAGCGTCTTGCCACATGTCAACATTGGGTCTGACTGAGGGCCTCCAGGAGAGAAGCCCAAGCAAGACGCACCCCATGGAGCTTCTTGCTACATGTCAGCACTCGGTCTGACTGAGCGCCTCCAGGAGAGAGGCCAAAGCAAGACGCGCCCCGAGGAGCGTCTTGACACATGTCAACAGTGGGTCTGACAGAGGGCCTCCATGAGAGAGGCCCAAGCAAGAAGCGCCCCGAGGAGTGTCTTGCCACATGTCAACACTGTGTCTGACTGAGCGCCTCCAGGAGAGAGGCCCAAGCAAGACGCGCCCCGAGGAGCCTCTTTCCACGTGTCAACACTGGGTCTGACTTAGCGCCTCCAGGAGAGAGGCCCAAGCAAGATGTGCCCCGAGGAGCGTCTTGCCACGTGTCACCACTGGGTCTGACTGAGCTCCTCCAGGAGAGAGGCCCAAGCAAGACACGCCCCGAGGAACGTCTTGCCACGTGTCACCACTGGGTCTGATTGAGCACCTCCAGGAGAGAGGCCCCAGCAAGACGCGCCCCGAGGAGCGTCTTGCCACATGTCACTACTCGGTCTGACTGAGCGCCTCTAGGAGAGAGGCCCAAGCAAGAAGCGCCCCGAGGAGCGTCTTGCCAAATGTTAACAATGGGTCTGACTGAGGCTCTCCAGGAGAGAAGCCCAAGCAAGACGCGCCCCGAGGAGCGTCTTGCAACATGTCAACACTGGGTCTGACTGAGCGCCTCCAGGAGAGAGGCCCAAGCAAGACGCGCCCCGAGGAGCGTCTAGCCACATGTCACTACTCGGTCTGACTGAGCGCCTCCAGGAGAGAGGTCCAAGCAACACGCGCCCCGAGGAGCGTCTTGCCACATGTCAACACTGGGTCTGACTGAGTGCCTCCATGAGAGAAGCCCCAGCAAGACGCGCCCCGAGGAGCGTCTTGCCACATGTCACTACTCGGTCTGACTGAGCGCCTCTAGGAGAGAGGCCCAAGCAAGACGTGCCCCGAGGAGCGTCTTGCCACATGTCAACAATGGGTCTGACTGAGCGCTTCCAGGAGAGAGGCCCAAGCAAGACACGCCCCGAGGAGCGTCTTGACACATGTCAACACTGGGTCGGACTGAGGGCCTCCATGAGAGAAGCCCAAGAAAGACGCCCCCCGAGGAGAGTCTTGCCACATGTCAACACTCGGTCTGACAGAGGGCATTCAGGAGAGAGGCCCAAGCAAGACGCGCCCCGAGGAGCTTCTTGCCACGTGTCAACACTGGGTCTGACTGAGCGCCTCCAGGAGAGAGGCCCAAGCAAGACGCGCCCCGAGGAGCGTCTTTCCACGTGTCACCACTGGGTCTGACTGAGCGCCTCCAGGAGAGAGGCATAAGCAAGACGCGCCCCGAGGAGCGTCTTGCCACATGTCAACACTGGGTCTGACTGAGCGCCTCCAGGAGAGAGGCCCAAGCAAGACGCGCCCCGAGGAGCGTCTTGCCACATGTCAACAATGGGTCTGACTGAGGGCCTCCAGGAGAGAGGCCCAAGCATGATGCGCCCGGAGGAGCGTCTTTCCACATGTCATCACTGGGTCTGACAGAGGGCCTCCAGGAGAGAGGCCCAAGCAAGACGCGCCCCGAGGAGCGTCTTGCCACATGTAACCTCTGGTTCTGACTGAGCGCCTCCAGGAGAGAGGCCCAAGCAAGACGCGCCCCGAGGAGCGTCTTGCCACATGTCAACAATGGGCCTGACTGAAGGCCTCCAGGAGAGAAGCCCAAGCAAGACTGCGCCCCGAGGAGCGTCTTGACACATGTCAACACTGGGTCTGACTGAGGGCCTCCAGGAGAGAAGCCCAAGCAAGACGCGCCCCGAGGAGCGTCTTGCCACATGTCAGCACTCGGTCTGACTGAGCACCTCCAGGAGAGAGGCCCAAGCAAGACGCGCCCCGAGGAGCGTCTTGCCACATGTCAACACTGGGTCTGACTGAGCGCCTCCAGGAGAGAGGCCCAAGCAAGACGCGCCCCGAGGAGCGTCTTGCCACATGTGAACACTGGGTCTGACTGAGCGCCTCCAGGAGAGAGGCCCAAGCAAGACGCGCCCTGAGGAGCGTCTTGCCACATGTCAGCACTCGGTCTGACTGAGCGCCTCCAGGAGAGAGGCCCAAGCAAGACGCGCCCCGAGGAGCGACTTGACACATGTCTCCTCTGGGTCTGACTGAGCGCCTCCAGGAGAGAGGCCCAAGCATGACGTGCCCCGAGGAGCATCTTGCCACATGTCAACACTGGGTCTGACTGAGTGCCTCCATGAGAGAAGCCCCAGCAAGACGCGCCCCGAGGAGCGTCTTGCCACATGTCAACACTGGGTCTGACTGAGCACCTCCAGGAGAGAGGCCCAAGAAAGACGCGCCCCGAGGAGCGTCTTGCCACATGTCAACACTGTGTCTGACTGAGCGCCTCCAGGAGAGAGGCCCGAGGAACGTCTTGCCACATGTCACTTCTGGGTCTGACTGAGCGCCTCCAGGAGAGAGGCCCAAGCAAGAAACGCCCGAGGAGCGTCTTGACACATGTCAACACTGGGTCTGACTGAGCGCCTCCAGGAGAGAGGCCCCAGCAAGACGCGCCCCGAGGAGCGTCTTGCCACATGTCAGCACTCGGTCTGACTGAGCGCCTCCAGGAGAGAGGCCCAAGCAAGAAGCGCCCCGAGGAGCGTCTTGCCAAATGTCAACAATGGGTCTGACTGAGGCTCTCCAGGAGAGAAGCCCAAGCAAGACGCGCCCCGAGGAGCGTCTTGCCACATGTCAACACTGGGTCTGACTGAGCGCCTCCAGGAGAGAGGCCCAAGCAAGACGCGCCCCGAGGAGCGTCTTGCCACATGTCAACACTGGGTCTGACTGAGTGCCTCCAGGAGAGAAGCCCCAGCAAGACGTACCCCGAGGAGCGTCTTGCCACATGTCAACAATGGGTCTGACTGAGGGCCTCCAGGAGAGAAGCCCAAGCAAGAAGCACCCCGAGGAGCGTCTTGCCACATGTCAACACTGGGTCTGACTGAGCGCCTCCAGGAGAGAGGCCCAAGCAAGACACGCCCCGAGGAGCGTCTTGACACATGTCAACACTGGGTCTGACTGAGGGCCTCCATGAGAGAAGCCCAAGCAAGACGGGCCCCGAGGAGAGTCTTGCCACATGTCAACACTGGGTCTGACAGAGGGCATCCAGGAGAGAGGCCCAAGCAATACGCGCCCCGAGGAGCGTCTTGCCACATGTCAACAATGGGTCTGACTGAGGGCCTCCATGAGAGAGGCCCAAGCAAGACGCGCCCCGAAGAGTGTATTGCCACATGTCAACACTGGGTCTGACTGAGCGCCTCCAGGAGAGAGGCCCAAGCAAGACGCGCCCCGAGGAGCTTCTTGCCACGTGTCAACACTGGGTCTGACTTAGCGCCTCCAGGAGAGAGGTCCAAGCAAGACGCGCCCCGAGGAGCGTCTTGCCACATGTCAACACTGGGTCTGACTGAGTGCCTCCATGAGAGAAGCCCCAGCAAGACGCGCCCCGAGGAGCGTCTTGCCACATGTCACTACTCTGTCTGACTGAGCGCCTCCAGGAGAGAGGCCCAAGCAAGACGTGCCCCGAGGAGCGTCTTGCCACATGTCAACAATGGGTCTCACTGAGGGCCTCCAGGAGAGAAGCCCAAGCAAGACGCGCCCCGAGGAGCGGTTTGCCACATGTCAGCACTCGGTCTGACTGAGCGCCTCCAGGAGAGAGGCCCAAGCAAGACGCGCCCCGAGGAGCGTCTTGCCACATGTCAACACTGGGTCTGACTGAGCGCCTCCAGGAGAGAGGCCCAAGCAAGATGCGCCCCGAGGAGCGTCTTGCCACATGTGAACACTGGGTCTGACTTAGCGCCTCCAGGAGAGAGGCCCAAGCAAGATGCGCCCTGAGGAGCGTCTTGCCACGTGTCACCACTGGGTCTGACTGAGCTCCTCCAGGAGAGAGGCCCCAGCAAGACGCGCCCCGAGGAGCGTCTTGCCACATGTCACTACTCGGTTTAACTGAGCGCCTCCAGGAGAGAGGTCCAAGAAAGACGCGCCCCGAGGAGCGTCTTGCCACATGTCACTACTCGGTCTGACTGAGCGCCTCCAGGAGGGAGGTCCAAGTAAGACGCGCCCCGAGGAGCGTCTTGCCACATGTCACTACTCTGTCTGACTGAGCGCCTCCAGGAGAGAGGCCCAAGCAAGACGTGCCCCGAGGAGCGTCTTGCCACATGTCAAAAATGGGTCTGACTGAGGGCCTCCAGGAGAAAATCCCAAGCAAGACGCGCCCCGAGGAGCGTCTTGCCACATGTCAACACTGTGTCTGAATGAGGGCCTCCAGGAGAGAGGCCCAAGCAAGACGCGCCCCGAGGAGCTTCTTGCCACGTGTCAACAATGGGTCTGACTGAGGGCCTCCAGGAGAGAAGCCCAAGCAAGAAGCACCCCGAGGAGCGTCTTGCCACATGTCAACACTGGGTCTGACTGAGCGCCTCCAGGAGAGAGGCCCAAGCAAGACACGCCCCGAGGAGCGTCTTGACACATGTCAACACTGGGTCTGACTGAGGGCCTCCATGAGAGAAGCCCAAGCAAGACGGGCCCCGAGGAGAGTCTTGCCACATGTCAACACTGGGTCTGACAGAGGGCATCCAGGAGAGAGGCCCAAGCAATACGCGCCCCGAGGAGCGTCTTGCCACATGTCAACAATGGGTCTGACTGAGGGCCTCCATGAGAGAGGCCCAAGCAAGACGCGCCCCGAGGAGTGTCTTGCCACATGTCAACACTGGGTCTGACTGAGCGCCTCCAGGAGAGAGGCCCAAGCAAGACGCGCCCCGAGGAGCTTCTTGCCACGTGTCAACACTGGGTCTGACTTAGCGCCTCCAGGAGAGAGGTCCAAGCAAGACGCGCCCCGAGGAGCGTCTTGCCACATGTCAACACTGGGTCTGACTGAGTGCCTCCATGAGAGAAGCCCCAGCAAGACGCGCCCCGAGGAGCGTCTTGCCACATGTCACTACTCTGTCTGACTGAGCGCCTCCAGGAGAGAGGCCCAAGCAAGACGTGCCCCGAGGAGCGTCTTGCCACATGTCAACAATGGGTCTGACTGAGGGCCTCCAGGAGAGAAGCCCAAGCAAGACGCGCCCCGAGGAGCGGTTTGCCACATGTCAGCACTCGGTCTGACTGAGCGCCTCCAGGAGAGAGGCCCAAGCAAGACGCGCCCCGAGGAGCGTCTTGCCACATGTCAACACTGGGTCTGACTGAGCGCCTCCAGGAGAGAGGCCCAAGCAAGATGCGCCCCGAGGAGCGTCTTGCCACATGTGAACACTGGGTCTGACTTAGCGCCTCCAGGAGAGAGGCCCAAGCAAGATGCGCCCTGAGGAGCGTCTTGCCACGTGTCACCACTGGGTCTGACTGAGCTCCTCCAGGAGAGAGGCCCCAGCAAGACGCGCCCCGAGGAGCGTCTTGCCACATGTCACTACTCGGTTTAACTGAGCGCCTCCAGGAGAGAGGTCCAAGCAAGACGCGCCCCGAGGAGCGTCTTGCCACATGTCACTACTCGGTCTGACTGAGCGCCTCCAGGAGGGAGGTCCAAGTAAGACGCGCCCCGAGGAGCGTCTTGCCACATGTCACTACTCTGTCTGACTGAGCGCCTCCAGGAGAGAGGCCCAAGCAAGACGCGCCCCGAGGAGCGTCTTGCCAAATGTTAACAATGGGTCTGTTTGAGGCTCTCCAGGAGAGAGGTCCAAGCAAGACGCGCCCCGAGGAGCGTCTTGCCACATGTCACTACTCGGTCTGACTGAGCGCCTCCAGGAGGGAGGTCCAAGTAAGACGCGCCCCGAGGAGCGTCTTGCCACATGTCACTACTCTGTCTGACTGAGCGCCTCCAGGAGAGAGGCCCAAGCAAGACGTGCCCCGAGGAGCGTCTTGCCACATGTCAAAAATGGGTCTGACTGAGGGCCTCCAGGAGAAAATCCCAAGCAAGACGCGCCCCGAGGAGCGTCTTGCCACATGTCAACACTGTGTCTGAATGAGGGCCTCCAGGAGAGAGGCCCAAGCAAGACGCGCCCCGAGGAGCTTCTTGCCACGTGTCAACAATGGGTCTGACTGAGGGCCTCCAGGAGAGAAGCCCAAGCAAGAAGCACCCCGAGGAGCGTCTTGCCACATGTCAACACTGGGTCTGACTGAGCGCCTCCAGGAGAGAGGCCCAAGCAAGACACGCCCCGAGGAGCGTCTTGACACATGTCAACACTGGGTCTGACTGAGGGCCTCCATGAGAGAAGCCCAAGCAAGACGGGCCCCGAGGAGAGTCTTGCCACATGTCAACACTGGGTCTGACAGAGGGCATCCAGGAGAGAGGCCCAAGCAATACGCGCCCCGAGGAGCGTCTTGCCACATGTCAACAATGGGTCTGACTGAGGGCCTCCATGAGAGAGGCCCAAGCAAGACGCGCCCCGAGGAGTGTCTTGCCACATGTCAACACTGGGTCTGACTGAGCGCCTCCAGGAGAGAGGCCCAAGCAAGACGCGCCCCGAGGAGCTTCTTGCCACGTGTCAACACTGGGTCTGACTTAGCGCCTCCAGGAGAGAGGTCCAAGCAAGACGCGCCCCGAGGAGCGTCTTGCCACATGTCAACACTGGGTCTGACTGAGTGCCTCCATGAGAGAAGCCCCAGCAAGACGCTCCCCGAGGAGCGTCTTGCCACATGTCACTACTCTGTCTGACTGAGCGCCTCCAGGAGAGAGGCCCAAGCAAGACGTGCCCCGAGGAGCGTCTTGCCACATGTCAACAATGGGTCTGACTGAGGGCCTCCAGGAGAGAAGCCCAAGCAAGACGCGCCCCGAGGAGCGGTTTGCCACATGTCAGCACTCGGTCTGACTGAGCGCCTCCAGGAGAGAGGCCCAAGCAAGACGCGCCCCGAGGAGCGTCTTGCCACATGTCAACACTGGGTCTGACTGAGCGCCTCCAGGAGAGAGGCCCAAGCAAGATGCGCCCCGAGGAGCGTCTTGCCACATGTGAACACTGGGTCTGACTTAGCGCCTCCAGGAGAGAGGCCCAAGCAAGATGCGCCCTGAGGAGCGTCTTGCCACGTGTCACCACTGGGTCTGACTGAGCTCCTCCAGGAGAGAGGCCCCAGCAAGACGCGCCCCGAGGAGCGTCTTGCCACATGTCACTACTCGGTTTAACTGAGCGCCTCCAGGAGAGAGGTCCAAGCAAGACGCGCCCCGAGGAGCGTCTTGCCACATGTCACTACTCGGTCTGACTGAGCGCCTCCAGGAGGGAGGTCCAAGTAAGACGCGCCCCGAGGAGCGTCTTGCCACATGTCACTACTCTGTCTGACTGAGCGCCTCCAGGAGAGAGGCCCAAGCAAGACGTGCCCCGAGGAGCGTCTTGCCACATGTCAACAATGGGTCTGACTGAGGGCCTCCAGGAGAAAATCCCAAGCAAGACGCGCCCCGAGGAGCGTCTTGCCACATGTCAACACTGGGTCTGAATGAGGGCCTCCAGGAGAGAGGCCCAAATAAGACGCGCCCCGAGGAGCGTCTTGCCACATGTCAACAATGGGTCTGACTGAGGGCCTCCAGGAGAGAGGCCCAAGCAAGACGCGCCCCGAGAAGCGTCTTGCCACATGTCAACACTGGGTCTGACTGAGCGCCTCCAGGAGAAAGGCCAAAGCAAGACGCGCCCCGAGGAGCGTCTTGCCACATGTGAACACTGGGTCTGACTGAGCGCCTCCAGGAGAGAGGCCCAAGCAAGACGCGCCCTGAGGAGCGTCTTGCCACATGTCAGCACTCGGTCTGACTGAGCGCGTCCAGTAGAGAAGCCCAAGCAAGACGCGCCCCGAGGAGCGACTTGACACATGTCTCCTCTGGGTCTGACTGAGCGCCTCCAGGAGAGAGGCCCAAGCATGACGTGCCCCGAGGAGCATCTTGCCACATGTCAACACTGGGTCTGACTGAGTGCGTCCATGAGAGAAGCCCCAGCAAGACGCTCCCCGAGGAGCGTCTTGCCACATGTCAACACTGGGTCTGACTGAGCGCCTCCAGGAGAGAGGCCCAAGCAAGAAACGCCCGAGGAGCGTCTTGCCACATGTCAACACTGGGTCTGACTGAGCGCCTCCAGGAAAGAGGCCCCAGCAAGACGCGCCCCGAGGAGCGTCTTGCCACATGTCACCTCTGGGTCTGACTGAGCGCCTCCAGGAGAGAGGCCCAAGCAAGAAACGCCCGAGGAGCGTCTTGCCACATGTCAACACTGGGTCTGACTGAGCGCCTCCAGGAAAGAGGCCCCAGCAAGACGCGCCCCGAGGAGCGTCTTGCCACATGTCAGCACTCAGTCTGACTGAGCGCCTCCAGGAGAGAGGCCCAAGCAAGAAGCGCCCCGAGGAGCGTCTTGCCAAATGTTAACAATGGGTCTGACTGAGGCTCTCCAGGAGAGAAGCCCAAGCAAGACGCGCCCCGAGGAGCGTCTTGCAACATGTCAACACTGGGTCTGACTGAGCGCCTCCAGGAGAGAGGCCCAAGCAAGACGCGCCCCGAGGAGCGTCTTGCCACATGTCACTACTCGGTCTGACTGAGCGCCTCCAGGAGAGAGGTCCAAGCAACACGCGCCCCGAGGAGCGTCTTGCCACATGTCAACACTGGGTCTGACTGAGTGCCTCCATGAGAGAAGCCCCAGCAAGACGCGCCCCGAGGAGCGTCTTACCACATGTCACTACTCGGTCTGACTGAGCGCCTCCAGGAGAGAGGCCCAAGCAAGACGTACCCCGAGGAGCGTCTTGCCACATGTCAACATTGGGTCTGACTGAGGGCCTCCAGGAGAGAAGCCCAAGCAAGACGCACCCCATGGAGCTTCTTGCTACATGTCAGCACTCGGTCTGACTGAGCGCCTCCAGGAGAGAGGCCAAAGCAAGACGCGCCCCGAGGAGCGTCTTGACACATGTCAACAGTGGGTCTGACAGAGGGCCTCCATGAGAGAGGCCCAAGCAAGAAGCGCCCCGAGGAGTGTCTTGCCACATGTCAACACTGTGTCTGACTGAGCGCCTCCAGGAGAGAGGCCCAAGCAAGACGCGCCCCGAGGAGCCTCTTTCCACGTGTCAACACTGGGTCTGACTTAGCGCCTCCAGGAGAGAGGCCCAAGCAAGATGTGCCCCGAGGAGCGTCTTGCCACGTGTCACCACTGGGTCTGACTGAGCTCCTCCAGGAGAGAGGCCCAAGCAAGACACGCCCCGAGGAACGTCTTGCCACGTGTCACCACTGGGTCTGATTGAGCACCTCCAGGAGAGAGGCCCCAGCAAGACGCGCCCCGAGGAGCGTCTTGCCACATGTCACTACTCGGTCTGACTGAGCGCCTCCAGGAGAGAGGCCCAAGCAAGACGTGCCCCGAGGAGCGTCTTGCCACATGTCAACAATGGGTCTGACTGAGCGCTTCCAGGAGAGAGGCCCAAGCAAGACACGCCCCGAGGAGCGTCTTGACACATGTCAACACTGGGTCGGACTGAGGGCCTCCATGAGAGAAGCCCAAGAAAGACGCGCCCCGAGGAGAGTCTTGCCACATGTCAACACTGGGTCTGACTGAGGGCCTCCAGGAGAGAAGCCCAAGCAAGAAGCGCCCCGAGGAGCGTCTTGTCACATGTCACTACTCGGTCTGACTGAGCGCCTCCAGGAGAGAGGCCCAAGCAAGACGTGCCCCGAGGAGCGTCTTGCCACATGTCAACAATGGGTCTGCCTGAGGGCCTCCAGGAGAGAAGCCCAAGAAAGAAGCGCCCCGAGGAGCGTCTTGACACATGTCAACACTGGGTCTGACTGAGCGCATCCAGGAGAGAGGCCCAAGCAAGACACGCCCCGAGGAGCGTCTTGACACATGTCAACACTGGGTCTGACTGAGGGCCTCCATGTGAGAAGCCCAAGCAAGACGCGCCCCGAGGAGAGTCTTGCCACATGTCAACACTGGGTCTGACAGAGGGCATCCAGGAGAGAGGCCCAAGCAATACGCGCCCCGAGGAGCGTCTTGCCACATGTCAACAATGGGTCTGACTGAGGGCCTCCAGGAGAGAAGCCCAAGGAAGACGCGCCCCGAGGAGCTTCTTGCCACATGTCAGCACTCGGTCTGACTGAGCGCCTCCAGGAGAGAGGCCAAAGCAAGATGCGCCCCGAGGAGCGTCTTGACACATGTCAACACTGGGTCTGACAGAGGGCCTCCATGAGAGAGGCCCAAGCAAGAAGCGCCCCGAGGAGTGTCTTGCCACATGTCAACACTGGGTCTGACTGAGCGCCTCCAGGAGAGAGGCCCAAGCAAGACGCGCCCCGAGGAGCGTCTTGCCACGTGTCACCACTGGGTCTGACTGAGCTCCTCCAGGAGAGAGTTCCCAGCAAGACGCGCCCCGAGGAGCGTCTTGCCACATGTCACTACTCGGTTTAACTGAGCGCCTCCAGGAGAGAGGTCCAAGCAAGACGCGCCCCGAGGAGCGTCTTGCCACATGTCACTACTCGGTCTGACTGAGCGCCTCCAGGAGGGAGGTCCAAGCAAGACGCGCCCCGAGGAGCGTCTTGCCACATGTCACTACTCTGTCTGACTGAGCGCCTCCAGGAGAGAGGCCCAAGCAAGATGTGCCCCGAGGAGCGTCTTGCCACATGTCAACAATGGGTCTGACTGAGGGCCTCCAGGAGAGAAGCCCAAGCAAGACGCGCCCCGAGGAGCGTCTTGCCACATGTCAACACTGGGTCTGAATGAGGGCCTCCAGGAGAGAGGCCCAAATAAGACGCGCCCCGAGGAGCGTCTTGCCACATGTCAACAATGGGTCTGACTGAGGGCCTCCAGGAGAGAAGCCCAAGCAAGACGCGCCCCGAGGAGCGTCTTGCCACATGTCAGCACTCGGTCTGACTGAGCACCTCCAGGAGAGAGGCCCAAGCAAGACGCGCCCCGAGGAGCGTCTTGCCACATGTCAACACTGGGTCTGACTGAGCGCCTCCAGGAGAGAGGCCCAAGCAAGACGTGCCCCGAGGAGCGTCTTGCCACATGTCAACACTGGATCTGACTGAGGGCCTCCAGGAGAGAAGCCCAAGCAAGAAGCGCCCCGAGGAGCGTCTTGTCACATGTTACTACTCGGTCTGACTGAGCGCCTCCAGGAGAGAGGCCCAAGCAAGACGTGCCCCGAGGAGCGTCTTGCCACATGTCAACAATGGGTCTGACTGAGGGCCTCCAGGAGAGAAGCCCAAGAAAGAAGCGCCCCGAGGAGCATCTTGCCACATGTCAACACTGGGTCTGACTGAGCGCATCCAGGAGAGAGGCCCAAGCAAGACACGCCCCGAGGAGCGTCTTGACACATGTCAACACTGGGTCTGACTGAGGGCCTCCATGTGAGAAGCCCAAGCAAGACGCGCCCCGAGGAGAGTCTTGCCACATGTCAACACTGGGTCTGACAGAGGGCATCCAGGAGAGAGGCCCAAGCAATACGCGCCCCGAGGAGCGTCTTGCCACATGTCAACAATGGGTCTGACTGAGGGCCTCCAGGAGAGAAGCCCAAGGAAGACGCGCCCCGAGGAGCTTCTTGCCACATGTCAGCACTCGGTCTGACTGAGCGCCTCCAGGAGAGAGGCCAAAGCAAGATGCGCCCCGAGGAGCGTCTTGACACATGTCAACACTGGGTCTGACAGAGGGCCTCCATGAGAGAGGCCCAAGCAAGAAGCGCCCCGAGGAGTGTCTTGCTACATGTCAACACTGGGTCTGACTGAGCGCCTCCAGGAGAGAGGCCCAAGCAAGACGCGCCCCGAGGAGCGTCTTGCCACGTGTCACCACTGGGTCTGACTGAGCTCCTCCAGGAGAGAGGCCCCAGCAAGACGCGCCCCGAGGAGCGTCTTGCCACATGTCACTACTCGGTTTAACTGAGCGCCTCCAGGAGAGAGGTCCAAGCAAGACGCGCCCCGAGGAGCGTCTTGCCACATGTCACTACTCGGTCTGACTGAGCGCCTCCAGGAGGGAGGTCCAAGCAAGACGCACCCCGAGGAGCGTCTTGCCACATGTCACTACTCTGTCTGACTGAGAGCCTCCAGGAGAGAGGCCCAAGCAAGACGTGCCCCGAGGAGCGTCTTGCCACATGTCAACAATGGGTCTGACTGAGGGCCTCCAGGAGAGAAGCCCAAGCAAGACGCGCCCCGAGGAGCGTCTTGCCACATGTCAACACTGGGTCTGAATGAGGGCCTCCAGGAGAGAGGCCCAAATAAGACGCGCCCCGAGGAGCGTCTTGCCACATGTCAACAATGGGTCTGACTGAGGGCCTCCAGGAGAGAAGCCCAAGCAAGACGCGCCCCGAGGAGCGTCTTGCCACATGTCAGCACTCGGTCTGACTGAGCACCTCCAGGAGAGAGGCCCAAGCAAGACGCGCCCCGAGGAGCGTCTTGCCACATGTCAACACTGGGTCTGACTGAGCGCCTCCAGGAGAGAGACCCAAGCAAGACGCGCCCCGAGGAGCGTCTTGCCACATGTGAACACTGGGTCTGACTGAGCGCCTCCAGGAGAGAGGCCCAAGCAAGACGCGCCCTGAGGAGCGTCTTGCCACATGTCAGCACTCGGTCTGACTGAGCTCCTCCAGGAGAGAGGCCCAAGCAAGACGCGCCCCGAGGAGCGACTTGACACATGTCTCCTCTGGGTCTGACTGAGCGCCTCCAGGAGAGAGGCCCAAGCATGACGTGCCCCGAGGAGCATCTTGCCACATGTCAACACTGGGTCTGACTGAGTGCCTCCATGAGAGAAGCCCCAGCAAGACGCGCCCCGAGGAGCGTCTTGCCACATGTCAACACTGGGTCTGACTGAGCACCTCCAGGAGAGAGGCCCAAGAAAGACGCGCCCCGAGGAGCGTCTTGCCACATGTCAACACTGTGTCTGACTGAGCGCCTCCAGGAGAGAGGCCCGAGGAGCGTCTTGCCACATGTCACCTCTGGGTCTGACTGAGCGCCTCCAGGAGAGAGGCCCAAGCAAGAAACGCCCGAGGAGCGTCTTGACACATGTCAACACTGGGTCTGACTGAGCGCCTCCAGGAGAGAGGCCCCAGCAAGACGCGCCCCGAGGAGCGTCTTGCCACATGTCAGCACTCGGTCTGACTGAGCGCCTCCAGGAGAGAGGCCCAAGCAAGAAGCGCCCCGAGGAGCGTCTTGCCAAATGTCAACAATGGGTCTGACTGAGGCTCTCCAGGAGAGAAGCCCAAGCAAGACGCGCCCCGAGGAGCGTCTTGCCACATGTCAACACTGGGTCTGACTGAGCGCCTCCAGGAGAGAGGCCCAAGCAAGACGCGCCCCGAGGAGCGTCTTGCCACATGTCACTACTCGGTCTGACTGAGCGCCTCCTGGAGAGAGGTCCAAGCAACACGCGCCCCGAGGAGCGTCTTGCCACATGTCAACACTGGGTCTGACTGAGTGCCTCCATGAGAGAAGCCCCAGCAAGACGCGCCCCGAGGAGCGTCTTGCCACATGTCACTACTCGGTCTGACTGAGCGCCTCCAGGAGAGAGGCCCAAGCAAGACGTACCCCGAGGAGCGTCTTGCCACATGTCAACAATGGGTCTGACTGAGGGCCTCCAGGAGAGAAGCCCAAGCAAGAAGCACCCCGAGGAGCGTCTTGCCACATGTCAACACTGGGTCTGACTGAGCGCCTCCAGGAGAGAGGCCCAAGCAAGACGCGCCCCGAGGAGCGTCTTGCCACATGTCACTACTCGGTCTGACTGAGCGCCTCCTGGAGAGAGGTCCAAGCAACACGCGCCCCGAGGAGCGTCTTGCCACATGTCAACACTGGGTCTGACTGAGTGCCTCCATGAGAGAAGCCCCAGCAAGACGCGCCCCGAGGAGCGTCTTGCCACATGTCACTACTCGGTCTGACTGAGCACCTCCAGGAGAGAGGCCCAAGCAAGACGTACCCCGAGGAGCGTCTTGCCACATGTCAACAATGGGTCTGACTGAGGGCCTCCAGGAGAGAAGCCCAAGCAAGACGCGCCCCGAGGAGCGTCTTGCCACATGTCAACACTGGGTCTGAATGAGGGCCTCCAGGAGAGAGGCCCAAATAAGACGCGCCCCGAGGAGCGTCTTGCCACATGTCAACAATGGGTCTGACTGAGGGCCTCCAGGAGAGAAGCCCAAGCAAGACGCGCCCCGAGGAGCGTCTTGCCACATGTCAGCACTCGGTCTGACTGAGCACCTCCAGGAGAGAGGCCCAAGCAAGACGCGCCCCGAGGAGCGTCTTGCCACATGTCAACACTGGGTCTGACTGAGCGCCTCCAGGAGAGAGACCCAAGCAAGACGCGCCCCGAGGAGCGTCTTGCCACATGTGAACACTGGGTCTGACTGAGCGCCTCCAGGAGAGAGGCCCAAGCAAGACGCGCCCTGAGGAGCGTCTTGCCACATGTCAGCACTCGGTCTGACTGAGCTCCTCCAGGAGAGAGGCCCAAGCAAGACGCGCCCCGAGGAGCGACTTGACACATGTCTCCTCTGGGTCTGACTGAGCGCCTCCAGGAGAGAGGCCCAAGCATGACGTGCCCCGAGGAGCATCTTGCCACATGTCAACACTGGGTCTGACTGAGTGCCTCCATGAGAGAAGCCCCAGCAAGACGCGCCCCGAGGAGCGTCTTGCCACATGTCAACACTGGGTCTGACTGAGCACCTCCAGGAGAGAGGCCCAAGAAAGACGCGCCCCGAGGAGCGTCTTGCCACATGTCAACACTGTGTCTGACTGAGCGCCTCCAGGAGAGAGGCCCGAGGAGCGTCTTGCCACATGTCACCTCTGGGTCTGACTGAGCGCCTCCAGGAGAGAGGCCCAAGCAAGAAACGCCCGAGGAGCGTCTTGACACATGTCAACACTGGGTCTGACTGAGCGCCTCCAGGAGAGAGGCCCCAGCAAGACGCGCCCCGAGGAGCGTCTTGCCACATGTCAGCACTCGGTCTGACTGAGCGCCTCCAGGAGAGAGGCCCAAGCAAGAAGCGCCCCGAGGAGCGTCTTGCCAAATGTCAACAATGGGTCTGACTGAGGCTCTCCAGGAGAGAAGCCCAAGCAAGACGCGCCCCGAGGAGCGTCTTGCCACATGTCAACACTGGGTCTGACTGAGCGCCTCCAGGAGAGAGGCCCAAGCAAGACGCGCCCCGAGGAGCGTCTTGCCACATGTCACTACTCGGTCTGACTGAGCGCCTCCTGGAGAGAGGTCCAAGCAACACGCGCCCCGAGGAGCGTCTTGCCACATGTCAACACTGGGTCTGACTGAGTGCCTCCATGAGAGAAGCCCCAGCAAGACGCGCCCCGAGGAGCGTCTTGCCACATGTCACTACTCGGTCTGACTGAGCGCCTCCAGGAGAGAGGCCCAAGCAAGACGTACCCCGAGGAGCGTCTTGCCACATGTCAACAATGGGTCTGACTGAGCGCCTCCAGGAGAGAGGCCCAAGCAAGACGCGCCCCGAGGAGCATCTTGCCACGTGTCACCACTGGGTCTGACTGAGCTCCTCCAGGAGAGAGGCCCCAGCAAGACGCGCCCCGAGGAGCGTCTTGCCACATGTCACTACTCGGTTTAACTGAGCGCCTCCAGGAGAGAGGTCCAAGCAAGACGCGCCCCGAGGAGCGTCTTGCCACATGTCACTACTCGGTCTGACTGAGCGCCTCCAGGAGGGAGGTCCAAGCAAGACGCGCCCCGAGGAGCGTCTTGCCACATGTCACTACTCTGTCTGACTGAGAGCCTCCAGGAGAGAGGCCCAAGCAAGACGTGCCCCGAGGAGCGTCTTGCCACATGTCAACAATGGGTCTGACTGAGGGCCTCCAGGAGAGAAGCCCAAGCAAGACGCGCCCCGAGGAGCGTCTTGCCACATGTCAACACTGGGTCTGAATGAGGGCCTCCAGGAGAGAGGCCCAAATAAGACGCGCCCCGAGGAGCGTCTTGCCACATGTCAACAATGGGTCTGACTGAGGGCCTCCAGGAGAGAAGCCCAAGCAAGACGCGCCCCGAGGAGCGTCTTGCCACATGTCAGCACTCGGTCTGACTGAGCACCTCCAGGAGAGAGGCCCAAGCAAGACGCGCCCCGAGGAGCGTCTTGCCACATGTCAACACTGGGTCTGACTGAGCGCCTCCAGGAGAGAGACCCAAGCAAGACGCGCCCCGAGGAGCGTCTTGCCACATGTGAACACTGGGTCTGACTGAGCGCCTCCAGGAGAGAGGCCCAAGCAAGACGCGCCCTGAGGAGCGTCTTGCCACATGTCAGCACTCGGTCTGACTGAGCTCCTCCAGGAGAGAGGCCCAAGCAAGACGCGCCCCGAGGAGCGACTTGACACATGTCTCCTCTGGGTCTGACTGAGCGCCTCCAGGAGAGAGGCCCAAGCATGACGTGCCCCGAGGAGCATCTTGCCACATGTCAACACTGGGTCTGACTGAGTGCCTCCATGAGAGAAGCCCCAGCAAGACGCGCCCCGAGGAGCGTCTTGCCACATGTCAACACTGGGTCTGACTGAGCACCTCCAGGAGAGAAGCCCAAGAAAGACGCGCCCCGAGGAGCGTCTTGCCACATGTCAACACTGTGTCTGACTGAGCGCCTCCAGGAGAGAGGCCCGAGGAGCGTCTTGCCACATGTCACCTCTGGGTCTGACTGAGCGCCTCCAGGAGAGAGGCCCAAGCAAGAAACGCCCGAGGAGCGTCTTGACACATGTCAACACTGGGTCTGACTGAGCGCCTCCAGGAGAGAGGCCCCAGCAAGACGCGCCCCGAGGAGCGTCTTGCCACATGTCAGCACTCGGTCTGACTGAGCGCCTCCAGGAGAGAGGCCCAAGCAAGAAGCGCCCCGAGGAGCGTCTTGCCAAATGTCAACAATGGGTCTGACTGAGGCTCTCCAGGAGAGAAGCCCAAGCAAGACGCGCCCCGAGGAGCGTCTTGCCACATGTCAACACTGGGTCTGACTGAGCGCCTCCAGGAGAGAGGCCCAAGCAAGACGCGCCCCGAGGAGCGTCTTGCCACATGTCACTACTCGGTCTGACTGAGCGCCTCCTGGAGAGAGGTCCAAGCAACACGCGCCCCGAGGAGCGTCTTGCCACATGTCAACACTGGGTCTGACTGAGTGCCTCCATGAGAGAAGCCCCAGCAAGACGCGCCCCGAGGAGCGTCTTGCCACATGTCACTACTCGGTCTGACTGAGCGCCTCCAGGAGAGAGGCCCAAGCAAGACGTACCCCGAGGAGCGTCTTGCCACATGTCAACAATGGGTCTGACTGAGGGCCTCCAGGAGAGAATCCCAAGCAAGAAGCACCCCGAGGAGCGTCTTGCCACATGTCAACACTGGGTCTGACTGAGCGCCTCCAGGAGAGAGGCCCAAGCAAGACGCGCCCCGAGGAGCGTCTTGCCACATGTCACTACTCGGTCTGACTGAGCGCCTCCTGGAGAGAGGTCCAAGCAACACGCGCCCCGAGGAGCGTCTTGCCACATGTCAACACTGGGTCTGACTGAGTGCCTCCATGAGAGAAGCCCCAGCAAGACGCGCCCCGAGGAGCGTCTTGCCACATGTCACTACTCGGTCTGACTGAGCACCTCCAGGAGAGAGGCCCAAGCAAGACGTACCCCGAGGAGCGTCTTGCCACATGTCAACAATGGGTCTGACTGAGGGCCTCCAGGAGAGAAGCCCAAGCAAGACGCGCCCCGAGGAGCGTCTTGCCACATGTCAACACTGGGTCTGAATGAGGGCCTCCAGGAGAGAGGCCCAAATAAGACGCGCCCCGAGGAGCGTCTTGCCACATGTCAACAATGGGTCTGACTGAGGGCCTCCAGGAGAGAAGCCCAAGCAAGACGCGCCCCGAGGAGCGTCTTGCCACATGTCAGCACTCGGTCTGACTGAGCACCTCCAGGAGAGAGGCCCAAGCAAGACGCGCCCCGAGGAGCGTCTTGCCACATGTCAACACTGGGTCTGACCTAGCGCCTCCAGGAGAGAGACCCAAGCAAGACGCGCCCCGAGGAGCGTCTTGCCACATGTGAACACTGGGTCTGACTGAGCGCCTCCAGGAGAGAGGCCCAAGCAAGATGCGCCCTGAGGAGCGTCTTGCCACATGTCAGCACTCGGTCTGACTGAGCTCCTCCAGGAGAGAGGCCCAAGCAAGACGCGCCCCGAGGAGCGACTTGACACATGTCTCCTCTGGGTCTGACTGAGCGCCTCCAGGAGAGAGGCCCAAGCATGACGTGCCCCGAGGAGCATCTTGCCACATGTCAACACTGGGTCTGACTGAGTGCCTCCATGAGAGAAGCCCCAGCAAGACGCGCCCCGAGGAGCGTCTTGCCACATGTCAACACTGGGTCTGACTGAGCACCTCCAGGAGAGAGGCCCAAGAAAGACGCGCCCCGAGGAGCGTCTTGCCACATGTCAACACTGTGTCTGACTGAGCGCCTCCAGGAGAGAGGCCCGAGGAGCGTCTTGCCACATGTCACCTCTGGGTCTGACTGAGCGCCTCCAGGAGAGAGGCCCAAGCAAGAAACGCCCGAGGAGCGTCTTGACACATGTCAACACTGGGTCTGACTGAGCGCCTCCAGGAGAGAGGCCCCAGCAAGACGCGCCCCGAGGAGCGTCTTGCCACATGTCAGCACTCGGTCTGACTGAGCGCCTCCAGGAGAGAGGCCCAAGCAAGAAGCGCCCCGAGGAGCGTCTTGCCAAATGTCAACAATGGGTCTGACTGAGGCTCTCCAGGAGAGAAGCCCAAGCAAGACGCGCCCCGAGGAGCGTCTTGCCACATGTCAACACTGGGTCTGACTGAGCGCCTCCAGGAGAGAGGCCCAAGCAAGACGCGCCCCGAGGAGCGTCTTGCCACATGTCACTACTCGGTCTGACTGAGCGCCTCCTGGAGAGAGGTCCAAGCAACACGCGCCCCGAGGAGCGTCTTGCCACATGTCAACACTGGGTCTGACTGAGTGCCTCCATGAGAGAAGCCCCAGCAAGACGCGCCCCGAGGAGCGTCTTGCCACATGTCACTACTCGGTCTGACTGAGCGCCTCCAGGAGAGAGGCCCAAGCAAGACGTACCCCGAGGAGCGTCTTGCCACATGTCAACAATGGGTCTGACTGAGGGCCTCCAGGAGAGAAGCCCAAGCAAGAAGCACCCCGAGGAGCGTCTTGCCACATGTCAACACTGGGTCTGACTGAGCGCCTCCAGGAGAGAGGCCCAAGCAAGACACGCCCCGAGGAGCGTCTTGACACATGTCAACACTGGGTCTGACTGAGGGCCTCCATGAGAGAAGCCCAAGCAAGACGGGCCCCGAGGAGAGTCTTGCCACATGTCAACACTGGGTCTGACAGAGGGCATCCAGGAGAGAGGCCCAAGCAATACGCGCCCCGAGGAGCGTCTTGCCACATGTCAACAATGGGTCTGACTGAGGGCCTCCATGAGAGAGGCCCAAGCAAGACGCGCCCCGAGGAGTGTCTTGCCACATGTCAACACTGGGTCTGACTGAGCGCCTCCAGGAGAGAGGCCCAAGCAAGACGCGCCCCGAGGAGCTTCTTGCCACGTGTCAACACTGGGTCTGACTTAGCGCCTCCAGGAGAGAGGTCCAAGCAAGACGCGCCCCGAGGAGCGTCTTGCCACATGTCAACACTGGGTCTGACTGAGTGCCTCCATGAGAGAAGCCCCAGCAAGACGCGCCCCGAGGAGCGTCTTGCCACATGTCACTACTCTGTCTGACTGAGCGCCTCCAGGAGAGAGGCCCAAGCAAGACGTGCCCCGAGGAGCGTCTTGCCACATGTCAACAATGGGTCTGACTGAGGGCCTCCAGGAGAGAAGCCCAAGCAAGACGCGCCCCGAGGAGCGGTTTGCCACATGTCAGCACTCGGTCTGACTGAGCGCCTCCAGGAGAGAGGCCCAAGCAAGACGCGCCCCGAGGAGCGTCTTGCCACATGTCAACACTGGGTCTGACTGAGCGCCTCCAGGAGAGAGGCCCAAGCAAGATGCTCCCCGAGGAGCGTCTTGCCACATGTGAACACTGGGTCTGACTTAGCGCCTCCAGGAGAGAGGCCCAAGCAAGATGCGCCCTGAGGAGCGTCTTGCCACGTGTCACCACTGGGTCTGACTGAGCTCCTCCAGGAGAGAGGCCCCAGCAAGACGCGCCCCGAGGAGCGTCTTGCCACATGTCACTACTCGGTTTAACTGAGCGCCTCCAGGAGAGAGGTCCAAGCAAGACGCGCCCCGAGGAGCGTCTTGCCACATGTCACTACTCGGTCTGACTGAGCGCCTCCAGGAGGGAGGTCCAAGTAAGACGCGCCCCGAGGAGCGTCTTGCCACATGTCACTACTCTGTCTGACTGAGCGCCTCCAGGAGAGAGGCCCAAGCAAGACGTGCCCCGAGGAGCGTCTTGCCACATGTCAACAATGGGTCTGACTGAGGGCCTCCAGGAGAAAATCCCAAGCAAGACACGCCCCGAGGAGCGTCTTGCCACATGTCAACACTGGGTCTGAATGAGGGCCTCCAGGAGAGAGGCCCAAGCAAGACGCGCCCCGAGGAGCTTCTTGCCACGTGTCAACAATGGGTCTGACTGAGGGCCTCCAGGAGAGAAGCCCAAGCAAGAAGCACCCCGAGGAGCGTCTTGCCACATGTCAACACTGGGTCTGACTGAGCGCCTCCAGGAGAGAGGCCCAAGCAAGACACGCCCCGAGGAGCGTCTTGACACATGTCAACACTGGGTCTGACTGAGGGCCTCCATGAGAGAAGCCCAAGCAAGAAGCGCCCCGAGGAGCGTCTTGCCAAATGTCAACAATGGGTCTGACTGAGGCTCTCCAGGAGAGAAGCCCAAGCAAGACGCGCCCCGAGGAGCGTCTTGCCACATGTCAACACTGGGTCTGACTGAGCGCCTCCAGGAGAGAGGCCCAAGCAAGACGCGCCCCGAGGAGCGTCTTGCCACATGTCACTACTCGGTCTGACTGAGCGCCTCCTGGAGAGAGGTCCAAGCAACACGCGCCCCGAGGAGCGTCTTGCCACATGTCAACACTGGGTCTGACTGAGTGCCTCCATGAGAGAAGCCCCAGCAAGACGCGCCCCGAGGAGCGTCTTGCCACATGTCACTACTCGGTCTGACTGAGCGCCTCCAGGAGAGAGGCCCAAGCAAGACGTACCCCGAGGAGCGTCTTGCCACATGTCAACAATGGGTCTGACTGAGGGCCTCCAGGAGAGAAGCCCAAGCAAGAAGCACCCCGAGGAGCGTCTTGCCACATGTCAACACTGGGTCTGACTGAGCGCCTCCAGGAGAGAGGCCCAAGCAAGACACGCCCCGAGGAGCGTCTTGACACATGTCAACACTGGGTCTGACTGAGGGCCTCCATGAGAGAAGCCCAAGCAAGACGGGCCCCGAGGAGAGTCTTGCCACATGTCAACACTGGGTCTGACAGAGGGCATCCAGGAGAGAGGCCCAAGCAATACGCGCCCCGAGGAGCGTCTTGCCACATGTCAACAATGGGTCTGACTGAGGGCCTCCATGAGAGAGGCCCAAGCAAGACGCGCCCCGAGGAGTGTCTTGCCACATGTCAACACTGGGTCTGACTGAGCGCCTCCAGGAGAGAGGCCCAAGCAAGACGCGCCCCGAGGAGCTTCTTGCCACGTGTCAACACTGGGTCTGACTTAGCGCCTCCAGGAGAGAGGTCCAAGCAAGACGCGCCCCGAGGAGCGTCTTGCCACATGTCAACACTGGGTCTGACTGAGTGCCTCCATGAGAGAAGCCCCAGCAAGACGCGCCCCGAGGAGCGTCTTGCCACATGTCACTACTCTGTCTGACTGAGCGCCTCCAGGAGAGAGGCCCAAGCAAGACGTGCCCCGAGGAGCGTCTTGCCACATGTCAACAATGGGTCTGACTGAGGGCCTCCAGGAGAGAAGCCCAAGCAAGACGCGCCCCGAGGAGCGGTTTGCCACATGTCAGCACTCGGTCTGACTGAGCGCCTCCAGGAGAGAGGCCCAAGCAAGACGCGCCCCGAGGAGCGTCTTGCCACATGTCAACACTGGGTCTGACTGAGCGCCTCCAGGAGAGAGGCCCAAGCAAGATGCTCCCCGAGGAGCGTCTTGCCACATGTGAACACTGGGTCTGACTTAGCGCCTCCAGGAGAGAGGCCCAAGCAAGATGCGCCCTGAGGAGCGTCTTGCCACGTGTCACCACTGGGTCTGACTGAGCTCCTCCAGGAGAGAGGCCCCAGCAAGACGCGCCCCGAGGAGCGTCTTGCCACATGTCACTACTCGGTTTAACTGAGCGCCTCCAGGAGAGAGGTCCAAGCAAGACGCGCCCCGAGGAGCGTCTTGCCACATGTCACTACTCGGTCTGACTGAGCGCCTCCAGGAGGGAGGTCCAAGTAAGACGCGCCCCGAGGAGCGTCTTGCCACATGTCACTACTCTGTCTGACTGAGCGCCTCCAGGAGAGAGGCCCAAGCAAGACGTGCCCCGAGGAGCGTCTTGCCACATGTCAACAATGGGTCTGACTGAGGGCCTCCAGGAGAAAATCCCAAGCAAGACACGCCCCGAGGAGCGTCTTGCCACATGTCAACACTGGGTCTGAATGAGGGCCTCCAGGAGAGAGGCCCAAGCAAGACGCGCCCCGAGGAGCTTCTTGCCACGTGTCAACAATGGGTCTGACTGAGGGCCTCCAGGAGAGAAGCCCAAGCAAGAAGCACCCCGAGGAGCGTCTTGCCACATGTCAACACTGGGTCTGACTGAGCGCCTCCAGGAGAGAGGCCCAAGCAAGACACGCCCCGAGGAGCGTCTTGACACATGTCAACACTGGGTCTGACTGAGGGCCTCCATGAGAGAAGCCCAAGCAAGACGGGCCCCGAGGAGAGTCTTGCCACATGTCAACACTGGGTCTGACAGAGGGCATCCAGGAGAGAGGCCCAAGCAATACGCGCCCCGAGGAGCGTCTTGCCACATGTCAACAATGGGTCTGACTGAGGGCCTCCATGAGAGAGGCCCAAGCAAGACGCGCCCCGAGGAGTGTCTTGCCACATGTCAACACTGGGTCTGACTGAGCGCCTCCAGGAGAGAGGCCCAAGCAAGACGCGCCCCGAGGAGCTTCTTGCCACGTGTCAACACTGGGTCTGACTTAGCGCCTCCAGGAGAGAGGTCCAAGCAAGACGCGCCCCGAGGAGCGTCTTGCCACATGTCAACACTGGGTCTGACTGAGTGCCTCCATGAGAGAAGCCCCAGCAAGACGCGCCCCGAGGAGCGTCTTGCCACATGTCACTACTCTGTCTGACTGAGCGCCTCCAGGAGAGAGGCCCAAGCAAGACGTGCCCCGAGGAGCGTCTTGCCACATGTCAACAATGGGTCTGACTGAGGGCCTCCAGGAGAGAAGCCCAAGCAAGACGCGCCCCGAGGAGCGGTTTGCCACATGTCAGCACTCGGTCTGACTGAGCGCCTCCAGGAGAGAGGCCCAAGCAAGACGCGCCCCGAGGAGCGTCTTGCAACATGTCAAAACTGGGTCTGACTGAGCGCCTCCAGGAGAGAGGCCCAAGCAAGATGCGCCCCGAGGAGCGTCTTGCCACATGTGAACACTGGGTCTGACCTAGCGCCTCCAGGAGAGAGGCCCAAGCAAGATGCGCCCTGAGGAGCGTCTTGCCACGTGTCACCACTGGGTCTGACTGAGCACCTCCAGGAGAGAGGCCCCAGCAAGACGCGCCCCGAGGAGCGTCTTGCCACATGTCACTACTCGGTTTAACTGAGCGCCTCCAGGAGAGAGGTCCAAGCAAGACGCGCCCCGAGGAGCGTCTTGCCACATGTCACTACTCGGTCTGACTGAGCGCCTCCAGGAGGGAGGTCCAAGTAAGACGCGCCCCGAGGAGCGTCTTGCCACATGTCACTACTCTGTCTGTCTGAGCGCCTCCAGGAGAGAGGCCCAAGCAAGACGTGCCCCGAGGAGCGTCTTGCCACATGTCAACAATGGGTCTGACTGAGGGCCTCCAGGAGAAAATCCCAAGCAAGACGCGCCCCGAGGAGCGTCTTGCCACATGTCAACACTGGGTCTGAATGAGGGCCTCCAGGAGAGAGGCCCAAATAAGACGCGCCCCGAGGAGCGTCTTGCCACATGTCAACAATGGGTCTGACTGAGGGCCTCCAGGAGAGAGGCCCAAGCAAGACGCGCCCCGAGGAGCGTCTTGCCACATGTCAACACTGGGTCTGACTGAGCGCCTCCAGGAGAAAGGCCAACGCAAGACGCGCCCCGAGGAGCGTCTTGCCACATGTGAACACTGGGTCTGACTGAGCGCCTCCAGGAGAGAGGCCCAAGCAAGACGCGCCCTGAGGAGCGTCTTGCCACATGTCAGCACTCGGTCTGACTGAGCGCGTCCAGTAGAGAAGCCCAAGCAAGACGCGCCCCGAGGAGCGACTTGACACATGTCTCCTCTGGGTCTGACTGAGCGCCTCCAGGAGAGAGGCCCAAGCATGACGTGCCCCGAGGAGCATCTTGCCACATGTCAACACTGGGTCTGACTGAGTGCGTCCATGAGAGAAGCCCCAGCAAGACGCGCCCCGAGGAGCGTCTTGCCACATGTCAACACTGGGTCTGACTGAGCACCTCCAGGAGACAGGCCCGAGGAGCGTCTTGCCACATGTCACCTCTGGGTCTGACTGAGCGCCTCCAGGAGAGAGGCCCAAGCAAGAAACGCCCGAGGAGCGTCTTGCCACATGTCAACACTGGGTCTGACTGAGCGCCTCCAGGAAAGAGGCCCCAGCAAGACGCGCCCCGAGGAGCGTCTTGCCACATGTCAGCACTCAGTCTGACTGAGCGCCTCCAGGAGAGAGGCCCAAGCAAGAAGCGCCCCGAGGAGCGTCTTGCCAAATGTTAACAATGGGTCTGACTGAGGCTCTCCAGGAGAGAAGCCCAAGCAAGACGCGCCCCGAGGAGCGTCTTGCAACATGTCAACACTGGGTCTGACTGAGCGCCTCCAGGAGAGAGGCCCAAGCAAGACGCGCCCCGAGGAGCGTCTAGCCACATGTCACTACTCGGTCTGACTGAGCGCCTCCAGGAGAGAGGTCCAAGCAACACGCGCCCCGAGGAGCGTCTTGCCACATGTCAACACTGGGTCTGACTGAGTGCCTCCATGAGAGAAGCCCCAGCAAGACGCGCCCCGAGGAGCGTCTTACCACATGTCACTACTCGGTCTGACTGAGCGCCTCCAGGAGAGAGGCCCAAGCAAGACGTACCCCGAGGAGCATCTTGCCACATGT
Source organism: Nothobranchius furzeri (assembly GCF_043380555.1). Taxonomy (NCBI): domain Eukaryota; kingdom Metazoa; phylum Chordata; class Actinopteri; order Cyprinodontiformes; family Nothobranchiidae; genus Nothobranchius; species Nothobranchius furzeri. The sequence goes on along the minus strand of NC_091751.1, from coordinate 11,160,997 downwards.
CAACATTGGGTCTGACTGAGGGCCTCCAGGAGAGAAGCCCAAGCAAGACGCACCCCATGGAGCTTCTTGCTACATGTCAGCACTCGGTCTGACTGAGCGCCTCCAGGAGAGAGGCCAAAGCAAGACGCGCCCCGAGGAGCGTCTTGACACATGTCAACAGTGGGTCTGACAGAGGGCCTCCATGAGAGAGGCCCAAGCAAGAAGCGCCCCGAGGAGTGTCTTGCCACATGTCAACACTGTGTCTGACTGAGCGCCTCCAGGAGAGAGGCCCAAGCAAGACGCGCCCCGAGGAGCCTCTTTCCACGTGTCAACACTGGGTCTGACTTAGCGCCTCCAGGAGAGAGGCCCAAGCAAGATGTGCCCCGAGGAGCGTCTTGCCACGTGTCACCACTGGGTCTGACTGAGCTCCTCCAGGAGAGAGGCCCAAGCAAGACACGCCCCGAGGAACGTCTTGCCACGTGTCACCACTGGGTCTGATTGAGCACCTCCAGGAGAGAGGCCCCAGCAAGACGCGCCCCGAGGAGCGTCTTGCCACATGTCACTACTCGGTCTGACTGAGCGCCTCTAGGAGAGAGGCCAAAGCAAGACGTGCCCCGAGGAGCGTCTTGCCACATGTCAACAATGGGTCTGACTGAGCGCTTCCAGGAGAGAGGCCCAAGCAAGACACGCCCCGAGGAGCGTCTTGACACATGTCAACACTGGGTCGGACTGAGGGCCTCCATGAGAGAAGCCCAAGAAAGACGCGCCCCGAGGAGAGTCTTGCCACATGTCAACACTCGGTCTGACAGAGGGCATTCAGGAGAGAGGCCCAAGCAAGACGCGCCCCGAGGAGCGTCTTGCCACGTGTCAACACTGGGTCTGACTGAGCGCCTCCAGGAGAGAGGCCCAAGCAAGACGCGCCCCGAGGAGCGTCTTTCCACGTGTCACCACTGGGTCTGACTGAGCGCCTCCAGGAGAGAGGCATAAGCAAGACGCGCCCCGAGGAGCGTCTTGCCACATGTCAACACTGGGTCTGACTGAGCGCCTCCAGGAGAGAGGCCCAAGCAAGACGCGCCCCGAGGAGCGTCTTGCCACATGTCAACAATGGGTCTGACTGAGGGCCTCCAGGAGAGATGCCCAAGCATGATGCGCCCGGAGGAGCGTCTTTCCACATGTCATCACTGGGTCTGACAGAGGGCCTCCAGGAGAGAAGCCCAAGCAAGACGCGCCCCGAGGAGCGTCTTGCCACATGTAACCTCTGGTTCTGACTGAGCGCCTCCAGGAGAGAGGCCCAAGCAAGACGCGCCCCGAGGAGCGTCTTGACACATGTCAACACTGGGTCTGACTGAGGGCCTCCAGGAGAGAAGCCCAAGCAAGACGCGCCCCGAGGAGCGTCTTGCCACATGTCAGCACTCGGTCTGACTGAGCACCTCCAGGAGAGAGGCCCAAGCAAGACGCGCCCCGAGGAGCGTCTTGCCACATGTCAACACTGGGTCTGACTGAGCGCCTCCAGGAGAGAGGCCCAAGCAAGACGCGCCCCGAGGAGCGTCTTGCCACATGTGAACACTGGGTCTGACTGAGCGCCTCCAGGAGAGAGGCCCAAGCAAGACGCGCCCTGAGGAGCGTCTTGCCACATGTCAGCACTCGGTCTGACTGAGCGCCTCCAGGAGAGAGGCCCAAGCAAGACGCGCCCCGAGGAGCGACTTGACACATGTCTCCTCTGGGTCTGACTGAGCGCCTCCAGGAGAGAGGCCCAAGCATGACGTGCCCCGAGGAGCATCTTGCCACATGTCAACACTGGGTCTGACTGAGTGCCTCCATGAGAGAAGCCCCAGCAAGACGCGCCCCGAGGAGCGTCTTGCCACATGTCAACACTGGGTCTGACTGAGCACCTCCAGGAGAGAGGCCCAAGAAAGACGCGCCCCGAGGAGCGTCTTGCCACATGTCAACACTGTGTCTGACTGAGCGCCTCCAGGAGAGAGGCCCGAGGAACGTCTTGCCACATGTCACCTCTGGGTCTGACTGAGCGCCTCCAGGAGAGAGGCCCAAGCAAGAAACGCCCGAGGAGCGTCTTGACACATGTCAACACTGGGTCTGACTGAGCGCCTCCAGGAGAGAGGCCCCAGCAAGACGCGCCCCGAGGAGCGTCTTGCCACATGTCAGCACTCGGTCTGACTGAGCGCCTCCAGGAGAGAGGCCCAAGCAAGAAGCGCCCCGAGGAGCGTCTTGCCAAATGTCAACAATGGGTCTGACTGAGGCTCTCCAGGAGAGAAGCCCAAGCAAGACGCGCCCCGAGGAGCGTCTTGCCACATGTCAACACTGGGTCTGACTGAGCGCCTCCAGGAGAGAGGCCCAAGCAAGACGCGCCCCGAGGAGCGTCTTGCCACATGTCACTACTCAGTCTGACTGAGCGCCTCCAGGAGAGAGGTCCAAGCAACACGCGCCCCGAGGAGCGTCTTGCCACATGTCAACACTGGGTCTGACTGAGTGCCTCCAGGAGAGAAGCCCCAGCAAGACGTACCCCGAGGAGCGTCTTGCCACATGTCAACAATGGGTCTGACTGAGGGCCTCCAGGAGAGAAGCCCAAGCAAGAAGCACCCCGAGGAGCGTCTTGCCACATGTCAACACTGGGTCTGACTGAGCGCCTCCAGGAGAGAGGCCCAAGCAAGACACGCCCCGAGGAGCGTCTTGACACATGTCAACACTGGGTCTGACTGAGGGCCTCCATGAGAGAAGCCCAAGCAAGACGGGCCCCGAGGAGAGTCTTGCCACATGTCAACACTGGGTCTGACAGAGGGCATCCAGGAGAGAGGCCCAAGCAATACGCGCCCCGAGGAGCGTCTTGCCACATGTCAACAATGGGTCTGACTGAGGGCCTCCATGAGAGAGGCCCAAGCAAGACGCGCCCCGAGGAGTGTCTTGCCACATGTCAACACTGGGTCTGACTGAGCGCCTCCAGGAGAGAGGCCCAAGCAAGACGCGCCCCGAGGAGATTCTTGCCACGTGTCAACACTGGGTCTGACTTAGCGCCTCCAGGAGAGAGGTCCAAGCAAGACGCGCCCCGAGGAGCGTCTTGCCACATGTCAACACTGGGTCTGACTGAGTGCCTCCATGAGAGAAGCCCCAGCAAGACGCGCCCCGAGGAGCGTCTTGCCACATGTCACTACTCTGTCTGACTGAGCGCCTCCAGGAGAGAGGCCCAAGCAAGACGTGCCCCGAGGAGCGTCTTGCCACATGTCAACAATGGGTCTGACTGAGGGCCTCCAGGAGAGAAGCCCAAGCAAGACGCGCCCCGAGGAGCGGTTTGCCACATGTCAGCACTCGGTCTGACTGAGCGCCTCCAGGAGAGAGGCCCAAGCAAGACGCGCCCCGAGGAGCGTCTTGCCACATGTCAACACTGGGTCTGACTGAGCGCCTCCAGGAGAGAGGCCCAAGCAAGATGCGCCCCGAGGAGCGTCTTGCCACATGTGAACACTGGGTCTGACTTAGCGCCTCCAGGAGAGAGGCCCAAGCAAGATGCGCCCTGAGGAGCGTCTTGCCACGTGTCACCACTGGGTCTGACTGAGCTCCTCCAGGAGAGAGGCCCCAGCAAGACGCGCCCCGAGGAGCGTCTTGCCACATGTCACTACTCGGTCTGACTGAGCGCCTCCAGGAGGGAGGTCCAAGTAAGACGCGCCCCGAGGAGCGTCTTGCCACATGTCACTACTCTGTCTGAATGAGCGCCTCCAGGAGAGAGGCCCAAGCAAGACGTGCCCCGAGGAGCGTCTTGCCACATGTCAAAAATGGGTCTGACTGAGGGCCTCCAGGAGAAAATCCCAAGCAAGACGCGCCCCGAGGAGCGTCTTGCCACATGTCAACACTGGGTATGAATGAGGGCCTCCAGGAGAGAGGCCCAAGCAAGACGCGCCCCGAGGAGCTTCTTGCCACGTGTCAACAATGGGTCTGACTGAGGGCCTCCAGGAGAGAAGCCCAAGCAAGAAGCACCCCGAGGAGCGTCTTGCCACATGTCAACACTGGGTCTGACTGAGCGCCTCCAGGAGAGAGGCCCAAGCAAGACACGCCCCGAGGAGCGTCTTGACACATGTCAACACTGGGTCTGACTGAGGGCCTCCATGAGAGAAGCCCAAGCAAGACGGGCCCCGAGGAGAGTCTTGCCACATGTCAACACTGGGTCTGACTGAGGGCATCCAGGAGAGAGGCCCAAGCAATACGCGCCCCGAGGAGCGTCTTGCCACATGTCAACAATGGGTCTGACTGAGGGCCTCCATGAGAGAGGCCCAAGCAAGACGCGCCCCGAGGAGTGTCTTGCCACATGTCAACACTGGGTCTGACTGAGCGCCTCCAGGAGAGAGGCCCAAGCAAGACGCGCCCCGAGGAGCTTCTTGCCACGTGTCAACACTGGGTCTGACTTAGCGCCTCCAGGAGAGAGGTCCAAGCAAGACGCGCCCCGAGGAGCGTCTTGCCACATGTCAACACTGGGTCTGACTGAGTGCCTCCATGAGAGAAGCCCCAGCAAGACGCGCCCCGAGGAGCGTCTTGCCACATGTCACTACTCTGTCTGACTGAGCGCCTCCAGGAGAGAGGCCCAAGCAAGACGTGCCCCGAGGAGCGTCTTGCCACATGTCAACAATGGGTCTGACTGAGGGCCTCCAGGAGAGAAGCCCAAGCAAGACGCGCCCCGAGGAGCGGTTTGCCACATGTCAGCACTCGGTCTGACTGAGCGCCTCCAGGAGAGAGGCCCAAGCAAGACGCGCCCCGAGGAGCGTCTTGCCACATGTCAACACTGGGTCTGACTGAGCGCCTCCAGGAGAGAGGCCCAAGCAAGATGCGCCCCGAGGAGCGTCTTGCCACATGTGAACACTGGGTCTGACTTAGCGCCTCCAGGAGAGAGGCCCAAGCAAGATGCGCCCTGAGGAGCGTCTTGCCACGTGTCACCACTGGGTCTGACTGAGCTCCTCCAGGAGAGAGGCCCCAGCAAGACGCGCCCCGAGGAGCGTCTTGCCACATGTCACTACTCGGTTTAACTGAGCGCCTCCAGGAGAGAGGTCCAAGCAAGACGCGCCCCGAGGAGCGTCTTGCCACATGTCACTACTCGGTCTGACTGAGCGCCTCCAGGAGGGAGGTCCAAGTAAGACGCGCCCCGAGGAGCGTCTTGCCACATGTCACTACTCTGTCTGACTGAGCGCCTCCAGGAGAGAGGCCCAAGCAAGACGTGCCCCGAGGAGCGTCTTGCCACATGTCAACAATGGGTCTGACTGAGGGCCTCCAGGAGAAAATCCCAAGCAAGACGCGCCCCGAGGAGCGTCTTGCCACATGTCAACACTGGGTCTGAATGAGGGCCTCCAGGAGAGAGGCCCAAATAAGACGCGCCCCAAGGAGCGTCTTGCCACATGTCAACAATGGGTCTGACTGAGGGCCTCCAGGAGAGAGGCCCAAGCAAGACGCGCCCCGAGGAGCGTCTTGCCACATGTCAACACTGGGTCTGACTGAGCGCCTCCAGGAGAAAGGCCAAAGCAAGACGCGCCCCGAGGAGCGTCTTGCCACATGTGAACACTGGGTGTGACTGAGCGCCTCCAGGAGAGAGGCCCAAGCAAGACACGCCCTGAGGAGCGTCTTGCCACATGTCAGCACTCGGTCTGACTGAGCGCGTCCAGTAGAGAAGCCCAAGCAAGACGCGCCCCGAGGAGCGACTTGACACATGTCTCCTCTGGGTCTGACTGAGCGCCTCCAGGAGAGAGGCCCAAGCATGACGTGCCCCGAGGAGCATCTTGCCACATGTCAACACTGGGTCTGACTGAGTGCGTCCATGAGAGAAGCCCCAGCAAGACGCGCCCCGAGGAGCGTCTTGCCACATGTCAACACTGGGTCTGACTGAGCACCTCCAGGAGAGAGGCCCAAGCAAGACGCTCCCCGAGGAGCGTCTTGCCACATGTCAACACTGGGTCTGACCTAGCGCCTCCAGGAGAGAGGCCCGAGGAGCGTCTTGCCACATGTCACCTCTGGGTCTGACTGAGCGCCTCCAGGAGAGAGGCCCAAGCAAGAAACGCCCGAGGAGCGTCTTGCCACATGTCAACACTGGGTCTGACTGAGCGCCTCCAGGAAAGAGGCCCCAGCAAGACGCGCCCCGAGGAGCGTCTTTCCACATGTCAGCACTCAGTCTGACTGAGCGCCTCCAGGAGAGAGGCCCAAGCAAGAAGCGCCCCGAGGAGCGTCTTGCCAAATGTTAACAATGGGTCTGACTGAGGCTCTCCAGGAGAGAAGCCCAAGCAAGACGCGCCCCGAGGAGCGTCGTGCAACATGTCAACACTGGGTCTGACTGAGCGCCTCCAGGAGAGAGGCCCAAGCAAGACGCGCCCCGAGGAGCGTCTTGCCACATGTCACTACTCGGTCTGACTGAGCGCCTCCAGGAGAGAGGTCCAAGCAACACGCGCCCCGAGGAGCATCTTGCCACATGTCAACACTGGGTCTGACTGAGTGCCTCCATGAGAGAAGCCCCAGCAAGACGCGCCCCGAGGAGCGTCTTACCACATGTCACTACTCGGTCTGACTGAGCGCCTCCAGGAGAGAGGCCCAAGGAAGACGTACCCCGAGGAGCGTCTTGCCACATGTCAACATTGGGTCTGACTGAGGGCCTCCAGGAGAGAAGCCCAAGCAAGACGCACCCCATGGAGCTTCTTGCTACATGTCAGCACTCGGTCTGACTGAGCGCCTCCAGGAGAGAGGCCAAAGCAAGACGCGCCCCGAGGAGCGTCTTGACACATGTCAACAGTGGGTCTGACAGAGGGCCTCCATGAGAGAGGCCCAAGCAAGAAGCGCCTCGAGGAGTGTCTTGCCACATGTCAACACTGTGTCTGACTGAGCGCCTCCAGGAGAGAGGCCCAAGCAAGACGCGCCCCGAGGAGCCTCTTTCCACGTGTCAACACTGGGTCTGACTTAGCGCCTCCAGGAGAGAGGCCCAAGCAAGATGTGCCCCGAGGAGCGTCTTGCCACGTGTCACCACTGGGTCTGACTGAGCTCCTCCAGGAGAGAGGCCCAAGCAAGACACGCCCCGAGGAACGTCTTGCCACGTGTCACCACTGGGTCTGATTGAGCACCTCCAGGAGAGAGGCCCCAGCAAGACGCGCCCCGAGGAGCGTCTTGCCACATGTCACTACTCGGTCTGACTGAGCGCCTCCAGGAGAGAGGCCCAAGCAAGACGTGCCCCGAGGAGCGTCTTGCCACATGTCAACAATGGGTCTGACTGAGCGCTTCCAGGAGAGAGGCCCAAGCAAGACACGCCCCGAGGAGCGTCTTGACACATGTCAACACTGGGTCGGACTGAGGGCCTCCATGAGAGAAGCCCAAGAAAGACGCGCCCCGAGGAGAGTCTTGCCACATGTCAACACTCGGTCTGACAGAGGGCATTCAGGAGAGAGGCCCAAGCAAGACGCGCCCCGAGGAGCGTCTTGCCACGTGTCAACACTGGGTCTGACTGAGCGCCTCCAGGAGAGAGGCCCAAGCAAGACGCGCCCCGAGGAGCGTCTTTCCACGTGTCACGACTTGGTCTGACTGAGCGCCTCCAGGAGAGAGGCATAAGCAAGACGCGCCCCGAGGAGCGTCTTGCCACATGTCAACACTGGGTCTGACTGAGCGCCTCCAGGAGAGAGGCCCAAGCAAGACGCGCCCCGAGGAGCGTCTTGCCACATGTCATCACTGGGTCTGACTGAGGGCCTCCAGGAGAGAGGCCCAAGCATGATGCGCCCGGAGGAGCGTCTTTCCACATGTCATCACTGGGTCTGACAGAGGGCCTCCAGGAGAGAGGCCCAAGCAAGACGCGCCCCGAGGAGCGTCTTGCCACATGTAACCTCTGGTTCTGACTGAGCGCCTCCAGGAGAGAGGCCCAAGCAAGATGCGCCCCGAGGAGCGTCTTGCCACATGTCAACAATGGGCCTGACTGAAGGCCTCCAGGAGAGAAGCCCAAGCAAGACTGCGCCCCGAGGAGCGTCTTCACACATGTCAACACTGGGTCTGACAGAGGGCCTCCAGGAGAGAGGCCCAAGCAAGACGCGCCCCGAGGAGTGTCTTGCCACATGTCACCACTGGGTCTGACTGAGCGTCTCCAGGAGAGAGGCCCAAGCAAGACGCGCCCCGAGGAGCGTCAGGCCACATGTCACCACTGGGTCTGATTGAGCACCTCCAGGAGAGAGGCCCCAGCAAGACGCGCCCCGAGGAGCGTCTTGCCACATGTCACTACTCGGTCTGACTGAGCGCCTCCAGGAGAGAGGCCCAAGCAAGACGTGCCCCGAGGAGCGTCTTGCCACATGTCAACAATGGGTCTGACTGAGCGCTTCCAGGAGAGAGGCCCAAGCAAGACACGCCCCGAGGAGCGTCTTGACACATGTCAACACTGGGTCGGACTGAGGGCCTCCATGAGAGAAGCCCAAGAAAGACGCGCCCCGAGGAGAGTCTTGCCACATGTCAACACTCGGTCTGACAGAGGGCATTCAGGAGAGAGGCCCAAGCAAGACGCGCCCCGAGGAGCGTCTTGCCACGTGTCAACACTGGGTCTGACTGAGCGCCTCCAGGAGAGAGGCCCAAGCAAGACGCGCCCCGAGGAGCGTCTTTCCACGTGTCACCACTGGGTCTGACTGAGCGCCTCCAGGAGAGAGGCATAAGCAAGACGCGCCCCGAGGAGCGTCTTGCCACATGTCAACACTGGGTCTGACTGAGCGCCTCCAGGAGAGAGGCCCAAGCAAGACGCGCCCCGAGGAGCGTCTTGCCACATGTCAACAATGGGTCTGACTGAGGGCCTCCAGGAGAGAGGCCCAAGCATGATGCGCCCGGAGGAGCGTCTTTCCACATGTCATCACTGGGTCTGACAGAGGGCCTCCAGGAGAGAGGCCCAAGCAAGACGCGCCCCGAGGAGCGTCTTGCCACATGTAACCTCTGGTTCTGACTGAGCGCCTCCAGGAGAGAGGCCCAAGCAAGACGCGCCCCGAGGAGCGTCTTGCCACATGTCAACAATGGGCCTGACTGAAGGCCTCCAGGAGAGAAGCCCAAGCAAGACTGCGCCCCGAGGAGCGTCTTGACACATGTCAACACTGGGTCTGACAGAGGGCCTCCAGGAGAGAGGCCCAAGCAAGACGCGCCCCGAGGAGTGTCTTGCCACATGTCACCACTGGGTCTGACTGAGCGTCTCCAGGAGAGAGGCCCAAGCAAGACGCGCCCCGAGGAGCGTCAGGCCACATGTCACTACTCAGTCTGACTGAGCGCAACCAGGAGAGAGGCCCAAGCAAGACGCGCCCCGAGGAGCGTCAGGCCACATGTCACTACTCATTCTGACTGAGCGCCTCCAGGAGAGAGGCCCAAGCAAGACGCGCCCCGAGGAGCGTCTTGCCACATGTCAGCACTGGGTCTGACTGAGCGCCTCCAGGAGAGAGGCCCCAGCAAGACGCGCCCCGAGGAGCGTCTTGCCTTATGTCAGCACTCGGTCTGACTGAGCGCCTCCAGGAGAGAGGCCCAAGCAAGACGCGCCCTGAGGAGCGTCTTGCCACATGTCAACAATGGGTCTGACTGAGGGCCTCCAGGAGAGAGGCCCAAGCAAGATGCGCCCGGAGGAGCGTCTTGCCACATGTCAACACTGGGTCTGACAGAGGGCCTCCAGGAGAGAGGCCCAAGCAAGACGCGCCCCGAGGAGCGTCTTGCCACATGTCACCTCTGGTTCTGACTGAGCGCCTCCAGGAGAGAGGCCCAAGCAAGACGCGCCCCGAGGAGCGTCTTGTCACATGTCAACACTGGGTCTTTCTGAGCGCCTCCAGGAGAGAAGCCCAAGCAAGACGCGCCCCGAGGAGCGTCTTGCCACATGTCAGCACTCGGTCTGACTGAGCGCCTCCAGGAGAGAGGCCCAAGCAAGACGCGCCCCGAGGAGCGTCTTGCCACATGTCAACAATAGGTCTGACTGAGGAGCTCCAGGAGAGAAGCCCAAGCAACACGCGGCCCGAGGAGCGTCTTGCTAATGTCAGCACTCGGTCTGACTGAGCGCCTCCAGGAGAGAGGCCCAAGCAAGACGCGCCCCGAGGAGCGTCTTGCCACATGTCAACAATGGGTCTGACTGAGGGCCTTCAGGAGAGAGGCCCAAGCAAGATGCGCCCGGAGGAGCGTCTTGCCACATGTCAACACTGGGTCTGACAGAGGGCCTCCAGGAGAGAGGCCCAAGCAAGACGCGCCCCGAGGAGCGTCTTGCCACATGTCAGCAATAGGTCTGACTGAGCGCCTCCAGGAGAGAGGCCCAAGCAAGACGCGCCCCGAGGAGCGTCTTGCCGCATGTCAACAATGGGTCTGACTGAGGGCCTCCAGGAGAGAAGCCCAAGCAACACGCGGCCCGAGGAGCGTCTTGCCACATGTCAGCACTCGGTCTGACTGAGCGCCTCCAGGAGAGAGGCCCAAGCAAGACGTGCCCCGAGGAGCGTCTTGCCACATGTCAACAATGGGTCTGACTGAGGGCCTCCAGGAGAGAATCCCAAGCAAGACGCGCCCCGAGGAGCGTCTTGCAACATGTCAACACTGGGCCTGACTGAAGGCCTCCAGGAGAGAAGCCCAAGCAAGACTGCGCCCTGAGGAGCGTCTTGACACATGTCAACACTGGGTCTGACAGAGGGCCTCCAGGAGAGAGGCCCAAGCAAGACGCGCCCCGAGGAGCGTCTTGCCACATGTCAACACTGGGTCTGAATGAGGGCCTCCAGGAGAGAGGCCCAAATAAGACGCGCCCCGAGGAGCGTCTTGCCACATGTCAACAATGGGTCTGACTGAGGGCCTCCAGGAGAGAGGCCCAAGCAAGACGCGCCCCGAGGAGCGTCTTGCCACATGTCAACACTGGGTCTGACTGAGCGCCTCCAGGAGAGAGGCCCAAGCATGACGTGCCCCGAGGAGCATCTTGCCACATGTCAACACTGGGTCTGACTGAGTGCGTCCATGAGAGAAGCCCCCGCAAGACGCGCCCCGAGGAGCGTCTTGCCACATGTCAACACTGGGTCTGACTGAGCACCTCCAGGAGAGAGGCCCAAGCAAGACGCGTCCCGAGGAGCGTCTTGCCACATGTCAACACTGGGTCTGACCTAGCGCCTCCAGGAGAGAGGCCCGAGGAGCGTCTTGCCACATGTCACCTCTGTGTCTGACTGAGCACCTCCAGGAGAGAGGCCCAAGCAAGAAACGCCCGAGGAGCGTCTTGCCACATGTCAACACTGGGTCTGACTGAGCGCCTCCAGGAGAGAGGCCCAAGCAAGAAGCGCCCCGAGGAGCGTCTTGCCAAATGTCAACAATGGGTCTGACTGAGGCTCTCCAGGAGAGAAGCCCAAGCAAGACGCGCCCCGAGGAGCGTCTTGCAACATGTCAACACTGGGTCTGACTGAGCGCCTCCAGGAGAGAGGCCCAAGCAAGACGCGCTCCGAGGAGCGTCTTGCCACATGTCACTACTCGGTCTGACCAAGCGCCTCCAGGAGAGAGGTCCAAGCAACACGCGCCTCGAGGAGCGTCTTGCCACATGTCAACACTGGGTCTGACTGAGTGCCTCCATGAGAGAAGCCCCAGCAAGACGCGCCCCGAGGAGCGTCTTACCACATGTCACTACTCGGTCTGACTGAGCGCCTCCAGGAGAGAGGCCCAAGCAAGACGTACCCCGAGGAGCGTCTTGCCACATGTCAACATTGGGTCTGACTGAGGGCCTCCAGGAGAGAAGCCCAAGCAAGACGCACCCCGTGGAGCTTCTTGCTACATGTCAGCACTCGGTCTGACTGAGCACCTCCAGGAGAGAGGCCCAAGCAAGACGCGTCCCGAGGAGCGTCTTGCCACATGTCAACACTGGGTCTGACCTAGCGCCTCCAGGAGAGAGGCCCGAGGAGCGTCTTGCCACATGTCACCTCTGTGTCTGACTGAGCACCTCCAGGAGAGAGGCCCAAGCAAGAAACGCCCGAGGAGCGTCTTGCCACATGTCAACACTGGGTCTGACTGAGCGCCTCCAGGAGAGAGGCCCAAGCAAGAAGCGCCCCGAGGAGCGTCTTGCCAAATGTCAACAATGGGTCTGACTGAGGCTCTCCAGGAGAGAAGCCCAAGCAAGACGCGCCCCGAGGAGCGTCTTGCAACATGTCAACACTGGGTCTGACTGAGCGCCTCCAGGAGAGAGGCCCAAGCAAGACGCGCTCCGAGGAGCGTCTTGCCACATGTCACTACTCGGTCTGACCGAGCGCCTCCAGGAGAGAGGTCCAAGCAACACGCGCCTCGAGGAGCGTCTTGCCACATGTCAACACTGGGTCTGACTGAGTGCCTCCATGAGAGAAGCCCCAGCAAGACGCGCCCCGAGGAGCGTCTTACCACATGTCACTACTCGGTCTGACTGAGCGCCTCCAGGAGAGAGGCCCAAGCAAGACGTACCCCGAGGAGCGTCTTGCCACATGTCAACATTGGGTCTGACTGAGGGCCTCCAGGAGAGAAGCCCAAGCAAGACGCACCCCGTGGAGCTTCTTGCTACATGTCAGCACTCGGTCTGACTGAGCGCCTCCAGGAGAGAGGCCAAAGCAAGACGCGCCCCGAGGAGCGTCTTGACACATGACAACACTGGGTCTGACAGAGGGCCTCCATGAGAGAGGCCCAAGCAAGAAGCGCCCCGAGGAGTGTCTTGCCACATGTCAACACTGTGTCTGACTGAGCGCCTCCAGGAGAGAGGCCCAAGCAAGACGCGCCCCGAGGAGCCTCTTTCCACGTGTCAACACTGGGTCTGACTTAGCGCCTCCAGGAGAGAGGCCCAAGCAAGATGCGCCCCGAGGAGCGTCTTGCCACGTGTCACCACTGGGTCTGACTGAGCTCCTCCAGGAGAGAGGCCCAAGCAAGACACGCCCCGAGGAACGTCTTGCCACGTGTCACCACTGGGTCTGATTGAGCACCTCCAGGAGAGAGGCCCCAGCAAGACGCGCCCCGAGGAGCGTCTTGCCACATGTCACTACTCGGTCTTACTGAGCGCCTCCAGGAGAGAGGCCCAAGCAAGACGTGCCCCGAGGAGCGTCTTGCCACATGTCAACAATGGGTCTGACTGAGCGCTTCCAGGAGAGAGGCCCAAGCAAGACGTGCCCCGAGGAGCGTCTTGACACATGTCAACACTGGGTCGGACTGAGGGCCTCCATGAGAGAAGCCCAAGAAAGACGCGCCCCGAGGAGAGTCTTGCCACATGTCAACACTTGGTCTGACAGAGGGCATTCAGGAGAGAGGCCCAAGCAAGACGCGCCCCGAGGAGCGTCTTGCCACGTGTCAACACTGGGTCTGACTGAGCGCCTCCAGGAGAGAGGCCCAAGAAAGACGCGCCCCGAGGAACGTCTTGCCACATGTCAACAATGGGTCTGACTGAGGGCCTCCAGGAGAGAGGCCCAAGCATGATGCGCCCGGAGGAGCGTCTTTCCACATGTCATCACTGGGTCTGACAGAGGGCCTCCAGGAGAGAGGCCCAAGTAAGACTCGCCCCGAGGAGCGTCTTGCCACATGTAACCTCTGGTTCTGACTGAGCGCCTCCAGGAGAGAGGCCCAAGCAAGACCCGCCCCGAGGAGTGTCTTGCCACATGTCACCACTTGGTCGGACTGAGGGCCTCCAGGAGAGAAGCCCATGCAACTCGCGGCCCGAGGAGCGGCTTGCCACATGTCAGCACTCGGTCTGACTGAGCGCCTCCAGGAGAGAGGCCAAAGCAAGACGCGCCCCGAGGAGCGTCTTGCCACATGTCAACAATGGGTCTGACTGAGTGCCTCCATGGGAGAAGCCCCAGCAAGACGCGCCCCGAGGAGCGTCTTGCCACATGTCACTACTCGGTCTGTTTGAGCGCCTCCAGGAGAGAGGCCCAAGCAAGACGTGCCCCGAGCAGCGTCTTGCCACATGTCAACAATGGGTCTGACTGAGGGCCTCCAGGAGAGAAGCCCAAGCAAGACGCGCCCCGAGGAGCGTCTTGCCACATGTCAACACTGGGTCTGACTGAGCGCCTCCAGGAGAGAGGCCCAAGCAAGACACGCCCCGAGGAGCGTCTTGACACATGTCAACACTGGGTCTGACTGAGGGCCTCCATGAGAGAAGCCCAAGCAAGACGCGCCCCGAGGAGAGTCTTGCCACATGTCAATACTCGGTCTTACAGGGGGCATCCAGGAGAGAGGCCCAAGCAATACGCGCCCCGAGGAGCGTCTTGCCACATGTCAACACTGGGTCTGACTGAGCGCCTCCAGAAGAGAGGCCCAAGCAAGACGTGCCCCGAGGAGCGTCCTGCCACATATCAACACTGGGTCTGACTGAGCGCCTCCAGGAGAGAGGCCCAAGCAAGACGCGCCCCGAGGAGCGTCTTGCCACATGTCAGCACTGGGTCTGACTGAGCGCCTCCAGGAGAGAGGCCCCAGCAAGACGCGCCCCGAGGAGCGTCTTGCCTTATGTCAGCACTCGGTCTGACTGAGCGCCTCCAGGAGAGAGGCCCAAGCAAGACGCCCCCCGAGGAGCATCTTACCACATGTCAACAATGGGTCTGACTGAGGGCCTCCAGGAGAGAGGCCCAAGCAAGATGCGCCCAGAGGAGCGTCTTGCCACATGTCAACACTGGGTCTGACAGAGGGCCTCCAGGAGAGAGGCCCAAGCAAAACGCGCCCCGAGGAGCGTCTTGTCACATGTCACCTCTGGTTCTGACTGAGCGCCTCCAGGAGAGAGGCCCAAGCAAAACGCGCCACGAGGAGCGTCTTGTCACATGGCAACACTGGGTCTGTCTGAGCGCCTCCAGGAGAGAAGCCCAAGCAAGACGCGCCCCGAGGAGTGTCTTGCCACATGTCAACAATGGGTCTGACTGAGGGCCTCCAGGAGAGAAGCCCAAGCAAGACGCGCCCCGAGGAGCGTCTTGACACATGTCAACACTGGGTCTGACAGAGTGCCTCCAGGAGAGAGGCCCAAGCAAGACGCACCCCGAGGAGTGTCTTGCCACATGTCACCACTGGGTCTGACAGAGTGCCTCCAGGAGAGAGGCCCAAGCAAGACGCGCCCCGAAGAGCGTCTTGCCACATGTCAGCACTGGGTCTGACTGAGCGCCTCCAGGAGAGAGGCCCCAGCAAGACGCGCCCCGAGGAGCGTCTTGCAACATGTCAACACTGGGTCTGACTGAGCGCCTCCAGGAGAGAGGCCCAAGCAAGACGCGCTCCGAGGAGCGTCTTGCCACATGTCACTACTCGGTCTGACCGAGCGCCTCCAGGAGAGAGGTCCAAGCAACACGCGCCTCGAGGAGCGTCTTGCCACATGTCAACACTGGGTCTGACTGAGTGCCTCCATGAGAGAAGCCCCAGCAAGACGCGCCCCGAGGAGCGTCTTACCACATGTCACTACTCGGTCTGACTGAGCGCCTCCAGGAGAGAGGCCCAAGCAAGACGTACCCCGAGGAGCGTCTTGCCACATGTCAACATTGGGTCTGACTGAGGGCCTCCAGGAGAGAAGCCCAAGCAAGACGCACCCCGTGGAGCTTCTTGCTACATGTCAGCACTCGGTCTGACTGAGCGCCTCCAGGAGAGAGGCCAAAGCAAGACGCGCCCCGAGGAGCGTCTTGACACATGACAACACTGGGTCTGACAGAGGGCCTCCATGAGAGAGGCCCAAGCAAGAAGCGCCCCGAGGAGTGTCTTGCCACATGTCAACACTGTGTCTGACTGAGCGCCTCCAGGAGAGAGGCCCAAGCAAGACGCGCCCCGAGGAGCCTCTTTCCACGTGTCAACACTGGGTCTGACTTAGCGCCTCCAGGAGAGAGGCCCAAGCAAGATGCGCCCCGAGGAGCGTCTTGCCACGTGTCACCACTGGGTCTGACTGAGCTCCTCCAGGAGAGAGGCCCAAGCAAGACACGCCCCGAGGAACGTCTTGCCACGTGTCACCACTGGGTCTGATTGAGCACCTCCAGGAGAGAGGCCCCAGCAAGACGCGCCCCGAGGAGCGTCTTGCCACATGTCACTACTCGGTCTGACTGAGCGCCTCCAGGAGAGAGGCCCAAGCAAGACGTGCCCCGAGGAGCGTCTTGCCACATGTCAACAATGGGTCTGACTGAGCGCTTCCAGGAGAGAGGCCCAAGCAAGACGTGCCCCGAGGAGCGTCTTGACACATGTCAACACTGGGTCGGACTGAGGGCCTCCATGAGAGAAGCCCAAGAAAGACGCGCCCCGAGGAGAGTCTTGCCACATGTCAACACTTGGTCTGACAGAGGGCATTCAGGAGAGAGGCCCAAGCAAGACGCGCCCCGAGGAGCGTCTTGCCACGTGTCAACACTGGGTCTGACTGAGCGCCTCCAGGAGAGAGGCCCAAGAAAGACGCGCCCCGAGGAGCGTCTTGCCACATGTCAACAATGGGTCTGACTGAGGGCCTCCAGGAGAGAGGCCCAAGCATGATGCGCCCGGAGGAGAGTCTTTCCACATGTCATCACTGGGTCTGACAGAGGGCCTCCAGGAGAGAGGCCCAAGTAAGACGCGCCCCGAGGAGCGTCTTGCCACATGTAACCTCTGGTTCTGACTGAGCGCCTCCAGGAGAGAGGCCCAAGCAAGACCCGCCCCGAGGAGTGTCTTGCCACATGTCACCACTTGGTCGGACTGAGGGCCTCCAGGAGAGAAGCCCATGCAACTCGCGGCCCGAGGAGCGGCTTGCCACATGTCAGCACTCGGTCTGACTGAGCGCCTCCAGGAGAGAGGCCAAAGCAAGACGCGCCCCGAGGAGCGTCTTGCCACATGTCAACAATGGGTCTGACTGAGTGCCTCCATGGGAGAAGCCCCAGCAAGACGCGCCCCGAGGAGCGTCTTGCCACATGTCACTACTCGGTCTGTTTGAGCGCCTCCAGGAGAGAGGCCCAAGCAAGACGTGCCCCGAGCAGCGTCTTGCCACATGTCAACAATGGGTCTGACTGAGGGCCTCCAGGAGAGAAGCCCAAGCAAGACGCGCCCCGAGGAGCGTCTTGCCACATGTCAACACTGGGTCTGACTGAGCGCCTCCAGGAGAGAGGCCCAAGCAAGACACGCCCCGAGGAGCGTCTTGACACATGTCAACACTGGGTCTGACTGAGGGCCTCCATGAGAGAAGCCCAAGCAAGACGCGCCCCGAGGAGAGTCTTGCCACATGTCAATACTCGGTCTTACAGGGGGCATCCAGGAGAGAGGCCCAAGCAATACGCGCCCCGAGGAGCGTCTTGCCACATGTCAACACTGGGTCTGACTGAGCGCCTCCAGAAGAGAGGCCCAAGCAAGACGTGCCCCGAGGAGCGTCCTGCCACATATCAACACTGGGTCTGACTGAGCGCCTCCAGGAGAGAGGCCCAAGCAAGACGCGCCCCGAGGAGCGTCTTGCCACATGTCAGCACTGGGTCTGACTGAGCGCCTCCAGGAGAGAGGCCCCAGCAAGACGCGCCCCGAGGAGCGTCTTGCCTTATGTCAGCACTCGGTCTGACTGAGCGCCTCCAGGAGAGAGGCCCAAGCAAGACGCCCCCCGAGGAGCATCTTACCACATGTCAACAATGGGTCTGACTGAGGGCCTCCAGGAGAGAGGCCCAAGCAAGATGCGCCCAGAGGAGCGTCTTGCCACATGTCAACACTGGGTCTGACAGAGGGCCTCCAGGAGAGAGGCCCAAGCAAAACGCGCCCCGAGGAGCGTCTTGTCACATGTCACCTCTGGTTCTGACTGAGCGCCTCCAGGAGAGAGGCCCAAGCAAAACGCGCCACGAGGAGCGTCTTGTCACATGTCAACACTGGGTCTGTCTGAGCGCCTCCAGGAGAGAAGCCCAAGCAAGACGCGCCCCGAGGAGTGTCTTGCCACATGTCAACAATGGGTCTGACTGAGGGCCTCCAGGAGAGAAGCCCAAGCAAGACGCGCCCCGAGGAGCGTCTTGACACATGTCAACACTGGGTCTGACAGAGTGCCTCCAGGAGAGAGGCCCAAGCAAGACGCACCCCGAGGAGTGTCTTGCCACATGTCACCACTGGGTCTGACTGAGCGCCCCCAGGAGAGAGGCCCAAGCAAGACGCGCCCCGAGGAGCGTCAGGCCACATGTCACTACTCAGTCTGACTGAGAGCCTCCAGGAGAGAGGCCCAAGCAAGACGCGCCCCGAAGAGCGTCTTGCCACATGTCAGCACTGGGTCTGACTGAGCGCCTCCAGGAGAGAGGCCCCAGCAAGACGCGCCCCGAGGAGCGTCTTGCCTTATGTCAGCACTCGGTCTGACTGACCGCCTCCAGGAGAGAGGCCCAAGCAAGACGCGCCCCGAGGAGCGTCTTGCCACATGTCAACAATGGGTCTGACTGAGGGCCTCCAGGAGAGAGGCCCAAGCAAGATGCGCCCGGAGGAGCGTCTTGCCACATGTGAACACTGGGTCTGACAGAGGGCCTCCAGGAAGGAGGCCCAAGCAAGACGCGCCCCGAGGAGCGTCTTGCCACATGTCACCTCTGGTTCTGACTGAGCGCCTCCAGGAGAGAGGCCCAAGCAAGACGTGCCCCGAGGAGCGTCTTGTCACATGTCCACACTGGGTCTTTCTGAGCGCCTCCAGGAGAGAAGCCCAAGCAAGACGCGCCCCGAGGAGCGTCTTGCCACATGTCAGCACTCGGTCTGACTGAGCGCCTCCAGGAGAGAGGACCAAGCAAGACGCGCCCCGAGGAGCGTCTTGCCACATGTCAACAATGGGTCTGACTGAGGGCCTCCAGGAGAGAAGCCCATGCAACTCGCGGCCCGAGGAGCGGCTTGCCACATGTCAGCACTCGGTCTGACTGAGCGCCTCCAGGAGAGAGGCCAAAGCAAGACGCGCCCCGAGGAGCATCTTGACACATGTCAACACTGGGTCTGACAGAGGGCCTCCATGAGAGAGGCCCAAGCAAGACGCGGCCCGAGGAGTGTCTTGCCACATGTCAACACTGGGTCTGAATGAGGGCCTCCAGGAGAGAGGCCCAAGCAAGACGCGCCCCGAGAAGTGTCTTGCCACATGTCACCACTTGGTCTGACTGAGCACCTCCAGGAGAGAGGCCCAAGCAACACGCGCCCCGAGGAGCGTCAGGCCACATGTCACTACTCAGTCTGACTGAGCGCCTCCAGGAGAGAGGCCCAAGCAAGACGCGCCCCGAGGAGCGTCTTGCCACATGTCACCACTTGGTCTGACTGAGCGCCTCCAGGAGAGAGGCCCAAGCAACACGCGCCCCGAAGAGCGTCAGGCCACATGTCACTACTCAGTCTGACTGAGCGCCTCCAGGAGAGAGGCCCAAGCAAGACGCGCCCCGAGGAGCGTCTTGCCACATGTCAACAATGGGTCTTACTGAGGGCCTCCAGGAGAGAAGCCCAAGCAAGATGCGCCCCGAGGAGCTTCTTGCCACATGTCAGCACTCGGTCTGACTGAGCGCCTCCAGGAGAGAGGCCAAAGCAAGACGCGCCCCGAGGAGCGTCTTGACACATGTCAACACTGGGTCTGACAGAGGGCCTCCATGAGAGAGGCCCAAGCAAGACGCGCCCCGAGGAGTGTCTTGCCACATGTCAACACTGGGTCTGACAGAGGGCCTCCAGGAGAGAGGCCCAAGCAAGACGCGCCCCGAGGAGTGTCTTGCCACATGTCACCACTTGGTCTGACTGAGCGCCTCCAGGAGAGAGGCCCAAGCAACACGCGCCCCGAGGAGCGTCAGGCCACATGTCACTACTCAGTCTGACTGAGCGCCTCCAGGAGAGAGGCCCAAGCAAGACGCGCCCCGAGGAGCGTCTTGCCACGTGTGAACACTGGGTCTGATTGAGGGCCTTCTGGAGAGAGGCCCAAGCAAGACGCGCCCCGAGGAGCGTCTTGCCACATGTCAACAATGGTTCTTACTGAGGGCCTCCAGGAGAGAAGCCCAAGCAAGACGCGCCCCGAGGAGTGTCTTGCCAAATGTCAACACTGGCTCTGACTGAGCGCCTCAGGGAGAGAGGTCCAAGCAAGACGCGCCGCGAGGAGCGTCTTGCCACATGTCACTACTCGGTCTGACTGAGCGCCTCAGGGAGAGAGTTCCAAGCAAGACGCGCCTCGAGGAGCGTCTTGCCACATGTCAACACTGGGTCTGACTGAGTGCCTCCATGAGAGAAGCCCCAGCAAGACGCGCCCCGAGGAGCGTCTTGCCACATGTCACTACTCGGTCTGTTTGAGCGCCTCCAGGAGAGAGGCCCAAGCAAGACGTGCCCCGAGGAGCGTCTTGCCACATGTCAACAATGGGTCTGACTGAGGGCCTCCAGGAGAGAAGCCCAAGCAAGACGCGCCCCGAGGAGCGTCTTGCCACATGTCAACACTGGGTCTGACTGAGCGCCTCCAGGAGAGAGGCCCAAGCAAGACACGCCCCGAGGAGCGTCTTGACACATGTCAACACTGGGTCTGACTGAGTGCCTCCATGAGAGAAGCCCAAGCAAGACGCGCCCCGAGGAGAGTCTTGCCACATGTCAATATTCGGTCTGACAGAGGGCATCCAGGAGAGAGGCCCAAGCAATACGCGCCCCGAGGAGCGTCTTGCCACATGTCACCACTGGGTCTGACTGAGCGCCTCCAGGAGAGAGGCCCAACCAAGACGCGCCCTGAGTAGCGTCTTGCCACATGCCAACACTGGGTCTGACAGAGGGCCTCCAGGAGAGAGGCCCAAGCAAGACGCGCCCCGAGTAGTGTCTTGCCACATGTCACCACTGGGTCTGACTGAGCGCCTCCAGGAGAGAGGCCCAAGCAAGATGCGCCCCGAGGAGCATCTTGTCACATGTCAACACTGGGTCTTTCTGAGCGCCTCCAGGAGAGAAGCCCAAGCAAGACGCGCCCCGAGGAGCGTCTTTCCACATGTCAGCACTCGGTCTGACTGAGCGCCTCCAGGAGAGAGGCCCAAGCAAGACGCGCCCAAAGGAGCGTCTTGCAACATGTCAACAATGGGTCTGACTGAGGGCCTCCAGGAGAGAAGCCCAAGCAACACCCGGCCGAGGAGCGTCTTCACACATGTCAGCACTCGGTCTGATTGAGCGCCTCCAGGAGAGAGGCCAAAGCAAGACGCGCCCCGAGGAGAGTCTTGCCACATGTCAACAATGGGTATGACTGAGGGCCTCCAGGAGAGAATTCCAAGCAAGACACGCCCCGCGGAGCGTCTTGACACATGTCAACACTGGGTCTGACCGAGGGCCTCCAGAAGAGAGGCCCAAGCAAGACCCGCCCCGAGGAGTGTCTTGCCACATGTCACTACTCAGTCTGACTGAGCGCCTCCAGGAGAGAGGCCCAAGCAAGACGCGCCCCGAGGAGCGTCTTGCCACGTGTCAACACTGGGTCTGATTGAGGGCCTTCTGGAGATAGGCCCAAGCAAGACGCGCCCCGAGGAGCGTCTTGCCACATGTCAGCACTCGGTCTGACTGAGCGCCTCCAGGAGAGAGGCCAAAGCAAGACACGCCCCGAGGAGCGTCTTGACACATGTCAACACTGGGTCTGACAGAGGGCCTCCATGAGAGAGGCCCAAGCAAGACGTGCCCCGAGGAGTGTCTTGCCACATGTAAACACTGGGTCTGACTGAGCGCCTCCAGGAGAGAGGCCCAAGCAAGACGCGCCCCGAGGAGCGTCTTGCCACGTGTCAACACTGGGTCTGACTGAGTTCCTCCAGGAGAGAGGCCCAAGCAAGATGCACCCCGAGGAGCGTCTTGCCACGTGTCACCACTGGGTCTGACTGAGCGCCTCCAGGAGAGAGGCCCAAGCAAGACGCGCCCCGAGGAGCGTCTTGCCACGTGTCACCACTGGGTCTGATTGAGCGCCTCCAGGAGAGAGGCCCCAGCAAGACCGGTCAGGCCTTCAGTGTACACATCAGAGACATGATGTTCTTTCACAGAACTGAGGTTGTTCATTACTAAATGACTTTTACAGGAATATTGTTATTATACTATTCAACAGGTTGATCATAATAATGTGTATTAAACCCACAACCTAGCACTGAGGACAGAAGGACTTTATTTAAATTTGTACTTAATGGAAACGATACATAATGATACATAAGAGCCATGTCATACATTCAGCCTAGGAATAGTAGCATTGTGCACTATTAAAAATATAAACATCAATTGCTCGAATCCCATTGTTGCAAAGTAAAACTCTAATTAAAACTCTAGTCTGACATCAACAGAGAAGACTTAGTGTATGTACTACAAATACAGCATTAGGATTTCGAGTGGACCGTGCACCTTGTGAACCATCAGAGGCTTATGACGCATCATATCTTCCAGTTGCTATTAGACAAGTTATAATTCTCGACCATTTTTCGGAACTGGTTTCTTGGGTCCGTGAGTAAATGCCAAATGAGATGATAGTCCTTAAGTAAGTTCCTGGCAATCCCATGTCACGCTCTTGCCCATCAGCCGGTGAACGCTGAGACGGAACTCGATGAGAGCGATGTATTTTTTAAGTGCTCCGAATGTACTTCTAACAAGCGTGCAATTCACTTCGTGAGTAAACCGCAGCTGCAGCTGATTCAAACAGTCGAGCCAACTTTCTACATCACAATATGCGTTTTGTAGTTAGTCGAGTTACCTTTTGTGTGGCACATGCACGGGTCGTTAGCGTCCAGCTCCCGGCTTATAGAGAGTCCTGTATTGACACAGACGTCAATACATCTCGATGTCATGCAACACACAAAGTCTGTCGCATACAGGTGGGTTAACACACATGTACGATGTGTGCGATGGCGCGCCCGTTTACAATGGGACACGACGATGATCATTGTTAACCAAACTCTTGTTTCTCACGACAGGTGGTAGCGTTGTCTCCTGCACCTGGTCTTCGTGCACAGAGGGTGCTGTAATGTGCTCGTCATAGTCGCGATCGTTGTCACTCGAATCCGTTGTTCTCACGACAGGTGGTAGCGTTGTCTCCTGCATGTTGTCTTCGCGTGCGGCAAGCGTTGTGCTAAGCTCGTTATAATGGTTGTCTTCGTACAAAGGGGGTGTTGAATACTCCTTCGCGAGTAGTCTAGGAGGTGGTGTGATGGGACGTATCTCAGAGGCGTTATGTGAGCGTACCACCATGGCCTGAGCAACTGCGAGTACTGAGAGTACACCCAGTACAGACAGCGAGATCATTTTTTTTCTTGGGTGTTGTACGTGTGGGTACAGCCGCTTTAATGGCAGTGAGAGCAAGTGGGCAAATGTATTTATAGGTCACTAGCAGAAACTAAGGCAGGTGGTCAGAGTGTAATCGTAACCACCTAAAGTAGCTCTTGTCATAATTTAATATACATAGAAATCAGAAACGGGTATGTCAGGATAGACATCGCGAGTGATAATGCGGCCAGTATCTGTGTGCGCTTGAGAGCACCTTGTTGTTCTACTGTGGTGCCCACGCTGCCGGGTCTGTAAATGTCATCGACCTTCTTTATATACGCATACGCTAAAGACCGTATATTCTCTATGGATTTGAACACGTCCTTTGTTTCGCGTAACGCTTGAGCTGTCTCGAGCGTGATGTTGTGAGCGTACACCAGTGTTTCGCGTGCACCGAGGTCCGAAAGGGCGTTCGCTACAACTATTAACCTTGGTTTGGGAGTGTGGCGAAACGCTCGCTCCGCTGTAATGGGCAGATGCAATGTTATCACCTGGTACGTTTCGTTAGTCGGGTCGTAACACACCGGTCCGTCACACGGACCGTCACATTGTATGGGGCACAGTAAGGACAACACGCCGCCGACCGTGACTTCACACTCGACCGTGGTGGTGTTGTCGATTTGCAAAGGATCACATACGCCTCTCCAGTCGCAATGAGGCACATTGTAGTCGACGCGACCGTCGGTCACCATAGCTTTCGTCAGCCAACACACTCGATTGCCCTTCGAAACATCGGCGATCAACGTGAGCATAGAGGTTGCTGTCGCTTTACTGTACGCCAGGATATCCGTGTGTGAGTGCACGCTCGACGTCGATTGACAACCGGTCATGTCAGACCTGATCAGACCTTCCGAACACATGACCATTAGTTGTTGTGCGGCCGAGAGTATCGCGATCATGCCGTTGAGATGTGTAGAAAGCGCGTACACGCCAGCCTTCCACGTTTCCAAAGTTTCCAGCAGTCTAGAGGGACTTGTCTTAGCGCGCACGGCTGTGCTAAATTTGCGTTGGGTAGACACAACGGCTTCGACCTCGCTTAGGATCTTGTGGGCTCATGTACTCGTGGTAGGCAGAGACGTGTATAGTCGAGCGCGGTGACGCCCCGAACACTTGACCCAGTTTTGTTGTTGCGATATGCGTGTCCAGTAACGCGGCAAAGTCGACGTGTCTAGAGTGTATTGATTTTACAGCTCGCTCATACCCCAATAGTACGGTCGGTAGAAGTTCGTTCACTTGTTTCCATGCGCTCGTGGAACACAGGACATCGCAACCTCTGTGATACTCAAGTAAAGCGTCACACACCAGCTGCTTGCACGTTGGAAAAACAATCGGTAGTAACTTCTTACTCCACTCTATGTTGAACTCGTATAGTATGTATATGGGCGGTTGCGGCGGTTTGCACATTTTCTATCTACCCTGCGCTAATATGACTCTGTGGTCTGTCTCCTGAGATGGTGCGGTTGGAACTTGCGAGAGTGCGCTATCGACGGTCGGCGTTTCCATTTCGTCAACTGTGCCATTTTCAGCCGCTGGCAAACGGCCGTCGATGGTCGATGCGAGACACCAACATAACGTTAGACCGCGACCCACATGCCAGTTTTCTGTAGAACTGGTTGTAGTTTCTGGTGCACACTCGAAACGCCATTACGATCACAATTACGTTGATTAATAAATCCAGTGCTGTAGCGACTGCAGCCAGCGCCGTCGCGCAACTCGTGTCGGTGTTATCTCTCGATACTTTCATTCGTATCCGAGCGTATGCAGAATCTACGGATCTGGTGAAGTTGCTTGTCACTAGCTTGCGCACGTTTGATATGGCACTTTGCGCGAGACTCACACAACCTGCAGTGGCGACCGACGCGTCAGTGCAAAGTTTTTCCGATATAACGCTCGCAACATCGTTTGTCATTTGCTGTACACTGCGCACACTGGCCGCGAGGTCGCGGAGAGGGTCTTCGTTACGAGTTGTGTAATATCCGCTGACTTGCCAATTCAATTCTGGTGGCGCTGACCCAAACGAGAACGCTTTTAAGGTGCATGTCGTGGTAACTCTGGTAGCGCCGTGGTTGACGAAGACGATCATCTTTAGCAATAGTTCATCTCGAAGCGCAACGATGGTGAGGGCGACGGGTGGGCCGGTTCCGCCTTCAGGCCACTCGGTTGCCGCTAGATTGCCCAATGCCACACACGCAGATGAACCCTGTACACACTCAATGACCCGTGTGCGATCGTTGATATCTGCTAGTACGTTTGGTAGTTCTACGTGCTTCCACGGATCGGGCGTGGGCACGCGCTTGTTTTAGAGGCGTTTTCGCGCAACCTCTACCCTGCACGACCGCTCGTGGCCGCACTAGCTATTTTTATCTTTATTTGTTTCACACACACACACACACACACACACACACACACACACACAACACACACACACACACACACACACACACACACACACACACACACACACACACACACACTTACACACACACACACACACACACACACACACACACACTCACACACACACACACACAGCCCTTGCGTGCAAACCCCGGTCAGGCCTGCAGTGTACACATCAGAGACATGATGTTCTTTCACAGAACTGAGGTTGTTCATTACTAAATGACTTTTACAGGAATATTGTTATTATACTATTCAACAGGTTGATCATAATAATGTGTATTAAACCCACAACCTAGCACTGAGGACAGAGGGACTTTATTTAAATTAGTACTTAATGGAAACGATACATAATGATACATAAGAGCCATGTCATACATTCAGCCTAGGAAAAGTAGCATTGTGCACTATTAAAAATATACACATCAATTGCTCGAATCCCATTGTTGCAAAGTAAAACTCTAATAAAACTCTAGTCTGACATCAACAGAGAAGACTTAGTGTATGTACTACAAATACAGCATTAGGATTTCGAGTGGACCGTGCACCTTGTGAACCATCAGAGGCTTATGACGCAACATATCTTCCAGTTGCTATTAGACAAGTTATAATTCTCGACCAATTTTCGGAACTGGTTTCTTGGGTCCGTGAGTAAATGCCAAATTAGATGATAGTCCTTAAGTAAGTTCCTGGCGATCCCGTGTCACGCTCTTGCCCATCAGCCGGTGAACGCTGAGACGGAACTCGATGAGAGCGATGTATTTTTTAAGTGCTCCGAATGTACTTCTAACAAGCGTGCGATTCACTTCGTGAGTAAACCGCAGCTGCAGCTGATTCAAACAGTCGAGCCAACTTTCTACATCACAATATGCGTTTTGTAGTTAGTCGAGTTACCTTTTGTGTGGCGCATGCACGGGTCGTTAGCGTCCAGCTCCCAGCTTAGAGAGTCCTGTATTGACACAGACGTCAATACATCTCGATGTCATGCAACACACAAAGTCTGTCGCATACAGGTGGGTTAACACATGTACGATACCTTTTGTGTGGTGCATGCACGGGTCGTTAGCGTCCAGCTCCCGGCTTATAGAGAGTCCTGTATTGACACAGACGTCAATACATCTCGATGTCATGCAACACACAAAGTCTGTCGCATACAGGTGGGTTAACACACATGTACGATGTGTGCGATGGCGCGCCCGTTTCAAATGGGACACGACGATGATCATTGTTAACCAAACTCTTGTTTCTCACGACAGGTGGTAGCATTGTCTCCTGCACCTGGTCTTCGTGCACAGAGGGTGCTGTAATGTGCTCGTCATAGTCGCGATCGTTGTCACTCGAATCCGTTGTTCTCACGACAGGTGGTAGCGTTGTCTCCTGCATGTTGTCTTCGCGTGCGGCAAGCGTTGTGCTGTGCTCGTTATAATGGTTGTCTTCGTACAAAGGGGGTGTTGAATACTCCTTCGCGAGTAGTCTAGGAGGTGGTGTGATGGGACATATCTCAGAGGCGTTATGTGAGCGTACCACCATGGCCTGAGCAACTGCGACTACTGAGAGTACACCCAGTACAGACAGCGAGATCATTTTTTTTCTTGGGTGTTGTACGTGTGGGTGCAGCCGCTTTAATGGCAGTGGGAGCAAGTGGGCAAATGTATTTATAGGTCACTAGCAGAAACTAAGGCACGTGGTCAGAGTGTAATCGTAACCACCGTAGCTCTTGTCATAATTTAATATACATAGAAATCAGAAACGGGCATGTCAGGATAGACATCGCGAGTGATAATGCGGCCAGTATCTGTGTGCGCTTGAGAGCACCTTGTTGTTCTACTGTGGTGCCCACGCCGCCGGGTCTGCAAATGTCATCGACCTTCTTTATATACGCATACGCTAAAGACCGTATATTCTCTATGGATTTGAACACGTCCTTTGTTTCGCGTAACGCTTGAGCTGTCTCGAGCGTGATGTTGTGAGTGTACGCCAGTGTTTCACGTGCACTGAGGTCCGAAAGGGCGTGCGCTACAACTATTAACCTTGGTTTGGGAGTGTGGCGAAACGCTCGCTCCGCTGTAATGGGCGGATGCAATGTTATCACCTGGTACGTTTCGTTAGTCGGGTCGTAACACACCGGTCCGTCACACGGACCGTCACATTGTATGGGGCACAGTAAGGACAACACGCCGCCGACCGTGACTTCACACTCGACCGTGGTGGTGTTGTCGATTTGCAAAGGATCACATACGCCTCTCCAGTCGCAATGAGGCACATTGTAGTCGACGCGACCGTCGGTCACCATAGCTTTCGTCAGCCAACACACTCGATTGCCCTTCGAAACATCGGCGATCAACGTGAGCATAGAGGTTGCTGTCGCTTTACTGTACGCCAGGATATCCGTGTGTGAGTGCACGCTCGACGTCGATTGACAACCGG
Organism: Nothobranchius furzeri; assembly: GCF_043380555.1. NCBI lineage: Eukaryota > Metazoa > Chordata > Actinopteri > Cyprinodontiformes > Nothobranchiidae > Nothobranchius > Nothobranchius furzeri. Next base: position 11,133,088 of record NC_091751.1, on the reverse strand, counting down.
TCATGTCAGACCTGATCAGACCTTCCGAACACATGACCATTAGTTGTTGTGCGGCCGAGAGTATCGCGATCATGCCGTTGAGATGTGTAGAAAGCGCGTACACGCCAGCCTTCCACGTTTCCAAAGTTTCCAGCAGTCTAGAGGGACTTGTCTTAGCGCGCACGGCTGTGCTAAATTTGCGTTGGGTAGACACAACGGCTTCGACCTCGCTTAGGATCTTGTGGGCTCATGTACTCGTGGTAGGCAGAGACGTGTATAGTCGAGCGCGGTGACGCCCCGAACACTTGACCCAGTTTTGTTGTTGCGATATGCGTGTCCAGTAACGCGGCAAAGTCGACGTGTCTAGAGTGTATTGATTTTACAGCTCGCTCATACCCCAATAGTACGGTCGGTAGAAGTTCGTTCACTTGTTTCCATGCGCTCGTGGAACACAGGACATCGCAACCTCTGTGATACTCAAGTAAAGCGTCACACACCAGCTGCTTGCACGTTGGAAAAACAATCGGTAGTAACTTCTTACTCCACTCTATGTTGAACTCGTATAGTATGTATATGGGCGGTTGCGGCGGTTTGCACATTTTCTATCTACCCTGCGCTAATATGACTCTGTGGTCTGTCTCCTGAGATGGTGCGGTTGGAACTTGCGAGAGTGCGCTATCGACGGTCGGCGTTTCCATTTCGTCAACTGTGCCATTTTCAGCCGCTGGCAAACGGCCGTCGATGGTCGATGCGAGACACCAACATAACGTTAGACCGCGACCCACATGCCAGTTTTCTGTAGAACTGGTTGTAGTTTCTGGTGCACACTCGAAACGCCATTACGATCACAATTACGTTGATTAATAAATCCAGTGCTGTAGCGACTGCAGCCAGCGCCGTCGCGCAACTCGTGTCGGTGTTATCTCTCGATACTTTCATTCGTATCCGAGCGTATGCAGAATCTACGGATCTGGTGAAGTTGCTTGTCACTAGCTTGCGCACGTTTGATATGGCACTTTGCGCGAGACTCACACAACCTGCAGTGGCGACCGACGCGTCAGTGCAAAGTTTTTCCGATATAACGCTCGCAACATCGTTTGTCATTTGCTGTACACTGCGCACACTGGCCGCGAGGTCGCGGAGAGGGTCTTCGTTACGAGTTGTGTAATATCCGCTGACTTGCCAATTCAATTCTGGTGGCGCTGACCCAAACGAGAACGCTTTTAAGGTGCATGTCGTGGTAACTCTGGTAGCGCCGTGGTTGACGAAGACGATCATCTTTAGCAATAGTTCATCTCGAAGCGCAACGATGGTGAGGGCGACGGGTGGGCCGGTTCCGCCTTCAGGCCACTCGGTTGCCGCTAGATTGCCCAATGCCACACACGCAGATGAACCCTGTACACACTCAATGACCCGTGTGCGATCGTTGATATCTGCTAGTACGTTTGGTAGTTCTACGTGCTTCCACGGATCGGGCGTGGGCACGCGCTTGTTTTAGAGGCGTTTTCGCGCAACCTCTACCCTGCACGACCGCTCGTGGCCGCACTAGCTATTTTTATCTTTATTTGTTTCACACACACACACACACACACACACACACACACACACAAACACACACACACACACACACACACACACACACACACACACACACACACACACACACACACACACACACTTACACACACACACACACACACACACACACACACACACACACACACTCACACACACACACACACAGCCCTTGCGTGCAAACCCCGGTCAGGCCTGCAGTGTACACATCAGAGACATGATGTTCTTTCACAGAACTGAGGTTGTTCATTACTAAATGACTTTTACAGGAATATTGTTATTATACTATTCAACAGGTTGATCATAATAATGTGTATTAAACCCACAACCTAGCACTGAGGACAGAGGGACTTTATTTAAATTAGTACTTAATGGAAACGATACATAATGATACATAAGAGCCATGTCATACATTCAGCCTAGGAAAAGTAGCATTGTGCACTATTAAAAATATACACATCAATTGCTCGAATCCCATTGTTGCAAAGTAAAACTCTAATAAAACTCTAGTCTGACATCAACAGAGAAGACTTAGTGTATGTACTACAAATACAGCATTAGGATTTCGAGTGGACCGTGCACCTTGTGAACCATCAGAGGCTTATGACGCAACATATCTTCCAGTTGCTATTAGACAAGTTATAATTCTCGACCAATTTTCGGAACTGGTTTCTTGGGTCCGTGAGTAAATGCCAAATTAGATGATAGTCCTTAAGTAAGTTCCTGGCGATCCCGTGTCACGCTCTTGCCCATCAGCCGGTGAACGCTGAGACGGAACTCGATGAGAGCGATGTATTTTTTAAGTGCTCCGAATGTACTTCTAACAAGCGTGCGATTCACTTCGTGAGTAAACCGCAGCTGCAGCTGATTCAAACAGTCGAGCCAACTTTCTACATCACAATATGCGTTTTGTAGTTAGTCGAGTTACCTTTTGTGTGGCGCATGCACGGGTCGTTAGCGTCCAGCTCCCAGCTTAGAGAGTCCTGTATTGACACAGACGTCAATACATCTCGATGTCATGCAACACACAAAGTCTGTCGCATACAGGTGGGTTAACACATGTACGATACCTTTTGTGTGGTGCATGCACGGGTCGTTAGCGTCCAGCTCCCGGCTTATAGAGAGTCCTGTATTGACACAGACGTCAATACATCTCGATGTCATGCAACACACAAAGTCTGTCGCATACAGGTGGGTTAACACACATGTACGATGTGTGCGATGGCGCGCCCGTTTCAAATGGGACACGACGATGATCATTGTTAACCAAACTCTTGTTTCTCACGACAGGTGGTAGCATTGTCTCCTGCACCTGGTCTTCGTGCACAGAGGGTGCTGTAATGTGCTCGTCATAGTCGCGATCGTTGTCACTCGAATCCGTTGTTCTCACGACAGGTGGTAGCGTTGTCTCCTGCATGTTGTCTTCGCGTGCGGCAAGCGTTGTGCTGTGCTCGTTATAATGGTTGTCTTCGTACAAAGGGGGTGTTGAATACTCCTTCGCGAGTAGTCTAGGAGGTGGTGTGATGGGACATATCTCAGAGGCGTTATGTGAGCGTACCACCATGGCCTGAGCAACTGCGACTACTGAGAGTACACCCAGTACAGACAGCGAGATCATTTTTTTTCTTGGGTGTTGTACGTGTGGGTGCAGCCGCTTTAATGGCAGTGGGAGCAAGTGGGCAAATGTATTTATAGGTCACTAGCAGAAACTAAGGCACGTGGTCAGAGTGTAATCGTAACCACCGTAGCTCTTGTCATAATTTAATATACATAGAAATCAGAAACGGGCATGTCAGGATAGACATCGCGAGTGATAATGCGGCCAGTATCTGTGTGCGCTTGAGAGCACCTTGTTGTTCTACTGTGGTGCCCACGCCGCCGGGTCTGCAAATGTCATCGACCTTCTTTATATACGCATACGCTAAAGACCGTATATTCTCTATGGATTTGAACACGTCCTTTGTTTCGCGTAACGCTTGAGCTGTCTCGAGCGTGATGTTGTGAGTGTACGCCAGTGTTTCACGTGCACTGAGGTCCGAAAGGGCGTGCGCTACAACTATTAACCTTGGTTTGGGAGTGTGGCGAAACGCTCGCTCCGCTGTAATGGGCGGATGCAATGTTATCACCTGGTAGGTTTTGTTAGTCGGGTCGTAACACACCGGTCCGTCACACGGACCGTCACATTGTATGGGGCACAGTAAGGACAACACGCCGCCGACCGTGACTTCGCACTTGACCGCGGTGGTGTTATCGATTTGCAAAGGATCACATACGCCTCTCCAGTCGCAATGAGGCACATTGTAGTCGACGCGACCGTCGGTCACCATAGCTTTCGTCAGCCAACACACTCGATTGCCCTTCGAAACATCGGCGATCAACGTGAGCTTAGAGGTCGCCGTCGCTTTACTGTACGCCAGGATATCCGTGTGTGAGTGCACGCTCGACATCGATTGACAACCGGTCATGTCAGACCTGATCAGACCTTCCGAACACATGACCATTAGTTGTTGTGCGGCCGAGAGTATCGCGATCATACCGTTGAGATGTGTAGAAAGCGCGTACACGCCAACCTTCCACGTTTCAAAAATTTCCAGGAGTCTAGAGGGACTTGTCTTAGCGCGCACGGCTGTGCTGAATTTGCGTTGGGTAGACACAACGGCTTCGACCTCGCTTAGGATCTGTGGGCTCATGTACTCGTGGTAGGCCAAGACGTGTATAGTCGAGCGCGGTGACGCCCCGAACACTTGACCCGGTTTTGTTGTGGCGATATGCGTGTCCAGTAACGCGGCAAAGTCCGCGTGTCTAGCGTGTATTGATTTTACAGCTCGCTCATACCCCAACAGTACGGTCCGTAGAAGTTCGTTCACTTGTTTCCATGCGCTCGTGGAACACAGGACATCGCAACCTCTATGATACTCAAGTAAAGCGTCAAACACCAGCTGCTTGCACGTTGGAAATACAATCGGTATTAACTTCTTACTCCACTCTATGTTGAACTCGTATAGCACACGGTTGCTGCGGTTTGCGCATTTTCTATCTACCCTCCGCTAATATGACTCTGTGGTCTGTCTCCTGAGATGGTGCGGTTGGAACTTGCGAGAGTGCACTATCGACGGTCGGCGTTTCCATTTCATCAACTGCCATTTTCAGCCGCTGGCAAACGGCCGTCGACGGTCGATGCGAGACACCAACATAACGTTAGACCGCGACCCTCATGCCAGTTTTCTGTAGTACTGGTTGTAGTTTCTGGTGCACACTCGAAACGCCATTACGATCACAATTACGTTGATTAATAAATCCAGTGTTGTAGCGACGGCAGCCAGCGCCGTCGCGCAACTTGTGTCGGTGTTATCTCTCGATACTTTCATTCGTATCCGAGCGTATGCAGAATCTACGGATCTGGTGAAGTTGCTTGTCACTAGCTTGCGCACGTTTGATATGGCACTTTGCGCGAGACTCACACAACCTGCAGTGGCGACCGTCGCGTCAGTGCAAAGTTTTTCTGATATATCGCTCGCAACATCGTTTGTCATTTAGTGTACACTGCGCACACTGGCCGCGAGGTTGTGTTCGGAAGGTCTGATCAGGTCTGACATGACCGGTTGTCAATCGACGTCGAGCGTGCACTCACACACGGATATCATGGCGGACAGTAAAGCGACGGCGACCTCTACGCTCACGTTGAACGCCGATGTTTCGAACGGCAATCGAGTGTGTTGGCTGACGAAAGCTATGGTGACCGACGGTCGCGTCGACTACAATGTGCCTCATTGCGACTGGAGAGGCGTATGTGATCCTTTGCAAATCGACAACACCACCGCCGTCGAGTGCGAAGTCACGGTCGGCGGCGTGTTGTCCTTACTGTGCCCCATACAATGTGACGGTCCGTGTGACGGACCGGTGTGTTACGACCCGACTAACGAAATGTATCAGGTGATAACATTGCATCCGCCCATTACAGCGGAGCGAGCGTTTCGCCACACTCCCAAACCAAGGTTAATAGTTGTAGCGCACGCCCTTTCGGATCTCGGTGCACGCGAAACACTGGCGTACACTCACAACATCACGCTCGAGACAGCTCAAGCCTTACGCGAAACAAAGGACGTGTTCAAATCCATAGAGAATATACAGTCTTTAGCGTATGTGTATATAAAGAAGGTCGATGACATTTACAGACCCGGCGGCGTGGGCACCACAGTAGAACAACAAGGTGCTCTCAAGCGCACACAGATACTGGCTGCATTATCACTCGTGATGTCTATCCTGACATGCCCGTTTCTGATTTCTATGTATATTAAATTATGACAAGAGCTACGGTGGTTACGATTACAGTCTGACCACGTGCCTTAGTTTCTGCTAGTGACCTATAAATACATATACCCACTTGCTCTCACTGCCATTAAAGCGGCTGTACCCACACGTACAACACCCAAGAAAAAAAATGATCTCGCTGTCTGTACTGGGTGTACTCTCAGTAGTCGCAGCTACTCAGGCCATGGTGATACGCTCACATAACGCCTCTGAGATACGTCCCATCACACCACCTCCTAGACTACTCGCGAAGGAGTATTCAACACCCCCTTTGTACGAAGACAACCATTATAACGAGCACAGCACAACGCTTGCCGCACGCGAAGACATCATACAGGAGACAACGCTACCACCTGTCATGAGAACAACGGATTCGAGTGACAATGATCGCGACTATGACGAGCACATTACAACACCCTCTGTGCACGAAGACCAGGTGCAGGAGACAACGCTACCACCTGTCGTGAGAAACAAGAGTTTGGTTAACAATGATCATCAACGTGTCCCATTGTAAACGGGCGCGCCATCGCACACATCGTACATGTGTGTTAACCCACCTGTATGCGACAGACTTTGTGTGTTGCATGACATCGAGATGTATTGATGTCTGTGTCAATACAGGACTCTCTAAGCTGGGAGCTGGACGCTAACAACCCGTGCATGCGCCACACAAAAGAAAACTCGACTAACTACAAAACGCATATTGTGATGTAGAAAGTTGGCTCGACTGTTTGAATCAGCTGCAGCTGCGGTTTACTCACGAAGTGAATCGCACGCTTGTTAGAAGTACATTCGGAGCACTTAAAAAATACATCGCTCTCATCGAGTTCCGTCTCAGCGTTCACCGGCTGATGGGCAAGAGCGTGACATGGGATCGCCAGGAACTTACTTAAGGACTATCATCTCATTTGGCATTTACTCACGGACCCAAGAAACCAGTTCCGAAAAATGGTTGAGAATTCTAACTTGTCTAATAGCAACTGGAAGATATGTTGCGTCATAAGCCTCTGATGGTTCACAAGGTGCACGGTCCACTCGAAATCCTAATGCTGTATTTGTAGTACATACACTAAGTCTTCTCTGTTGATGTCAGACTAGAGTTTTATTAGAGTTTTACTTTGCAACAATGGGATTCGAGCAATTGATGTGTATATTTTTAATAGTGCACAATGCTACTATTCCTAGGCTGAATGTATGACATGGCTCTTATGTATCATTATGTGTCGTTTCCATTAAGTACTAATTTAAATAAAGTCCCTCTGTCCTCAGTGCTAGGTTGTGGGTTTAATACACATTATTATGAAAAACCTGTTGAATAGTATAATAACAATATTCCTGTAAAAGTAATTTAGTAATGAACAACCTCAGTTCTGTGAAAGAACATCATGTCTGTGATCTGTACACTGCAGGCCTGACCGGGGTTTGCACGCAAGGGCCTGTGTGTGTGTGTGTGTGTGTGTGTGTGTGTGTGTGTGTGTGTGTGTGTGTGTGTGTGTGTGTGTGTGTGTGTGTGTGTGTGTGTGTGTGTGTGTGTGTGTGTGTGTGAAACAAATAAAGATAAATATAGCTAGTGCGGCCATGATCGGTCGTGCAGGGTAGAGGCTGCGCGAAAACGCCTCTAAAAAAAAGCGCATGCCCACGCCCGATCCGTGGAAGCACGTAGAACTAGCAAACGTACTAGCAGAAATCAACGATCGCACACGAGTCATTGAGTGTGTACATGGTTCGTCTGCGTGTGTGGCATTGGGCAATCTAGCGGCAACTGAGTGGCCTGAAGGCGGAACCGGCCAACCCGTCGCCCTCACCATCGTTGCGCTTCGAGATGAACTATTGCTAAAGATGATCAGCCTCATCAACCACGACACTACCAGAGTAGCTCGTAACGACGACCCTCTCCGCGACCTCGCGGCCAGTGTGCGCAGTGTACAGCAAATGACAAACGATGTTGCGAGCGATATATCGGAAAAACTTTGCACTGACACGACGGTCGCCACTGCAGGTTGTGTGAGTCTCGCGCAAAGTGCCATATCAAACGTGCGGAAGCTAGTGACAAGCAACTTCACCAGATCCGTAGATTCTGCATACGCTCGGATACGAATAAAAGTATCGAGAGATAACACCGACACGAGTTGCGCGACGGCGCTGGCTGCAGTCGCTACAACACTGGATTTATTAATCAACGTAATTGTGATCTTAATGGCGTATCGAGTGTGCACCAGAAACTACAACCAGTACTACAGAAAACTGGCATGAGGGTCACGGTCTAACGTTATGTTGGTGTCTCGCATCGACCGACGACGGCCGTTTGCCAGCGGCTGAAAATGGCACAGTTGACGAAATGGAAACGCCGACCGTCGATAGTGCACTCTCGCAAGTTCCAACCGCACCATCTCAGGAGACAGACCACAGAGTCATATTAGCGGAGGGTGGATAGAAAATGAGCAAACCGCCGCAACCGCCCAATTACATACTATACGAGTTCAACATAGAGTGGAGTAAGAAGTTACTACCGATTGTATTTCCAACGTGCAAGCAGCTGGTGTGTGACGCTTTACTTGAGTATCACAGAGGTTGCGATGTCCTGTGTTCCACGAGCGCATGGAAACAAGTGAACGAACTTCTACGGACCGTACTGTTGGGGTATGAGTGAGCTGTAAAATCAATACACGCTAGACATGCGGACTTTGCCGTGTTACTGGACACGCATATCGCCACAACAAAACCGGGTCAAGTGTTCGGGGCGTCACCGCGCTCGACTATACACGTCTTGGCCTACCACGAGTACATCAGCCCACAGATCCTAAGCGAGGTCGAAGCTGTTGTGTCAACCAAACGCAAATTCAGCACAGCCGTGTGCGCTAAGACAAGTCCCTCTAGACTGCTGGAAACTTTGGAAACGTGGAAGGCTGGCGTGTACGCGCTTTCTACACATCTCAACGGTATGATCGCGATACTCTCGGCCGCACAACAACTAATGGTCATGTGTTCGGAAGGTCTGATCAGGTCTGACATGACCGGTTGTCAATCGACGTCGAGCGTGCACTCACACACGGATATCATGGCGGACAGTAAAGCGACGGCGACCTCTACGCTCACGTTGAACGCCGATGTTTCGAAGGGCAATCGAGTGTGTTGGCTGACGAAAGCTATGGTGACCGACGGTCGCGTCGACTACAATGTGCCTCATTGCGACTGGAGAGGCGTATGTGATCCTTTGCAAATCGACAACACCACCGCCGTCGAGTGCGAAGTCACGGTCGGCGGCGTGTTGTCCTTACTGTGCCCCATACAATGTGACGGTCCGTGTGACGGACCGGTGTGTTACGACCCGACTAACGAAATGTATCAGGTGATAACATTGCATCCGCCCATTACAGCGGAGCGAGCGTTTCGCCACACTCCCAAACCAAGGTTAATAGTTGTAGCGCACGCCCTTTCGGATCTCGGTGCACGCGAAACACTGGCGTACACTCACAACATCACGCTCGAGACAGCTCAAGCCTTACGCGAAACAAAGGACGTGTTCAAATCCATAGAGAATATACAGTCTTTAGCGTATGTGTATATAAAGAAGGTCGATGACATTTACAGACCCGGCGGCGTGGGCACCACAGTAGAACAACAAGGTGCTCTCAAGCGCACACAGATACTGGCTGCATTATCACTCGTGATGTCTATCCTGACATGCCCGTTTCTGATTTCTATGTATATTAAATTATGACAAGAGCTACGGTGGTTACGATTACAGTCTGACCACGTGCCTTAGTTTCTGCTAGTGACCTATAAATACATATACCCACTTGCTCTCACTGCCATTAAAGCGGCTGTACCCACACGTACAACACCCAAGAAAAAAAATGATCTCGCTGTCTGTACTGGGTGTACTCTCAGTAGTCGCAGTTACTCAGGCCATGGTGATACGCTCACATAACGCCTCTGAGATACGTCCCATCACACCACCTCCTAGACTACTCGCGAAGGAGTATTCAACACCCCCTTTGTACAAAGACAACCATTATAACGAGCACAGCACAACGCTTGCCGCACGCGAAGACATCATACAGGAGACAACGCTACCACCTGTCATGAGAACAACGGATTCGAGTGACAATGATCGCGACTATGACGAGCACATTACAACACCCTCTGTGCACGAAGACCAGGTGCAGGAGACAACGCTACCACCTGTCGTGAGAAACAAGAGTTTGGTTAACAATGATCATCAACGTGTCCCATTGTAAACGGGCGCGCCATCGCACACATCGTACATGTGTGTTAACCCACCTGTATGCGACAGACTTTGTGTGTTGCATGACATCGAGATGTATTGATGTCTGTGTCAATACAGGACTCTCTAAGCTGGGAGCTGGACGCTAACAACCCGTGCATGCGCCACACAAAAGAAAACTCGACTAACTACAAAACGCATATTGTGATGTAGAAAGTTGGCTCGACTGTTTGAATCAGCTGCAGCTGCGGTTTACTCACGAAGTGAATCGCACGCTTGTTAGAAGTACATTCGGAGCACTTAAAAAATACATCGCTCTCATCGAGTTCCGTCTCAGCGTTCACCGGCTGATGGGCAAGAGCGTGACATGGGATCGCCAGGAACTTACTTAAGGACTATCATCTCATTTGGCATTTACTCACGGACCCAAGAAACCAGTTCCGAAAAATGGTTGAGAATTCTAACTTGTCTAATAGCAACTGGAAGATATGTTGCGTCATAAGCCTCTGATGGTTCACAAGGTGCACGGTCCACTCGAAATCCTAATGCTGTATTTGTAGTACATACACTAAGTCTTCTCTGTTGATGTCAGACTAGAGTTTTATTAGAGTTTTACTTTGCAACAATGGGATTCGAGCAATTGATGTGTATATTTTTAATAGTGCACAATGCTACTATTCCTAGGCTGAATGTATGACATGGCTCTTATGTATCATTATGTGTCGTTTCCATTAAGTACTAATTTAAATAAAGTCCCTCTGTCCTCAGTGCTAGGTTGTGGGTTTAATACACATTATTATGAAAAACCTGTTGAATAGTATAATAACAATATTCCTGTAAAAGTAATTTAGTAATGAACAACCTCAGTTCTGTGAAAGAACATCATGTCTGTGATCTGTACACTGCAGGCCTGACCGGGGTTTGCACGCAAGGGCCTGTGTGTGTGTGTGTGTGTGTGTGTGTGTGTGTGTGTGTGTGTGTGTGTGTGTGTGTGTGTGTGTGTGTGTGTGTGTGTGTGTGTGTGTGTGTGTGAAACAAATAAAGATAAATATAGCTAGTGCGGCCATGATCGGTCGTGCAGGGTAGAGGCTGCGCGAAAACGCCTCTAAAAAAAAGCGCATGCCCACGCCCGATCCGTGGAAGCACGTAGAACTAGCAAACGTACTAGCAGAAATCAACGATCGCACACGAGTCATTGAGTGTGTACATGGTTCGTCTGCGTGTGTGGCATTGGGCAATCTAGCGGCAACTGAGTGGCCTGAAGGCGGAACCGGCCAACCCGTCGCCCTCACCATCGTTGCGCTTCGAGATGAACTATTGCTAAAGATGATCAGCCTCATCAACCACGACACTACCAGAGTAGCTCGTAACGACGACCCTCTCCGCGACCTCGCGGCCAGTGTGCGCAGTGTACAGCAAATGACAAACGATGTTGCGAGCGATATATCGGAAAAACTTTGCACTGACACGACGGTCGCCACTGCAGGTTGTGTGAGTCTCGCGCAAAGTGCCATATCAAACGTGCGGAAGCTAGTGACAAGCAACTTCACCAGATCCGTAGATTCTGCATACGCTCGGATACGAATAAAAGTATCGAGAGATAACACCGACACGAGTTGCGCGACGGCGCTGGCTGCAGTCGCTACAACTCTGGATTTATTAATCAACGTAATTGTGATCTTAATGGCGTATCGAGTGTGCACCAGAAACTACAACCAGTACTACAGAAAACTGGCATGAGGGTCACGGTCTAACGTTATGTTGGTGTCTCGCATCGACCGACGACGGCCGTTTGCCAGCGGCTGAAAATGGCACAGTTGACGAAATGGAAACGCCGACCGTCGATAGTGCACTCTCGCAAGTTCTAACCGCACCATCTCAGGAGACAGACCACTTAGTCATATTAGCGGAGGGTAGATAGAAAATGCGCAAATCGCCGCAACCGCCCATATCCATACTATACGAGTTCAACATAAAGTGGAGTAAGAAGTTACTACCGATTGTATTTCCAATGTGCAAGCAGCTGGTGTGTGACGCTTTACTTGAGTATCACAGAGGTTGCGATGTCCTGTGTTCCACGAGCGCATGGAAACAAGTGAACGAACTTCTACGGACCGTACTGTTGGGGTATGAGCGAGCTGTAAAATCAATACACGCTAGACACGCGGACTTTGCCGCATTAATGGACACGCATATCGCCACAACAAAACCGGGTCAAGTGTTCGGGGCGTCACCGCGCTCGACTATGCACGTCTTGGCCTACCACGAGTACATGAGCCCACAGATCCTAAGCGAGGTCGAAGCCGTTTTGTCTACCCAACGCAAATTCAGCACAGCCGTGCGCGCTAAGACAAGTCCCTCTAGACTGCTGGAAACTTTGGAAACGTGGAAGGCTGGCGTGTACGCGCTTTCTACACATCTCAACGGTATGATCGCGATACTCTCGGCCGCACAACAACTAATGGTCATGTGTTCGGAAGGTCTGATCAGGTCTGACATGACCGGTTGTCAATCGACGTCGAGCGTGCACTCACACACGGATATCCTGGCCTACAGTAAAGCGACGGCGACCTCTACGCTCACGTTGATCGCCGATGTTTCGAAGGGCAATCGAATGTGTTGGCTGACGAAAGCTATGGTGACCGACGGACGCGTCGACTACAATGTGCCTCATTGCGACTGGAGAGGCGTATGTGATCCTTTGCAAATTGACAACACCACCGCGGTCGAGTGCGAAGCCACGGTCGGCGGCGTGTTGTCCTTACTGTGTCCCATACAATGTGACGATCCGTGTCACGGACCGGTGTGTTACGACCTGACTAACGAAACGTACCAGGTGATAACATTGCATCCGCCCATTACAGCGGAGCGAGCGTTTCGCCACACTCCCAAACCAAGGTTAATAGTTGTAGCGCACGCCCTTTCGGACCTCGGTGCACGCGAAACACTGGCGTACGCTCACAACATCACGCTCGAGACAGCTCAAGCCTTACACGAAACAAAGGACGTGTTCAAATCCATAGAGAATATACGGTCTTTAGCGTATGCGTATATAAAGAAGGTCGATGACATTTGCAGACCCGGCGGCGTGGGCACCACAGTAGAACAACAAGGTGCTCTCAAGCGCACACAGATACTGGCCGCATTATCACTCGTGATGTCTATCCTGACATGCCCGTATCTGATTTCTATGTATATTAAATTATGACAAGAGCTACTTTAGGTGGTTACGATTACACTATGACCACGTGGCTTAGTTTCTGCTAGTGACCTATAAATACATTTGCCCACTTGCTCTCACTGCCATTAAAGCGGCTGTACCCACACGTACAACACCCAAGAAAAAAAATGATCTCGCTGTCTGTACTGGGTGTACTCTCAGTACTCGCAGTTGCTCAGGCCATGGTGGTACGCTCACATAACGCCACTGAGATACGTCCCATCACACCACCTCCTAGACTACTCACGAAGGAGTATTCAACACCCCCTTTGTACGAAGAAGACCTTTATAACGAGCACAGCACAACGCTTGCCGCACGCGAAGACAACCTGCAGGAGACAACGCTACCACCTGTCGTGAGAACAACGGATTCGAGTGACAACAATCGTGACTATGACGAGCACATTACAGCACCCTCTGTGCACGAAGACCAGGTGCAGGAGACAACTCTACCACCTGTCGTGAGAAACAAGAGTTTGGTTAACAATGATCATCGTCCTTTCCCATTGTAAACGGGCGCGCCATCGCACACATCGTACATGTGTGTTAACCCACCTGTATGCGACAGACTTTGTGTGTTGCATGACATCGAGATGTATTGACGTCTGTGTCAATACAGGACTCTCTATAAGCCGGGAGCTGGACGCTAACGACCCGTGCATGCGCCACACAAAAGGTATCGTACATGTGTTAACCCACCCGTATGCGACAGACTTTGTGTGTTGCATGACATCGAGATGTATTGACGTCTGTGTCAATACAGGACTCTATAAGCTGGGAGCTGGACGCTAACGACCCGTGCATGCGCCACACAAAAGGTAACTCGACTAACTACAAAACGCATATTGTGATGTAGAAAGTTGGCTCGACTGTTTGAATCAGCTGCAGCTGCGGTTTACTCACGAAGTGAATTGCACGCTTGTTAGAAGTACATTCGGAGCACTTAAAAAATACATCGCTCTCATCAACTTCCGTCTCAGCGTTCACCGGCTGATGGGCAAGAGCGTGACATGGGATCGCCAGGAACTTACTTAAGGACTATCATCTCATTTGGCATTTACTCACGGACCCAAGAAACCAGTTCCGAAAAATGGTCGAGAATTATAACTTCTCTAATAGCAACTGGAAGATATGTTGCGTCATAAGCCTCTGATGGTTCACAAGGTGCACGGTCCACTCGAAAACCTAATGCTGTATTTGTAGTACATACACTAAGTCTTCTCTGTTGATGTCAGACTAGAGTTTTAATTAGAGTTTTACTTTGCAACAATGGGATTCGAGCAATTGATGTGTATATTTTTAATAGTGCACAATGCTACTATTCCTAGGCTGAATGTATGACATGGCTCTTATGTATCATTATGTATCGTTTCCATTAAGCACTAAATCAAATAAAGTCCCTCTGTCCTCAGTGCTAGGTTGTGGGTTTAATACACATTATTATGATCAACCTGTTGAATAGTATAATAACAATATTCCTGTAAAAGTCATTTAGTAATGAACAACCTCAGTTCTGTGAAAGAACATCATGTCTCTGATGTGTACACTGCAGGCCTGACCGGGGTTTGCACGCAAGGGCCTTTGTGTGTGTGTGTGTGTGTGTGTGTGTGTGTGTGTGTGTGTGTGAAACAAATAAAGATAAATATAGCTAGTGCGGCCACGAGCGGTCGTGCAGGGTAGAGGCTGCGCGAAAACGCCTCTAAAACATGCGCGTGCCCACGCCCGATCTGTGGAAGCACGTAGAACTAGCAAACGTACTAGCAGAAATCAACGATCGCACACGGGTCATTGAGTGTGTACAGGGTTCGTCCTCGTGTGTGGCATTGGGCAATCTAGCGGCAACCGAGTGGCCTGAAGGCGGAACCGGCCAACCCGTCGCCCTCACCATCGTTGCGCTTCGAGATGAACTATTGCTAAAGATGATCGTCTTCGTCAACCACGGCGCTACCAGAGTTACCACGACATGTGCCTTAAAAGCGTTCTCGTTTGGGTCAGCGCCACCAGAATTGAATCGGCAAGTCAGCGGATATTACACAACTCGTAACGAAGACCCTCTCCACGACCTCGCGGCCAGTGTGCGCAGTGTACAGCAAATGACAAACGATGTTGCGAGCGATATATCGGAAAAACTTTGCACTGACTCGACGGTCGCCACTGCAGGTTGTGTGAGTCTCGAGCAAAGTGCCATATCAAACGTGTGCAAGCTAGTGACAAGCAACTTCACCAGATCCGTAGATTCTGCATACGCTCGGATACGAATGAAAGTATCGAGAGATAACACCGACACGAGTTGCGCGACGGCGCTGGCTGCAGTCGCTACAACACTGGATTTATTAATCAACGTAATTGTGATCGTAATGGCGTTTCGAGTGTGCACCAGAAACTACAACCAGTACTACAGAAAACTGGCATGAGGGTCGCGGTCTAACGTTATGTTGGTGT
This sequence comes from Nothobranchius furzeri, assembly GCF_043380555.1. NCBI lineage: Eukaryota > Metazoa > Chordata > Actinopteri > Cyprinodontiformes > Nothobranchiidae > Nothobranchius > Nothobranchius furzeri. The sequence continues at coordinate 11,117,333 of NC_091751.1, read as the reverse complement.
CTCGCATCGACCGTTGACCGCCGTTTGCCAGCGGCTGAAAATGGCACAGTTGACGAAATGGAAACGCCGACCGTCGATAGCGCACTCTCGCAAGTTCCAACCGCACCATCTCAGGAGACAGACCACAGAGTCATATTAGCGGAGGGTAGATAGAAAATGCACAAACCGCCGCAACCGCCCATATACATACTATATGAGTTCAACATAGAGTGGAGTAAGAAGTTACAACCGATTGTATTTCCAACGTGCAAGCAGCTGGTGTGTGACGCTTTACTTGAGTATCACAGAGGTTGCGATGTCCTGTGTTCCACGAGCGCATGGAAACAAGTGAACGAACTCCTACGGACCGTACTGTTTGGGTATGAGCGAGCTGTAAAATCAATACACGCTAGACACGCGGCCTTTGCCGTGTTACTGGACACGCATATCGCCACAACAATACCGGGTCAAGTGTTCGGGGCGTCACCGCGCTCGACTATACACGTCTTGGCCTACCACGAGTACATGAGCCCACAAGATCCTAAGCGAGGTCGAAGCCGTTGTGTCTACCCAACGCAAATTCAGCACAGCCGTGCGCGCTAAGACAAGTCCCTCTAGACTGCTGGAAACTTTGGAAACGTGGAAGGCTGGCGTGTACGCGCTTTCTACACATCTCAACGGTATGATCGCGATACTCTCGGCCGCACAACAACTAATGGTCATGTGTTCGGAAGGTCTGATCAGGTCCTACATGACCGGTTGTCAATCGACGTCGAGCGTGCACTCACACACGGATATCCTGGCCTACAGTAAAGCGACAGCGACCTCTACGCTCACGTTGATCGCCGATGTTTCGAAGGGCAATCGAGTGTGTTGGCTGACGAAAGCTATGGTGACCGACGGTCGCGTCGACTACAATGTGCCTCATTGTGACTGGAGAGGTGTATGTGATCCTTTGCAAATCGACAACACCACCGCGGTCAAGTGCGAAGTCACGGTCGGCGGCGTGTTGTCCTTACTGTGTCCCATACAATGTGACGATCCGTGTCACGGACCGGTGTCTTACGACCTGACTAACGAAATGTACCAGGTGATAACATTGCATCCGCCCATTACAGCGGAGCGAGCGTTTCGCCACACTCCCAAACCAAGGTTAATAGTTGTAGCGCACGCTCTTTCGGACCTCGGTGCACGCGAAACACTGGCGTACGCTCACAACATCACGCTCGAGACAGCTCAAGCCTTACACGAAACAAAGGACGTGTTCAAATCCATAGAGAATATACGGTCTTTAGCGTATGCGTATATAAAGAAGGTCGATGACATTTGCAGACCCGGCGGCGTGGGCACCACAGTAGAACAACAAGGTGCTCTCAAGCGCACACAGATACTGGCCGCATTATCACTCGTGATGTCTATCCTGACATGCCCGTATCTGATTTCTATGTATATTAAATTATGACAAGAGCTACTTTAGGTGGTTACGATTACACTATGACCACGTGCCTTAGTTTCTGCTAGTGACCTATAAATACATTTGCCCACTTGCTCTCACTGCCATTAAAGCGGCTGTACCCACACGTACAAAACCCAAGAAAAAAAATGATCTCGCTGTCTGTACTGGGTGTACTCTCAGTAGTCGCAGTTGCTCAGGCCATGGTGGTACGCTCACATAACGCCACTGAGATACGTCCCATCACACCACCTCCTAGACTACTCGCGAAGGAGTATTCAACACCCCCTTTGTACGAAGACAACCTTTATAACGAGCACAGCACAACGCTTGCCGCACGCGAAGACAACCTGCAGGAGACAACGCTACCACCTGTCGTGAGAACAACGGATTCGAGTGACAACAATCGTGACTATGACGAGCACATTACAGCACCCTCTGTGCACGAAGACCAGGTGCAGGAGACAACTCTACCACCTGTCGTGAGAAACAAGAGTTTGGTTAACAATGATCATCGTCGTGTCCCATTGTAAACGGGCGCGCCATCGCACACATCGTACATGTGTGTTAACCCACCTGTATGCGACAGACTTTGTGTGTTGCATGACATCGAGATGTATTGACGTCTGTGTCAATACAGGACTCTCTATAAGCGGGGAGCTGGACGCTAACGACCCATGCATGCGCCACACAAAAGGTATCGTACATGTGTTAACCCACCCGTATGCGACAGACTTTGTGTGTTGCATGACATCGAGATGTATTGACGTCTGTGTCAATACAGGACTCTCTAAAATGGGAGCTGGACGCTAACGACCCGTGCATGCGCCACACAAAAGGTAACTCGACTAACTACAAAACGCATATTGTGATGTAGAAAGTTGGCTCGACTGTTTGAATCAGCTGCAGCTGCGGTTTACTCACGAAGTGAATTGCACGCTTGTTAGAAGTACATTCGGAGCACTTAAAAAATACATCGCTCTCATCGAGTTCCGTCTCAGCGTTCACCGGCTGATGGGCAAGAGCGTGACATGGGATCGCCAGGAACTTACTTAAGGACTATCATCTCATTTGGCATTTACTCACGGACCCAAGAAACCAGTTCCGAAAAATGGTCGAGAATTATAACTTGTCTAATAGCAACTGGAAGATATGTTGCGTCATAAGCCTCTGATGGTTCACAAGGTGCACGGTCCACTCGAAAACCTAATGCTGTATTTGTAGTACATACACTAAGTCTTCTCTGTTGATGTCAGACTAGAGTTTTATTAGAGTTTTACTTTGCAACAATGGGATTCGAGCAATTGATGTGTATATTTTTAATAGTGCACAATGCTACTATTCCTAGGCTGAATGTATGACATGGCTCTTATGTATCATTATGTATCGTTTCCATTAAGTACTAAATCAAATAAAGTCCCTCTGTCCTCAGTGCTAGGTTGTGGGTTTAATACACATTATTATGATCAACCTGTTGAATAGTATAATAACAATATTCCTGTAAAAGTCATTTAGTAATGAACAACCTCAGTTCTGTGAAAGAACATCATGTCTCTGATGTGTACACTGCAGGCCTGACCGGGGTTTGCACGCAAGGGCCTTTGTGTGTGTGTGTGTGTGTGTGTGTGTGTGTGTGTGTGTGTGTGTGTGTGTGTGTGTGTGTGTGTGTGAAACAAATAAAGATAAATATAGCTAGTGCGGCCACGAGCGGTCGTGCAGGGTAGAGGCTGCGCGAAAACGCCTCTAAAACAAGCGCGTGCCCACGCCCGATCCGTGGAAGCACGTAGAACTAGCAAACGTACTAGCAGAAATCAACGATCGCACACGGGTCATTGAGTGTGTACAGGGTTCGTCTGCGTGTGTGGCATTGGGCAATCTAGCGGCAACCGAGTGGCCTGAAGGCGGAACCGGCCAACCCGTCGCCCTCACCATCGTTGCGCTTCGAGATGAACTATTGCTAAAGATGATCGTCTTCGTCAACCACGGCGCTACCAGAGTTACCACGACATGCGCCTTAAAAGCGTTCTCGTTTGGGTCAGCGCCACCAGAATTGAATCGGCAAGTCAGCGGATATTACACAACTCGTAACGAAGACCCTCTCCACGACCTCGCGGCCAGTGTGCGCAGTGTACAGCAAATGACAAACGATGTTGCGAGCGATATATCGGAAAAACTTTTCACTGACGCGACGGTCGCCACTGCAGGTTGTGTGAGTCTCGCGCAAAGTGCCATATCAAACGTGCGCAAGCTAGTGACAAGCAACTTCACCAGATCCGTAGATTCTGCATACGCTCGGATACGAATGAAAGTATCGAGAGATAACACCGACACGAGTTGTGCGACGGCGCTGGCTGCAGTCGCTACAACACTGGATTTATTAATCAACGTAATTGTGATCGTAATGGCGTTTCGAGTGTGCACCAGAAACTACAACCAGTACTACAGAAAACTGGCATGAGGGTCACGGTCTAACGTTATGTTGGTGTCTCGCATCGACCGTTGACCGCCGTTTGCCAGCGGCTGAAAATGGCACAGTTGACGAAATGGAAACGCCGACCGTCGATAGCGCACTCTCGCAAGTTCCAACCGCACCATCTCAGGAGACAGACCACAGAGTCATATTAGCGGAGGGTAGATAGAAAATGCACAAACCGCCGCAACCGCCCATATACATACTATATGAGTTCAACATAGAGTGGAGTAAGAAGTTACTACCGATTGTATTTCCAACGTGCAAGCAGCTGGTGTGTGACGCTTTACTTGAGTATCACAGAGGTTGCGATGTCCTGTGTTCCACGAGCGCATGGAAACAAGTGAACGAACTCCTACGGACCGTACTGTTGGGGTATGAGCGAGCTGTAAAATCAATACACGCTAGACACGCAGACTTTGCCGCGTTACTGGACACGCATATCGCCACAACAATACCGGGTCAAGTGTTCGGGGCGTCACCGCGCTCGACTATACACGTCTTGGCCTACCACGAGTACATGAGCCCACAAGATCCTAAGCGAGGTCGAAGCCGTTGTGTCTACCCAACGCAAATTCAGCACAGCCGTGCGCGCTAAGACAAGTCCCTCTAGACTGCTGGAAACTTTGGAAACGTGGAAGGCTGGCGTGTACGCGCTTTCTACACATCTCAACGGTATGATCGCGATACTCTCGGCCGCACAACAACTAATGGTCATGTGTTCGGAAGGTCTGATCAGGTCTGACATGACCGGTTGTCAATCGACGTCGAGCGTGCACTCACACACGGATATCCTGGCGTACAGTAAAGTGACAGTGACCTCTACGCTCACGTTGATCGCCGATGTTTCGAAGGGCAATCGAGTGTGTTGGCTGACGAAAGCTATGGTGACCGACGGTCGCGTCGACTACAATGTGCCTCATTGTGACTGGAGAGGTGTATGTGATCCTTTGCAAATCGACAACACCACCGCGGTCGAGTGCGAAGTCACGGTCGGCGGAGTGTTGTCCTTACTGTGCCCCGTACAATGTGACGGTCCATGTCACGGACCGGTGTGTTACGACCCGACTAACGAAACGTACCAGGTGATAACATTGCATCCGCCCATTACAGCGGAGCGAGCGTTTCGCCACACTCCCAAACCAAGGTTAATAGTTGTAGCGCACGCCCTTTCGGACCTCGGTGCACGCGAAACACTGGCGTACACTCACAACAATGCGCTCGAGACAGCTCAAGCGTTACGCGAAACAAAGGACGTGTTCAAATCCATAGAGAATATACGGTCTTTAGCGTATGCGTATATAAAGAAGGTCGATGACATTTGCAGACCCGGCGGCGTGGGCACCACAGTAGAACAACAAGATGCTCTCAAGCGCACACAGATACTGGCCGCATTATCACTCGTGATGTCTATCCTGACATGCCCGTTTCTGATTTCTATGTATATTAAATTATGACAAGAGCTACTTTAGGTGGTTACGATTACACTCTGACCACGTGCCTTAGTTTCTGCTAGTGACCTATAAATACATTTGCCCACTTGCTTTCGCTGCCATTAAAGCGGCTGTACCCACACGTACAACACCCAAGAAAAAAAAATGATCTCGCTGTCTGTACTGGGTGTACTCTCAGTAGTCGCAGTTGGTCAGGCCATGGTGGTACGCTCACATAACGCCTCTGAGATACGTCCCATCACACCACCTCCTAGACTACTCGCGAAGGAGTATTCAACACCCCCTTTGTACGAAGACAACCATTATAACGAGCACAGCACAACGCTTGCCGCACGCGAAGACAACATGCAGGAGACAACGCTACCACCTGTCGTGAGAACAACGGATTCGAGTGACAACGATCGCGACTATGACGAGCACATTACAACACCCTCTGTGCACGAAGACCAGGTGCAGGAGACAACGCTACCACCTGTCGTGAGAAACAAGAGTTTGGTTAACAATGATCATCGTCGTGTCCCATTGTAAACGGGCGCGCCATCGCACACATCGTACATGTGTGTTAACCCACCTGTATGAGACAGACTTTGAGTGTTGCATGACATCGAGATGTATTGACGTCTGTGTCAATACAGGACTCTATAAGCTGGGAGCTGGACGTTAATGACCCGTGCATGCGCCACACAAAAGGTATCGTACATGTGTTAACCCACCTGTATGCGACAGACTTTGTGTGTTGCATGACATCGAGATGTATTGATGTCTGTGTCAATACAGGACTCTATAAGCTGGGAGCTGGACGCTAACGACCCGTGCATGCGCCACACAAAAGGTAACTCGACTAACTACAAAACGCATATTGTGATGTAGAAAGTTGGCTCGACTGTTTGAATCAGCTGCAGCTGCGGTTTACTCACGAAGTGAATCGCACGGTTGTTAGAAGTACATTCGGAGCACTTAAAAAATACATCGCTCTCATCGACTTCCGTCTCAGCGTTCACCGGCTGATGGGCAAAAGCGTGACATGGGATCGCCAGGAACTTACTTAAGGGCTATCATCTCATTTGGCATTTACTCACGGACCCAAGAAACCAGTTCCGAAAAATGGTCGAGAATTATAACTTGTCTAATAGCAACTGGAAGATATGTTGCGTCATAAGCCTCTGATGGTTCACAAGGTGCACGGTCCACTCGAATTCCTAATGCTGTATTAGTAGTAAATACACTAAGTCTTCTCTGTTGATGTCAGACTAGAGTTTTATTAGAGTTTTACTTTGCAACAATGGGATTCGAGCAATTGATATGTATATTTTTAATAGTGCACAATGCTACTATTCCTAGGCTGAATGTATGACATGGCTCTTGTGTATCATTATGTATCGTTTCCATTAAGTACTAATTTAAATAAAGTCCCTCTGTCCTCAGTGCAAGGTTGTGGGTTTAATACACATTATTATGATCAACCTGTTGAATAGTATAATAACACTATTCCTGTACAAGTCATTTAGTAATGAACAACCTCAGTTCTGTGAAAGAACATCATGTCTCTGATGTGTACACTGCAGGCCTGACCGGGGTTTGCACGCAAGGGCCTGTGTGTGTGTGTGTGTGTATGTGTGTGTGTGTGTGTGTGTGTGTGTGTGTGTGTGTGTGTATGTGTGTGTGTGTGTGTGTGTGTGTGTGTGTGTGTGTGTGTGTGTGTGTGTGTGTGTGTGTGTGTGTGTGTGTGTGTGTGTGTGTGAAACAAATAAAGATAAATATAGCTAGTGCGGCCACGAGCGGTCGTGCAGGGTAGAGGCTGCGCGAAAACGCCTCTAAAAACAAGCGCGTGCCCACGCCCGATCCGTGGAAGCACGTAGAACTAGCAAACGTACTAGCAGAAATCAACGATCGCACACGGGTCATTGAGTGTGTACAGGGTTCGTCTGCGTGTGTGGCATTGGGCAATCTAGCGGCAACCGAGTGGCCTGAAGACAGAACCGGCCAACCCGTCGCCCTCACCATCGTTGCGCTTCGAGATGAACTATTGCTAAAGATGATCGTCCTCATCAACCACGGTGCTACCAGAGTAGCTCGTAACGAAGACCCTCTCCGCGACCTCGCGGCCAGTGTGCGCAGTGTACAGCAAATGACAAACAATGTTGCGAGCGATATATCGGAAAAACTTTGCACTGACGCGACGGTCGCCACTGCAGGTTGTGTGAGTCTCGCGCAAAGTGCCATATCAAACGTGCGCAAGCTAGTGACAAGCAACTTCACCAGATCCGTAGATTCTGCATACGCTCGGATACGAATGAAAGTATCGAGAGATAACACCGACACGAGTTGCGCGACGGCGCTGGCTGCAGTCGCTACAACACTGAATTTATTAATCAACGTAATTGTGATCGTAATGGCGTTTCGAGTGTGCACCAGAAACTACAACCATTACTACAGAAAACTGGCATGAGGGTCGCAGTCTAACGTTATGTTGGTGTCTCGCATCGACCGTCGACGGCCGTTTGCCAGCGGCTGAAAATGGCACAGTTGACGAAATGGAAACGCCGACCGTCGATAGTGCACTCTCGCAAGTTCCAACCGCACCATCTCAGGAGACAGACCACAGAGTCATATTAGCGGAGGGTAGATAGAAAATGCGCAAACCGCCGCAACCGCCCATATACATACTATACGAGTTCAACATAGAGTGGAGTAAGAAGTTACTACCGATCGTATTTCCAACGTGAAAGCAGCTAGTGTGTGACGCTTTACTTGAGTATTACAGAGGTTGCGATGTCCTGTGTTCCACGAGCGCATGGAAACAAGTGAACGAACTTCTACGGACCGTACTGTTGGGGTATGAGCGAGCTGTAAAATCAATACACACTAGACACGCGGACTTTGCCGCATTACTGGACACGCATATCGCCACAACAAAACCGGGTCAAGTGTTCGGGGCGTCACCGCGCTCGACTATACACGTCTTGGCCTACCACGAGTACATGAGCCCACAGATCCTAAGCAAGGTCGAAGCCGTTGTGTCTATCCAACGCAAATTCAGCACAGCCGTGCGCGCTAAGACAAGTCCCTCTAGACTGCTGGAAACTTTGGAAACGTGGAAGGCTGGCGTGTACGCGCTTTCTACACATCTCAACGGTATGATCGCGATACTCTCGGCCGCACAACAACTAATGGTCATGTGTTCGGAAGGTCTGATCAGGTCTGACATGACCCGTTGTCAATCCACGTCGAGCGTGCACTCACACACGGATATCCTGGAGTACAGTAAAGCGACGGCGACCTCTACGCTCACGTTGATCGCCGATGTTTCGAAGGGCAATCGAGTGTGTTGGCTGACGAAAGCTATGGTGACCGACGGTCGCGTCGACTACAATGTGCCTCATTGCGACTGGAGAGGCGAATGTGATCCTTTGCAAATCGACAACACCACCGCGGTCGAGTGCGAAGTCACGGTCGGCGGCGTGTTGTCCTTACTGTGCCCCATACAATGTGACGGTCCGTGTGACGGACCGGTGTGTTACGACCCGACTAACGAAACGTACCAGGTGATAACATTCCATCCGCCCATTACAGCGGAGCGAGCGTTTCGCCACACTCCCAAACCAAGGTTAATAGTTAGTTGTAGCGCACGCCCTTTCGGACCTCGGTGCACGCGAAACACTGGCGTACACTCACAACAATGCGCTCGAGACAGCTCAAGCGTTACGCGAAACAAAGGACGTGTTCAAATCCTTAGAGAATATACGGTCTTTAGCGTATGCGTATATAAAGAAGGTCGATGACATTTGCAGACCCGGCGGCGTGGGCACCACAGTAGAACAACAAGGTGCTCTCAAGCGCACACAGATACTGGCCGCATTATCACTCGTGATGTCTATCCTGGCATGCCCGTTTCTGATTTCTATGTATATTAAATTATGACAAGAGCTACTTTAGGTGGTTACGATTACACTCTGACCACGTGCCTTAGTTTCTGCTAGTGACCTATAAATACATTTGCCCACTTGCTTTCGCTGCCATTAAAGCTGCTGTACCCACACGTACAACACCCAAGAAAAAAAAAATGATCTCGCTGTCTGTACTGGGTGTACTCTCAGTAGTCGCAGTTGGTCAGGCCATGGTGGTACGCTCACATAATGCCTCTGAGATACGTCCCATCACACCACCTCCTAGACTACACGCGAAGGACTATTCAACACCCCCTTTGTACGAAGACAACCATTATAACGAGCACAGCACAACGCTTGCTGCACGCGAGGACAACATGCAGGAGACAACGCTACCACCTGTCGTGAGAACAACGGATTCGAGTGACAACGATCGCGACTATGACGAGCACATTACAACACCCTCTGTGCACGAAGACCAGGTGCAGGAGACAACGCTACCACCTGTCGTGAGAAACAAGAGTTTGGTTAACAATGATCATCGTCGTGTCCCATTGTAAACGGGCACGCCATCGCACACATCGTACATGTGTTAACCCACCTGTATGCGACAGACTTTGTGTGTTGCATGACATCGAGATGTATTGACGTCTGTGTCAATACAGGACTCTATAAGCTGGGAGCTGGACGCTAACGACCCGTGCATGCGCCACACAAAAGGTAACTCGACTAACTACAAAACGCATATTGTGATGTAGAAAGTTGGCTCGACTGTTTGAATCAGCTGCAGCTGCGGTTTACTCACGAAGTGAATCGCACGGTTGTTAGAAGTACATTCGGAGCACTTAAAAAATACATCGCTCTCATCGAGTTCCGTCTCAGCGTTCACCGGCTGATGGGCAAAAGCGTGACATGGGATCGCCAGGAACTTACTTAAGGGCTATCATCTCATTTGGCGTTTACTCACAGACCCAAGAAACCAGTTCCGAAAAATGGTCGAGAATTATAACTTGTCTAATAGCAACTGGAAGATATGTTGCGTCATAAGCCTCTGATGGTTCACAAGGTGCACGGTCCACTCGAAATCCTAATGCTGTATTTGTAGTAAATACACTAAGTCTTCTCTGTTGATGTCAGACTAGAGTTTTATTAGAGTTTTACTTTGCAACAATGGGATTCGAGCAATTGATATGTATATTTTTAATAGTGCACAATGCTACTATTCCTAGGCTGAATGTATGACATGGCTCTTGTGTATCATTATGTATCGTTTCCATTAAGTACTAATTTAAATAAAGTCCCCCTGTCCTCAGTGCTAGGTTGTGGGTTTAATACACATTATTATGATCAACCTGTTGAATAGTATAATAACAATATTCCTGTAAAAGTCATTTAGTAATGAACAACCTCAGTTCTGTGAAAGAACATCATGTCTCTGATGTGTGCACTGCAGGCCTGACCGGGGTTTGCACGCAAGGGCCTGTGTGTGTGTGTGTGTTTCATGCTGATAGCACTTTCCCAAGGAGGTCAAACTATGTCCCTAAACATACACTACACAAACAGGTCTAACAAACCTGATCTCTCTAGGACATTCAGAAGCCAAGTTATAAGCCCACAAAGGTTTAACTGGACTACTTCTTTAAAGTGACACCAGGCCCGGTGACCTTTAGGACATGGTTTCACCCCCTTAGGAAAGTGCTATCATCATGAAACGTTCAGATCACTTACAACTCAATAGATTCTACCTTCTTGTAGCGTTTCAGCCTGATTGGACCTTGTTTTCACACAAATGAACCCAGAATGATGTGAAATTGTGCTTCGTGCAACATAATTCTGGGTGCCATTTACAAACCATAAGTGCTAATGACTCCATTCCTTTTTGTGGTTGTAGGGGCTGTTGATTGGAGTATACTAAAACAAACCTGATCTCTCTAGGACATTCAGAAGCCAAGTTATAAGCCCACAAATGTGTAACTGGACTACTTCTTTAAATTGACACCAGATCCGGTGACATTTGGGACATGGTTTGACCCCCTTAGGAAAGTGCTATCATGATGAAACGTTCAGATCACTTACAACTCAATAGATTCTACCTTCCTGTAACGTTTCAGCCTGATTGGACCTTGTTTTCACACAAATGAACCCAGAATGATGTGAAATTGTGCTTTTTGCAACATAAATCTGGGTGCCATTTAAAAACCATAAGTCCTAATGACTCCATTCCTTTTTGTGGTTGTAGGGGCTATTGATTGGAGTATACTAAAACAAACCTGATCTCTCTAGGACATCCAGAAGCCAAGTTATAAGCCCACAAATGTGTAACTGGACTACTTTAAATTGACACCAGATCCGGTGACCTTTGGGACATGGTTTGACCCCCTTAGGAAAGTGCTATCATGATGAAACGTTCAGATCACTTACAACTCAATAGATTCTACCTTCCTGTAGCGTTTCAGCCTGATTGGACCTTGTTTTCACACAAATGAACCCAAAATGATGTGAAATTGTGCTTCGTGCAACATAATTCTGGGTGCCATTTACAAACCTTAAGTGCTAATGACTCCATTCCTTTTTGTGGTTGTAGGGGCTGTTGATTGGAGTACACTAAAACAAACCTAACCTCTCTAGGACATTCAGAAGCCAAGTTATAAGCCCACAAAGGTGTAACTGGACTACTTCTTTAAAGTGACACCAGGCCCGGTGACCGTTGGGACATGGTTTGACCCCCTATAGGAATGTGCGATCATCTTGAAACGTTCAGATCACTTACAACTCAATAGATTCTACCTTCCTGTAACGTTTCAGCCTGATTGGACCTTGTTTTAACACAAATGGACCCAGAATGATGTGAAATTGTGCTTCGTGCAACATAATTCTGGGTGCCATTTACAAACCTTAAGTGCTAATGACTCCATTCCTTTTTGTGGTTGTAGGGGCTGTTGATTGGAGTACACTAAAACAAACCTAACCTCTCTAGGACATTCAGAAGCCAAGTTATAAGCCCACAAAGGTGTAACTGGACTACTTCTTTAAAGTGACACCAGGCCCGGTGACCTTTGGGACATGGTTTGACCCCCTTAGGAAAGTGCTATCATCATGAAACGTTCAGATCACTTACAACTCAATAGATTCTACCTTCCTGTAACGTTTCAGCCTGATTGGACCTTGTTTTCACACAAATGAACCCAGAATGATGTGAAATTGTGCTTCGTGCAACATAATTCTGGGTGCCATTTACAAACGATAAGTGCTAATGACTCCATTCCTTTTTGTGGTTGTAGGGGCTGGTGATTGGAGAACACTAAAACAAACCTAACCTCTCTAGGACATTCAGAAGCCATGTTATAAGCCCACAAATGTGTAACTGGACTGCTTCTTTAAAGTGACACCAGGCCCGGTGACCTTTGGGACCTGGTTTGACCCCCTATAGGAATGTGCGATCATCTTGAAACGTTCAGATCACTTACAACTCAATAGATTCTACCTTCCTATAACGTTTCAGCCCTATTTGACCTTGTTTTCACACAAATGAACCCAGAATGATGTGAAATTGTGCTTCGTGCAACATAATTCTGGGTGCCATTTAAAAACCATAAGTGCTAATGACTCCATACCTTTTTGAGGTTTTAGGGGCTGTTGATTGGAGTACCCTAAAACAAACCTGATCTCTCTAGGATATTCAGAAGCCAAGTTATAAGCCCTCAAAGGTGTAACTGGACTACTTCTTTAAAGTGACACCAGGCCCGGTGACCTTTGGGACATGGTTTGACCCCCTATAGGAATGTGCGATCATCATGAAACGTTCAGATCACTTACAACTCAATATATTCTACCTTCTTGTAACGTTTCAGCCTTATTGGACCTTGTTTTCACACAAATGGACCCAGAATGATGTGAAATTGTGCTTCGTGCAACATAATTCTGGGTGCCATTTACAAACCATAAGTGCTAATGACTCCATTCCTTTTTGTGGTTGTAGGGGCTGTTGGTTGGAGTACATTAAAACAAACCTGATCTCTCTAGGACATTCAGAAGCCAAGTTATAAGCCCACAAATGTGTAACTGGACTACTTCTTTAAATTGGCACCAGATCCGGTGACCTTTGGGACATGGTTTGACCCCCTTAGGAAAGTGCTATCATCATGAAACGTTCAGATCACTTACAACTCAATAGATTCTACCTTCCTGTAACGTTTCAGCATGATTGGACCTTGTTTTCACACAAATGAACCTAGAATGATGTGAAATTGTGCTTCGTGCAACATAATTCTGGGTGCCATTTACAAACCATAAGTGCTAATGACTCCATTCCTTTTTGTGGTTGTAGGGGCTGTTGATTGGAGTACACTAAAACAAACCTAACCTCTCTAGGACATTCAGAAGCCAAGTTATAAGCCCACAAAGGTGTAACTGGACTACTTCTTTAAAGTGACACCAGGCCCGGTGACCTTTGGGACATGGTTTTACCCCCTATTGGAATGTGCGATCATCTTGAAACGTTCAGATCACTTACAACTCAATTGATTCTACCTTCTTGTAACGTTTCAGCCTTATTGGACCTTGTTTTCACACAAATGGACCCAGAATGATGTGAAATTGTGCTTCGTGCAACATAATTCTGGGTGCCATTTACAAACCATAAGTGCTAATGACTCCATTCCTTTTTGTGGTTGTAGGGGCTGTTGGTTGGAGTACATTAAAACAAACCTGATCTCTCTAGGACATTCAGAAGCCAAGTTATAAGCCCACAAATGTGTAACTGGACTACTTCTTTAAATTGGCACCAGATCCGGTGACCTTTGGGACATGGTTTGACCCCCTTAGGAAAGTGCTATCATCATGAAACGTTCAGATCACTTACAACTCAATAGATTCTACCTTCCTGTAACGTTTCAGCATGATTGTGTCACGGTTTGCCTCTGCAGTAACCCATTTGCAGGAATAAAGATCCTTTATCCAGAGTTCAAAAAGATTTAATAAACAAAACTTCCTCCACTGACTGTGGGAACCAAAAACCAAAACCAAACTCAATCCATACATGTACAACTCAGCAAAGACAACTCCACACTGATGACTGGCAGCAGTGGCCTGAAATAGGGTGAGGGGCAATCAAGATGATGTGGTTCAGCTGCAGCACTCCAGGAGGCTCACAGGGAAGGGGAGGATTCCTGAGAGGAGCTGCAGCTGACCTGAACAAAAACAACAGAGAAAAAGTTAAACACAAGCACAAAAAGGGGCGAATCATAACATAACCCCCCTCACAAAGTCCGGCTCCCAGACGGACGTCTCGGCTGGGTGGGGTGTTCCCGGTGAAACTGATCGATCAGATCACGGCTGAGGATGTGGCGTTCTGGGACCCATTGCCTGTCCGCCGGGCCATAACCCACCCAGTCCATGAGGTATTGGACGCCCCTGCCCACTCTCCTCGAGGCCAAGAGCTTATTCACGCTGTAGACAGGTCCGCCATCCACAATGCGGGGAGCTGGAGGGACCGCAGGTGGCGTCTGCAGGGGACAGAGTCTCTCAGGCTTCAGCTTGCTCACATGGAACACAGGGTGGACTCTCAGTGCCCGAGGGAGCTCCAACCTGACGGCTACTGGGTTGATGACCTTGGTGATGGGGAAGGGTCCGATGAATCGGGGCTGCATCTTCCTGGCACCCCCCTTCAGTGGCAGATCAGCCGAAGAGAGCCAAACCCTGTCACCCACCTTGTACTCCGGAGCAGCAGACCTCCGGCGGTTAGCCACGGAGGTGAACCGTTCCTGGTTCCGAACCAGTCGGGAACGGTACTCAGTCCATGTACGACGGCAGCGCCTCACGAATGCTGCAGGACCGGAGGTGGAAGCCGACCTCTCCTGATGGGGGAAGAGAGGTGGTTGGTACCCGTAGGCAGCCTGGAAGGGGGAGAAGCCAGTAGAATTAACCAGGGTGTTGTGCGAATACTCAGCCCAGGGGAGTTGAGAGGACCAAGTCTGGGGGTTCTTCAGGCACATAGCACGCAGGGTGGTCTCCAGATCCTGGTTAAAGCGCTCTACTTGACCATTTGTCTGAGGGTGGAAACCAGAGCTCAGACTGACCGTTATTCCAAGGAGTCTGCAGAACTCCTTCCAAAAAGCTGCAACAAACTGGGGTCCTCGATCCGAGGTGATGTTCTCCGGAAGTCCGTGCAGCCGAAAAACATGCCGCACCACCACCTCCGCCAGTTGCTGAGCCGATGGCAATCTCTGCAGGGGTATAGCATGCACCATCTTTGAAAACCTGTCCACTACAGTCAGGATCACAGTCTTACCCTTAGAGTTGGGTAGTCCAGTGATGAAGTCCATTGCAATGTGGGACCAAGGTCTGGAGGGAACAGGTAGAGGTTGCAGGAGTCCAGCCGGAGGAGTTCTGGGTGACTTGACGCTGGCGCACACTGGGCAAGAGGAGACAAAAGCTCGAACGTCAGACGACACCGTAGGCCACCAGAACCGCTGCGCTACCAGGAAGGCAGTCCTGGTTACCCCAGGATGGCAGGCCAGGCGTGATGAATGCCCCCATTTCAACACCGCCGGGCGAAAACCTGGGGGAACAAACAAACAGTGCGGGGGGCATCCAGACGGAATGGTAGTGGGGTCTCGGACTGCAGCATTGATTCTGCGCTCCAAGGACCAACGAGAGACCCCAAGGACCAAGTTGGGCGGCACGATGAACGTGGACTCTGACTCCAAAGCCTCACCTTCCTGCTGGTACTGGCGGGACAGGGCATCAGGTTTAATGTTCTTACTGCCCGGACGGAAGGAGAGGTTGAAGTTAAACCTGTCAAAAAACAGAGCCCACCGTGCTTGGCGGGGGTTAAGGCGCTTGGCAGTCCGTACATACTCCAAGTTCTTATGGTCGGTCCACACCAAAAACGGCTGCTCAGCACCCTCCAACCAGTGGCGCCATTCTTCGAGTGCTAGCTTAACAGCTAGCAACTCTCTGTTCCCTATGTCGTAATTTCTCTCTGCAGGAGTGAGCTTGCAGGAGAAATACGCGCAGGGATGTACTTTATTATCAGACGCTCTCTGTGACAGCACAGCACCCACCCCTGACTCAGACGCATCAACCTCCACAATGAATTGCTTGGAGGTGTCAGGCTGGGTCAGGATAGGGGCCGCAGAGAACCGTCTTTTGAGCTCGGCAAAGGCCATGTCGGCAGCAGTGTCCCAGACAAAACGTACCTTAGCCGAGGTGAGTCTGTGGAGGAGTGCAGCCACGCCACTGAAACCTCTGATGAAGCGCCTGTAGAAGTTGGCGAACCCCAGGAAGCGTTGAAGCTGCTTCCGACCAGTAGGTGTAGGCCACTCGAGAACCGCTTTGACCTTGTCACTGTCCATCTGTACCTCTCCAGGCGTGATCACATGCCCCAAGAACTTAGTCTTGGTGGTGTGAAACTCACACTTTTCAGCCTTACAGAAAAGCTGGTTCTCAAGTAGGCGCTGCAGAACGGCCCTGACGTGCTGCACATGTGTTTTACGGTCTGGGGAGAAAATTAAAATGTCATCCAGATAGACGTACACAAATCTGTTAATCATGTCCTTCAACACATCATTAATAAAACACTGAAACACAGCTGGTGCGTTTGTCAGTCCAAAAGGCATCACCAGGTATTCAAAATGGCCGCACGGGGTGTTGAAGGCAGTTTTCCACTCATCCCCCTCCCGTATGCGCACCAGATGATAAGCGTTCCGTAGATCCAGCTTAGTGAACACCCGAGCCCCTCTAATCTGGTCAAAGGCAGACTGCAAGAGAGGCAGGGGGTAAGTGTTACGAACCGTGACGCTATTCAGACCCCTGTAGTCAATACACGGCCGTAAACCCCCATCCTTCTTGCCCACAAAGAAAAACCCTGCCCCCGCAGGTGATGAGGATGGCCGAATAATGCCTGCCTGTAAGCCCTCCTGAATGTATTCCTCCATGGCTGTTGTCTCAGGGATGGACAGAGGATAGAGACGGCCTTTAGGAGGTTGAGCACCAGGAAGGAGGTCCACAGCACAGTCGTAAGGACGGTGAGGGGGCAGGTTCTTAGCACGAACCTTACTGAACACCGCAGCCAAGTCTGTATATTCGGGGGGAACATTACTGATGTCAGGTGGTTCCAAGGGAGGCTGGCTAGAAACAGGGCGAACAGGAGCAGCAGACAAACAGTTCAATAAACAAAAAGGACTCCACGTCAACACGCGGCCAGAAACCCAGTCAATATGGGGACAGTGTTTGCTTAGCCAGGGGTAACCCAGGATCACAGGAGGCACTAAAGAGTCAACCACAAAAAAACACATCCGCTCTGTGTGGTTCCCAGAGACCGTCACAGTGACAGGAACAGTGCGTGCAGTCACCTTGTGGATAAGGGAACCGTTTACAGCATGGATGGACAATGCAGGAAACACCTCCTCGACTGGAATCAAAAGTTCGCTTACCACTGCCTGGGACATCAGATCCCCATCAGAGCCGGAGTCAATAAGGGTGTCATATTCACCGTGTTTCGTCCCATATGTCAACCGCACACTGGTGGGCGGTCGTGAGGGCGGAGAAAAGGATGACACCCGACCCGCTAGCTGCATGGGCTCCGAGGGCGGGGCGTCACTGCCCAGGTGAGAAACACTCACAGAAATCGGGTGAGGACGAGGTGAAGAAGTCAGTGGGCAGAGCTCATCATGAAGGCGCTCCATCCTCTGCCGATCGATGCGTACAGCCAGATCGATAAGATCCTCCAGCTCCTCAGGAACCTCCCTCGCGGCTAGCTCGTCCTTGAGCTCGCTGGAGAGCCCCTGAAGGAAGACGTCGACCAGTGCATCATCAGGCCAGCGGGAGCTTGCCGCCAGCGTCCGGAACTGTACTGCATAGGACGCCACGCTGTCGTCTCCTTGTTTGAGCCGGAGCAGCTCAGAAGCAGCCGCGCGGTGCGGTGTTGAGGGATCAAACACCACGAGGAGTTGAGTGGAAAAGGCCCGGAAGGAACGAACCACCTCCGCTCCACGATCCCACTCAGCCAGCCCCCACCTCTTGGCTCTGCCCGTCAGGAAACTCAAGGCAAAAGCCACCTTGCTCTGCTCCGAGGGGAATTCGCTTGGATTAAAGTCAAAATGGAGCCGGCAGGAGGTGAGGAATGGTCGACAATCCTCTGCGGTACCAGAAAAAGTTTCAGGACGACCCAAACGAACCTGTCGAGGGGGAGCAGGCGCTTGCTCCAGTCTGGCTACACGTCCATGCAACTGCTGCAACCCTGACATGCAGCTGCGGAGCTCCTGGGTCAGAACAGGAAGGCTGGCTTCTCCTGCAGCACCCTCACCAGAGGCAGGTAAGGAAGGGTCTTGTCTCTGGGTTCTTCCTGCTGGGTCAGACATCTTGGTGGAGTTGTAATGTCACGGTTTGCCTCTGCAGTAACCCATTTGCAGGAATAAAGATCCTTTATCCAGAGTTCAAAAAGATTTAATAAACAAAACTTCCTCCACTGACTGTGGGAACCAAAAACCAAAACCAAACTCAATCCATACATGTACAACTCAGCAAAGACAACTCCACACTGATGACTGGCAGCAGTGGCCTGAAATAGGGTGAGGGGCAATCAAGATGATGTGGTTCAGCTGCAGCACTCCAGGAGGCTCACAGGGAAGGGGAGGATTCCTGAGAGGAGCTGCAGCTGACCTGAACAAAAACAACAGAGAAAAAGTTAAACACAAGCACAAAAAGGGGCGAATCATAACAGATTGGACCTTGTTTTCACACAAATGAACCCAGAATGATGTGAAATTGTGCTTCGTGCAACATAATTCTGGGTGCCATTTACAAACCATAAGTGCTAATGACTCCATTCCTTTTTGTGGTTGTAGGGGCTGTTGATTGGAGTACACTAAAACAAACCTAACCTCTCTAGGACATTCAGAAGCCAAGTTATAAGCCCACAAAGGTGTAACTGGACTACTTCTTTAAAGTGACACCAGGCCCGGTGACCTTTGGGACATGGTTTTACCCCCTATTGGAATGTGCGATCATCTTGAAACGTTCAGATCACTTACAACTCAATTGATTCTACCTTCTTGTAGCGTTTCAGACTGATTGGACCTTGTTTTCACACAAATGGACCCAGAATGATGTGAAATTGTGCTTCGTGCAACATAATTCTGGGTGCCATTTACAAACCATAAGTGCTAATGACTCCATTCCTTTTTGTGGTTGTAGGGGCTGTTGATTGGAGTATACTAAAACAAACCTGATCTCTCTAGGACATCCAGAAGCTAAGTTATAAGCCCACAAATGTGTAACTGGACTACTTCTTTAAATTGACACCAGATCCGGTGACTTTTGGGACATGGTTTGACCCCCTTAGGAAAGTGCTATCATGATGAAACGTTCAGATCACTTACAACACAATAGATTCTACCTTCCTGTAACGTTTCAGCCTGATTGGACCTTGTTTTCACACAAATGAACCCAGAATGATGTGAAATTGTGCTTCGTGCAACATAATTCTGGGTGCCATTTAAAAACCATAAGTGCTAATGACTCCATTCCTTTTTGTGGTTGTAGGGGCTGTTGATTGGAGTATACTAAAACAAACCTGATCTCTCCAGGACATTCAGAAGCCAAGTTATAAGCCCACAAAGGTGTAACTGGACTACTTATTTAAATGGACGCCAGATCCGGTGACCTTTGGGACATGGTTTGACCCCCTTAGGAAAGCGCTATCATCATGAAACGTTCAGATCACTTACAACTCAATAGATTCTACCTTCCTGTAACGTTTCAGCCTGATTGGACCTTGTTTTCACACAAATGCACCCAGAATGATGTGAAATTGTGCTTCGTGCAACATAATTCTGGGTGCCATTTAAAAACCATAAGTGCTAATGACTCCATTCCTTTTTGAGGTTGTAGGGGCTGTTGATTGGAGTACACTAAAACAAACCTGATCTCTCTAGGACATTCAGAAGCCAAGTTATAAGCCCTCAAAGGTGTAACTGGACTACTTCTTTAAAGTGACACCAGGCCCGGTGACCTTTGGGACATGGTTTTACCCCCTATAGGAATGTGGGATCATCTTGAAACGTTCAGATAACTTACAACTCAATAGATTCTACCTTCTTGTAGCGTTTCAGCCTGATTGGACCTTGTTTTCACACAAATGGACCCAGAATGATGTGAAATTGTGCTTCGTGCAACATAATTCTGGGTGCCATTTACAAACCTTAGGTGCTAATGACTCCATTCCTTTGTGTGGTTGTAGGGGCTGGTGATTGGAGAACACTAAAACAAACCTAACCTCTCTAGGATATTCAGAAGCCACGTTATAAGCCCTCAAAGGTGTAACTGGACTACTTCTTTAAAGTGACACCAGGCCCGGTGACCTTTGGGACAAGGTTTGACCCCCTATAGGAATGTGCGATCATCATGAAACGTTCAGATCACTTACAACTCAATAGATTCTACCTTCTTGTAACGTTTCAGCCTTATTGGACCTTGTTTTCACACAAATGGACCCAGAATGATGTGAAATTGTGCTTCGTGCAACATAATTCTGGGTGCCATTTACAAACCATAAGTGCTAATGACTCCATTCCTTTTTGTGGTTGTAGGGGCTGTTGGTTGGAGTACATTAAATCAAACCTGATCTCTCTAGGACATTCAGAAGCCAAGTTATAAGCCCACAAATGTGTAACTGGACTACTTCTTTAAATTGGCACCAGATCCGGTGACCTTTGGGACATGGTTTGACCCCCTATAGGAATGTGCGATCATCTTGAAACGTTCAGATCACTTACAACTCAATTGATTCTACCTTCTTGTAGCGTTTCAGACTGATTGGACCTTGTTTTCACACAAATGGACCCAGAATGATGTGAAATTGTGCTTCGTGCAACATAATTCTGGGTGCCATTTACAAACCATAAGTGCTAATGACTCCATTCCTTTTAGTGGTTGTAGGGGCTGTTGATTGGAGTATACTAAAACAAACCTGATCTCTCTAGGACATCCAGAAGCCAAGTTATAAGCCCACAAATGTGTAACTGGACTACTTCTTTAAATTGACACCAGATCCGGTGACCTTTGGGACATGGTTTGACCCCCTTAGGAAAGTGCTATCATGATGAAACGTTCAGATCACTTACAACACAATAGAGTCTACCTTCCTGTAACGTTTCAGCCTGATTGGACCTTGTTTTCACACAAATGAACCCAGAATGATGTGAAATTGTGCTTCGTGCAACATAATTCTGGGTGCCATTTAAAAACCATAAGTGCTAATGACTCCTTTCCTTTTTGTGGTTGTAGGGGCTGTTGATTGGAGTATACTAAAACAAACCTGATCTCTCCAGGACATTCAGAAGCCAAGTTATAAGCCCACAAAGGTGTAACTGGACTACTTATTTAAATGGACGCCAGATCCGGTGACCTTTGGGACATGGTTTGACCCCCTTAGGAAAGGGCTATCATCATGAAACGTTCAGATCACTTACAACTCAATAGATTCTACCTTCCTGTAACGTTTCAGCCTGATTGGACCTTGTTTTCACACAAATGCACCCAGAATGATGTGAAATTGTGCTTCGTGCAACATAATTCTGGGTGCCATTTAAAAACCATAAGTGCTAATGACTCCATTCCTTTTTGAGGTTGTAGGGGCTGTTGATTGGAGTACACTAAAACAAACCTGATCTCTCTAGGACATTCAGAAGCCAAGTTATAAGCCCTCAAAGGTGTAACTGGACTACTTCTTTAAAGTGACACCAGGCCCGGTGACCTTTGGGACATGGTTTTACCCCCTATAGTAATGTGGGATCATCTTGAAACGTTCAGATCACTTACAACTCAATAGATTCTACCTTCTTGTAGCGTTTCAGCCTGATTGGACCTTGTTTTCACACAAATGGACCCAGAATGATGTGAAATTGTGCTTCGTGCAACATAATTCTGGGTGCCATTTACAAACCTTAGGTGCTAATGACTCCATTCCTTTGTGTGGTTGTAGGGAATGTTGATTGGAGTACACTAAAACAAACCTAACCTCTCTAGGACATTCAGAAGCCAGGTTATAAGCCCACAAAGGTGTAACTGGACTACTTCTTTAAAGTGACACCAGGCCCGGTGACCTTTGGGACATGGTTTGACCCCCTTAGGAAAGTGCTATCATCATGAAACGTTCAGATCACTTACAACTCAATAGATTCTACCTTCTTGTAGCGTTTCAGCCTGATTGGACCTTGTTTTCACACAAATGAACCCAGAATGATGTGAAATTGTGCTTCGTGCAACATAATTCTGGGTGCCATTTACAAACCATAAGTGCTAATGACTCCATTCATTTTGTGGTTGTAGGGGCTGTTGATTGGAGTATACTAAAACAAACCTGATCTCTCTAGGACATTCAGAAGCCAAGTTATAAGCCCACAAATGTGTAACTGGACTACTTCTTTAAATTGACACCAGATCCGGTGACCTTTGGGACATGGTTTGACCCCCTTAGGAAAGTGCTATCATGATGAAACGTTCAGATCACTTACAACTCAATAGATTCTACCTTCCTGTAACGTTTCAGCCTGATTGGACCTTGTTTTCACACAAATGAACCCAGAATGATGTGAAATTGTGCTTCATGCAACATAAATCTGGGTGCCATTTAAAAACCATAAGTGCTAATGACTCCATTCCTTTTTGTGGTTGTAGGGGCTATTGATTGGAGTATACTAAAACAAACCCGATCTCTCTAGGACATCCAGAAGCCAAGTTATAAGCCCACAAATGTGTAACTGGACTACTTTAAATTGACACCAGATCCGGTGACCTTTGGGACATGGTTTGACCCCCTTTGGAAAGTGCTATCATGATGAAACGTTCACATCACTTACAACTCAATAGATTCTACCTTCCTGTAACGTTTCAGCCTGATTGGACCTTGTTTTCACACAAATGAACCCAGAATGATGTGAAATTGTGCTTCGTGCAACATAATTCTGGGTGCCATTTAAAAACCATAAGTGCTAATGACTCCAATCCTTTTTGTGGTTGTAGGGGCTGTTGACTGGAGTATACTAAAACAAACCTGATCTCTCTAGGACATTCAGAAGCCAAGTTATAAGCCCTCAAAGGTGTAACTGGACTACTTCTTTAAAGTGACACCAGGCCCGGTGACCTTTGGGACATGGTTTTACCCCCTATAGGATTGTGCGATCATCTTGAAACGTTCAGATCACTTACAACTCAATAGATTCTACCTTCTTGTAGCGTTTCAGCCTGATTGGACCTTGTTTTCACACAAATGAACCCAGAATGATGTGAAATTGTGCTTCGTGCAACATAATTCTGGGTGCCATTTAAAAACCATAAGTGCTAATGACTCCATTCCTTTTTGTGGTTGTAGGGGCTGTTGATTGGAGTATACTAAAACAAACCTGATCTCTCTAGGACATTCAGAAGCCAAGTTATAAGCCCACAAAGGTGTAACTGGACTACTTCTTTAAATTGACACCAGATCCGGTGACCTTTGGGACATGGTTTGACCCCCTCAGGAAAGTGCTATCATCATGAAACGTTCAGATCACTTACAACTCAATAGATTCTACCTTCCTGTAACATTTCAGCCTGATTGGACCTTGTTTTCACACAAATGAACCCAGAATGATGTGAAATTTTGCTTCGTGCAACATAAATCTGGGTGCCATTTAAAAACCATAAGTGCTAATGACTCCATTCCTTTTTTTGGTTGTAGGGGCTGTTGATTGGAGTACACTAAAACAAACCTGATCTCTCTAGGACATTCAGAAGCCAAGTTATAAGCCCTCAAAGGTGTAACTGGACTACTTCTTTAAAGTGACACCAGGCCCGGTGACCTTTGGGACATGGTTTTACCCCCTATAGGAATGTGCGATCATCTTGAAACGTTCAGATCACTTACAACTCAATAGATTCTACCTTCTTGTAGCGTTTCAGCCTGATTGGACCTTGTTTTCAGACAAATGGACCCAGAATGATGTGAAATTGTGCTTCGTGCAACATAATTCTGGGTGCCATTTACAAACCTTAAGTGCTAATGACTCCATTCCTTTTTGTGGTTGTAGGGGCTGTTGATTGGAGTACACTAAAACCAACCTAACCTCTCTGGGACATTCAGAAGCCAAGTGATAAGCCCACAAAGGTGTAACTGGACTACTTCTTTAAAGTGACACCAGGCCCGGTGACCTTTGGGACATGGTTTGACCCCCTTAGGAAAGTGCTATCATCATGAAACGTTCAGATCACTTACAACTCAATAGATTCTACCTTCCTGTAACGGCTCAGCCCTATTTGACCTTGTTTTCACACAAATGAACCCAGAATGATGTGAAATTGTGCTTCGTGCAACATAATTCTGGGTGCCATTTAAAAACCATAAGTGCTAATGACTCCATTCCTTTTTGTGGTTGTAGGGGCTGTTGATTGGAGTATACTAAAACAAACCTGATCTCTCTAGGACATTCAGAAGCCAAGTTATAAGCCCACAAAGGTTTAACTGGACTACTTCTTTAAATTGACACCAGATCCGGTGACCTTTGGGACATGGTTTGACCCCCTTAGGAAAGTGCTATCATTATGAAACGTTCAGATCACTTACAACTCAATAGATTCTACCTTCCTGTAACGTTTCAGCCTGATTGGACCTTGTTTTCACACAAATGAACCCAGAATGATGTGAAATTGTGCTTCGTGCAACATAATTCTGGGTGCCATTTACAATTCATAAGTGCTAATGACTCCATTTCTTTTTGTGGTTGTAGGGGCTGTTGATTGGAGTACACTAAAAAAAACCTAACCTCTCTAGGACATTCAGAAGCCAAGTTATAAGCCCACAAAGGTGTAACTGGACTACTTCTTTAAAGTGACACCAGGCCCGGTGACCTTTGGGACATGGTTTGACCCCCTTAGGAAAGTGCTATCATCATGAAACGTTCAGATCACTTACAACTCAATAGATTCTACCTTCCTGTAACGTTTCAGCCCTATTTGACCTTGTTTTCACACAAATGAACCCAGAATGATGTGAAATTGTGCTTCGTGCAACATAATTCTGGGTGCCATTTAAAAACCATAAGTGCTAATGACTCCATTCCTTTTTGTGGTTGTAGGGGCTGTTGATTGGAGTACACTAAAACAAACCTAACCTCTCTAGGACATTCAGAAGCCAAGTTATAAGCCCACAAAGGAGTAACTGGACTACTTCTTTAAAGTGACACCAGGCCCGGTGACCTTTGGGACATTGTTTTACCCCCTATAGGAATGTGCGATCATCTTGAAACGTTCAGATCACTTACAACTCAATTGATTCTGCCTTCTTGTAGCGTTTCAGCCTGATTGGACCTTGTTTTCACACAAATGGACCCAGAATGATGTGAAATTGTGCTTCGTGCAACATAATTCTGGGTGCCATTTACAAACCATAAGTGCTAATGACTCCATTCCTTTTTGTGGTTGTAGGGGCTGTTGATTGGAGTACACTAAAACAAACCTGATCTCTCTAGGACATTCAGAAGCCAAGTTATAAGCCCACAAATGTGTAACTGGACTACTTCTTTAAATTGACACCAGATCCAGTGACCTTTGGGTCATGGTTTGACCCCCTTAGGAAAGTGCTATCATGATGAAACGTTCAGATCACTTACAACTCAATAGATTCTACCTTCCTGTAACGTTTCTGCCTGATTGGACCTTGTTTTCACACAAATGAACCCAGAATGATGTGAAATTGTGCTTCGTGCAACATAATTCTGGGTGCCATTTAAAAACCATAAGTGCTAATGACTCCATTCCTTTTTGTGGTTGTAGGGGCTGTTGATTGGAGTATACTAAAACAAACCTGATCTCTCTAGGACATTCAGAAGCCAAGTTATAAGCCCACAAAGGTGTAACTGGACTACTTTAAATGGACACCAGATCCGGTGACCTTTGGGACATGGTTTGACCCCCTTAGGAAAGTGCTATCATCATGAAACGTTCAGATCACTTACAACTCAATAGATTCTACCTTCCTGTAACATTTCAGCCTGATTGGACCTTGTTTTCACACAAATGAACCCAGAATGATGTGAAATTGTGCTTCGTGCAACATAAATCTGGGTGCCATTTAA
The DNA here is from genome assembly GCF_043380555.1 of Nothobranchius furzeri. NCBI lineage: Eukaryota > Metazoa > Chordata > Actinopteri > Cyprinodontiformes > Nothobranchiidae > Nothobranchius > Nothobranchius furzeri. The sequence goes on along the minus strand of NC_091751.1, from coordinate 11,090,976 downwards.
AAACCATAAGTGCTAATGACTCCATTCCTTTTTGTGGTTGTAGGGGCTGTTGATTGGAGTACACTAAAACAAACCTGATCTCTCTAGGACATTCAGAAGCCAAGTTATAAGCCCTCAAAGGTGTAACTGGACTACTTCTTTAAAGTGACACCAGGCCCGGTGACCTTTGGGACATGGTTTTACCCCCTATAGGAATGTGCGATCATCTTGAAATGTTCAGATCACTTACAACTCAATAGATTCTACCTTCTTGTAGCGTTTCAGCCTGATTGGACCTTGTTTTCACACAAATGGACCCAGAATGATGTGAAATTGTGCTTCGTGCAACATAATTCTGGGTGCCATTTACAAACCTTAAGTGCTAATGACTCCATTCCTTTTTGTGGTTGTAGGGGCTGTTGATTGGAGTACACTAAAACCAACCTAACCTCTCTAGGACATTCAGAAGCCAAGTTATAAGCCCACAAAGGTGTAACTGGACTACTTCTTTAAAGTGACACCAGGCCCGGTGACCTTTGGGACATGGTTTGACCCCCTTAGGAAAGTGCTATCATCATGAAACGTTCAGATCACTTACAACTCAATAGATTCTACCTTCCTGTAACGTTTCAGCCCTATTTGACCTTGTTTTCACACAAATGAACCCAGAATGATGTGAAATTGTGCTTCGTGCAACATAATTCTGGGTGCCATTTAAAAACCATAAGTGCTAATGACTCCATTCCTTTTTGTGGTTGTAGGGGCTGTTGATTGGAGTATACTAAAATAAACCTGATCTCTCTAGGACATTCAGAAGCCAAGTTATAAGCCCACAAAGGTTTAACTGGACTACTTCTTTAAATTGACACCAGATCCGGTGACCTTTGGGACATGGTTTGACCCCCTTAGGAAAGTGCTATCATTATGAAACGTTCAGATCACTTACAACTCAATAGATTCTACCTTCCTGTAACGTTTCAGCCTGATTGGACCTTGTTTTCACACAAATGAACCCAGAATGATGTGAAATTGTGCTTCGTGCAACATAATTCTGGGTGCCATTTACAATTCATAAGTGCTAATGACTCCATTTCTTTTTGTGGTTGTAGGGGCTGTTGATTGGAGTACACTAAAACAAACCTAACCTCTCTAGGACATTCAGAAGCCAAGTTATAAGCCCACAAAGGTGTAACTGGACTACTTCTTTAAAGTGACACCAGGCCCGGTGACCTTTGGGACATGGTTTGACCCCTTTAGGAAAGTGCTATCATCATGAAACGTTCAGATCACTTACAACTCAATAGATTCTACCTTCCTGTAACGTTTCAGCCCTATTTGACCTTGTTTTCACACAAATGAACCCAGAATGATGTGAAATTGTGCTTCGTGCAACATAATTCTGGGTGCCATTTAAAAACCATAAGTGCTAATGACTCCATTCCTTTTTGTGGTTGTAGGGGCTGTTGATTGGAGTATACTAAAACAAACCTGATCTCTCTAGGACATTCAGAAGCCAAGTTATAAGCCCACAAAGGTTTAACTGGACTACTTCTTTAAATTGACACCAGATCCGGTGACCTTTGGGACATGGTTTGACCCCCTTAGGAAAGTGCTATCATTATGAAACGTTCAGATCACTTACAACTCAATAGATTCTACCTTCCTGTAACGTTTCAGCCTGATTGGACCTTGTTTTCACACAAATGAACCCAGAATGATGTGAAATTGTGCTTCGTGCAACATAATTCTGGGTGCCATTTACAATTCATAAGTGCTAATGACTCCATTTCTTTTTGTGGTTGTAGGGGCTGTTGATTGGAGTACACTAAAACAAACCTAACCTCTCTAGGACATTCAGAAGCCAAGTTATAAGCCCACAAAGGAGTAACTGGACTACTTCTTTAAAGTGACACCAGGCCCGGTGACCTTTGGGACATGGTTTTACCCCCTATAGGAATGTGCGATCATCTTGAAACGTTCAGATCACTTACAACTCAATTGATTCTACCTTCTTGTAGCGTTTCAGCCTGATTGGACCTTGTTTTCACACAAATGGACCCAGAATGATGTGAAATTGTGCTTCGTGCAACATAATTCTGGGTGCCATTTACAAACCATAAGTGCTAATTACTCCATTCCTTTTTGTGGTTGTAGGGGCTGTTGATTGGAGTACACTAAAACAAACCTGATCTCTCTAGGACATTCAGAAGCCAAGTTATAAGCCCACAAATGTGTAACTGGACTACTTCTTTAAATTGACACCAGATCCGGTGACCTTTGGGACATGGTTTGACCCCCTTAGGAAAGTGCTATCATGATGAAACGTTCAGATCACTTACAACTCAATAGATTCTACCTTCCTGTAACGTTTCAGCCTGATTGGACCTTGTTTTCACACAAATGAACCCAGAATGATGTGAAATTGTGCTTCGTGCAACATAATTCTGGGTGCCATTTAAAAACCATAAGTGCTAATGACTCCATTCCTTTTTGTGGTTGTAGGGGCTGTTGATTGGAGTATACTAAAACAAACCTGATCTCTCTAGGACATTCAGAAGCCAAGTTATAAGCCCACAAAGGTGTAACTGGACTACTTCTTTAAATGGACACCAGATCCGGTGACCTTTGGGACATGGTTTGACCCCCTTAGGAAAGTGCTATCATCATGAAACGTTCAGATCACTTAAAACTCAATAGATTCTACCTTCCTGTAACATTTCAGCCTGATTGGACCTTGTTTTCACACAAATGAACCCAGAATGATGTGAAATTGTGCTTCATGCAACATAATTCTGGGTGCGATTTAAAAACCATAAGTGCTAATGACTCCATTCCTTTTTGAGGTTGTAGGGGCTGTTGATTGGAGTACACTAAAACAAACCTGATCCCTCTAGGACATTCAGAAGCCAAGTTATAAGCCCTCAAAGGTGTAACTGGACTACTTCTTTAAAGTGACACCAGGCCCGGTGACCTTTGGGACATGGTTTTACCCCCTATAGGAATGTGCGATCATCTTGAAACGTTCAGATCACTTACAACTCAATAGATTCTACCTTCTTGTAGCGTTTCAGCCTGATTGGACCTTGTTTTCACACAAATGGACCCAGAATGATGTGAAATTGTGCTTCATGCAACATAATTCTGGGTGCCATTTACAAACCTTAAGTGCTAATGACTCCATTCCTTTTTGTGGTTGTAGGGGCTGTTGATTCGAGTACACTAAAACAAACCTAACCTCTCTAGGACATTCAGAAGCCAAGTTATAAGCCCACAAAGGTGTAACTGGACTACTTCTTTAAAGTGACACCAGGCCCGGTGACCTTTGGGACATGGTTTGACCCCCTTAGGAAAGTGCTATCATCATGAAACGTTCAGATCACTTACAACTCAATAGATTCAACCTTCCTGTAACGTTTCAGCCTGATTGGACCTTGTTTTCACACAAATGAACCCAGAATGATGTGAAATTGTGCTTCGTGCAACATAATTCTGGGTGCCATTTACAAACCATAAGTGCTAATGACTCCATTCCTTTTTGTGGTTGTAGGGGCTGTTGATTGGAGTACACTAAAACAAACCTGATCTCTCTAGGACATTCAGAAGCCAAGTTATAAGCCCACAAATGTGTAACTGGACTACTTCTTTAAATTGACACCAGATCCGGTGACCTTTGGGACATGGTTTGACCCCCTTAGGAAAGTGCTATCATGATGAAACGTTCAGATCACTTACAACTCAATAGATTCTACCTTCCTGTAACGTTTCAGCCTGATTGGACCTTGTTTTCACACAAATGAACCCAGAATGATGTGAAATTGTGCTTCGTGCAACATAATTCTGGGTGCCATTTAAAAACCATAAGTGCTAATGACTCCATTCCTTTTGGTGGTTGTAGGGGCTGTTGATTGGAGTATACTAAAACAAACCTGATCTCTCTAGGACATTCAGAAGCCAAGTTATAAGCCCACAAAGGTGTAACTGGACTACTTCTTTAAATGGACACCAGATCCGGTGACCTTTGGGACATGGTTTGACCCCCTTAGGAAAGTGCTATCATCATGAAACGTTCAGATCACTTACAACTCAATAGATTCTACCTTCCTGTAACATTTCAGCCTGATTGGACCTTGTTTTCACACAAATGAACCCAGAATGATGTGAAATTGTGCTTCATGCAACATAATTCTGGGTGCGATTTAAAAACCATAAGTGCTAATGACTCCATTCTTTTTTGAGGTTGTAGGGGCTGTTGATTGGAGTACACTAAAACAAACCTGATCTCTCTAGGACATTCAGAAGCCAAGTTATAAGCCCTCAAAGGTGTAACTGGACTACTTCTTTAAAGTGACACCAGGCCCGGTGACCTTTGGGACATGGTTTTACCCCCTATAGGAATGTGCGATCATCTTGAAACGTTCAGATCACTTACAACTCAATAGATTCTACCTTCTTGTAGCGTTTCAGCCTGATTGGACCTTGTTTTCACACAAATGGACCCAGAATGATGTGAAATTGTGCTTCGTGCAACATAATTCTGGGTGCCATTTACAAACCTTAAGTGCTAATGACTCCATTCCTTTTTGTGGTTGTAGGGGCTGTTGATTGGAGTACACTAAAACAAACCTGATCTCTCTAGGACATTCAGAAGCCAAGTTATAAGCCCACAAATGTGTAACTGGACTACTTCTTTAAATTGACACCAGATCCGGTGACCTTTGGGACATGGTTTGACCCCCTTAGGAAAGTGGTATCATGATGAAACGTTCAGATCACTTACAACTCAATAGATTCTACCTTCCTGTAACGTTTCAGCCTGATTGGACCTTGTTTTCACACAAATGAACCCAGAATGATGTGAAATTGTGCTTCGTGCAACATAATTCTGGGTGCCATTTAAAAACCATAAGTGCTAATGACTCCATTCCTTTTGGTGGTTGTAGGGGCTGTTGATTGGAGTATACTAAAACAAACCTGATCTCTCTAGGACATTCAGAAGCCAAGTTATAAGCCCACAAAGGTGTAACTGGACTACTTCTTTAAATGGACACCAGATCCGGTGACCTTTGGGACATGGTTTGACCCCCTTAGGAAAGTGCTATCATCATGAAACGTTCAGATCACTTACAACTCATTAGATTCTACCTTCCTGTAACATTTCAGCCTGATTGGACCTTGTTTTCACACAAATGAACCCAGAATGATGTGAAATTGTGCCTCATGCAACATAATTCTGGGTGCGATTTAAAAACCATAAGTGCTAATGACTCCATTCTTTTTTGAGGTTGTAGGGGCTGTTGATTGGAGTACACTAAAACAAACCTGATCTCTCTAGGACATTCAGAAGCCAAGTTATAAGCCCTCAAAGGTGTAACTGGACTACTTCTTTAAAGTGACACCAGGCCCGGTGACCTTTGGGACATGGTTTTACCCCCTATAGGAATGTGCGATCATCTTGAAACGTTCAGATCACTTACAACTCAATAGATTCTACCTTCTTGTAGCGTTTCAGCCTGATTGGACCTTGTTTTCACACAAATGGACCCAGAATGATGTGAAATTGTGCTTCGTGCAACATAATTCTGGGTGCCATTTACAAACCTTAAGTGCTAATGACTCCATTCCTTTTTGTGGTTGTAGGGGCTGTTGATTGGAGTACACTAAAACAAACCTAACCTCTCTAGGACATTCAGAAGTCAAGTTATAAGCCCACAAAGGTGTAACTGGACTACTTCTTTAAAGTGACACCAGGCCCGGTGACCTTTGGGACATGGTTTGACCCCATTAGGAAAGTGCTATCATCATGAAACGTTCAGATCACTTACAACTCAATAGATTCAACCTTCCTGTAACGTTTCAGCCTGATTGGACCTTGTTTTCACACAAAAGAACCCAGAATGATGTGAAATTGTGCTTCGTGCAACATAATTCTGGGTGCCATTTACAAACCATAAGTGCTAATGACTCCATTCCTTTTTGTGGTTGTAGGGGCTGGTGATTGGAGAACACTAAAACAAACCTAACCTCTCTAGGACATTCAGAAGCCATGTTATAAGCCCTCAAAGGTGTAACTGGACTACTTCTTTAAAGTGACACCAGGCCCGGTGACCTTTGGGACATGGTTTTACCCACTATAGGAATGTGCGATCATCTTGAAACGTTCAGATCACTTACAACTCAATAGATTCTACCTTCTTGTAGCGTTTCAGCCTGATTGGACCTTGTTTTCACACAAATGGACCCAGAATGATGTGAAATTGTGCTTCGTGCAACATAATTCTGGGTGCCATTTACAAACCTTAAGTGCTAATGACTCCATTCCTTTTTGTGGTTGTAGGGGCTGTTGATTGGAGTATACTAAAACAAACCTGATCTCTCTAGGACATTCAGAAGCCAAGTTATAAGCCCACAAAGGTGTAACTGGACTACTTCTTTAAATTGACACCAGATCCGGTGACCTTTGGGACATGGTTTGACCCCCTTAGGAAAGTGCTATCATCATGAAACGTTCAGATCACTTACAACTCAATAGATTCTACCTTCCTGTAACATTTCAGCCTGATTGGACCTTGTTTTCACACAAATGAACCCAGAATGATGTGAAATTGTGCTTCGTGCAACATAAATCTGGGTGCCATTTAAAAACCATAAGTGCTAATGACTCCATTCCTTTTTGTGGTTGTAGGGGCTGTTGATTGGAGTACACTAAAACAAACCTGATCTCTCTAGGACATTCAGAAGCCAAGTTATAAGCCCTCAAAGGTGTAACTGGACTACTTCTTTAAAGTGACACCAGGCCTGGTGACCTTTGGGACATGGTTTTACCCCCTATAGGAATGTGCGATCATCTTGAAACGTTCAGATCACTTACAACTCAATAGATTCTACCTTCTTGTAGCGTTTCAGCCTGATTGGACCTTGTTTTCACACAAATGGACCCAGAATGATGTGAAATTGTGCTTCGTGCAACATAATTCTGGGTGCCATTTACAAACCTTAAGTGCTAATGACTCCATTCCTTTTTGTGGTTGTAGGGGCTGTTGATTGGAGTACACTAAAACAAACCTAACCTCTCTAGGACATTCAGAAGCCAAGTTATAAGCCCACAAAGGTGTAACTGGACTACTTCTTTAAATGGACACCAGATCCGGTGACCTTTGGGACATGGTTTGACCCCCTTAGGAAAGTGCTATCATCATGAAACGTTCAGATCACTTACAACTCAATAGATTCTACCTTCCTGTAACATTTCAGCCTGATTGGACCTTGTTTTCACACAAATGAACCCAGAATGATGTGAAATTGTGCTTCATGCAACATAATTCTGGGTGCGATTTAAAAACCATAAGTGCTAATGACTCCATTCTTTTTTGAGGTTGTAGGGGCTGTTGATTGGAGTACACTAAAACAAACCTGATCTCTCTAGGACATTCAGAAGCCAAGTTATAAGCCCTCAAAGGTGTAACTGGACTACTTCTTTAAAGTGACACCAGGCCCGGTGACCTTTGGGACATGGTTTTACCCCCTATAGGAATGTGCGATCATCTTGAAACGTTCAGATCACTTACAACTCAATAGATTCTACCTTCTTGTAGCGTTTCAGCCTGATTGGACCTTGTTTTCACACAAATGGACCCAGAATGATGTGAAATTGTGCTTCGTGCAACATAATTCTGGGTGCCATTTACAAACCTTAAGTGCTAATGACTCCATTCCTTTTTGTGGTTGTAGGGGCTGTTGATTGGAGTACACTAAAACAAACCTGATCTCTCTAGGACATTCAGAAGCCAAGTTATAAGCCCACAAATGTGTAACTGGACTACTTCTTTAAATTGACACCAGATCCGGTGACCTTTGGGACATGGTTTTACCCCCTATAGGAATGTGCGATCATCTTGAAACGTTCAGATCACTTACAACTCAATAGATTCTACCTTCTTGTAGCGTTTCAGCCTGATTGGACCTTGTTTTCACACAAATGGACCCAGAATGATGTGAAATTGTGCTTCGTGCAACATAATTCTGGGTGCCATTTACAAACCTTAAGTGCTAATGACTCCATTCCTTTTTGTGGTTGTAGGGGCTGTTGATTGGAGTACACTAAAACAAACCTAACCTCTCTAGGACATTCAGAAGCCAAGTTATAAGCCCACAAAGGTGTAACTGGACTACTTCTTTAAAGTGACACCAGGCCCGGTGACCTTTGGGACATGGTTTGACCCCCTTAGGAAAGTGCTATCATCATGAAACGTTCAGATCACTTACAACTCAATAGATTCTACCTTCCTGTAACGTTTCAGCCTGATTGGACCTTGTTTTCACACAAATGAACCCAGAATGATGTGAAATTGTGCTTCGTGCAACATAATTCTGGGTGCCATTTACAAACCATAAGTGCTAATGACTCCATTCCTTTTTGTGGTTGTAGGGGCTGGTGATTGGAGAACACTAAAACAAACCTAACCTCTCTAGGACATTCAGAAGCCATGTTATAAGCCCACAAAGGTGTAACTGGACTACTTCTTTAAAGTGACACCAGGCCCGGTGACCTTTGGGACATGGTTTGACCCCCTATAGGAATGTGCGATCATCTTGAAACGTTCAGATCACTTACAACTCAATAGATTCTACCTTCCTGTAACGTTTCAGCCCTATTTGACCTTGTTTTCACACAAATGAACCCAGAATGATGTGAAATTGTGCTTCGTGCAACATAATTCTGGGTGCCATTTACAAACCATAAGTGCTAATGACTCCATTCCTTTTTGTGGTTGTAGGGGCTGTTGATTGGAGTACACTAAAACAAACCTGATCTCTCTAGGACATTCAGAAGCCAAGTTATAAGCCCACAAATGTGTAACTGGACTACTTTAAATTGACACCAGATCCGGTGACCTTTGGGACATGGTTTGACCCCCTTAGGAAAGTGCTATCATGATGAAACGTTCAGATCACTTACAACTCAATAGATTCTACCTTCCTGTAACGTTTCAGCCTGATTGGACCTTGTTTTCACACAAATGAACCCAGAATGATGTGAAATTGTGCTTCGTGCAACATAATTCTGGGTGCCATTTAAAAATCATAAGTGCTAATGACTCCATTCCTTTTTGTGGTTGTAGGGGCTGTTGATTGGAGTATACTAAAACAAACCTGATCTCTCTAGGACATTCAGAAGCCAAGTTATAAGCCCACAAAGGTGTAACTGGACTACTTCTTTAAATGGACACCAGATCCGGTGACCTTTGGGACATGGTTTGACCCCCTTAGGAAAGTGCTATCATCATGAAACGTTCAGATCACTTACAACTCAATAGATTCTACCTTCCTGTAACGTTTCAGCCTGATTGGACCTTGTTTTCACACAAATGAACCCAGAATGATGTGAAATTGTGCTTCGTGCAACATAATTCTGGGTGCCATTTAAAAACCATAAGTGCTAATGACTCCATTCCTTTTGGTGGTTGTAGGGGCTGTTGATTGGAGTATACTAAAACAAACCTGATCTCTCTAGGACATTCAGAAGCCAAGTTATAAGCCCACAAAGGTGTAACTGGACTACTTCTTTAAATGGACACCAGATCCGGTGACCTTTGGGACATGGTTTGACCCCCTTAGGAAAGTGCTATCATCATGAAACGTTCAGATCACTTACAACTCAATAGATTCTACCTTCCTGTAACATTTCAGCCTGATTGGACCTTGTTTTCACACAAATGAACCCAGAATGATGTGAAATTGTGCTTCATGCAACATAATTCTGGGTGCAATTTAAAAACCATAAGTGCTAATGACTCCATTCTTTTTTGAGGTTGTAGGGGCTGTTGATTGGAGTACACTAAAACAAACCTGATCTCTCTAGGACATTCAGAAGCCAAGTTATAAGCCCTCAAAGGTGTAACTGGACTACTTCTTTAAAGTGACACCAGGCCCGGTGACCTTTGGGACATGGTTTTACCCCCTATAGGAATGTGCGATCATCTTGAAACGTTCAGATCACTTACAACTCAATAGATTCTACCTTCTTGTAGCATTTCAGCCTGATTGGACCTTGTTTTCACACAAATGGACCCAGAATGATGTGAAATTGTGCTTCGTGCAACATAATTCTGGGTGCCATTTACAAACCTTAAGTGCTAATGACTCCATTCCTTTTTGTGGTTGTAGGGGCTGTTGATTGGAGTACACTAAAACAAACCTAACCTCTCTAGGACATTCAGAAGCCAAGTTATAAGCCCACAAAGGTGTAACTGGACTACTTCTTTAAAGTGACACCAGGCCCGGTGACCTTTGGGACATGGTTTGACCCCCTTAGGAAAGTGCTATCATCATGAAACGTTCAGATCACTTACAACTCAATAGATTCAACCTTCCTGTAACGTTTCAGCCTGATTGGACCTTGTTTTCACACAAATGAACCCAGAATGATGTGAAATTGTGCTTCGTGCAACATAATTCTGGGTGCCATTTACAAACCATAAGTGCTAATGACTCCATTCCTTTTTGTGGTTGTAGGGGCTGGTGATTGGAGAACACTAAAACAAACCTAACCTCTCTAGGACATTCAGAAGCCATGTTATAAGCCCTCAAAGGTGTAACTGGACTACTTCTTTAAAATGACACCAGGCCCGGTGACCTTTGGGACATGGTTTTACCCACTATAGGAATGTGCGATCATCTTGAAACGTTCAGATCACTTACAACTCTATAGATTCTACCTTCTTGTAGCGTTTCAGCCTGATTGGACCTTGTTTTCACACAAATGGACCCAGAATGATGTGAAATTGTGCTTCGTGCAACATAATTCTGGGTGCCATTTACAAACCTTAAGTGCTAATGACTCCATTCCTTTTTGTGGTTGTAGGGGCTGTTGATTGGAGTGTACTAAAACAAACCTGATCTCTCTAGGACATTCAGAAGCCAAGTTATAAGCCCACAAAGGTGTAACTGGACTACTTCTTTAAATTGACACCAGATCCGGTGACCTTTGGGACATGGTTTGACCCCCTTAGGAAAGTGCTATCATCATGAAACGTTCAGATCACTTACAACTCAATAGATTCTACCTTCCTGTAACATTTCAGCCTGATTGGACCTTGTTTTCACACAAATGAACCCAGAATGATGTGAAATTGTGCTTCGTGCAACATAAATCTGGGTGCCATTTAAAAACCATAAGTGCTAATGACTCCATTCCTTTTTGTGGTTGTAGGGGCTGTTGATTGGAGTACACTAAAACAAACCTGATCTCTCTAGGACATTCAGAAGCCAAGTTATAAGCCCTCAAAGGTGTAACTGGACTACTTCTTTAAAGTGACACCAGGCCCGGTGACTTTTGGGACATGGTTTTACCCCCTATAGGAATGTGCGATCATCTTGAAACGTTCAGATCACTTACAACTCAATAGATTCTACCTTCTTGTAGCGTTTCAGCCTGATTGGACCTTGTTTTCACACAAATGAACCCAGAATGATGTGAAATTGTGCTTCGTGCAACATAATTCTGGGTGCCATTTACAAACCATAAGTGCTAATGACTCCATTCCTTTTTGTGGTTGTAGGGGCTGGTGATTGGAGAACACTAAAACAAACCTAACCTCTCTAGGACATTCAGAAGCCATGTTATAAGCCCACAAAGGTGTAACTGGACTGCTTCTTTAAAGTGACACCAGGCCCGGTGACCTTTGGGACATGGTTTGACCCCCTATAGGAATGTGCGATCATCTTGAAACGTTCAGATCACTTACAACTCAATAGATTCTACCTTCCTGTAACGTTTCAGCCCTATTTGACCTTGTTTTCACACAAATGAACCCAGAATGATGTGAAATTGTGCTTCGTGCAACATAATTCTGGGTGCCATTTAAAAACCATAAGTGCTAATGACTCCATTCCTTTTTGTGGTTGTAGGGGCTGTTGATTGGAGTATACTAAAACAAACCTGATCTCTCTAGGACATTCAGAAGCCAAGTTATAAGCCCACAAAGGTTTAACTGGACTACTTCTTTAAATTGACAACAGATCCGGTGACATTTGGGACATGGTTTGACCCCCTTAGGAAAGTGCTATCATCATGAAATGTTCAGATCACTTACAACTCAATAGATTCTACCTTCCTGTAACATTTCAGCCTGATTGGACCTTGTTTTCACACAAATGAACCCAGAATGATGTGAAATTGTGCTTCGTGCAACATAATTCTGGATGCCATTTAAAAACCATAAGTGCTAATGACTCCATTCCTTTTTGAGGTTGTAGGGGCTGTTGATTGGAGTACACTAAAACAAACCTGATCTCTCTAGGACATTCAGAAGCCAAGTTATAAGCCCTCAAAGGTGTAACTGGACTACTTCTTTAAAGTGACACCAGGCCCGGTGACCTTTGGGACATGGTTTGACCCCCTATAGGAATGTGCGATCATCATGAAACGTTCAAATCACTTACAACTCAATAGATTCTACCTTCTTGTAACGTTTCAGCCTTATTGGACCTTGTTTTCACACAAATGGACCCAGAATGATGTGAAATTGTGCTTCGTACAACATAATTCTGGGTGCCATTTACAAACCATAAGTGCTAATGACTCCATTCCTTTTTGTGGTTGTAGGGGCTGTTGATTGGAGTACACTAAAACAAACCTGATCTCTCTAGGACATTCAGAAGCCAAGTTATAAGCCCACAAATGTGTAACTGGACTACTTCTTTAAATTGGCACCAGATCCGGTGACCTTTGTGACATGGTTTGACCCCCTTAGGAAAGTGCTATCATCATGAAACGTTCAGATCACTTACATCTCAATAGATTCTACCTTCCTGTAACGTTTCAGCCTGATTGGACCTTGTTTTCACACAAATGAACCCAGAATGATGTGAAATTGTGCTTCGTGCAACATAATTCTGGGTGCCATTTACAATTCATAAGTGCTAATGACTCCATTCCTTTTTGTGGTTGTAGGGGCTGTTGATTGGAGTACACTAAAACAAATCTAACCTCTCTAGGACATTCAGAAGCCAAGTTATAAGCCCACAAAGGAGTAACTGGACTACTTCTTTAAAGTGACACCAGGCCCGGTGACCTTTGGGACATGGTTTTACCCCCTATAGGAATGTGCGATCATCTTGAAACGTTCAGATCACTTACAACTCAATTGATTCTACCTTCTTGTAGCGTTTCAGCCTGATTTGACCTTGTTTTCACACAAATGGACCCAGAATGATGTGAAATTGTGCTTCGTGCAACATAATTCTGGGTGCCATTTACAAACCATAAGTGCTAATGACTCCATTCCTTTTTGTGGTTGTAGGGGCTGTTGATTGGAGTACACTAAAACAAACCTGATCTCTCTAGGACATTCAGAAGCCAAGTTATAAGCCCACAAATGTGTAACTGGACTACTTCTTTAAATTGACACCAGATCCGGTGACCTTTGGGACATGGTTTGACCCCCTTAGGAAAGTGCTATCATCATGAAACGTTCAGATCACTTACAACTCAATAGATTCTACCTTCCTGTAACATTTGAGCCTGATTGGACCTTGTTTTCACACAAATGAACCCAGAATGATGTGAAATTGTGCTTCATGCAACATAATTCTGGGTGCGATTTAAAAACCATAAGTGCTAATGACTCCATTCCTTTTTGAGGTTGTAGGGGCTGTTGATTGGAGTACACTAAAACAAACCTGATCTCTCTAGGACATTCAGAAGCCAAGTTATAAGCCCTCAAAGGTGTAACTGGACTACTTCTTTAAAGTGACACCAGGCCCGGTGACCTTTGGGACATGGTTTTACCCCCTATAGGAATGTGCGATCATCTTGAAACGTTCAGATCACTTACAACTCAATAGATTCTACCTTCTTGTAGCGGTTCAGCCTGATTGGACATTGTTTTCACACAAATGGACCCAGAATGATGTGAAATTGTGCTTCGTGCAACATAATTCTGGGTGCCATTTACAAACCTTAAGTGCTAATGACTCCATTCCTTTTTGTGGTTGTAGGGGCTGTTGATTGGAGTACACTAAAACAAACCTAACCTCTCTAGGACATTCAGAAGCCAAGTTATAAGCCCACAAAGGTGTAACTGGACTACTTCTTTAAAGTGACACCAGGCCCGGTGACCTTTGGGACATGGTTTGACCCCCTTAGGAAAGTGCTATCATCATGAAACGTTCAGATCACTTACAACTCAATAGATTCAACCTTCCTGTAACGTTTCAGCCTGATTGGACCTTGTTTTCACACAAATGAACCCAGAATGATGTGAAATTGTGCTTCGTGCAACATAATTCTGGGTGCCATTTACAAACCATAAGTGCTAATGACTCCATTCCTTTTTGTGGTTGTAGGGGCTGTTGATTGGAGTACACTAAAACAAACCTGATCTCTCTAGGACATTCAGAAGCCAAGTTATAAGCCCACAAATGTGTAACTGGACTACTTCTTTAAATTGACACCAGATCCGGTGACCTTTGGGACATGGTTTGACCCCCTTAGGAAAGTGCTATCATGATGAAACGTTCAGATCACTTACAACTCAATAGATTCTACCTTCCTGTAACGTTTCAGCCTGATTGGACCTTGTTTTCACACAAATGAACCCAGAATGATGTGAAATTGTGCTTCGTGCAACATAATTCTGGGTGCCATTTAAAAACCATAAGAAATAATGACTCCATTCCTTTTGGTGGTTGTAGGGGCTGTTGATTGGAGTACACTAAAACAAACCTAACCTCTCTAGGACATTCAGAAGCCAAGTTATAAGCCCACAAGGGTGTAACTGGACTACTTCTTTAAAGTGACACCAGGCCCGGTGACCTTTGGGACATGGTTTGACCCCCTTAGGAAAGCGCTATCATCATGAAACGTTCAGATCACTTACAACTCAATAGATTCTACCTTCCTGTAACGTTTCAGCCCGATTGGACCTTGTTTTCACACAAATGAACCCAGAATGATGTGAAATTGTGCTTCGTGCAACATAATTCTGGGTGCCATTTAAAAACCATAAGTGCTAATGACTCCATTCCTTTTTGTGGTTGTAGGGGCTGTTGGTTGGAGTACATTAAAACACACCTGATCTCTCTAGGACATTCAGAAGCCAAGTTATGAGCCCACAAATGTGTAACTGGACTACTTCTTTAAATTGACACCAGATCCGGTGACCTTTGGGACATGGTTTGACACCCTTAGAAAAGTGCTATCATCATGAAACGTTAAGATCACTTACAACTCAATAGATTCTACCTTCCTGTAACGTTTCAGCCTGATTGGACCTTGTTTTCACACAAATGAACCCAGAATGATGTGAAATTGTGCTTAGTGCAGCATAATTCTGGGTGCCATTTAAAAACCATAAGTGCTAATGACTCCATTCCTTTTCTGAGGTTATAGAGGATGTTTATTGGAGTACACTAAAACAAACCTGATCTCTCTAGGACATTCAGAAGCCAAGTTATAAGCCCACAAAGGTGTAACTGGACTACTTCTTTAAATTGACACCAGATCCGGTGACCTTTGGGACATGGTTTGACCCCCTTAGGAAAGCGCTATCATCATGAAACGTTCAGATCACTTACAACTCAATAGATTCTACCTTACTGTAACGTTTCAGCCTGATTGGACCTTGTTTTCACACAAATGAACCCAGAATGATGTGAAATTGTGCTTCGTGCAACATAATTCTGGGTGCCATTTACAAACCATAAGTGCTAATGACTCCATTCCTTTTTGTGGTTGTAGGGGCTGGTGATTGGAGAACACTAAAACAAACCTAACCTCTCTAGGACATTCAGAAGCCATGTTATAAGCCCACAAAGGTGTAACTGGACTGCTTCTTTAAAGTGACACCAGGCCCGGTGACCTTTGGGACATGGTTTGACCCCCTATAGGAATGTGCGATCATCTTGAAACGTTCAGATCACTTACAACTCAATAGATTCTACCTTCTTGTAGCGTTTCAGCCTGATTGGACCTTGTTTTCACACAAATGGACCCAGAATGATGTGAAATTGTGCTTCGTGCAACATAATTCTGGGTGCCATTTACAAACCTTAAGTGCTAATGACTCCATTCCTTTTTGTGATTGTAGGGGCTGTTGATTGGAGTACACTAAAACAAACCTAACCTCTCTAGGACATTCAGAAGCCAAGTTATAAGCCCACAAGGGTGTAACTGGACTACTTCTTTAAAGTGACACCAGGCCCGGTGACCTTTGGGACATGGTTTGACCACCTTAGGAAAGCGCTATCATCATGAAACGTTCAGATCACTTACAACTCAATAGATTCTACCTTCCTGTAACGTTTCAGCCTGATTGGACATTGTTTTCACACAAATGAACCCAGAATGATGTGAAATTGTGCTTCGTGCAACATAATTCTGGGTGCCATTTACAAACCATAAGTGCTAATGACTCCATTCCTTTTTGTGGTTGTAGGGGCTGGTGATTGGAGAACACTAAAACAAACCTAACCTCTCTAGGACATTCAGAAGCCATGTTATAAGCCCACAAAGGTGTAACTGGACTGCTTCTTTAAAGTGACACCAGGCCCGGTGACATTTGGGACATGGTTTGACCCCCTATAGGAATGTGCGATCATCTTGAAACGTTCAGATCACTTACAACTCAATAGATTCTACCTTCCTGTAACGTTTCAGCCCGATTGGACCTTGTTTTCACACAAATGAACCCAGAATGATGTGAAATTGTGCTTCGTGCAACATAATTCTGGGTGCCATTTAAAAACCATAAGTGCTAATGACTCCATTCCTTTTTGTGGTTGTAGGGGCTGTTGGTTGGAGTACATTAAAACACACCTGATCTCTCTAGGACATTCAGAAGCCAAGTTATGAGCCCACAAATGTGTAACTGGACTACTTCTTTAAATTGACACCAGATCCGGTGACCTTTGGGACATGGTTTGACACCCTTAGAAAAGTGCTATCATCATGAAACGTTAAGATCACTTACAACTCAATAGATTCTACCTTCCTGTAACGTTTCAGCCTGATTGGACCTTGTTTTCACACAAATGAACCCAGAATGATGTGAAATTGTGCTTAGTGCAGCATAATTCTGGGTGCCATTTAAAAACCATAAGTGCTAATGACTCCATTCCTTTTCTGAGGTTATAGAGGATGTTTATTGGAGTACACTAAAACAAACCTGATCTCTCTAGGACATTCAGAAGCGAAGTTATAAGCCCACAAAGGTGTAACTGGACTACTTCTTTAAATGGACACCAGATCCGGTGACCTTTGGGACATGGTTTGACCCCCTTAGGAAAGTGCTATCATCATGAAACGTTCAGATCACTTACAACTCAATAGATTCTACCTTCCTGTAACATTTCAGCCTGATTGGACCTTGTTTTCACACAAATGAACCCAGAATGATGTGAAATTGTGCTTCATGCAACATAATTCTGGGTGCGATTTAAAAACCATAAGAAATAATGACTCCATTCCTTTTTGAGGTTGTAGGGGCTGTTGATTGGAGTACACTAAAACAAACCTGATCTCTCTAGGACATTCAGAAGCCAAGTTATAAGCCCTCAAAGGTGTAACTGGACTACTTCTTTAAAGTGACACCAGGCCCGGTGACCTTTGGGACATGGTTTTACCCCCTATAGGAATGTGCGATCATCTTGAAACGTTCAGATCACTTACAACTCAATAGATTCTACCTTCTTGTAGCGTTTCAGCCTGATTGGACCTTGTTTTCACACAAATGGACCCAGAATGATGTGAAATTGTGCTTCGTGCAACATAATTCTGGGTGCCATTTACAAACCTTAAGTGCTAATGACTCCATTCCTTTTTGTGATTGTAGGGGCTGTTGATTGGAGTACACTAAAACAAACCTAACCTCTCTAGGACATTCAGAAGCCAAGTTATTAGCCCACAAGGGTGTAACTGGACTACTTCTTTGAAGTGACACCAGGCCCGGTGACCTTTGGGACATGGTTTGACCCCCTTAGGAAAGCGCTATCATCATGAAACGTTCAGATCACTTACAACTCAATAGATTCTACCTTCCTGTAACGTTTCAGCCTGATTGGACCTTGTTTTCACACAAATGAACCCAGAATGATGTGAAATTGTGCTTCGTGCAACATAATTCTGGGTGCCATTTACAAACCATAAGTGCTAATGACTCCATTCCTTTTTGTGGTTGTAGGGGCTGGTGATTGGAGAACACTAAAACAAACCTAACCTCTCTAGGACATTCAGAAGCCATGTTATAAGCCCACAAAGGTGTAAATGGACTGCTTCTTTAAAGTGACACCAGGCCCGGTGACCTTTGGGACATGGTTTGACCCCCTATAGGAATGTGCGATCATCTTGAAACGTTCAGATCACTTACAACTCAATAGATTCTACCATCCTGTAACGTTTCAGCCTGATTGGACCTTGTTTTCACACAAATGAACCCAGAATGATGTGAAATTGTGCTTCGTGCAACATAATTCTGGGTGCCATTTAAAAACCATAAGTGCTAATGACTCCATTCCTTTTTGTGGTTGTAGGGGCTGTTTATTGGAGTATACTAAAACAAACCTGATCTCTCTAGGACATTCAGAAGCCAAGTTATAAGCCCACTAAGGTGTAACTGGACTACTTCTTTAAATTGACACCAGATCCGGTGACCTTTGGGACATGGTTTGACCCCCTTAGGAAAGTGCTATCATCATGAAACGTTCAGATCACTTACAACTCAATAGATTCTACCTTCCTGTAACATTTCAGCCTGATTGGACCTTGTTTTCACACAAATGAACCCAGAATGATGTGAAATTGTGCTTCGTGCAACATAATTCTGGGTGCCATTTAAAAACCATAAGTGCTAATGACTCCATTCCTTTTTGAGGTTTTAGGGGCTGTTGATTGGAGTACACTAAAACAAACCTGATCTCTCTAGGATATTCAGAAGCCAAGTTATAAGCCCTCAAAGGTCTAACTGGACTACATCTTTAAAGTGACACCAGGCCCGGTGACCTTTGAGACATGGTTTGACCCCCTATAGGAATGTGCGATCATCATGAAACGTTCAGATCACTTACAACTCAATAGATTCTACCTTCTTGTAACGTTTCAGCCTTATTGGACCTTGTTTTCACACAAATGGACCCAGAATGATGTGAAATTGTGCTTCGTGCAACATAATTCTGGGTGCCATTTACAAAACATAAGTGCTAATGACTCCATTCCTTTTTGTGGTTGTAGGGGCTGTTGGTTGGAGTACATTAAAACACACCTGATCTCTTTAGGACATTCAGAAGCCAAGTTATGAGCCCACAAATGTGTAACTGGACTACTTCTTTAAACTGACACCAGAACCGGTGACCTTTGGGACATGGTTTGACACCCTTAGGAAAGTGCTATCATCATGAAACGTTCAGATCACTTACAACTCAATAGATTCTACCTTCCTGTAACGTTTCAGCCTGATTGGTTCTTGTTTTCACACAAATGAACCCAGAATGATGTGAAATTGTGCTTAGTGCAGCATAATTCTGGGTGCCATTTAAAAACCATAAGTGCTAATGACTCCATTCCTTTTTGAGGTTATAGAGGATGTTGATTGGAGTACACTAAAACAAACCTGATCTCTCTAGGACATTCAGAAGCCAAGTTATAAGCCCACAAATGTGTAACTGGACTACTTCTTTAAATTGACACCAGATCCGGTGACCTTTGGGACATGGTTTGACCCCCTTAGGAAAGTGCTATCATCATGAAACGTTCAGATCACTTACAACTCAATAGATTCTACCTTCCTGTAACATTTCAGCCTGATTGGACCTTGTTTTCACACAAATGAACCCAGAATGATGTGAAATTGTGCTTCGTGCAACATAATTCTGGGTGCCATTTAAAAACCATAAGTGCTAATGACTCCATTCCTTTTTGAGGTTGTAGGTGCTGTTGATTGGAGTACACTAAAACAAACCTGATCTCTCTAGGATATTCAGAAGCCAAGTTATAAGCCCTCAAAGGTGTAACTGGACTACTTCTTTAAAGTGACACCAGGCCCGGTGACCTTTGGGACATGGTTTGACCCCCTATAGGAATGTGCGATCATCATGAAACGTTCAGATCACTTACAACTCAATAGATTCTACCTTCTTGTAACGTTTCAGCCTTATTGGACCTTGTTTTCACACAAATGGACCCAGAATGATGTGAAATTGTGCTTTGTGCAACATAATTCTGGGTGCCATTTACAGAACATAAGTGCTAATGACTCCATTCCTTTTTGTGGTTGTAGGGGCTGTTGGTTGGAGTACATTAAAACACACCTGATCTCTCTAGGACATTCAGAAGCCAAGTTATGAGCCCACAAATGTGTAACTGGACTACTTCTTTAAATTGACACCAGATCCGGTGACCTTTGGGACATGGTTTGACACCCTTAGGAAAGTGCTATCATCATGAAACGTTCAGATCACTTACAACTCAATAGATTCTACCTTCCTGTAACGTTTCAGCCTGATTGGACCTTGTTTTCACACAAATGAACCCAGAATGATGTGAAATTGTGCTTAGTGCAGCATAATTCTGGGTGCCATTTAAAAACCATAAGTGCTAATGACTCCATTCCTTTTTGAGGTTGTAGAGGATGTTGATTGGAGTACACTAAAACAAACCTGATCTCTCTAGGACATTCAGAAGCCAAGTTATAAGCCCACAAATGTGTAACTGGACTACTTCTTTAAATTTACACCAGATCCGGTGACCTTTGGGACATGGTTTGACCCCCTTAGGAAAGTGCTATCATCATGAAACGTTCAGATCACTTTCAACTCAATAGATTCAACCTTCCTGTAACGTTTCAGCCTGATTGGACCTTGTTTTCACACAAATGAACCCAGAATGATGTGAAATTGTGCTTCGTGCAACATAATTCTGGGTGCCATTTAAAAACCATAAGTGCTAATGACCCCATTCCTTTTTGTGGTTGTAGGGGCTGTTGATTGGAGTACACTAAAACAAACCTAACCTCTCTAGGACATTCAGAAGCCAAGTAATAAGCCCACAAAGGTGTAACTGGACTACTTCTTTAAAGTGACACAAGGCCCGGTGACCTTTGGGACATGGTTTTACCACCTATAGGAATGTGTGATCATCTTGAAACGTTCAGATCACTTACAACTCAATTGATTCTACCTTTTTGTAGCGTTTCAGCCTGATTGGACCTTGTTTTCACACAAATGGACCCAGAATGATGTGAAATTGTGCTTCGTGCAACATAATTCTGGGTGCCATTTACAAACCTTAAGTGCTAATGACTCAATTCCTTTTTGTGGTTGTAGGGGCTGTTGATTAGAGTACATTCAAACAAACCTGATCTCTCTAGGACATTCAGAAGCCAAGTTATAAGCCCACAAAGGTGTAACTGGACTACTTCTTTAAAGTGACACCAGGTCCGGTGACCTTTGGGACATGGTTTGACCCCCTTAGGAAAGTTCTATCATCATGAAACGTTCAGATCACTTACAACTCAATAGATTCTACCTTCTTGTAGCGTTTCAGCCTGAATCGACCTTGTTTTCACACAAATGAACCCAGAATGATGCTAAATTGTGCTTCGTGCAACATAATTCTGGGTGCCATTTACAAACCATAAGTGCTAATGACTCCATTCCTTTTTGTGGTTGTAGGGGCTGTTGATTGGAGTACATTAAAACAAACCTGATCTCTCTACGACATTCAGAAGCCAAGTTATAAGCCCACAAATGTGTAACTGGACTACTTCTTTAAATTGACACCAGATCCGGTGACCTTTGGGACATGGTTTGACCCCCTTAGGAAAGTGCTATCATGATGAAACGTTCAGATCACTTACAACTCAATAGATTCTACCTTCCTGTAACGTTTCAGCCTGATTGGACCTTGTTTTCACACAAATGAACCCAGAATGATGTGAAATTGTGCTTCGTGCAACATAATTCTGGGTGCCATTTAAAAACCATAAGTGCTAATGACTCCATTCCTTTTTGTGGTTGTAGGGGCTGTTGATTGGAGTATACTAAAACAAACCTGATCTCTCTAGGACATTCAGAAGCCAAGTTATAAGCCCACAAAGGTGTAACTGGACTACTTCTTTAAATTGACACCAGATCCGGTGACCTTTGGGACATGGTTTGACCCCCTTAGGAAAGTGCTATCATCATGAAACGTTCAGATCACTTACAACTCAATAGATTCTACCTTCCTGTTACATTTCAGCCTTATTGGACCTTGTTTTCACACAAATGAACCCAGAATGATGTGAAATTGTGCTTCGTGCAACATAATTCTGGGTGCCATTTAAAAACCATAAGTGCTAATGACTCCATTCCTTTTTGAGGTTGTAGGGGCTGTTGATTGGAGTACACTAAAACAAACCTGATCTCTCTAGGACATTCAGAAGCCAAGTTATAAGACCTCAAAGGTGTAACTGGACTACTTCTTTAAAGTGACACCAGGCCCGGTGACCTTTGGGACATGGTTTGACCACCTATAGGAATGTGCGATCATCATGAAACGTTCAGATCACTTACAACTCAATAAATTCTACCTTCTTGTAGCGTTTCAGCCTGATTGGACCTTGTTTTCACACAAATTGACCCAGAATGATGTGAAATTGTGCTTCGTGCAACATAATTCTGGGTGCCATTTACAAACCTTAAGTGCTAATGACTCCATTCCTTTTTGTGGTTGTAGGGGCTGTTAATTGGAGTACACTAAAACAAACCTGATCTCTCTAGGACATTCAAAAGCCAAGTTATAAGCCCACAAATGTGTAACTGGACTACTTCTTTAAATGACACCAGATCCGGTGACCTTTGGGACATGGTTTGATCCTCTTAGGAATGTGCGATCATCATGAAACGTTCAGATCACTTACAACTCAATAGATTCTACCTTCCTGTAACGTTTCAGCCTGATTGGACCTTGTTTTCACACAAATGGACCCAGAATGATGTGAAATTGTGCTTCGTGCAACATAATTCTGGGTGCCATTTACAAACCTTAAGTGCTAATGACTCTATTCCTTTTTGTGGTTGTAGGGGCTGTTGATTGGAGTACACTAAAACAAACCTGATCTCTCTAGGACATTCAGAAGCCAAGTTATAAGCCCACAAATGTGTAACTGGACTACTTCTTTAAATATACACCAGATCCGGTGACCTTTGGGACATGGTTTGACCCCCTTAGGAAAGTGCTATCATCATGAAACGTTCAGATCACTTTCAACTCAATAGATTCTACCTTCCTGTAACGTTTCAGCCTGATTGGACCTTGTTTTCACACAAATGAACCCAGAATGATGTGAAATTGTGCTTCGTGCAACATAATTCTGGGTGCCATTTACAAACCATAAGTGCTAATGACTCCATTCCTTTTTGTGGTTGTAGGGGCTGTTGATTGGAGTACATTAAAACAAACCTGGTCTCTCTAGGACATTCAGAAGCCAAGTTATAAGCCCACAAATGTGTAACTGGACTACTTTAAATTGACACCAGATCCGGTGACCTTTGGGACATGGTTTGACCCCCTTAGGAAAGTGCTATCATCATGAAACGTTCAGATCACTTACAACTCAATAGATTCTACCTTCCTGTTACGTTTCAGCCTGATTGGACCTTGTTTTCACACAAATGAACCCAGAATGATGTGAAATTTTGCTTTGTGCAGCATAATTCTGGGTGCCATTTACAAACCATGAGTGCCAATGACTCCATTCCTTTTTGTGGTTGTAGGGGCTTTTGATTGGAGAACACTAAAACAAACCTAACCTCTCTAGGACATTCAGAAGCCAAGTTATAAGCCCACAAAGGTGTAACTGGACTACTTCTTTAAAGTGACACCAGGCCCGGTGACCTTTGGGACATGGTTTTACCCCCTATAGGAATGTGCGATCATCTTGAAACGTTCAGATAACTTACAACTCAATAGATTCTACCTTCTTGTAGCGTTTCAGCCTGATTGGACCTTGTTTTCACACAAATGGACCCAGAATGATGTGAAATTGTGCTTCGTGCAACATAATTCTGGGTGCCATTTACAAACCTTAAGTGCTAATGACTCCATTCCTTTTTGTGGTTGTAGGGGCTGTTGATTGGAGTACACTAAAACAAACCTGATCTCTCTAGGACATTCAGAAGCCAAGTTATAAGCCCACAAATGTGTAACTGGACTACTTCTTTAAATTGACACCAGATCCGGTGACCTTTGGGACATGGTTTGACCCCCTTAGGAAAGTGCTATCATCATGAAACGTTCAGATCACTTACAACTCAATAGATTCTACCTTCTTGTAACGTTTCAGCCTGATTGGACCTTGTTTTCACACAAATGAACCCAGAATGATGTGAAATTGTGCTTCGTGCAACATAATTCTGGGTGCCATTTACAAACCATAAGGCTAATGACTCCATTCCTTTTTGTGGTTGTAGGGGCTGTTGATTGGAGTACACTAAAACAAACCTAACCTCTCTAGGACATTCAGAAGCCAAGTTATAAGCCCACAAAGGTGTAACTGGACTACTTCTTTAAAGAGACACCAGGCCCGGTGACCTTTGGGACATGGTTTTACCCCCTATAGGAATGTGCGATCATCTTGAAACGTTCAGATCACTTACAACTCAATAGGTTCTACCTTCTTGTAGCGTTTCAGCCTGATTGGACCTTGTTTTCACACAAATGGACCCAGAATGATGTGAAATTGTGCTTCGTGCAACATAATTCTGGGTGCCATTTACAAACCTTAAGTGCTAATGACTCCATTCCTTTTTGTGGTTGTAGGGGCTGTTGATTGGAGTACACTAAAACAAACCTGATCTCTCTAGGACATTCAGAAGCCAAGTTATAAGCCCACAAATGTGTAACTGGACTACTTCTTTAAATATACACCAGATCCGGTGACCTTTGGGACATGGTTTGACCCCCTTAGGAAAGTGCTATCATCATGAAACGTTCAGATCACTTACAACTCAATAGATTCTACCTTCCTGTAACATTTCAGCCTGATTGGACCTTGTTTTCACACAAATGAACCCAGAATGATGTGAAATTGTGCTTCATGCAACATAATTCTGGGTGCGATTTAAAAACCATAAGTGCTAATGACTCCATTCTTTTTTGAGGTTGTAGGGGCTGTTGATTGGAGTACACTAAAACAAACCTGATCTCTCTAGGACATTCAGAAGCCAAGTTATAAGCCCTCAAAGGTGTAACTGGACTACTTCTTTAAAGTGACACCAGGCCCGGTGACCTTTGGGACATGGTTTTACCCCCTATAGGAATGTGCGATCATCTTGAAACGTTCAGATCACTTACAACTCAATAGATTCTACCTTCTTGTAGCGTTTCAGCCTGATTGGACCTTGTTTTCACACAAATGGACCCAGAATGATGTGAAATTGTGCTTCGTGCAACATAATTCTGGGTGCCATTTACAAACCTTAAGTGCTAATGACTCCATTCCTTTTTGTGGTTGTAGGGGCTGTTGATTGGAGTACACTAAAACAAACCTAACCTCTCTAGGACATTCAGAAGCCAAGTTATAAGCCCACAAAGGTGTAACTGGACTACTTCTTTAAAGTGACACCAGGCCCGGTGACCTTTGGGACATGGTTTGACCCCCTTAGGAAAGTGCTATCATCATGAAACGTTCAGATCACTTACAACTCAATAGATTCAACCTTCCTGTAACGTTTCAGCCTGATTGGACCTTGTTTTCACACAAATGAACCCAGAATGATGTGAAATTGTGCTTCGTGCAACATAATTCTGGGTGCCATTTACAAACCATAAGTGCTAATGACTCCATTCCTTTTTGTGGTTGTAGGGGCTGGTGATTGGAGAACACTAAAACAAACCTAACCTCTCTAGGACATTCAGAAGCCATGTTATAAGCCCTCAAAGGTGTAACTGGACTACTTCTTTAAAATGACACCAGGCCCGGTGACCTTTGGGACATGGTTTTACCCACTATAGGAATGTGCGATCATATTGAAACGTTCAGATCACTTACAACTCTATAGATTCTACCTTCTTGTAGCGTTTCAGCCTGATTGGACCTTGTTTTCACACAAATGGACCCAGAATGATGTGAAATTGTGCTTCGTTCAACATAATTCTGGGTGCCATTTACAAACCTTAAGTGCTAATGACTCCATTCCTTTTTGTGGTTGTAGGGGCTGTTGATTGGAGTATACTAAAACAAACCTGATCTCTCTAGGACATTCAGAAGCCAAGTTATAAGCCCACAAAGGTGTAACTGGACTACTTCTTTAAATTGACACCAGATCCGGTGACCTTTGGGACATGGTTTGACCCCCTTAGGAAAGTGCTATCATCATGAAACGTTCAGATCACTTACAACTCAATAGATTCTACCTTCCTGTAACATTTCAGCCTGATTGGACCTTGTTTTCACACAAATGAACCCAGAATGATGTGAAATTGTGCTTCGTGCAACATAAATCTGGGTGCCATTTACAAACCATAAGTGCTAATGACTCCATTCATTTTTGTGGTTGTAGGGGCTGTTGATTGGAGTACACTAAAACAAACCTGATCTCTCTAGGACATTCAGAAGCCAAGTTATAAGCCCTCAAAGGTGTAACTGGACTACTTCTTTAAAGTGACACCAGGCCCGGTGACCTTTGGGACATGGTTTTACCCCCTATAGGAATGTGCGATCATCTTGAAACGTTCAGATCACTTACAACTCAATAGATTCTACCTTCTTGTAGCGTTTCAGCCTGATTGGACCTTGTTTTCACACAAATGGACCCAGAATGATGTGAAATTGTGCTTCGTGCAACATAATTCTGGGTGCCATTTACAAACCTTAAGTGCTAATGACTCCATTCCTTTTTGTGGTTGTAGGGGCTGTTGATTGGAGTATACTAAAACAAACCTGATCTCTCTAGGACATTCAGAAGCCAAGTTATAAGCCCACAAAGGTTTAACTGGACTACTTCTTTAAATTGACAACAGATCCGGTGACATTTGGGACATGGTTTGACCCCCTTAGGAAAGTGCTATCATCATGAAACGTTCAGATCACTTACAACTCAATAGATTCTACCTTCCTGTAACATTTCAGCCTGATTGGACCTTGTTTTCACACAAATGAACCCAGAATGATGTGAAATTGTGCTTCGTGCAACATAATTCTGGATGCCATTTAAAAACCATAAGTGCTAATGACTCCATTCCTTTTTGAGGTTGTAGGGGCTGTTGATTGGAGTACACTAAAACAAACCTGATCTCTAGGATATTCAGAAGCCAAGTTATAAGCCCTCAAAGGTGTAACTGGACTACTTCTTTAAAGTGACACCAGGCCCGGTGACCTTTGGGACATGGTTTGACCCCCTATAGGAATGTGCGATCATCATGAAACGTTCAAATCACTTACAACTCAATAGATTCTACCTTCTTGTAACGTTTCAGCCTTATTGGACCTTGTTTTCACACAAATGGACCCAGAATGATGTGAAATTGTGCTTCGTACAACATAATTCTGGGTGCCATTTACAAACCATAAGTGCTAATGACTCCATTCCTTTTTGTGGTTGTAGGGGCTGTTGGTTGGAGTACATTAAAACAAACCTGATCTCTCTAGGACATTCAGAAGCCAAGTTATAAGCCCACAAATGTGTAACTGGACTACTTCTTTAAATTGGCACCAGATCCGGTGACCTTTGGGACATGGTTTGACCCCCTTAGGAAAGTGCTATCATCATGAAACGTTCAGATCACTTACATCTCAATAGATTCTACCTTCCTGTAACGTTTCAGCCTGATTGGACCTTGTTTTCACACAAATGAACCCAGAATGATGTGAAATTGTGCTTCGTGCAACATAATTCTGGGTGCCATTTACAATTCATAAGTGCTAATGACTCCATTCCTTTTTGTGGTTGTAGGGGCTGTTGATTGGAGTACACTAAAACAAATCTAACCTCTCTAGGACATTCAGAAGCCAAGTTATAAGCCCACAAAGGAGTAACTGGACTACTTCTTTAAAGTGACACCAGGCCCGGTGACCTTTGGGACATGGTTTTACCCCCTATAGGAATGTGCGATCATCTTGAAACGTTCAGATCACTTACAACTCAATTGATTCTACCTTCTTGTAGTGTTTCAGCCTGATTGGACCTTGTTTTCACACAAATGGACCCAGAATGATGTGAAATTGTGCTTCGTGCAACATAATTCTGGGTGCCATTTACAAACCATAAGTGCTAATGACTCCATTCCTTTTTGTGGTTGTAGGGGCTGTTGATTGGAGTACACTAAAACAAACCTGATCTCTCTAGGACATTCAGAAGCCAAGTTATAAGCCCACAAATGTGTAACTGGACTACTTCTTTAAATTGACACCAGATCCGGTGACCTTTGGGACATGGTTTGACCCCCTTAGGAAAGTGCTATCATCATGAAACGTTCAGATCACTTACAACTCAATAGATTCTACCTTCCTGTAACATTTCAGCCTGATTGGACCTTGTTTTCACACAAATGAACCCAGAATGATGTGAAATTGTGCTACATGCAACATAATTCTGGGTGCGATTTAAAAACCATAAGTGCTAATGACTCCATTCCTTTTTGAGGTTGTAGGGGCTGTTGATTGGAGTACACTAAAACAAACCTGATCTCTCTAGGACATTCAGAAGCCAAGTTATAAGCCCACAAAGGTGTAACTGGACTACTTCTTTAAATGGACACCAGATCCGGTGACCTTTGGGACATGGTTTGACCCCCTTAGGAAAGTGCTATCATCATGAAACGTTCAGATCACTTACATCTCAATAGATTCTACCTTCCTGTAACGTTTCAGCCTGATTGGACCTTGTTTTCACACAAATGAACCCAGAATGATGTGAAATTGTGCTTCGTGCAACATAATTCTGGGTGCCATTTACAATCCATAAGTGCTAATGACTCCATTACTTTTTGTGGTTGTAGGGGCTGTTGATTGGAGTACACTAAAACAAACCTGATCTCTCTAGGACATTCAGAAGCCAAGTTATAAGCCCACAAATGTGTAACTGGACTACTTCTTTAAATTGACACCAGATCCGGTGACCTTTGGGACATGGTTTGACCCCCTTAGGAAAGTGCTATCATGATGAAACGTTCAGATCACTTACAACTCAATAGATTCTACCTTCCTGTAATGTTTCAGCCTGATTGGACCTTGTTTTCACACAAATGAACCCAGAATGATGTGAAATTGTGCTTCGTGCAACATAATTCTGGGTGCCATTTAAAAACCATAAGTGCTAATGACTCCATTCCTTTTGGTGGTTGTAGGGGCTGTTGATTGGAGTACACTAAAACAAACCTAACCTCTCTAGGACATTCAGAAGCCAAGTTATAAGCCCACAAGGGTGTAACTGGACTACTTCTTTAAAGTGACACCAGGCCCGGTGACCTTTGGGACATGGTTTGACCCCCTTAGGAAAGCGCTATCATCATGAAACGTTCAGATCACTTACAACTCAATAGATTCTACCTTACTGTAACGTTTCAGCCTGATTGGACCTTGTTTTCACACAAATGAACCCAGAATGATGTGAAATTGTGCTTCGTGCAACATAATTCTGGGTGCCATTTACAAACCATAAGTGCTAATGACTCCATTCCTTTTTGTGGTTGTAGGGGCTGGTGATTGGAGAACACTAAAACAAACCTAACCTCTCTAGGACATTCAGAAGCCATGTTATAAGCCCACAAAGGTGTAACTGGACTGCTTCTTTAAAGTGACACCAGGCCCGGTGACCTTTGGGACATGGTTTGACCCCCTATAGGAATGTGCGATCATCTTGAAACGTTCAGATCACTTACAACTCAATAGATTCTACCTTCCTGTAACGTTTCAGCCCGATTGGACCTTGTTTTCACACAAATGAACCCAGAATGATGTGAAATTGTGCTTCGTGCAACATAATTCTGGGTGCCATTTAAAAACCATAAGTGCTAATGACTCCATTCCTTTTTGTGGTTGTAGGGGCTGTTGGTTGGAGTACATTAAAACACACCTGATCTCTCTAGGACATTCAGAAGCCAAGTTATGAGCCCACAAATGTGTAACTGGACTACTTCTTTAAATTGACACCAGATCCGGTGACCTTTGGGACATGGTTTGACACCCTTAGAAAAGTGCTATCATCATGAAACGTTAAGATCACTTACAACTCAATAGATTCTACCTTCCTGTAACGTTTCAGCCTGATTGGACCTTGTTTTCACACAAATGAACCCAGAATGATGTGAAATTGTGCTTAGTGCAGCATAATTCTGGGTGCCATTTAAAAACCATAAGTGCTAATGACTCAATTCCTTTTATGAGGTTATAGAGGATGTTTATTGGAGTACACTAAAACAAACCTGATCTCTCTAGGACATTCAGAAGCCAAGTTATAAGCCCACAAAGGTGTAACTGGACTACTTCTTTAAATTGACACCAGATCCGGTGACCTTTGGGACATGGTTTGACCCCCTTAGGAAAGTGCTATCATCATGAAACGTTCAGATCACTTACAACTCAATAGATTCTACCTTACTGTAACGTTTCAGCCTGATTGGACCTTGTTTTCACACAAATGAACCCAGAATGATGTGAAATTGTGCTTCGTGCAACATAATTCTGGGTGCCATTTACAAACCATAAGTGCTAATGACTCCATTCCTTTTTGTGGTTGTAGGGGCTGGTGATTGGAGAACACTAAAACAAACCTAACCTCTCTAGGACATTCAGAAGCCATGTTATAAGCCCACAAAGGTGTAACTGGACTGCTTCTTTAAAGTGACACCAGGCCCGGTGACCTTTGGGACATGGTTTGACCCCCTATAGGAATGTGCGATCATCTTGAAACGTTCAGATCACTTACAACTCAATAGATTCTACCTTCCTGTAACGTTTCAGCCCGATTGGACCTTGTTTTCACACAAATGAACCCAGAATGATGTGAAATTGTGCTTCGTGCAACATAATTCTGGGTGCCATTTAAAAACCATAAGTGCTAATGACTCCATTCCTTTTTGTGGTTGTAGGGGCTGTTGGTTGGAGTACATTAAAACACACCTGATCTCTCTAGGACATTCAGAAGCCAAGTTATGAGCCCACAAATGTGTAACTGGACTACTTCTTTAAATTTACACCAGATCCGGTGACCTTTGGGACATGGTTTGACACCCTTAGAAAAGTGCTATCATCATGAAACGTTAAGATCACTTACAACTCAATAGATTCTACCTTCCTGTAACGTTTCAGCCTGATTGGACCTTGTTTTCACACAAATGAACCCAGAATGATGTGAAATTGTGCTTAGTGCAGCATAATTCTGGGTGCCATTTAAAAACCATAAGTGCTAATGACTCCATTCCTTTTCTGAGGTTATAGAGGATGTTTATTGGAGTACACTAAAACAAACCTGATCTCTCTTGGACATTCAGAAGCCAAGTTATAAGCCCACAAAGGTGTAACTGGACTACTTCTTTAAATGGACACCAGATCCGGTGACCTTTTGGACATGGTTTCACCCCCTTAGGAAAGTGCTATCATCATGAAACGTTCAGATCACTTACAACTCAATAGATTCTACCTTCCTGTAACATTTCAGCCTGATTGGACCTTGTTTTCACACAAATGAACCCAGAATGATGTGAAATTGTGCTTCATGCAACATAATTCTGGGTGCGATTTAAAAACCATAAGAAATAATGACTCCATTCCTTTTTGAGGTTGTAGGGGCTGTTGATTGGAGTACACTAAAACAAACCTGATCTCTCTAGGACATTCAGAAGCCAAGTTATAAGCCCTCAAAGGTGTAACTGGACTACTTCTTTAAAGTGACACCAGGCCCGGTGACCTTTGGGACATGGTTTTACCCCCTATAGGAATGTGCGATCATCTTGAAACGTTCAGATCACTTACAACTCAATAGATTCTACCTTCTTGTAGCGTTTCAGCCTGATTGGACCTTGTTTTCACACAAATGGACCCAGAATGATGTGAAATTGTGCTTCGTGCAACATAATTCTGGGTGCCATTTACAAACCTTAAGTGCTAATGACTCCATTCCTTTTTGTGATTGTAGGGGCTGTTGATTGGAGTACACTAAAACAAACCTAACCTCTCTAGGACATTCAGAAGCCAAGTTATAAGCCCACAAGGGTGTAACTGGACTACTTCTTTAAAGTGACACCAGGCCCGGTGACCTTTGGGACATGGTTTGACCCCCTTAGGAAAGCGCTATCATCATGAAACGTTCAGATCACTTACAACTCAATAGATTCTACCTTCCTGTAACGTTTCAGCCTGATTGGACCTTGTTTTCACACAAATGAACCCAGAATGATGTGAAATTGTGCTTCGTGCAACATAATTCTGGGTGCCATTTACAAACCATAAGTGCTAATGACTCCATTCCTTTTTGTGGTTGTAGGGGCTGGTGATTGGAGAACACTAAAACAAACCTAACCTCTCTAGGACATTCAGAAGCCATGTTATAAGCCCACAAAGGTGTAACTGGACTGCTTCTTTAAAGTGACACCAGGCCCGGTGACCTTTGGGACATGGTTTGACCCCCTATAGGAATGTGCGATCATCTTGAAACGTTCAGATCACTTACAACTCAATAGATTCTACCTTCCTGTAACGTTTCAGCCCGATTGGACCTTGTTTTCACACAAATGAACCCAGAATGATGTGAAATTGTGCTTCATGCAACATAATTCTGGGTGCCATTTAAAAACCATAAGTGCTAATGACTCCATTCCTTTTTGTGGTTGTAGGGGCTGTTGGTTGGAGTACATTAAAACACACCTGATCTCTCTAGGACATTCAGAAGCCAAGTTATGAGCCCACAAATGTGTAACTGGACTACTTCTTTAAATTGACACCAGATCCGGTGACCTTTGGGACATGGTTTGACACCCTTAGAAAAGTGCTATCATCATGAAACGTTAAGATCACTTACAACTCAATAGATTCTACCTTCCTGTAACGTTTCAGCCCGATTGGACCTTGTTTTCACACAAATGAACCCAGAATGATGTGAAATTGTGCTTAGTGCAGCATAATTCTGGGTGCCATTTAAAAACCATAAGTGCTAATGACTCCATTCCTTTTCTGAGGTTATAGAGGATGTTTATTGGAGTACACTAAAACAAACCTGATCTCTCTAGGACATTCAGAAGCCAAGTTATAAGCCCACAAAGGTGTAACTGGACTACTTCTTTAAATGGACACCAGATCCGGTGACCTTTGGGACATGGTTTGACCCCCTTAGGAAAGTGCTATCATCATGAAACGTTCAGATCACTTACAACTCAATAGATTCTACCTTCCTGTAACATTTCAGCCTGATTGGACCTTGTTTTCACACAAATGAACCCAGAATGATGTGAAATTGTGCTTCATGCAACATAATTCTGGGTGCGATTTAAAAACCATAAGAAATAATGACTCCATTCCTTTTTGAGGTTGTAGGGGCTGTTGATTGGAGTACACTAAAACAAACCTGATCTCTCTAGGACATTCAGAAGCCAAGTTATAAGCCCTCAAAGGTGTAACTGGACTACTTCTTTAAAGTGACACCAGGCCCGGTGACCTATGGGACATGGTTTTACCCCCTATAGGAATGTGCGATCATCTTGAAACGTTCAGATCACTTACAACTCAATAGATTCTACCTTCTTGTAGCGTTTCAGCCTGATTGGACCTTGTTTTCACACAAATGGACCCAGAATGATGTGAAATTGTGCTTCGTGCAACATAATTCTGGGTGCCATTTACAAACCTTAAGTGCTAATGACTCCATTCCTTTTTGTGATTGTAGGGGCTGTTGATTGGAGTACACTAAAACAAACCTAACCTCTCTAGGACATTCAGAAGCCAAGTTATTAGCCCACAAGGGTGTAACTGGACTACTTCTTTAAAGTGACACCAGGCCCGGTGACCTTTGGGACATGGTTTGACCCCCTTAGGAAAGCGCTATCATCATGAAACGTTCAGATCACTTACAACTCAATAGATTCTACCTTCCTGTAACGTTTCAGCCTGATTGGACCTTGTTTTCACACAAATGAACCCAGAATGATGTGAAATTGTGCTTCGTGCAACATAATTCTGGGTGCCATTTACAAACCATAAGTGCTAATGACTCCATTCCTTTTTGTGGTTGTAGGGGCTGGTGATTGGAGAACACTAAAACAAACCTAACCTCTCTAGGACATTCAGAAGCCATGTTATAAGCCCACAAAGGTGTAAATGGACTGCTTCTTTAAAGTGACACCAGGCCCGGTGACCTTTGGGACATGGTTTGACCCCCTATAGGAATGTGCGATCATCTTGAAACGTTCAGATCACTTACAACTCAATAGATTCTACCTTCCTGTAACATTTCAGCCCTATTTGACCTTGTTTTCACACAAATGAACCCAGAATGATGTGAAATTGTGCTTCGTGCAACATAATTCTGGGTGCCATTTAAAAACCATAAGTGCTAATGACTCCATTCCTTTTTGTGGTTGTAGGGGCTGTTGATTGGAGTATACTAAAACAAACCTGATCTCTCTAGGACATTCAGAAGCCAAGTTATAAGCCCACAAAGGTTTAACTGGACTACTTCTTTAAATTGACAACAGATCCGGTGACATTTGGGACATGGTTTGACCCCCTTAGGAAAGTGCTATCATCATGAAACGTTCAGATCACTTACAACTCAATAGATTCTACCTTCCTGTAACATTTCAGCCTGATTGGACCTTGTTTTCACACAAATGAACCCAGAATGATGTGAAATTGTGCTTCGTGCAACATAATTCTGGATGCCATTTAAAAACCATAAGTGCTAATGACTCCATTCCTTTTTGAGGTTGTAGGGGCTGTTGATTGGAGTACACTAAAACAAACCTGATCTCTAGGATATTCAGAAGCCAAGTTATAAGCCCTCAAAGGTGTAACTGGACTACTTCTTTAAAGTGACACCAGGCCCGGTGACCTTTGGGACATGGTTTGACCCCCTATAGGAATGTGCGATCATCATGAAACGTTCAAATCACTTACAACTCAATAGATTCTACCTTCTTGTAACGTTTCAGCCTTATTGGACCTTGTTTTCACACAAATGGACCCAGAATGATGTGAAATTGTGCTTCGTACAACATAATTCTGGGTGCCATTTACAAACCATAAGTGCTAATGACTCCATTCCTTTTTGTGGTTGTAGGGGCTGTTGGTTGGAGTACATTAAAACAAACCTGATCTCTCTAGGACATTCAGAAGCCAAGTTATAAGCCCACAAATGTGTAACTGGACTACTTCTTTAAATTGGCACCAGATCCGGTGACCTTTGGGACATGGTTTGACCCCCTTAGGAAAGTGCTATCATCATGAAACGTTCAGATCACTTACATCTCAATAGATTCTGCCTTCCTGTAACGTTTCAGCCTGATTGGACCTTGTTTTCACACAAATGAACCCAGAATGATGTGAAATTGTGCTTCGTGCAACATAATTCTGGGTGCCATTTACAATTCATAAGTGCTAATGACTCCATTCCTTTTTGTGGTTGTAGGGGCTGTTGATTGGAGTACACTAAAACAAATCTAACCTCTCTAGGACATTCAGAAGCCAAGTTATAAGCCCACAAAGGAGTAACTGGACTACTTCTTTAAAGTGACACCAGGCCCGGTGACCTTTGGGACATGGTTTTACCCCCTATAGGAATGTGCGATCATCTTGAAACGTTCAGATCACTTACAACTCAATTGATTCTACCTTCTTGTAGTGTTTCAGCCTGATTGGACCTTGTTTTCACACAAATGGACCCAGAATGATGTGAAATTGTGCTTCGTGCAACATAATTCTGGGTGCCATTTACAAACCATAAGTGCTAATGACTCCATTCCTTTTTGTGGTTGTAGGGGCTGTTGATTGGAGTACACTAAAACAAACCTGATCTCTCTAGGACATTCAGAAGCCAAGTTATAAGCCCACAAATGTGTAACTGGACTACTTCTTTAAATTGACACCAGATCCGGTGACCTTTGGGACATGGTTTGACCCCCTTAGGAAAGTGCTATCATCATGAAACGTTCAGATCACTTACAACTCAATAGATTCTACCTTCCTGTAACATTTCAGCCTGATTGGACCTTGTTTTCACACAAATGAACCCAGAATGATGTGAAATTGTGCTACATGCAACATAATTCTGGGTGCGATTTAAAAACCATAAGTGCTAATGACTCCATTCCTTTTTGAGGTTGTAGGGGCTGTTGATTGGAGTACACTAAAACAAACCTGATCTCTCTAGGACATTCAGAAGCCAAGTTATAAGCCCACAAAGGTGTAACTGGACTACTTCTTTAAATGGACACCAGATCCGGTGACCTTTGGGACATGGTTTGACCCCCTTAGGAAAGTGCTATCATCATGAAACGTTCAGATCACTTACATCTCAATAGATTCTACCTTCCTGTAACGTTTCAGCCTGATTGGACCTTGTTTTCACACAAATGAACCCAGAATGATGTGAAATTGTGCTTCGTGCAACATAATTCTGGGTGCCATTTACAAACCATAAGTGCTAATGACTCCATTACTTTTTGTGGTTGTAGGGGCTGTTGATTGGAGTACACTAAAACAAACCTGATCTCTCTAGGACATTCAGAAGCCAAGTTATAAGCCCACAAATGTGTAACTGGACTACTTCTTTAAATTGACACCAGATCCGGTGACCTTTGGGACATGGTTTGACCCCCTTAGGAAAGTGCTATCATGATGAAACGTTCAGATCACTTACAACTCAATAGATTCTACCTTCCTGTAACGTTTCAGCCTGATTGGACCTTGTTTTCACACAAATGAACCCAGAATGATGTGAAATTGTGCTTCGTGCAACATAATTCTGGGTGCCATTTAAAAACCATAAGTGCTAATGACTCCATTCCTTTTGGTGGTTGTAGGGGCTGTTGATTGGAGTACACTAAAACAAACCTAACCTCTCTAGGACATTCAGAAGCCAAGATATAAGCCCACAAGGGTGTAACTGGACTACTTCTTTAAAGTGACACCAGGCCCGGTGACCTTTGGGACATGGTTTGACCCCCTTAGGAAAGCGCTATCATCATGAAACGTTCAGATCACTTACAACTCAATAGATTCTACCTTACTGTAACGTTTCAGCCTGATTGGACCTTGTTTTCACACAAATGAACCCAGAATGATGTGAAATTGTGCTTCGTGCAACATAATTCTGGGTGCCATTTACAAACCATAAGTGCTAATGACTCCATTCCTTTTTGTGGTTGTAGGGGCTGGTGATTGGAGAACACTAAAACAAACCTAACCTCTCTAGGACATTCAGAAGCCATGTTATAAGCCCACAAAGGTGTAACTGGACTGCTTCTTTAAAGTGACACCAGGCCCGGTGACCTTTGGGACATGGTTTGACCCCCTATAGGAATGTGCGATCATCTTGAAACGTTCAGATCACTTACAACTCAATAGATTCTACCTTCCTGTAACGTTTCAGCCCGATTGGACCTTGTTTTCACACAAATGAACCCAGAATGATGTGAAATTGTGCTTCGTGCAACATAATTCTGGGTGCCATTTAAAAACCATAAGTGCTAATGACTCCATTCCTTTTTGTGGTTGTAGGGGCTGTTGGTTGGAGTACATTAAAACACACCTGATCTCTCTAGGACATTCAGAAGCCAAGTTATGAGCCCACAAATGTGTAACTGGACTACTTCTTTAAATTGACACCAGATCCGGTGACCTTTGGGACATGGTTTGACACCCTTAGAAAAGTGCTATCATCATGAAACGTTAAGATCACTTACAACTCAATAGATTCTACCTTCCTGTAACGTTTCAGCCTGATTGGACCTTGTTTTCACACAAATGAACCCAGAATGATGTGAAATTGTGCTTAGTGCAGCATAATTCTGGGTGCCATTTAAAAACCATAAGTGCTAATGACTCAATTCCTTTTATGAGGTTATAGAGGATGTTTATTGGAGTACACTAAAACAAACCTGATCTCTCTAGGACATTCAGAAGCCAAGTTATAAGCCCACAAAGGTGTAACTGGACTACTTCTTTAAATTGACACCAGATCCGGTGACCTTTGGGACATGGTTTGACCCCCTTAGGAAAGCGCTATCATCATGAAACGTTCAGATCACTTACAACTCAATAGATTCTACCTTACTGTAACGTTTCAGCCTGATTGGACCTTGTTTTCACACAAATGAACCCAGAATGATGTGAAATTGTGCTTCGTGCAACATAATTCTGGGTGCCATTTACAAACCATAAGTGCTAATGACTCCATTCCTTTTTGTGGTTGTAGGGGCTGGTGATTGGAGAACACTAAAACAAACCTAACCTCTCTAGGACATTCAGAAGCCATGTTATAAGCCCACAAAGGTGTAACTGGACTGCTTCTTTAAAGTGACACCAGGCCCGGTGACCTTTGGGACATGGTTTGACCCCCTATAGGAATGTGCGATCATCTTGAAACGTTCAGATCACTTACAACTCAATAGATTCTACCTTCCTGTAACGTTTCAGCCCGATTGGACCTTGTTTTCACACAAATGAACCCAGAATGATGTGAAATTGTGCTTCGTGCAGCATAAATCTGGGTGCCATTTAAAAACCATAAGTGCTAATGACTCCATTCCTTTTCTGAGGTTATAGAGGATGTTTATTGGAGTACACTAAAACAAACCTGATCTCTCTAGGACATTCAGAAGCCAAGTTATAAGCCCACAAAGGTGTAACTGGACTACTTCTTTAAATGGACACCAGATCCGGTGACCTTTGGGACATGGTTTCACCCCCTTAGGAAAGTGCTATCATCATGAAAGGTTCAGATCACTTACAACTCAATAGATTCTACCTTCCTGTAACATTTCAGCCTGATTGGACCTTGTTTTCACACAAATGAACCCAGAATGATGTGAAATTGTGCTTCATGCAACATAATTCTGGGTGCGATTTAAAAACCATAAGAAATAATGACTCCATTCCTTTTTGAGGTTGTAGGGGCTGTTGATTGGAGTACACTAAAACAAACCTGATCTCTCTAGGACATTCAGAAGCCAAGTTATAAGCCCTCAAAGGTGTAACTGGACTACTTCTTTAAAGTGACACCAGGCCCGGTGACCTTTGGGACATGGTTTTACCCCCTATAGGAATGTGCGATCATCTTGAAACGTTCAGATCACTTACAACTCAATAGATTCTACCTTCTTGTAGCGTTTCAGCCTGATTGGACCTTGTTTTCACACAAATGGACCCAGAATGATGTGA
This sequence comes from Nothobranchius furzeri, assembly GCF_043380555.1. Lineage (NCBI taxonomy): Eukaryota > Metazoa > Chordata > Actinopteri > Cyprinodontiformes > Nothobranchiidae > Nothobranchius > Nothobranchius furzeri. The sequence goes on along the minus strand of NC_091751.1, from coordinate 11,051,653 downwards.
AATTGTGCTTCGTGCAACATAATTCTGGGTGCCATTTACAAACCTTAAGTGCTAATGACTCCATTCCTTTTTGTGATTGTAGGGGCTGTTGATTGGAGTACACTAAAACAAACCTAACCTCTCTAGGACATTCAGAAGCCAAGTTATAAGCCCACAAGGGTGTAACTGGACTACTTCTTTAAAGTGACACCAGGCCCGGTGACCTTTGGGACATGGTTTGACCCCCTTAGGAAAGCGCTATCATCATGAAACGTTCAGATCACTTACAACTCAATATATTCTACCTTCCTGTAACGTTTCAGCCTGATTGGACCATGTTTTCACACAAATGAACCCAGAATGATGTGAAATTGTGCTTCGTGCAACATAATTCTGGGTGCCATTTACAAACCATAAGTGCTAATGACTCCATTCCTTTTTGTGGTTGTAGGGGCTGGTGATTGGAGAACACTAAAACAAACCTAACCTCTCTAGGACATTCAGAAGCCATGTTATAAGCCCACAAAGGTGTAACTGGACTGCTTCTTTAAAGTGACACCAGGCCCGGTGACCTTTGGGACATGGTTTGACCCCCTATAGGAATGTGCGATCATCTTGAAACGTTCAGATCACTTACAACTCAATAGATTCTACCTTCCTGTAACGTTTCAGCCCGATTGGACCTTGTTTTCACACAAATGAACCCAGAATGATGTGAAATTGTGCTTCGTGCAACATAATTCTGGGTGCCATTTAAAAACCATAAGTGCTAATGACTCCATTCCTTTTTGTGGTTGTAGGGGCTGTTGGTTGGAGTACATTAAAACACACCTGATCTCTCTAGGACATTCAGAAGCCAAGTTATGAGCCCACAAATGTGTAACTGGACTACTTCTTTAAATTGACACCAGATCCGGTGACCTTTGGGACATGGTTTGACACCCTTAGAAAAGTGCTATCATCATGAAACGTTAAGATCACTTACAACTCAATAGATTCTACCTTCCTGTAACGTTTCAGCCTGATTGGACCTTGTTTTCACACAAATGAACCCAGAATGATGTGAAATTGTGCTTAGTGCAGCATAATTCTGGGTGCCATTTAAAAACCATAAGTGCTAATGACTCCATTCCTTTTCTGAGGTTATAGAGGATGTTTATTGGAGTACACTAAAACAAACCTGATCTCTCTAGGACATTCAGAAGCCAAGTTATAAGCCCTCAAAGGTGTAACTGGACTACTTCTTTAAATGGACACCAGATCCGGTGACCTTTGGGACATGGTTTGACCCCCTTAGGAAAGTGCTATCATCATGAAACGTTCAGATCACTTACAACTCAATAGATTCTACCTTCCTGTAACATTTCAGCCTGATTGGACCTTGTTTTCACACAAATGAACCCAGAATGATGTGAAATTGTGCTTCATGCAACATAATTCTGGGTGCGATTTAAAAACCATAAGAAATAATGACTCCATTCCTTTTTGAGGTTGTAGGGGCTGTTGATTGGAGTACACTAAAACAAACCTGATCTCTCTAGGACATTCAGAAGCCAAGTTATAAGCCCTCAAAGGTGTAACTGGACTACTTCTTTAAAGTGACACCAGGCCCGGTGACCTATGGGACATGGTTTTACCCCCTATAGGAATGTGCGATCATCTTGAAACGTTCAGATCACTTACAACTCAATAGATTCTACCTTCTTGTAGCGTTTCAGCCTGATTGGACCTTGTTTTCACACAAATGGACCCAGAATGATGTGAAATTGTGCTTCGTGCAACATAATTCTGGGTGCCATTTACAAACCTTAAGTGCTAATGACTCCATTCCTTTTTGTGATTGTAGGGGCTGTTGATTGGAGTACACTAAAACAAACCTAACCTCTCTAGGACATTCAGAAGCCAAGTTATTAGCCCACAAGGGTGTAACTGGACTACTTCTTTAAAGTGACACCAGGCCCGGTGACCTTTGGGACATGGTTTGACCCCCTTAGGAAAGCGCTATCATCATGAAACGTTCAGATCACTTACAACTCAATAGATTCTACCTTCCTGTAACGTTTCAGCCTGATTGGACCTTGTTTTCACACAAATGAACCCAGAATGATGTGAAATTGTGCTTCGTGCAACATAATTCTGGGTGCCATTTACAAACCATAAGTGCTAATGACTCCATTCCTTTTTGTGGTTGTAGGGGCTGGTGATTGGAGAACACTAAAACAAACCTAACCTCTCTAGGACATTCAGAAGCCATGTTATAAGCCCACAAAGGTGTAAATGGACTACTTCTTTAAAGTGACACCAGGCCCGGTGACCTTTGGGACATGGTTTGACCCCCTATAGGAATGTGCGATCATCTTGAAACGTTCAGATCACTTACAACTCAATAGATTCTACCTTCCTGTAACATTTCAGCCCTATTTGACCTTGTTTTCACACAAATGAACCCAGAATGATGTGAAATTGTGCTTCGTGCAACATAATTCTGGGTGCCATTTAAAAACCATAAGTGCTAATGACTCCATTCCTTTTTGTGGTTGTAGGGGCTGTTGATTGGAGTATACTAAAACAAACCTGATCTCTCTAGGACATTCAGAAGCCAAGTTATAAGCCCACAAAGGTTTAACTGGACTACTTCTTTAAATTGACAACAGATCCGGTGACATTTGGGACATGGTTTGACCCCCTTAGGAAAGTGCTATCATCATGAAACGTTCAGATCACTTACAACTCAATAGATTCTACCTTCCTGTAACATTTCAGCCTGATTGGACCTTGTTTTCACACAAATGAACCCAGAATGATGTGAAATTGTGCTTCGTGCAACATAATTCTGGATGCCATTTAAAAACCATAAGTGCTAATGACTCCATTCCTTTTTGAGGTTGTAGGGGCTGTTGATTGGAGTACACTAAAACAAACCTGATCTCTAGGATATTCAGAAGCCAAGTTATAAGCCCTCAAAGGTGTAACTGGACTACTTCTTTAAAGTGACACCAGGCCCGGTGACCTTTGGGACATGGTTTGACCCCCTATAGGAATGTGCGATCATCATGAAACGTTCAAATCACTTACAACTCAATAGATTCTACCTTCTTGTAACGTTTCAGCCTTATTGGACCTTGTTTTCACACAAATGGACCCAGAATGATGTGAAATTGTGCTTCGTACAACATAATTCTGGGTGCCATTTACAAACCATAAGTGCTAATGACTCCATTCCTTTTTGTGGTTGTAGGGGCTGTTGGTTGGAGTACATTAAAACAAACCTGATCTCTCTAGGACATTCAGAAGCCAAGTTATAAGCCCACAAATGTGTAACTGGACTACTTCTTTAAATTGGCACCAGATCCGGTGACCTTTGGGACATGGTTTGACCCCCTTAGGAAAGTGCTATCATCATGAAACGTTCAGATCACTTACATCTCAATAGATTCTACCTTCCTGTAACGTTTCAGCCTGATTGGACCTTGTTTTCACACAAATGAACCCAGAATGATGTGAAATTGTGCTTCGTGCAACATAATTCTGGGTGCCATTTACAATTCATAAGTGCTAATGACTCCATTCCTTTTTGTGGTTGTAGGGGCTGTTGATTGGAGTACACTAAAACAAATCTAACCTCTCTAGGACATTCAGAAGCCAAGTTATAAGCCCACAAAGGAGTAACTGGACTACTTCTTTAAAGTGACACCAGGCCCGGTGACCTTTGGGACATGGTTTTACCCCCTATAGGAATGTGCGATCATCTTGAAACGTTCAGATCACTTACAACTCAATTGATTCTACCTTCTTGTAGTGTTTCAGCCTGATTGGACCTTGTTTTCACACAAATGGACCCAGAATGATGTGAAATTGTGCTTCGTGCAACATAATTCTGGGTGCCATTTACAAACCATAAGTGCTAATGACTCCATTCCTTTTTGTGGTTGTAGGGGCTGTTGATTGGAGTACACTAAAACAAACCTGATCTCTCTAGGACATTCAGAAGCCAAGTTATAAGCCCACAAATGTGTAACTGGACTACTTCTTTAAATTGACACCAGATCCGGTGACCTTTGGGACATGGTTTGACCCCCTTAGGAAAGTACTATCATCATGAAACGTTCAGATCACTTACAACTCAATAGATTCTACCTTCCTGTAACATTTCAGCCTGATTGGACCTTGTTTTCACACAAATGAACCCAGAATGATGTGAAATTGTGCTACATGCAACATAATTCTGGGTGCGATTTAAAAACCATAAGTGCTAATGACTCCATTCCTTTTTGTGGTTGTAGGGGCTGGTGATTGGAGAACACTAAAACAAACCTAACCTCTCTAGGACATTCAGAAGCCATGTTATAAGCCCACAAAGGTGTAACTGGACTGCTTCTTTAAAGTGACACCAGGCCCGGTGACCTTTGGGACATGGTTTGACCCCCTATAGGAATGTGCGATCATCTTGAAACGTTCAGATCACTTACAACTCAATAGATTCTACCTTCCTGTAACGTTTCAGCCCGATTGGACCTTGTTTTCACACAAATGAACCCAGAATGATGTGAAATTGTGCTTCGTGCAACATAATTCTGGGTGCCATTTAAAAACCATAAGTGCTAATGACTCCATTCCTTTTTGTGGTTGTAGGGGCTGTTGGTTGGAGTACATTAAAACACACCTGATCTCTCTAGGACATTCAGAAGCCAAGTTATGAGCCCACAAATGTGTAACTGGACTACTTCTTTAAATTGACACCAGATCCGGTGACCTTTGGGACATGGTTTGACACCCTTAGAAAAGTGCTATCATCATGAAACGTTAAGATCACTTACAACTCAATAGATTCTACCTTCCTGTAACGTTTCAGCCTGATTGGACCTTGTTTTCACACAAATGAACCCAGAATGATGTGAAATTGTGCTTAGTGCAGCATAATTCTGGGTGCCATTTAAAAACCATAAGTGCTAATGACTCCATTCCTTTTCTGAGGTTATAGAGGATGTTTATTGGAGTACACTAAAACAAACCTGATCTCTCTAGGACATTCAGAAGCCAAGTTATAAGCCCTCAAAGGTGTAACTGGACTACTTCTTTAAATGGACACCAGATCCGGTGACCTTTGGGACATGGTTTGACCCCCTTAGGAAAGTGCTATCATCATGAAACGTTCAGATCACTTACAACTCAATAGATTCTACCTTCCTGTAACATTTCAGCCTGATTGGACCTTGTTTTCACACAAATGAACCCAGAATGATGTGAAATTGTGCTTCATGCAACATAATTCTGGGTGCGATTTAAAAACCATAAGAAATAATGACTCCATTCCTTTTTGAGGTTGTAGGGGCTGTTGATTGGAGTACACTAAAACAAACCTGATCTCTCTAGGACATTCAGAAGCCAAGTTATAAGCCCTCAAAGGTGTAACTGGACTACTTCTTTAAAGTGACACCAGGCCCGGTGACCTATGGGACATGGTTTTACCCCCTATAGGAATGTGCGATCATCTTGAAACGTTCAGATCACTTACAACTCAATAGATTCTACCTTCTTGTAGCGTTTCAGCCTGATTGGACCTTGTTTTCACACAAATGGACCCAGAATGATGTGAAATTGTGCTTCGTGCAACATAATTCTGGGTGCCATTTACAAACCTTAAGTGCTAATGACTCCATTCCTTTTTGTGATTGTAGGGGCTGTTGATTGGAGTACACTAAAACAAACCTAACCTCTCTAGGACATTCAGAAGCCAAGTTATTAGCCCACAAGGGTGTAACTGGACTACTTCTTTAAAGTGACACCAGGCCCGGTGACCTTTGGGACATGGTTTGACCCCCTTAGGAAAGCGCTATCATCATGAAACGTTCAGATCACTTACAACTCAATAGATTCTACCTTCCTGTAACGTTTCAGCCTGATTGGACCTTGTTTTCACACAAATGAACCCAGAATGATGTGAAATTGTGCTTCGTGCAACATAATTCTGGGTGCCATTTACAAACCATAAGTGCTAATGACTCCATTCCTTTTTGTGGTTGTAGGGGCTGGTGATTGGAGAACACTAAAACAAACCTAACCTCTCTAGGACATTCAGAAGCCATGTTATAAGCCCACAAAGGTGTAAATGGACTGCTTCTTTAAAGTGACACCAGGCCCGGTGACCTTTGGGACATGGTTTGACCCCCTATAGGAATGTGCGATCATCTTGAAACGTTCAGATCACTTACAACTCAATAGATTCTACCTTCCTGTAACATTTCAGCCCTATTTGACCTTGTTTTCACACAAATGAACCCAGAATGATGTGAAATTGTGCTTCGTGCAACATAATTCTGGGTGCCATTTAAAAACCATAAGTGCTAATGACTCCATTCCTTTTTGTGGTTGTAGGGGCTGTTGATTGGAGTATACTAAAACAAACCTGATCTCTCTAGGACATTCAGAAGCCAAGTTATAAGCCCACAAAGGTTTAACTGGACTACTTCTTTAAATTGACAACAGATCCGGTGACATTTGGGACATGGTTTGACCCCCTTAGGAAAGTGCTATCATCATGAAACGTTCAGATCACTTACAACTCAATAGATTCTACCTTCCTGTAACATTTCAGCCTGATTGGACCTTGTTTTCACACAAATGAACCCAGAATGATGTGAAATTGTGCTTCGTGCAACATAATTCTGGATGCCATTTAAAAACCATAAGTGCTAATGACTCCATTCCTTTTTGAGGTTGTAGGGGCTGTTGATTGGAGTACACTAAAACAAACCTGATCTCTAGGATATTCAGAAGCCAAGTTATAAGCCCTCAAAGGTGTAACTGGACTACTTCTTTAAAGTGACACCAGGCCCGGTGACCTTTGGGACATGGTTTGACCCCCTATAGGAATGTGCGATCATCATGAAACGTTCAAATCACTAACAACTCAATAGATTCTACCTTCTTGTAACGTTTCAGCCTTATTGGACCTTGTTTTCACACAAATGGACCCAGAATGATGTGAAATTGTGCTTCGTACAACATAATTCTGGGTGCCATTTACAAACCATAAGTGCTAATGACTCCATTCCTTTTTGTGGTTGTAGGGGCTGTTGGTTGGAGTACATTAAAACAAACCTGATCTCTCTAGGACATTCAGAAGCCAAGTTATAAGCCCACAAATGTGTAACTGGACTACTTCTTTAAATTGGCACCAGATCCGGTGACCTTTGGGACATGGTTTGACCCCCTTAGGAAAGTGCTATCATCATGAAACGTTCAGATCACTTACATCTCAATAGATTCTACCTTCCTGTAACGTTTCAGCCTGATTGGACCTTGTTTTCACACAAATGAACCCAGAATGATGTGAAATTGTGCTTCGTGCAACATAATTCTGGGTGCCATTTACAATTCATAAGTGCTAATGACTCCATTCCTTTTTGTGGTTGTAGGGGCTGTTGATTGGAGTACACTAAAACAAATCTAACCTCTCTAGGACATTCAGAAGCCAAGTTATAAGCCCACAAAGGAGTAACTGGACTACTTCTTTAAAGTGACACCAGGCCCGGTGACCTTTGGGACATGGTTTTACCCCCTATAGGAATGTGTAATCATCTTGAAACGTTCAGATCACTTACAACTCAATTGATTCTACCTTCTTGTAGTGTTTCAGCCTGATTGGACCTTGTTTTCACACAAATGGACCCAGAATGATGTGAAATTGTGCTTCGTGCAACATAATTCTGGGTGCCATTTACAAACCATAAGTGCTAATGACTCCATTCCTTTTTGTGGTTGTAGGGGCTGTTGATTGGAGTACACTAAAACAAACCTGATCTCTCTAGGACATTCAGAAGCCAAGTTATAAGCCCACAAATGTGTAACTGGACTACTTCTTTAAATTGACACCAGATCCGGTGACCTTTGGGACATGGTTTGACCCCCTTAGGAAAGTGCTATCATCATGAAACGTTCAGATCACTTACAACTCAATAGATTCTACCTTCCTGTAACATTTCAGCCTGATTGGACCTTGTTTTCACACAAATGAACCCAGAATGATGTGAAATTGTGCTACATGCAACATAATTCTGGGTGCGATTTAAAAACCATAAGTGCTAATGACTCCATTCCTTTTTGAGGTTGTAGGGGCTGTTGATTGGAGTACACTAAAACAAACCTGATCTCTCTAGGACATTCAGAAGCCAAGTTATAAGCCCACAAAGGTGTAACTGGACTACTTCTTTAAATGGACACCAGATCCGGTGACCTTTGGGACATGGTTTGACCCCCTTAGGAAAGTGCTATCATCATGAAACGTTCAGATCACTTACATCTCAATAGATTCTACCTTCCTGTAACGTTTCAGCCTGATTGGACCTTGTTTTCACACAAATGAACCCAGAATGATGTGAAATTGTGCTTCGTGCAACATAATTCTGGGTGCCATTTACAAACCATAAGTGCTAATGACTCCATTACTTTTTGTGGTTGTAGGGGCTGTTGATTGGAGTACACTAAAACAAACCTGATCTCTCTAGGACATTCAGAAGCCAAGTTATAAGCCCACAAATGTGTAACTGGACTACTTCTTTAAATTGACACCAGATCCGGTGACCTTTGGGACATGGTTTGACCCCCTTAGGAAAGTGCTATCATGATGAAACGTTCAGATCACTTACAACTCAATAGATTCTACCTTCCTGTAACGTTTCAGCCTGATTGGACCTTGTTTTAACACAAATGAACCCAGAATGATGTGAAATTGTGCTTCGTGCAACATAATTCTGGGTGCCATTTAAAAACCATAAGTGCTAATGACTCCATTCCTTTTGGTGGTTGTAGGGGCTGTTGATTGGAGTACACTAAAACAAACCTAACCTCTCTAGGACATTCAGAAGCCAAGTTATAAGCCCACAAGGGTGTAACTGGACTACTTCTTTAAAGTGACACCAGGCCCGGTGACCTTTGGGACATGGTTTGACCCCCTTAGGAAAGCGCTATCATCATGAAACGTTCAGATCACTTACAACTCAATAGATTCTACCTTACTGTAACGTTTCAGCCTGATTGGACCTTGTTTTCACACAAATGAACCCAGAATGATGTGAAATTGTGCTTCGTGCAACATAATTCTGGGTGCCATTTACAAACCATAAGTGCTAATGACTCCATTCCTTTTTGTGGTTGTAGGGGCTGGTGATTGGAGAACACTAAAACAAACCTAACCTCTCTAGGACATTCAGAAGCCATGTTATAAGCCCACAAAGGTGTAACTGGACTGCTTCTTTAAAGTGACACCAGGCCCGGTGACCTTTGGGACATGGTTTGACCCCCTATAGGAATGTGCGATCATCTTGAAACGTTCAGATCACTTACAACTCAATAGATTCTACCTTCCTGTAACGTTTCAGCCCGATTGGACCTTGTTTTCACACAAATGAACCCAGAATGATGTGAAATTGTGCTTCGTGCAACATAATTCTGGGTGCCATTTAAAAACCATAAGTGCTAATGACTCCATTCCTTTTTGTGGTTGTAGGGGCTGTTGGTTGGAGTACATTAAAACACACCTGATCTCTCTAGGACATTCAGAAGCCAAGTTATGAGCCCACAAATGTGTAACTGGACTACTTCTTTAAATTGACACCAGATCCGGTGACCTTTGGGACATGGTTTGACACCCTTAGAAAAGTGCTATCATCATGAAACGTTAAGATCACTTACAACTCAATAGATTCTACCTTCCTGTAACGTTTCAGCCTGATTGGACCTTGTTTTCACACAAATGAACCCAGAATGATGTGAAATTGTGCTTAGTGCAGCATAATTCTGGGTGCCATTTAAAAACCATAAGTGCTAATGACTCAATTCCTTTTATGAGGTTATAGAGGATGTTTATTGGAGTACACTAAAACAAACCTGATCTCTCTAGGACATTCAGAAGCCAAGTTATAAGCCCACAAAGGTGTAACTGGACTACTTCTTTAAATTGACACCAGATCCGGTGACCTTTGGGACATGGTTTGACCCCCTTAGGAAAGCGCTATCATCATGAAACGTTCAGATCACTTACAACTCAATAGATTCTACCTTACTGTAACGTTTCAGCCTGATTGGACCTTGTTTTCACACAAATGAACCCAGAATGATGTGAAATTGTGCTTCGTGCAACATAATTCTGGGTGCCATTTACAAACCATAAGTGCTAATGACTCCATTCCTTTTTGTGGTTGTAGGGGCTGGTGATTGGAGAACACTAAAACAAACCTAACCTCTCTAGGACATTCAGAAGCCATGTTATAAGCCCACAAAGGTGTAACTGGACTGCTTCTTTAAAGTGACACCAGGCCCGGTGACCTTTGGGACATGGTTTGACCCCCTATAGGAATGTGCGATCATCTTGAAACGTTCAGATCACTTACAACTCAATAGATTCTACCTTCCTGTAACGTTTCAGCCCGATTGGACCTTGTTTTCACACAAATGAACCCAGAATGATGTGAAATTGTGCTTCGTGCAACATAATTCTGGGTGCCATTTAAAAACCATAAGTGCTAATGACTCCATTCCTTTTTGTGGTTGTAGGGGCTGTTGGTTGGAGTACATTAAAACACACCTGATCTCTCTAGGACATTCAGAAGCCAAGTTATGAGCCCACAAATGTGTAACTGGACTACTTCTTTAAATTGACACCAGATCCGGTGACCTTTGGGACATGGTTTGACACCCTTAGAAAAGTGCTATCATCATGAAACGTTAAGATCACTTACAACTCAATAGATTCTACCTTCCTGTAACGTTTCAGCCTGATTGGACCTTGTTTTCACACAAATGAACCCAGAATGATGTGAAATTGTGCTTAGTGCAGCATAATTCTGGGTGCCATTTAAAAACCATAAGTGCTAATGACTCCATTCCTTTTCTGAGGTTATAGAGGATGTTTATTGGAGTACACTAAAACAAACCTGATCTCTCTAGGACATTCAGAAGCCAAGTTATAAGCCCACAAAGGTGTAACTGGACTACTTCTTTAAATGGACACCAGATCCGGTGACCTTTGGGACATGGTTTCACCCCCTTAGGAAAGTGCTATCATCATGAAACGTTCAGATCACTTACAACTCAATAGATTCTACCTTCCTGTAACATTTCAGCCTGATTGGACCTTGTTTTCACACAAATGAACCCAGAATGATGTGAAATTGTGCTTCATGCAACATAATTCTGGGTGCGATTTAAAAACCATAAGAAATAATGACTCCATTCCTTTTTGAGGTTGTAGGGGCTGTTGATTGGAGTACACTAAAACAAACCTGATCTCTCTAGGACATTCAGAAGCCAAGTTATAAGCCCTCAAAGGTGTAACTGGACTACTTCTTTAAAGTGACACCAGGCCCGGTGACCTTTGGGACATGGTTTTACCCCCTATAGGAATGTGCGATCATCTTGAAACGTTCAGATCACTTACAACTCAATAGATTCTACCTTCTTGTAGCGTTTCAGCCTGATTGGACCTTGTTTTCACACAAATGGACCCAGAATGATGTGAAATTGTGCTTCGTGCAACATAATTCTGGGTGCCATTTACAAACCTTAAGTGCTAATGACTCCATTCCTTTTTGTGATTGTAGGGGCTGTTGATTGGAGTACACTAAAACAAACCTAACCTCTCTAGGACATTCAGAAGCCAAGTTCTAAGCCCACAAGGGTGTAACTGGACTACTTCTTTAAAGTGACACCAGGCCCGGTGACCTTTGGGACATGGTTTGACCCCCTTAGGAAAGCGCTATCATCATGAAACGTTCAGATCACTTACAACTCAATAGATTCTACCTTCCTGTAACGTTTCAGCCTGATTGGACCTTGTTTTCACACAAATGAACCCAGAATGATGTGAAATTGTGCTTCGTGCAACATAATTCTGGGTGCCATTTACAAACCATAAGTGCTAATGACTCCATTCCTTTTTGTGGTTGTAGGGGCTGGTGATTGGAGAACACTAAAACAAACCTAACCTCTCTAGGACATTCAGAAGCCATGTTATAAGCCCACAAAGGTGTAACTGGACTGCTTCTTTAAAGTGACACCAGGCCCGGTGACCTTTGGGACATGGTTTGACCCACTATAGGAATGTGCGATCATCTTGAAACGTTCAGATCACTTACAACTCAATAGATTCTACCTTCCTGTAACGTTTCAGCCCGATTGGACCTTGTTTTCACACAAATGAACCCAGAATGATGTGAAATTGTGCTTCGTGCAACATAATTCTGGGTGCCATTTAAAAACCATAAGTGCTAATGACTCCATTCCTTTTTGTGTTGTAGGGGCTGTTTATTGGAGTATACTAAAACAAACCTGATCTCTCTAGGACATTCAGAAGCCAAGTTATAAGCCCACTAAGGTGTAACTGGACTACTTCTTTAAATGGACACCAGATCCGGTGACCTTTGGGACATGGTTTGACCCCCTTAGGAAAGCGCTATCATCATGAAACGTTCAGATCACTTACAACTCAATAGATTCTACCTTCCTGTAACGTTTCAGCCTGATTGGACCTTGTTTTCACACAAATGAACCCAGAATGATGTGAAATTGTGCTTCGTGCAACATAATTCTGGGTGCCATTTACAAACCATAAGTGCTAATGACTCCATTCCTTTTTGTGGTTGTAGGGGCTGGTGATTGGAGAACACTAAAACAAACCTAACCTCTCTAGGACATTCAGAAGCCATGTTATAAGCCCACAAAGGTGTAAATGGACTGCTTCTTTAAAGTGACACCAGGCCCGGTGACCTTTGGGACATGGTTTGACCCCCTATAGGAATGTGCGATCATCTTGAAACGTTCAGATCACTTACAACTCAATAGATTCTACCTTCCTGTAACGTTTCAGCCTGATTGGACCTTGTTTTCACACAAATGAACCCAGAATGATGTGAAATTGTGCTTCGTGCAACATAATTCTGGGTGCCATTTAAAAACCATAAGTGCTAATGACTCCATTCCTTTTTGTGGTTGTAGGGGCTGTTTATTGGAGTATACTAAAACAAACCTGATCTCTCTAGGACATTCAGAAGCCAAGTTATAAGCCCACTAAGGTGTAACTGGACTACTTCTTTAAATTGACACCAGATCCGGTGACCTTTGGGACATGGTTTGACCCCCTTAGGAAAGTGCTATCATCATGAAACGTTCAGATCACTTACAACTCAATAGATTCTACCTTCCTGTAACATTTCAGCCTGATTGGACCTTGTTTTCACACAAATGAACCCAGAATGATGTGAAATTGTGCTTCGTGCAACATAATTCTGGGTGCCATTTAAAAACCATAAGTGCTAATGACTCCATTCCTTTTTGAGGTTTTAGGGGCTGTTGATTGGAGTACACTAAAACAAACCTGATCTCTCTAGGATATTCAGAAGCCAAGTTATAAGCCCTCAAAGGTCTAACTGGACTACATCTTTAAAGTGACACCAGGCCCGGTGACCTTGGAGACATGGTTTGACCCCCTATAGGAATGTGCGATCATCATGAAACGTTCAGATCACTTACAACTCAATAGATTCTACCTTCTTGTAACGTTTCAGCCTTATTGGACCTTGTTTTCACACAAATGGACCCAGAATGATGTGAAATTGTGCTTCGTGCAACATAATTCTGGGTGCCATTTACAAAACATAAGTGCTAATGACTCCATTCCTTTTTGTGGTTGTAGGGGCTGTTGGTTGGAGTACATTAAAACACACCTGATCTCTCTAGGACATTCAGAAGCCAAGTTATGAGCCCACAAATGTGTAACTGGACTACTTCTTTAAACTGACACCAGATCCGGTGACCTTTGGGACATGGTTTGACACCCTTAGGAAAGTGCTATCATCATGAAACGTTCAGATCACTTACAACTCAATAGATTCTACCTTCCTGTAACGTTTCAGCCTGATTGGTTCTTGTTTTCACACAAATGAACCCAGAATGATGTGAAATTGTGCTTAGTGCAGCATAATTCTGGGTGCCATTTAAAAACCATAAGTGCTAATGACTCCATTCCTTTTTGAGGTTATAGAGGATGTTGATTGGAGTACACTAAAACAAACCTGATCTCTCTAGGACATTCAGAAGCCAAGTTATAAGCCCACAAATGTGTAACTGGACTACTTCTTTAAATTTACACCAGATCCGGTGACCTTTGGGACATGGTTTGACCCCCCTTAGGAAAATGCCTTCATCATCAAACGTTCAGATCACTTACAACTCAATAGATTCTACCTTCCTGTAACGTTTCAGCCTGATTGGACCTTGTTTTCACACAAATGAACCCAGAATGATGTGAAATTGTGCTTCGTGCAACATAATTCTGGGTGCCATTTACAAACCATAAGTGCTAATGACTCCATTCCTTTTTGTGGTTGTAGGGGCTGTTGATTGGAGTACACTAAAACAAACCTAACCTCTCTAGGACATTCAGAAGCCAAGTAATAAGCCCACAAAGGTGTAACTGGACTACTTCTTTAAAGTGACACAAGGCCCGGTGACCTTTGGGACATGGTTTTACCACCTATAGGAATGTGTGATCATCTTGAAACGTTCAGATCACTTACAACTCAATTGATTCTACCTTCTTGTAGCGTTTCAGCCTGATTGGACCTTGTTTTCACACAAATGGACCCAGAATGATGTGAAATTGTGCTTCGTGCAACATAATTCTGGGTGCCATTTACAAACCACAAGTGCTAATGACTCAATTCCTTTTTGTGGTTGTAGGGGCTGTTGATTAGAGTACATTCAAACAAACCTGATCTCTCTAGGACATTCAGAAGCCAAGTTATAAGCCCACAAAGGTGTAACTGGACTACTTCTTTAAAGTGACACCAGGTCCGGTGACCTTTGGGACATGGTTTGACCCCCTTAGGAAAGTTCTATCATCATGAAACGTTCAGATCACTTACAACTCAATAGATTCTACCTTCTTGTAGCGTTTCAGCCTGAATCGACCTTGTTTTCACACAAATGAACCCAGAATGATGTGAAATTGTGCTTCGTGCAACATAATTCTGGGTGCCATTTACAAACCATAAGTGCTAATGACTCCATTCCTTTTTGTGGTTGTAGGGGCTGTTGATTGGAGTACATTAAAACAAACCTGATCTCTCTACGACATTCAGAAGCCAAGTTATAAGCCCACAAATGTGTAACTGGACTACTTCTTTAAATTGACACCAGATCCGGTGACCTTTGGGACATGGTTTGACCCCCTTAGGAAAGTGCTATCATGATGAAACGTTCAAATCACTTACAACTCAATAGATTCTACCTTCCTGTAACGTTTCAGCCTGATTGGACCTTGTTTTCACACAAATGAACCCAGAATGATGTGAAATTGTGCTTCGTGCAACATAATTCTGGGTGCCATTTAAAAACCATTAGTGCTAATGACTCCATTCCTTTTTGTGGTTGTAGGGGCTGTTGATTGGAGTATACTAAAACAAACCTGATCTCTCTAGGACATTCAGAAGCCAAGTTATAAGCCCACAAAGGTGTAACTGGACTACTTCTTTAAATTGACACCAGATCCGGTGACCTTTGGGACATGGTTTGACCCCCTTAGGAAAGTGCTATCATCATGAAACGTTCAGATCACTTACAACTCAATAGATTCTACCTTCCTGTAACATTTCAGCCTTATTGGACCTTGTTTTCACACAAATGAACCCAGAATGATGTGAAATTGTGCTTCGTGCAACATAATTCTGGGTGCCATTTAAAAACCATAAGTGCTAATGACTCCATTCCTTTTTGAGGTTGTAGGGGCTGTTGATTGGAGTACACTAAAAAAAACCTGATCTCTCTAGGACATTCAGAAGCCAAGTTATAAGACCTCAAAGGTGTAACTGGACTACTTCTTTAAAGTGACACCAGGCCCGGTGACCTTTGGGACATGGTTTGACCACCTATAGGAATGTGCGATCATCATGAAACGTTCAGATCACTTACAACTCAATAAATTCTACCTTCTTGTAGCGTTTCAGCCTGATTGGACCTTGTTTTCACACAAATTGACCCAGAATGATGTGAAATTGTGCTTCGTGCAACATAATTCTGGGTGCCATTTACAAACCTTAAGTGCTAATGACTCCATTCCTTTTTGTGGTTGTAGGGGCTGTTAATTGGAGTACACTAAAACAAACCTGATCTCTCTAGGACATTCAAAAGCCAAGTTATAAGCCCACAAATGTGTAACTGGACTACTTCTTTAAATTGACACCAGATCCCGTGACCTTTGGGACATGGTTTGATCCCCTTAGGAATGTGCGATCATCATGAAACGTTCAGATCACTTACAACTCAATAGATTCTACCTTCCTGTAACGTTTCAGCCTGATTGGACCTTGTTTTCACACAAATGGACCCAGAATGATGTGAAATTGTGCTTCGTGCAACATAATTCTGGGTGCCATTTACAAACCTTAAGTGCTAATGACTCTATTCCTTTTTGTGGTTGTAGGGGCTGTTGATTGGAGTACACTAAAACAAACCTGATCTCTCTAGGACATTCAGAAGCCAAGTTATAAGCCCACAAATGTGTAACTGGACTACTTCTTTAAATATACACCAGATCCGGTGACCTTTGGGACATGGTTTGACCCCCTTAGGAAAGTGCTATCATCATGAAACGTTCAGATCACTTTCAACTCAATAGATTCTACCTTCCTGTAACGTTTCAGCCTGATTGGACCTTGTTTTCACACAAATGAACCCAGAATGATGTGAAATTGTGCTTCGTGCAACATAATTCTGGGTGCCATTTACAAACCATAAGTGCTAATGACTCCATTCCTTTTTGTGGTTGTAGGGGCTGTTGATTGGAGTACATTAAAACAAACCTGGTCTCTCTAGGACATTCAGAAGCCAAGTTATAAGCCCACAAATGTGTAACTGGACTACTTTAAATTGACACCAGATCCGGTGACCTTTGGGACATGGTTTGACCCCCTTAGGAAAGTGCTATCATCATGAAACGTTCAGATCACTTACAACTCAATAGATTCTACCTTCCTGTTAAGTTTCAGCCTGATTGGACCTTGTTTTCACACAAATGAACCCAGAATGATGTGAAATTTTGCTTTGTGCAGCATAATTCTGGGTGCCATTTACAAACCATGAGTGCCAATGACTCCATTCCTTTTTGTGGTTGTAGGGGCTTTTGATTGGAGAACACTAAAACAAACCTAACCTCTCTAGGACATTCAGAAGCCAAGTTATAAGCCCACAAAGGTGTAACTGGACTACTTCTTTAAAGTGACACCAGGCCCGGTGACCTTTGGGACATGGTTTTACCCCCTATAGGAATGTGCGATCATCTTGAAACGTTCAGATAACTTACAACTCAATAGATTCTACCTTCTTGTAGCGTTTCAGCCTGATTGGACCTTGTTTTCACACAAATGGACCCAGAATGATGTGAAATTGTGCTTCGTGCAACATAATTCTGGGTGCCATTTACAAACCTTAAGTGCTAATGACTCCATTCCTTTTTGTGGTTGTAGGGGCTGTTGATTGGAGTACACTAAAACAAACCTGATCTCTCTAGGACATTCAGAAGCCAAGTTATAAGCCCACAAATGTGTAACTGGACTACTTCTTTAAATTGACACCAGATCCGGTGACCTTTGGGACATGGTTTGATCCCCTTAGGAATGTGCGATCATCATGAAACGTTCAGATCACTTACAACTCAATAGATTCTACCTTCCTGTAACGTTTCAGCCTGATTGGACCTTGTTTTCACACAAATGGACCCAGAATGATGTGAAATTGTGCTTCGTGCAACATAATTCTGGGTGCCATTTACAAACCATAAGTGCTAATGACTCCATTCCTTTTTGTGGTTGTAGGGGCTGTTGATTGGAGTACACTAAAACAAACCTGATCTCTCTAGGACATTCAGAAGCCAAGTTATAAGCCCACAAATGTGTAACTGGACTACTTCTTTAAATTGACACCAGATCCGGTGACCTTTGGGACATGGTTTGACCCCCTTAGGAAAGTGCTATCATCATGAAACGTTCAGATCACTTACAACTCAATAGATTCTACCTTCCTGTAACGTTTCAGCCTGATTGGACCTTGTTTTCACACAAATGAACCCAGAATGATGTGAAATTGTGCTTCGTGCAACATAATTCTGGGTGCCATTTACAAACCATAAGGCTAATGACTCCATTCCTTTTTGTGGTTGTAGGGGCTGTTGATTGGAGTACACTAAAACAAACCTAACCTCTCTAGGACATTCAGAAGCCAAGTTATAAGCCCACAAAGGTGTAACTGGACTACTTCTTTAAAGAGACACCAGGCCCGGTGACCTTTGGGACATGGTTTTACCCCCTATAGGAATGTGCGATCATCTTGAAACGTTCAGATCACTTACAACTCAATAGGTTCTACCTTCTTGTAGCGTTTCAGCCTGATTGGACCTTGTTTTCACACAAATGGACCCAGAATGATGTGAAATTGTGCTTCGTGCAACATAATTCTGGGTGCCATTTACAAACCTTAAGTGCTAATGACTCCATTCCTTTTTGTGGTTGTAGGGGCTGTTGATTGGAGTACACTAAAACAAACCTGATCTCTCTAGGACATTCAGAAGCCAAGTTATAAGCCCACAAATGTTTAACTGGACTACTTCTTTAAATATACACCAGATCCGGTGACCTTTGGGACATGGTTTGACCCCCTTAGGAAAGTGCTATCATCATGAAACGTTCAGAACACTTACAACTCAATAGATTCTACCTTCCTGTAACGTTTCAGCCTGATTGGACCTTGTTTTCACACAAATGAACCCAGAATGATGTGAAATTGTGCTTCGTGCAACATAATTCTGGGTGCCATTTACAAACCATAAGGCTAATGACTCCATTCCTTTTTGTGGTTGTAGGGGCTGTTGATTGGAGTACACTAAAACAAACCTAACCTCTCTAGGACATTCAGAAGCCAAGTTATAAGCCCACAAAGGTGTAACTGGACTACTTCTTTAAAGAGACACCAGGCCCGGTGACCTTTGGGACATGGTTTTACCCCCTATAGGAATGTGCGATCATCTTGAAACGTTCAGATCACTTACAACTCAATAGATTCTACCTTCCTGTAACGTTTCAGCCTGATTGGACCTTGTTTTCACACAAATGAACCCAGAATGATGTGAAATTGTGCTTCGTGCAACATAATTCTGGGTGCCATTTACAAACCATAAGTGCTAATGACTCCATTCCTTTTTGTGGTTGTAGGGGCTGTTGATTGGAGTACATTAAAACAAACCTGGTCTCTCTAGGACATTCAGAAGCCAAGTTATAAGCCCACAAATGTGTAACTGGACTACTTTAAATTGACACCAGATCCGGTGACCTTTGGGACATGGTTTGACCCCCTTAGGAAAGTGCTATCATCATGAAACGTTCAGATCACTTACAACTCAATAGATTCTACCTTCCTGTTAAGTTTCAGCCTGATTGGACCTTGTTTTCACACAAATGAACCCAGAATGATGTGAAATTTTGCTTTGTGCAGCATAATTCTGGGTGCCATTTACAAACCATGAGTGCCAATGACTCCATTCCTTTTTGTGGTTGTAGGGGCTTTTGATTGGAGAACACTAAAACAAACCTAACCTCTCTAGGACATTCAGAAGCCAAGTTATAAGCCCACAAAGGTGTAACTGGACTACTTCTTTAAAGTGACACCAGGCCCGGTGACCTTTGGGACATGGTTTTACCCCCTATAGGAATGTGCGATCATCTTGAAACGTTCAGATAACTTACAACTCAATAGATTCTACCTTCTTGTAGCGTTTCAGCCTGATTGGACCTTGTTTTCACACAAATGGACCCAGAATGATGTGAAATTGTGCTTCGTGCAACATAATTCTGGGTGCCATTTACAAACCTTAAGTGCTAATGACTCCATTCCTTTTTGTGGTTGTAGGGGCTGTTGATTGGAGTACACTAAAACAAACCTGATCTCTCTAGGACATTCAGAAGCCAAGTTATAAGCCCACAAATGTGTAACTGGACTACTTCTTTAAATTGACACCAGATCCGGTGACCTTTGGGACATGGTTTGATCCCCTTAGGAATGTGCGATCATCATGAAACGTTCAGATCACTTACAACTCAATAGATTCTACCTTCCTGTAACGTTTCAGCCTGATTGGACCTTGTTTTCACACAAATGGACCCAGAATGATGTGAAATTGTGCTTCGTGCAACATAATTCTGGGTGCCATTTACAAACCATAAGTGCTAATGACTCCATTCCTTTTTGTGGTTGTAGGGGCTGTTGATTGGAGTACACTAAAACAAACCTGATCTCTCTAGGACATTCAGAAGCCAAGTTATAAGCCCACAAATGTGTAACTGGACTACTTCTTTAAATTGACACCAGATCCGGTGACCTTTGGGACATGGTTTGACCCCCTTAGGAAAGTGCTATCATCATGAAACGTTCAGATCACTTACAACTCAATAGATTCTACCTTCCTGTAACGTTTCAGCCTGATTGGACCTTGTTTTCACACAAATGAACCCAGAATGATGTGAAATTGTGCTTCGTGCAACATAATTCTGGGTGCCATTTACAAACCATAAGGCTAATGACTCCATTCCTTTTTGTGGTTGTAGGGGCTGTTGATTGGAGTACACTAAAACAAACCTAACCTCTCTAGGACATTCAGAAGCCAAGTTATAAGCCCACAAAGGTGTAACTGGACTACTTCTTTAAAGAGACACCAGGCCCGGTGACCTTTGGGACATGGTTTTACCCCCTATAGGAATGTGCGATCATCTTGAAACGTTCAGATCACTTACAACTCAATAGGTTCTACCTTCTTGTAGCGTTTCAGCCTGATTGGACCTTGTTTTCACACAAATGGACCCAGAATGATGTGAAATTGTGCTTCGTGCAACATAATTCTGGGTGCCATTTACAAACCTTAAGTGCTAATGACTCCATTCCTTTTTGTGGTTGTAGGGGCTGTTGATTGGAGTACACTAAAACAAACCTGATCTCTCTAGGACATTCAGAAGCCAAGTTATAAGCCCACAAATGTTTAACTGGACTACTTCTTTAAATATACACCAGATCCGGTGACCTTTGGGACATGGTTTGACCCCCTTAGGAAAGTGCTATCATCATGAAACGTTCAGAACACTTACAACTCAATAGATTCTACCTTCCTGTAACGTTTCAGCCTGATTGGACCTTGTTTTCACACAAATGAACCCAGAATGATGTGAAATTGTGCTTCGTGCAACATAATTCTGGGTGCCATTTACAAACCATAAGGCTAATGACTCCATTCCTTTTTGTGGTTGTAGGGGCTGTTGATTGGAGTACACTAAAACAAACCTAACCTCTCTAGGACATTCAGAAGCCAAGTTATAAGCCCACAAAGGTGTAACTGGACTACTTCTTTAAAGAGACACCAGGCCCGGTGACCTTTGGGACATGGTTTTACCCCCTATAGGAATGTGCGATCATCTTGAAACGTTCAGATCACTTACAACTCAATAGGTTCTACCTTCTTGTAGCGTTTCAGCCTGATTGGACCTTGTTTTCACACAAATGGACCCAGAATGATGTGAAATTGTGCTTCGTGCAACATAATTCTGGGTGCCATTTACAAACCTTAAGTGCTAATGACTCCATTCCTTTTTGTGGTTGTAGGGGCTGTTGATTGGAGTACACTAAAACAAACCTGATCTCTCTAGGACATTCAGAAGCCAAGTTATAAGCCCACAAATGTGTAACTGGACTACTTCTTTAAATATACACCAGATCCGGTGACCTTTGGGACATGGTTTGACCCCCTTAGGAAAGTGCCATCATCATGAAACGTTCAGATCACTTACAACTCAATAGATTCTACCTTCCTGTAACGTTTCAGCCTGATTGGACCTTGTTTTCACACAAATGAACCCAGAATGATGTGAAATTGTGCTTCGTGCAACATAATTCTGGGTGCCATTTAAAAACCATAAGTGCTAATGACTCCATTCCTTTTTGAGGTTGTAGGGGATGTTGATTGGAGTACACTAAAACAAACCTGATCTCTCTAGGATATTCAGAAGCCAAGTTATAAGCCCACAAAGGTGTAACTGGACTACTTCTTCAAATTGACACCAGATACGGTGACCTTTGGGACATGGTTTGACCCCCTTAGGAAACTGCTATCATCATGAAACGTTCAGATCACTTACAACTCAATAGATTCTACCTTCTTGTGGCGTTTCAGCCTGATTGGACCTTGTTTTCACACAAATGGACCCAGAATGATATGAAATTGTGCTTCGTTCAACATAATTCTGGGTGCCATTTACAAACCATAAGTGCTAATGACTCCATTCCTTTTTGTGGTTGTAGGGGCTGTTGATTGGAGCACATTAAAACAAACCTGATCTCTCTAGGACATTCAGAAGCCAAGTTATAAGCCCACAAATGTGTAACTGGACTACTTCTTTAAATTGACACCAGATCCGGTGACCTTTGGGACATGGTTTGACCCTCTTAGGAAAGTGCTATCATCATGAAACGTTCAGATCACTTACAACTCAATAGATTCTACCTTCCTGTAACGTTTCAGCCTGATTGGACCTTGTTTTCACACAAATGAACACAGAATGATGTGAAATTGTGCTTTGTCCAACATAATTCTGGGTGCCATTTACAAACCATAAGTGCTAATGACTCCATTCCTTTTTGTGGTTGTAGGGGCTTTTGATTGGAGTACACTAAAACAAACCTAACCTCTCTAGGACATTCAGAAGCCAAGTTATAAGCCCACAAAGGTGTAACTGGACTACTTCTTTAAAGTGACACCTTGCCCGGTGACATTTGGGACATGGTTTGACCCCCTTAGGAAAGTGCTATCATCATGAAACGTTCAGATCAATTACAACTAAATAGATTCTACCTTCCTGTAACATTGCAGCCTTATTGGACCTTGTTTTCACACAAATGAACCCAGAATGATGTGAAATTGTGCTTAGTTTAGCATAATTCTGGGTGCCATTTAAAAACCATAAGTGCTAATGGCTCCATTCCTTTTTGAGGTTGTAGGGGATGTTGATTGGAGTACACTAAAACAAACGTGATTTCTCTAGGACATTCAGAAGCCAAGTTATAAGCCCACAAATGTGTAACTGGACTACTTCTTTAAATTGACACCAGATCCGGTGACATTTGGGACATGGTTTAACCCCCTTAGGAAAGTGCTATCATCATGAAACGTTCAGATCATTACAACTCAATAGATTCTACATTCCTGTAACGTTTCAGCCTGATTGGACCTTGTTTTCACACAAATGAACCCAGAATGATGTGAAATTGTGCTTCGTGCAACATAATTCTGGGTGCCATTTACAAACCATAAGTGCTAAAGACTCCATTCCTTTTTGTGGTTGTAGGGGCTGTTGATTGGAGTACACTAAAACA
Organism: Nothobranchius furzeri; assembly: GCF_043380555.1. Lineage (NCBI taxonomy): Eukaryota > Metazoa > Chordata > Actinopteri > Cyprinodontiformes > Nothobranchiidae > Nothobranchius > Nothobranchius furzeri. Next base: position 11,028,214 of record NC_091751.1, on the reverse strand, counting down.
AACCTGACCTCTCTAGGACATTCAGAAGCCAAGTTATAAGCCCACAAAGGTGTAACTGGACTACTTCTTTAAAGTGACACCAGGCCCGGTGACCTTTGGGACATGGTTTTACCCCCTATAGGAATGTGCGATCATCTTGAAACGTTCAGATCACTTACAACTCAATAGATTCTACCTTCTTGTAGCGTTTCAGCCTGATTGGACCTTTTTTTCACACAAATGGACCCAGAATGATGTGAAATTGTGCTTCGTGCAACATAATTCTGGGTGCCATTTACAAACCTTAAGTCCTAATGACTCCATTCCTTTTTGTGGTTGTAGGGGCTGTTGATTGGAGTACACTAAAACAAACCTGATCTCTCTAGGGCATTCAGAAGCCAAGTTATAAGCCCACAAATGTGTAACTGAACTACTTCTTTAAATTGACACCAGATCCGGTGACCTTTGGGACATGGTTTGACCCCCTTAGGAAAGTGCTATCATCATGAAACGTTCAGATCACTTACAACTCAATAGATTCTACCTTCCTGTAACGTTTCAGCCTGATTGGACCTTGTTTTCACACAAATGAACACAGAATGATGTGAAATTGTGCTTTGTCCAACATAATTCTGGGTGCCATTTACAAACCATAAGTGCTAATGACTCCATTCCTTTTTGTGGTTGTAGGGGCTTTTGATTGGAGTACACTAAAACAAACCTAACCTCTCTAGGACATTCAGAAGCCAAGTTATAAGCCCACAAAGGTGTAACTGGACTACTTCTTTAAAGTGACACCTTGCCCGGTGACATTTGGGACATGGTTTGACCCCCTTAGGAAAGTGCTATCATCATGAAACGTTCAGATCAATTACAACTAAATAGATTCTACCTTCCTGTAACATTTCAGCCTTATTGGACCTTGTTTTCACACAAATGAACCCAGAATGATGTGAAATTGTGCTTAGTTTAGCATAATTCTGGGTGCCATTTAAAAACCATAAGTGCTAATGACTCCATTCCTTTTTGAGGTTGTAGGGGATGTTGATTGGAGTACACTAAAACAAACGTGATTTCTGTAGGACATTCAGAAGCCAAGTTATAAGCCCACAAATGTGTAACTGGACTACTTCTTTAAATTGACACCAGATCCGGTGACATTTGGGACATGGTTTAACCCCCTTAGGAAAGTGCTATCATCATGAAACGTTCAGATCACTTACAACTCAATAGATTCTACATTCCTGTAACGTTTCAGCCTGATTGGACCTTGTTTTCACACAAATGAACCCAGAATGATGTGAAATTGTGCTTCGTGCAACATAATTCTGGGTGCCATTTACAAACCATAAGTGCTAAAGACTCCATTCCTTTTTGTGGTTGTAGGGGCTGTTGATTGGAGTACACTAAAACAAACCTGACCTCTCTAGGACATTCAGAAGCCAAGTTATAAGCCCACAAAGGTGTAACTGGACTACTTCTTTAAAGTGACACCAGGCCCGGTGACCTTTGGGACATGGTTTTACCCCCTATAGGAATGTGCGATCATCTTGAAACGTTCAGATCACTTACAACTCAATAGATTCTACCTTCTTGTAGCGTTTCAGCCTGATTGGACCTTTTTTTCACACAAATGGACCCAGAATGATGTGAAATTGTGCTTCGTGCAACATAATTCTGGGTGCCATTTACAAACCTTAAGTCCTAATGACTCCATTCCTTTTTGTGGTTGTAGGGGCTGTTGATTGGAGTACACTAAAACAAACCTGATCTCTCTAGGGCATTCAGAAGCCAAGTTATAAGCCCACAAATGTGTAACTGAACTACTTCTTTAAATTGACACCAGATCCGGTGACCTTTGGGACATGGTTTGACCCCCTTAGGAAAGTGCTATCATCATGAAACGTTCAGATCACTTACAACTCAATAGATTCTACCTTCCTGTAACGTTTCAGCCTGATTGGACCTTGTTTTCACACAAATGGACCCAGAATGATGTGAAATTGGGCTTCGTGCAACATAATTCTGGGTGCCATTTACAAACCATAAGTGCTAATGACTCCATTCCTTTTTGTAGTTGTAGGGGCTGTTGATTGGAGTACATTAAAACAAACCTGATCTCTCTAGGACATTCCGAAGCCAAGTTATAAGCTCACAAATGTGTAACTGGACTGCTTCTTTAAATTGACACCAGATCCGGTGACCTTTGGGACATGGTTTGACCCCCTTAGGAAAGTGCTATCATCATGAAACGTTCAGATCACTTACAACTCAATAGATTCTACCTTCCTGTAACGTTTCAGCCTGATTGGACCTTGTTTTCACACAAATGAACCCAGAATGATGTGAAATTGTGCTTCGTGCAACATAATTCTGGGTGCCATTTAAAAACCATAAGTGCTAATGACTCCATTCCTTTTTGTGGTTGTAGGGGCTTTTGATTGGAGTACACTAAAACAAACCTAACCTCTCTAGGACATTCAGAAGCCAAGTTATAAGCCCACAAAGGTGTAACTGGACTACTTCTTTAAAGTGACACCAGGCCCGGTGACCTTTGGGACATGGTTTTACCCCCTATAGGAATGTGCGATCATCATGAAACGTTCAGATCACTTACAACTCAATAGATTCTACCTTCTTGTAGTGTTTCAGCCTGATTGGACCTTGTTTTCACACAAATGGACCCAGAATGATGTGAAATTGTGCTTCGTGCAACATAATTTGGGTGCCATTTACAAACCATAAGTGCTAATGACTCCATTCCTTTTTGTGGTTGTAGGGGCTGTTGATTGGAGTACATTAAAACAAACCTGATCTCTCTAGGACATTAGGAAGCCAAGTTATAAGCCCACAAATGTGTAACTGGACTACTTCTTTAAATTGACACCAGATCCGGTGACCTTTGGGACATGGTTTGACCCCCTTAGGAAAGTGCTATCATCATGAAACAATCAGATCACTTACAAATCAATAGATTCTACCTTCCTGTAACGTTTCAGCCTGATTGGACCTTGTTTTCACACAAATGGACCCAGAATGAAGTGAAATTGTGCTTCGTGCAACATAATTCTGGGTGCCATTTACAAACCATAAGTGCTAAAGACTCCATTCCTTTTTGTGGTTGTAGGGGCTGTTGATTGGAGTACACTAAAACAAACCTGACCTCTCTAGGACATTCAGAAGCCAAGTTATAAGTCCACAAAGGTGTAACTGGACTACTTCTTTAAAGTGACACCAGGCCCGGTGACCTTTGGGACATGGTTTTACCCCCTATAGGAATGTGCGATCATCTTGAAACGTTCAGATCACTTACAACTCAATAGATTCTACCTTCTTGTAGCGTTTCAGCCTGATTGGACCTTTTTTTCACACAAATGGACCCAGAATGATGTTAAATTGTGCTTCGTGCAACATAATTCTGGGTGCCATTTACAAACCTTAAGTCCTAATGACTCCATTCCTTTTTGTGGTTGTAGGGGCTGTTGATTGGAGTACACTAAAACAAACCTGATCTCTCTAGGGCATTCAGAAGCCAAGTTATAAGCCCACAAATGTGTAACTGAACTACTTCTTTAAATTGACACCAGATCCGGTGACCTTTGGGACATGGTTTGACCCCCTTAGGAAAGTGCTATCATCATGAAACGTTCAGATCACTTACAACTCAATAGATTCTACCTTCCTGTAACGTTTCAGCCTGATTGGACCTTGTTTTCACACAAATGGACCCAGAATGATGTGAAATTGGGCTTCGTGCAACATAATTCTGGGTGCCATTTACAAACCATAAGTGCTAATGACTCCATTCCTTTTTGTAGTTGTAGGGGCTGTTGATTGGAGTACATTAAAACAAACCTGATCTCTCTAGGACATTCCGAAGCCAAGTTATAAGCTCACAAATGTGTAACTGGACTGCTTCTTTAAATTGACACCAGATCCGGTGACCTTTGGGACATGGTTTGACCCCCTTAGGAAAGTGCTATCATTATGAAACGTTCAGATCACTTACAACTCAATAGATTCTACCTTCCTGTAACGTTTCAGCCTGATTGGACCTTGTTTTCACACAAATGAACCCAGAATGATGTGAAATTGTGCTTCGTGCAACATAATTCTGGGTGCCATTTAAAAACCATAAGTGCTAATGACTCCATTCCTTTTTGTGGTTGTAGGGGCTTTTGATTGGAGTACACTAAAACAAACCTAACCTCTCTAGGACATTCAGAAGCCAAGTTATAAGCCCACAAAGGTGTAACTGAACTACTTCTTTAAAGTGACACCAGGCCCGGTGACCTTTGGGACATGGTTTTACCCCCTATAGGAATGTGCGATCATCATGAAACGTTCAGATCACTTACAACTCAATAGATTCTACCTTCTTGTAGTGTTTCAGCCTGATTGGACCTTGTTTTCACACAAATGGACCCAGAATGATGTGAAATTGTGCTTCGTGCAACATAATTTGGGTGCCATTTACAAACCATAAGTGCTAATGACTCCATTCCTTTTTGTGGTTGTAGGGGCTGTTGATTGGAGTACATTAAAACAAACCTGATCTCTCTAGGACATTAGGAAGCCAAGTTATAAGCCCACAAATGTGTAACTGGACTACTTCTTTAAATTGACACCAGATCCGGTGACCTTTGGGACATGGTTTGACCCCCTTAGGAAAGTGCTATCATCATGAAACAATCAGATCACTTACAAATCAATAGATTCTACCTTCCTGTAACGTTTCAGCCTGATTGGACCTTGTTTTCACACAAATGGACCCAGAATGAAGTGAAATTATGCTTCGTGCAACATAATTCTGGGTGCCATTTACAAACCATAAGTGCTAATGACTCCATTCCTTTTTGTGGTTGTAGGGGCTGTCGATTGGAGCACATTAAAACAAACCTGATCTCTCTAGGACATTCAGAAGCCAAGTTATAAGCCCACAAATGTGTAACTGGACTACTTCTTTAAATTGACACCAGATCCGGTGACCTTTGGGACATGGTTTGACCCCCTTAGGAAAGTGCTATCATCATGAAGCGTTCAGATCACTTACAACTCAATAGATTCTACCTTCCTGTAACGTTTCAGCCCTATTTGGACCTTGTTTTCACACAAATGAACCCAGAATGATGTGAAATTGTGCTTCGTGCAACATAATTCTGGGTGCCATTTAAAAACCATAAGTGCTAATGACTCCATTCCTTTTTGTGGTTGTAGGGGCTTTTGATTGTAGTACACTAAAACAAACCTAACCTCTCTAGGACATTAAGAAGCCAAGTTATAAGCCTTCAGAGAGTACAGACGCTTTTTTCTCAGCTCCCTTATCGGCTTCCCCAAGGCTCTTGTCCTGTCTGCCTACAGAGCACTTCTCTGCATTTCTCCTGAAACCACTACTCTTTTTTTTGGAAATATGGACTTAATTAATTGGTCATTCAACGTGATTGACAAAATTTTCTCTACGATGAGAACGGAGAAGGGGGCTCCCACCTGTCCCGAGGGGACATTCGCATCGGGATATGCACTCGATTCTTGGGAGGTCTGGCGAATCGTGTGCCTCTCTCAGCTGTCCATCGAGGACGTGGAAGATTTGTGGATATTCGGCCTAATGATCAGTGGATTTCTTCTTATTGGAGTGGGAGGATATCTGGTTTTCTGGAAATTTGGGAAGACGGGAGCGATTGGAGTGCGACCCGTACCCACGGAATATGCCGCTCGTGCGGTGACCTCACAGACTGGGACGTTACTCGAGGTGAACCGTAAGCTGGACAATGTCCTTGCGGCGTTGCCTGTGTTAGTGCGCAAGATGGATTTGATCTTGGAGAGGGTCGCCGGACGATGCGGGGATGTGGAATGTAATATTGGCTTCACTGGTGGACATGAATGACCACTTAGAGACTACAAGACGGAGGGGAAGATTATCTCTGTCTTCCCTAAACAAAGTTATGTTTATCCCTATCTGACGCCATAGCAGCCTCTCAAGGCTGCCTCAACACACCCCCACAAAAGGAGGAATGCCGACAGATGCTGTGTCCCGACCTTCACCCTCTCCCTTCAGGCTGACATGTCTGCAGGGCCTCAATGCGCTCTCTGTTCCTTATCTCTCCCTCCCACCTGTTGTTCTGCAGCTGGTCGATGCGCCGCAGTGGCAGCTCCCATTGGAGGCTTCAGGATCCCGCCCACCCCCACCTCCCCATTGGACTCTGATGTTGTACACGTGCTGTCTGTGCTTCCATGTCGGGTGTTTTTTTTGCATTGGAGTGCTACACCCTGCTGGTGTAACCCTGTTAATGCCTTTTTTTCCCCTCCCTGAACTTTCCTCATGTAACACCCTTTTCATCTAACTATTAAGGTAGCGCGACTCATGTTGCAAAAGACCGCAGTCACCAATTCTTGTTATGTGTCTTACCCACGTATGTCTGATCTTTGAATTGTGTGTGCTGAAACTGAATTTCATTTCTCTGTATGTCCTGCACATGTGGAGAATATGACAATAAATGACTCTTGACTCTTGACTCTTGACTCTTGTCTCTTGACTCTTGACTCTTGACAAAGGTGTAACTGGACTACTTCTTTAAAGTGACACCAGGCCTGGTGACATTTGGGACATGGTTTGACCCCCTTAGGAAAGTGCTATCATCATGAAACGTTCAGATCACTTACAACTCAATAGATTCTACCTTCCTGTAACGTTTCAGCCTGATTGGACCTTGTTTTCACACAAATGAACCCAGAATGATGTGAAATTGTGCTTAGTTTAGCATAATTCTGGGTGCCATTTAAAAACCATAAGTGCTAATGACTCCATTCCTTTTTGAGGTTGTAGGGGCTGTTGATTGGAGTACACTAAAACAAACCTGATCTCTCTAGGACATTCAGAAGCCAAGTTATAAGCCCACAAATGTGTAACTGGACTACTTCTTTAAATTGACACCAGATCCGGTGACCTTTGGGACATGGTTTGACCCCCTTAGGAAAGAGCGATCATCATGAAACGTTCAGATCACTTACAACTCAATAGATTCTACCTTCCTGTAACGTTTCAGCCTGATTGGACCTTGTTTTCACACAAATGAACCCAGAATGATGTGAAATTGTGCTTCGTGCAACATAATTCTGGGTGCCATTTACAAACCATAAGTGCTAATGACTCCATTCCTTTTTGTGGTTGTAGGGGCTGTTGATTGGAGTACACTAAAACAAACCTGACCTCTCTAGGACATTCAGAAGCCAAGTTATAAGCCCACAAAGGTGTAACTGGACTACTTCTTTAAAGTGACACCAGGCCCGGTGACCTTTGGGACATGGTTTTACCCCCTATAGGAATGTGCGATCATCTTGAAACGTTCAGATCACTTACAACTCAATAGATTCTACCTTCTTGTAGCGTTTCAGCCTGATTGGACCTTGTTTTCACACAAATGGACCCAGAATGATGTGAAATTGTGCTTCGTGCAAAATAATTCTGGGTGCCATTTACAAACCTTAAGTCCGAATGACTCCATTCCTTTTTGTGGTTGTAGGGGCTGTTGATTGGAGTACACTAAAACAAACCTGATCTCTCTAGGACATTCAGAAGCCAAGTTATAAGCCCACAAATGTGTAACTGGACTAATTCTTTAAATTGACACCAGATCCGGTGACCTTTGGGACATGGTTGGACCCCCTTAGGAAAGTGCTATCATCATGAAACGTTCAGATCACTTACAACTCAATAGATTCTACCTTCCTGTAACATTTCAGCCTGATTGGACCTTGTTTTCACACAATTGGACCCAGAATGAAGTGAAATTGTGCTTCGTGCAACATAATTCTGGGTGCCATTTACAAACCATAAGTGCTAATGACTCCATTCCTTTTTGTGGTTGTAGGGGCTGTTGACTGAAGTGCATTAAAACAAACCTGATCTCTCTAGGACATTCAGAAGCCAAGTTATAAGCCCACAAATGTGTAACTGGACTACTTCTTTAAATTGACACCAGATCCGGTGACCTTTGGGACATGGTTTGACCCCCTTAGGAAAGTGCTATCATCATGAAACGTTCAGATCACTTACAACTCAATAGATTCTACCTTCTTGTAGTGTTTCAGCCTGACTGGACCTTGTTTTCACACAAATGGACCCAGAATGATGTGAAATTGTGCTTCGTGCAACATAATTTGGGTGCCATTTACAAACCATAAGTGCTAATGACTCCATTCCTTTTTGTGGTTGTAGGGGCTGTTGATTGGAGTACACTAAAACAAACCTGATCTCTCTAGGACATTAGGAAGCCAAGTTATAAGCCCACAAATGTGTAACTGGACTACTTCTTTAAATTGACACCAGATCCGGTGACCTTTGGGACATGGTTTGACCCCCTTAGGAAAGTGCTATCATCATGAAACAATCAGATCACTTACAAATCAATAGATTCTACCTTCCTGTAACGTTTCAGCCTGATTGGACCTTGTTTTCACACAAATGGACCCAGAATGAAGTGAAATTATGCTTCGTGCAACATAATTCTGGGTGCCATTTACAAACCATAAGTGCTAATGACTCCATTCCTTTTTGTGGTTGTAGGGGCTGTTGATGGGAGCACATTAAAACAAACCTGATCTCTCTAGGACATTCAGAAGCCAAGTTATAAGCCCACAAATGTGTAACTGGACTACTTCTTTAAATTGACACCAGATCCGGTGACCTTTGGGACATGGTTTGACCCCCTTAGGAAAGTGCTATCATCATGAAGCGTTCAGATCACTTACAACTCAATAGATTCTACCTTCCTGTAACGTTTCAGCCTGATTGGACCTTGTTTTCACACAAATGAACCCAGAATGATGTGAAATTGTGCTTCGTGCAACATAATTTTGGGTGCCATTTACAAACCATAAGTGCTAATGTCTCCATTCCTTTTTGTGGTTGTAGGGGCTTTTGATTGGAGTACACTAAAACAAACCTAACCTCTCTAGGACATTAAGAAGCCAAGTTATAAGCCTTCAGAGAGTACAGACGCTTTTTTCTCAGCTCCCTTATCGGCTTCCCCAAGGCTCTTGTCCTGTCTGCCTACAGAGCACTTCTCTGCATTTCTCCTGAAACCACTACTCTTTTTTTTGGAAATATGGACTTAATTAATTGGTCATTCAACGTGATTGACAAAATTTTCTCTACGATGAGAACGGAGAAGGGGGCTCCCACCTGTCCCGAGGGGACATTCGCATCGGGATATGCACTCGATTCTTGGGAGGTCTGGCGAATCGTGTGCCTCTCTCAGCTGTCCATCGAGGACGTGGAAGATTTGTGGATATTCGGCCTAATGATCACTGGATTTCTTCTGATTGGAGTGGGAGGATATCTGGTTTTCTGGAAATTTGGGAAGACGGGAGCGATTGGAGTGCGACCCGTACCCACGGAATGTGCCGCTCGTGCGGTGACCTCACAGACTGGGACGTTACTCGAGGTGAACCGTAAGCTGGACAATGTCCTTGCGGCGTTGCCTGTGTTAGTGCGCAAGATGGATTTGATCTTGGAGAGGGTCGCCGGACGATGCGGGGATGTGGAATGTAAAATTGGCTTCACTGGTGGACATGAATGACCACTTAGAGACTACAAGACGGAGGGGAAGATTATCTCTGTCTTCCCTAAACAAAGTTATGTTTATCCCTATCTGACGCCATAGCAGCCTCTCAAGGCTGCCTCAACACACCCCCACAAAAGGAGGAATGCCGACAGATGCTGTGTCCCGACCTTCACCCTCTCCCTTCAGGCTGACATGTCTGCAGGGCCTCAATGCGCTCTCTGTTCCTTATCTCTCCCTCCCACCTGTTGTTCTGCAGCTGGTCGATGCGCCGCAGTGGCAGCTCCCATTGGAGGCTTCAGGATCCCGCCCACCCCCACCTCCCCATTGGACTCTGATGTTGTACACGTGCTGTCTGTGCTTCCATGTCGGGTGTTTTTTTTGCATTGGAGTGCTACACCCTGCTGGTGTAACCCTGTTAATGCCTTTTTTTCCCCCTCCCTGAACTTTCCTCATGTAACACCCTTTTCATCTAACTATTAAGGTAGCGCGACTCATGTTGCGAATGACCGCAGTCACCAATTCTTGTTATGTGTCTTACCCACGTATGTCTGATCTTTGAATTGTGTGTGCTGAAACTGAATTTCATTTCTCTGTATGTCCTGCACATGTGGAGAATATGACAATAAATGACTCTTGACTCTTGACTCTTGACTCTTGTCTCTTGACTCTTGACTCTTGACAAAGGTGTAACTGGACTACTTCTTTAAAGTGACACCAGGCCTGGTGACATTTGGGACATGGTTTGACCCCCTTAGGAAAGTGCTATCATCATGAAACGTTCAGATCACTTACAACTCAATAGATTCTACCTTCCTGTAACGTTTCAGCCTGATTGGACCTTGTTTTCACACAAATGAACCCAGAATGATGTGAAATTATGCTTCGTGCAACATAATTCTGGGTGCCATTTACAAACCATAAGTGCTAATGACTCCATTCCTTTTTGTGGTTGTAGGGGCTGTTGATTGGAGTACACTAAAACAAACCTGACCTCTCTAGGACATTCAGAAGCCAAGTTATAAGCCCACAAAGGTGTAACTGGACTACTTCTTTAAAGTGACACCAGGCCCGGTGACCTTTGGGACATGGTTTGACCCCCTATAGGAATGTGCGATCATCATGAAACGTTCAGATCACTTACAACTCAATAGATTCTACCTTCTTGTAACGTTTCAGCCTGATTGGACCTTGTTTTCACACAAATGAACCCAGAATGATGTGAAATTGTGCTTCGTGCAACATAATTCTGGGTGCCATTTACAAACCTTAAGTCCGAATGACTCCATTCCTTTTTGTGGTTGTAGGGAATGTTGATTGGAGTACACTAAAACAAACCTGATCTCTCTAGGACATTCAGAAGCCAAGTTATAAGCCCACAAATGTGTAACTGGACTAATTCTTTAAATTGACACCAGATCCGGTGACCTTTGGGACATGGTTGGACCCCCTTAGGAAAGTGCTATCATCATGAAACGTTCAGATCACTTACAACTCAATAGATTCTACCTTCCTGTAACATTTCAGCCTGATTGGACCTTGTTTTCACACAATTGGACCCAGAATGAAGTGAAATTGTGCTTCGTGCAACATAATTCTGGGTGCCATTTACAAACCATAAGTGCTAATGACTCCAGTCCTTTTTGTGGTTGTAGGGGCTGTTGACTGAAGTGCATTAAAACAAACCTGATCTCTCTAGGACATTCAGAAGCCAAGTTATAAGCCCACAAATGTGTAACTGGACTACTTCTTTAAATTGACACCAGATCCGGTGACCTTTGGGACATGGTTTGACCCCCTTAGGAAAGTGCTATCATCATGAAACGTTCAGATCACTTAAAACTCAATAGATTCTACCTTCCTGTAACGTTTCAGCCTGATTGGACCTTGTTTTCACACAAATGAACCCAGAATGATGTGAAATTGTGCTTAGTGCAGCATCATTCTGGGTGCCAATTACAAACCATGAGTGCTAATGATTCCATTCCTTTTTGTGGTTGTAGGGGCTTTGATTGGAGTACACTAAAACAAACCTAACCTCTCTAGGACATTCAGAAGCCAAGTTATAAGCCCACAAAGGTGTAACTGGACTACTTCTTTAAAGTGACACCAGGCCCGGTGACCTTTGGGACATGGTTTTACCCCCTATAGGAATGTGCGATCATTTTGAAACGTACAGATCACTTACAACTCAATAGATTCTACCTTCTTGTAGCGTTTCAGCCTGATTGGACCTTGTTTTCACACAAATGGACCCAGAATGATGTGAAATTGTGCTTCGTGCAACATAATTCTGGGTGCCATTTACAAACCATAAGTGCTAATGACTCCATTCCTTTATGTGGTTGTAGGGGCTGTTGATTGGAGTACATTAAAACAAACCTGATCTCTCTAGGACATTCAGAAGCCAAGTTATAAGCCCACAAATGTGTAACTGGACTACTTCTTTAAATTGACACCAGATCCGGTGACCTTTGGGACATGGTTTGACACCCTTAGGAAAGTGCTATCATCATGAAACGTTCAGATCACTTACAACTCAATAGATTCTACCTTCCTGTAACATTTCAGCCTGATTGGACCTTGTTTTCACACAAATGAACCCAGAATGATGTGAAATTGTGCTTCGTGCAACATAATTCTGGGTGCCATTTACAAACCATAAGTGCTATTGACTCCATTCCTTTTTGTGGTTGTAGGGGCTGTTGATTGGAGTACATTAAAACAAACCTGATCTCTCTAGGACATTCAGAAGCCAAGTTATAAGCCCACAAAGGTGTAACTGGACTACTTCTTTAAAGTGACACCAGGTCCGGTGACCTTTGGGACATGGTTTGACCCCCTTAGGAAAGTTCTATCATCATGAAACGTTCAGATCACTTAAAACTCAATAGATTCTACCTTCTTGTAGCGTTTCAGCCTGATTAGACCTTGTTTTCACACAAATGAACCCAGAATGATGTGAAATTGTGCTTCGTGCAACATAATTCTGGGTGCCATTTACAAACCATAAGTGCTAATGACTCCATTCCTTTTTGTGGTTGTAGGGGCGGTTGATTGAAGTACATTAAAACAAACCTGATCTCTCTAGGACATTCAGAAGCCAAGTTATAAGCCCACAAAGGTGTAACTGGACTACTTCTTTAAATTGACACCAGATCCGGTGACCTTTGGGACATGGTTTGACCCCCTTAGGAAAGTGCTATCATCATGAAACGTTCAGATCGCTTACAACTCAATAGATTCTACCTTCCTGTAACATTTCAGCCTTATTGGACCTTGTTTTCACACAAATGAACCCATAATGATGTGAAATTGTGCTTCGTGCAACATAATTCTGGGTGCCATTTAAAAACCATAAGTGCTAATGACTCCATTCCTCTTTGAGGTTGTAGGGGCTGTTGATTGGAGTACACTAAAACAAACCTGATCTCTCTAGGACATTCAGAAGCCAAGTTATAAGACCTCAAAGGTGTAACTGGACTACTTCTTTAAAGTGACACCAGGCCCGGTGACTTTTGAGACATGGCTTGACCCCCTATAGGAATGTGCGATCATAATGAAACGTTCAGATCACTTACAACTCAATAGATTCTACCTTCTTGTAGCGTTTCAGCCTGATTGGACCTTGTTTTCACACAAATGGACCCAGAATGATGTGAAATTGTGCTTAGTGCAGCATAATTCTGGGTGCCATTTAAAAACCATAAGTGCTAATGACTCCATTCCTTTTTGAGGTTGTAGGGGATGTTGATTGGAGTACACTAAAACAAACCTGATCTCTCTAGGACATTCAGAAGCCAAGTTATAAGCCCACAAATGTGTAACTGGACTACTTCTTTAAATTGACACCAGATCCGGTGACCTTTGGGACATGGTTTGACCCCGTTAGGAAAGTGCTATCATCATGAAATGTTCAGATCACTTACAACTCAATAGATTCTACCTTCCTGTAACGTTTCAGCCTGATTGGACCTTGTTTTCACACAAATGAACCCAGAATGATGTGAAATTGTGCTTCGTGCAACATAATTCTGGGTGCCATTTACAAACCAAAAGTGCTATTGACTCCATTCCTTTTTGTGGTTGTAGGGGCTGTTGATTGGAGTACATTAAAACAAACCTGATCTCTAGGACATTCAGAAGCCAAGTTAAAAGCCCACAAAGGTGTAACTGGACTACTTCTTTAAAGTGACACCAGGTCCGGTGACCTTTGGGACATGGTTTGACCCCCTTAGGAAAGTTCTATCATAATGAAACGTTCAGATCACTTACAACTCAATAGATTCTACCTTCTTGTAGCGTTTCAGCCTGATTGGACCTTGTTTTCACACAAATGAACCCAGAATGATGTGAAATTGTGCTTCGTGCAACATAATTCTGGGTGCCATTTACAAACCATAAGTGCTAATGACTCCATTCCTTTTTGTGGTTGTAGGGGCGGTTGATTGAAGTACATTAAAACAAACCTGATCTCTCTAGGACATTCAGAAGCCAAGTTATAAGCCCACAAAGGTGTAACTGGACTACTTCTTTAAATTGACACCAGATCCGGTGACCTTTGGGACATGGTTTGACCCCCTTAGGAAAGTGCTATCATCATGAAACGTTCAGATCGCTTACAACTCAATAGATTCTACCTTCCTGTAACATTTCAGCCTTATTGGACCTTGTTTTCACACAAATGAACCCATAATGATGTGAAATTGTGCTTCGTGCAACATAATTCTGGGTGCCATTTAAAAACCATAAGTGCTAATGACTCCATTCCTTTTTGAGGTTGTAGGGGCTCTTGATTGGAGTACACTAAAACAAACCTGATCTCTCTAGGACATTCAGAAGCCAAGTTATAAGACCTCAAAGGTGTAACTGGACTACTTCTTTAAAGTGACACCAGGCCCGGTGACTTTTGAGACATGGTTTGACCCCCTATAGGAATGTGCGATCATAATGAAACGTTCAGATCACTTACAACTCAATAGATTCTACCTTCTTGTAGCGTTTCAGCCTGATTGGACCTTGTTTTCACACAAATGGACCCAGAATGATGTGAAATTGTGCTTCGTGCAACATAATTCTGGGTGCCATTTAAAAACCATAAGTGCTAACGACTCCATTCCTTTTTGTGGTTGTAGGGGCTGTTGATTGGAGAACACTAAAACAAACCTAACCTCTCTAGGACATTCAGAAGCCAAGTTATAAGCCCACAAAGGTGTAACTGGACTACTTCTTTAAAGTGACACCAGGCCCGGTGACCTTTGGGACATGGTTTTACCCCATAAAGGAATGTGCGATCATCTTGAAACGTTCAGATCACTTACAACTCAATAGATTCTACTTTCTTGTAGCGTTTCAGCCTGATTGGACCTTGTTTTCACACAAATGGACCCAGAATGATGTGAAATTGTGCTTCGTGCAACATAATTCTGGGTGCCATTTACAAACCTTAAGTGCTAATGACTCCATTCCTTTTTGTGGTTGTAGGGGCTGTTGAATGGAGTACACTAAAACAAACCTGATCTCTCTAGGACATTCAGAAGCCAAGTTATAAGCCCACAAAGGTGTAACTGGACTACTTCTTTAAAGTGACACCAGATCCGGTGACCTTTGGGACATGGTTTTACCCCCTATAGGAATGTGCGATCATCTTGAAACGTTCAAATCACTTACAACTCAATAGATTCTACCTTCTTGTAGCGTTTCAGCCTGATTGGACCTTGTTTTCACACAAATGGACCCAGAATGATGTGAAATTGTGCTTCGTGCAACGTCATTCTGGGTGCCATTTACAAACCTTAAGTGCTAATGACTCCATTCCTTTTTGTGGTTGTAGGGGCTGTTGATTGGAGTACAATAAAACAAACCTGATCTCTCTAGGACATTCAGAAGCCAAGTTATAAGCCCACAAATGTGTAACTGGACTACTTCTTTAAATTGACACCAGATCCGGTGACCTTTGGGACATGGTTTGACCCCCTTAGGAAAGTGCTATCCTTATGAAACGTTCAGATCACTTACAACACAATAGATTCTACCTTCCTGTAACGTTTCAGCCTGATTGGACCTTGTTTTCACACAAATAAACCCAGAATGATGTGAAATTGTGCTTCGTGCAACATAATTCTGGGTGCCATTTAAAAACCATAAGTGCTAATGACTCCATTCCTTTTTGTGGTTGTAGGGGCTGTTGATTGGAGTATACTAAAACAAACCTGATCTCTCCAGGACATTCAGAAGCCAAGTTATAAGCCCACAAAGGTGTAACTGGACTACTTATTTAAATGGACGTCAGATCCGGTGACCTTTGGGACATGGTTTGACCCCCTTAGGAAAGCGCTATCATCATGAAACGTTCAGATCACTTACAACTCAATAGATTCTACCTTCCTGTAACGTTTCAGCCTGATTGGACCTTGTTTTCACACAAATGCACCCAGAATGATGTGAAATTGTGCTTCGTGCAACATAATTCTGGGTGCCATTTAAAAACCATAAGTGCTAATGACTCCATTCCTTGTTGAGGTTGTAGGGGCTGTTGATTGGAGTACACTAAAACAAACCTGATCTCTCTAGGACATTCAGAAGCCAAGTTATAAGCCCTCAAAGGTGTACCTGGACTACTTCTTTAAAGTGACACCAGGCCCGGTGACCTTTGGGACATGGTTTTACCCACTATAGGAATGTTCGATCATCTTGAAACGTTCAGATCACTTACAACTCAATAGATTCTACCTTCTTGTAGCGTTTCAGCCTGATTGGACCTTGTTTTCACACAAATGGACCCAGAATGATGTGGATTTGTGCTTCATGCAACATAATTCTGGGTGCCATTTACAAACCTTAAGTGCTAATGACTCCATTCCTTTTTGTGGTTGTAGGGGCTGTTGATTGGAGTACACTAAAACAAACCTAACCTCTCTAGGACATTCAGAAGCCAAGTTATAAGCCAACAAAGGTGTAACTGGACTACTTCTTTAAAGTGACACCAGGCCCGGTGACCTTTGGGACATGGTTTGACCCCCTTAGGAAAGTGCTATCATCATGAAACATTCAGATCACTTACAACTCCATAGATTCTACCTTCATGTAACGTTTCAGCCTGATTGGACCTTGTTTTCACACAAATTAACCCAGAATGATGTGAAATTGTGCTTCGTGCAACATAATTCTGGGTGCCATTTAAAAACCATAAGTGCTAATGACTCCATTCCTTTTTGTGGTTGTAGGGGATGTTGATTGTTGTATACTAAAACAAACCTGATCTCTCTAGGACATTCAGAAGCCAAGTTATAAGCCCTCAAAGGTGTAACTGGACTACTTCTTTAAAGTGACACCAGCTCCGGTGACCTTTGGGACATGGTTTTACCCCCTATAGGAATGTGGGATCATCTTGAAACGTTCAGATCACTTACAACTCAATAGATTCTACCTTCTTGTAGCGTTTCAGCCTGATTGGACCTTGTTTTCACACAAATGGACCCAGAATGATGTGAAATTGTGCTTCGTGCAACATAATTCTGGGCGCCATTTACAAACCTTAGGTGCTAATGACTCCATTCCTTTGTGTGGTTGTAGGGAATGTTGATTGGAGTACACTAAAACAAACCTAACCTCTCTAGGACATTCAGAAGCCAGGTTATAAGCCCACAAAGGTGTAACTGGACTACTTCTTTAAAGTGACACCAGGCCCGGTGACCTTTGGGACATGGTTTGACCCCCTTAGGAAAGTGCTATCATCATGAAACGTTCAGATCACTTACAACTCAATAGATTCTACCTGCTTGAAGCGTTTCAGCCTGATTGGACCTTGTTTTCACACAAATGAACCCAGAATGATGTGAAATTGTGCTTCGTGCAACATAATTCTGGGTGCCATTTACAAACCATAAGTGCTAATGACTCCATTCCTTTTTGTGGTTGTAGGGGCTGTTGATTGGAGTATACTAAAACAAACCTGATCTCTCTAAGACATTCAGAAGCCAAGTTATAAGCCCACAAATGTGTAACTGGACTACTTCTTTAAATTGACACCAGATCCGGTGACCTTTGGGACATGGTTTGACCCCCTTAGGAAAGTGCTATCATGATGAAACGTTCAGATCACTTACAACTCAATAGATTCTACCTTCCTGTAACGTTTCAGCCTGATTGGACCTTGTTTTCACACAAATGAACCCAGAATGATGTGAAATTGTGCTTCGTGCAACATAAATCTGCGTGCCATTTAAAAACCAAAAGTGCTAATGACTTCATTCCTTTTTGTGGTTGTAGCGGCTATTGATTGGAGTATACTAAAACAAACCTGATCTCTCTAGGACATCCAGAAGCCAAGTTATAAACCCACAAATGTGTAACTGGACTACTTTAAATTGACACCAGATCCGGTGACCTTTGGGACATGGTTTGACCCCCTTAGGAAAGTGCTATCATGATGAAACGTTCAGATCACTTACAACTCAATAGATTCTACCTTCCTGTAACGTTTCAGCCTGATTGGACCTTGTTTTCACACAAATGAACCCAGAATGATGTGAAATTGTGCTTCGTGCAACATAATTCTGGGTGCCATTTAAAAACCATAAGTGCTAATGACTCCATTCCTTTTTGTGGTTGTAGGGGCTGTTGACTGGAGTATACTAAAACAAACCTGGTCTCTCTAGGACATTCAGAAGCCAAGTTATAAGCCCTCAAAGGTGTAACTGGACTACTTCTTTAAAGTGACACCAGGCCCGGTGACATTTGGAACATGGTTTTACCCCCTATAGGATTGTGTGATCATCTTGAAACGTTCAGATCACTTACAACTCAATAGATTCTACCTTCTTGTAGCGTTTCAGCCTGATTGGACCTTGTTTTAACACAAATGGACCCAGAATGATGTGAAATTGTGCTTCGTGCAACATAATTCTGGGTGCCATTTACAAACCTTAAGTGCTAATGACTCCATTCCTTTTTGTGGTTGTAGGGGCTGTTGATTGGAGTACACTAAAACAAACCTAACCTCTCTAGGACATTCAGAAGCCAAGTTATAAGCCCACAAAGGTGTAACTGGACTACTTCTTTAAAGTGACACCAGGCCCGGTGACCGTTGGGACATGGTTTGACCCCCTATAGGAATGTGCGATCATGATGAAACGTTCAGATCACTTACAACTCAATAGATTCTACCTTCTTGTAGCGTTTCAGCCTGATTGGACCTTGTTTTCACACAAATGAACCCAGAATGATGTGAAATTGTGCTTCGTGCAACATAATTCTGGGTGCCATTTAAAAACCATAAGTGCTAATGACTCCATTCCTTTTTGTGGTTGTAGGGAATGTTGATTGGAGTATACTAAAACAAACCTGATCTCTCTAGGACATTCAGAAGCCAAGTTATAAGCCCACAAAGGTGTAACTGGACTACTTCTTTAAATTGACACCGAATCCGGTGACATTTGGGACATGGTTTTACCCCCTATAGGATTGTGCGATCATCTTGAAACGTTCAGATCACTTACAACTCAATAGATCTGAACGTTTCAAGATGATCGCACAATCCTATAGGGGGTAAAACCATGTCCCAAATGTCACCGGGCCTGGTGTCACTTTAAAGAAGTAGTCCAGTTACACCTTTGAGGGCTTATAACTTGGCTTCTGAATGTCCTAGAGAGACCAGGTTTGTTTTAGTATACTCCAGTCAACAGCCCCTACAACCACAAAAAGGAATGGAGTCATTAGCACTTATGGTTTTTAAATGGCACCCAGAATTATGTTGCACGAAGCACAATTTCACATCATTCTGGGTTCATTTGTGTGAAAACAAGGTCCAATCAGGCTGAAACGTTACAGGAAGGTAGAATCTATTGAGTTGTAAGTGATCTGAACGTTTCATCATGATAGCACTTTCCTAAGGGGGTCAAACCATGTCCCAAAGGTCACCGGATCTGGTGTCAATTTAAAGTAGTCCAGTTACACATTTGTGGGTTTATAACTTGGCTTCTGGATGTCCTAGAGAGATCAGGTTTGTTTTAGTATACTCCAATCAATAGCCGCTACAACCACAAAAAGGAATGGAGTCATTAGCACTTATGGTTTTTAAATGGCACGCAGATTTATGTTGCACGAAGCACAATTTCACATCATTCTGGGTTCATTTGTGTGAAAACAAGGTCCAATCAGGCTGAAACGTTACAGGAAGGTAGAATCTATTGAGTTGTAAGTGATCTGAACGTTTCATCATGATAGCACTTTCCTAAGGGGGTCAAACCATGTCCCAAAGGTCACCGGATCTGGTGTCAATTTAAAGAAGTAGTCCAGTTACACATTTGTGGGCTTATAACTTGGCTTCTGAATGTCCTAGAGAGATCAGGTTTGTTTTAGTATACTCCAATCAACAGCCCCTACAACCACAAAAAGGAATGGAGTCATTAGCACTTATGGTTTGTAAATGGCACCCAGAATTATGTTGCACGAAGCACAATTTCACATCATTCTGGGTTCATTTGTGTGAAAACAAGGTCCAATCAGGCTGAAACGCTTCAAGCAGGTAGAATCTATTGAGTTGTAAGTGATCTGAACGTTTCATGATGATAGCACTTTCCTAAGGGGGTCAAACCATGTCCCAAAGGTCACCGGGCCTGGTGTCACTTTAAAGAAGTAGTCCAGTTACACCTTTGTGGGCTTATAACCTGGCTTCTGAATGTCCTAGAGAGGTTAGGTTTGTTTTAGTGTACTCCAATCAACATTCCCTACAACCACACAAAGGAATGGAGTCATTAGCACCTAAGGTTTGTAAATGGCACCCAGAATTATGTTGCACGAAGCACAATTTCACATCATTCTGGGTCCATTTGTGTGAAAACAAGGTCCAATCAGGCTGAAACGCTACAAGAAGGTAGAATCTATTGAGTTGTAAGTGATCTGAACGTTTCAAGATGATCCCACATTCCTATAGGGGGTAAAACCATGTCCCAAAGGTCACCGGAGCTGGTGTCTCTTTAAAGAAGTAGTCCAGTTACACCTTTGAGGGCTTATAACTTGGCTTCTGAATGTCCTAGAGAGATCAGGTTTGTTTTAGTATACAACAATCAACATCCCCTACAACCACAAAAAGGAATGGAGTCATTAGCACTTATGGTTTTTAAATGGCTCCCAGAATTATGTTGCACGAAGCACAATTTCACATCATTCTGGGTTAATTTGTGTGAAAACAAGGTCCAATCAGGCTGAAACGTTACATGAAGGTAGAATCTATGGAGTTGTAAGTGATCTGAATGTTTCATGATGATAGCACTTTCCTAAGGGGGTCAAACCATGTCCCAAAGGTCACCGGGCCTGGTGTCACTTTAAAGAAGTAGTCCAGTTACACCTTTGTTGGCTTATAACTTGGCTTCTGAATGTCCTAGAGAGGTTAGGTTTGTTTTAGTGTACTCCAATCAACAGCCCCTACAACCACAAAAAGGAATGGAGTCATTAGCACTTAAGGTTTGTAAATGGCACCCAGAATTATGTTGCATGAAGCACAATTCCACATCATTCTGGGTCCATTTGTGTGAAAACAAGGTCCAATCAGGCTGAAACGCTACAAGAAGGTAGAATCTATTGAGTTGTAAGTGATCTGAACGTTTCAAGATGATCGAACATTCCTATAGGGGGTAAAACCATGTCCCAAAGGTCACCGGGCCTGGTGTCACTTTAAAGAAGTAGTCCAGGTACACCTTTGAGGGCTTATAACTTGGCTTCTGAATGTCCTAGAGAGATCAGGTTTGTTTTAGTGTACTCCAATCAACAGCCCCTACAACCTCAACAAGGAATGGAGTCATTAGCACTTATGGTTTTTAAATGGCACCCAGAATTATGTTGCACGAAGCACAATTTCACATCATTCTGGGTGCATTTGTGTGAAAACAAGGTCCAATCAGGCTGAAACGTTACAGGAAGGTAGAATCTATTGAGTTGTAAGTTATCTGAACGTTTCATGATGATAGTGCTTTCCTAAGGGGGTCAAACCATGTCCCAAAGGTCACCGGATCTGACGTCCATTTAAATAAGTAGTCCAGTTACACCTTTGTGGGCTTATAACTTGGCTTCTGAATGTCCTGGAGAGATCAGGTTTGTTTTAGTATACTCCAATCAACAGCCCCTACAACCACAAAAAGGAATGGAGTCATTAGCACTTATGGTTTTTAAATGGCACCCAGAATTATGTTGCACGAAGCACAATTTCACATCATTCTGGGTTTATTTGTGTGAAAACAAGGTCCAATCAGGCTGAAACGTTACAGGAAGGTAGAATGTATTGTGTTGTAAGTGATCTGAACGTTTCATCATGATAGCACTTTCCTAAGGGGGTCAAACCATGTCCCAAAGGTCACCGGATCTGGTGTCAATTTAAAGAAGTAGTCCAGTTACACATTTGTGGGCTTATAACTTCGCTTCTGGATGTCCTAGAGAGATCAGGTTTGTTTTAGTATACTCCAATAAACAGCCCCTACAACCACAAAAAGGAATGGAGTCATTAGCACTTATGGTTTGTAAATGGCACCCAGAATTATGTTGCACGAAGCACAATTTCACATCATTCTGGGTCCATTTGTGTGAAAACAAGGTCCAATCAGGCTGAAACGTTACAGTAAGGTAGAATCTATTGAGTTGTAAGTGATCTGAACGTTTCATGATGATCGCAGATTCCTAAGGGGATCAAACCATGTCCCAAAGGTCACCGGATATGGTGTCAATTTAAAGAAGTAGTCCAGTTACACATTTGTGGGCTTATAACTTGGCTTCTGAATGTCCTAGAGAGATCAGGTTTGTTTTATTGTACTCCAATCAACAGCCCCTAAAACCACAAAAAGGAATGGAGTCATTAGCACTTAAGGTTTGTAAATGGCACCCAGAATGACGTTGCACGAAGCACAATTTCACATCATTCTGGGTCCATTTGTGTGAAAACAAGGTCCAATCAGGCTGAAACGCTACAAGAAGGTAGAATCTATTGAGTTGTAAGTGATCTGAACGTTTCAAGATGATCGCACATTCCTATAGGGGGTAAAACCATGTCCCAAAGGTCACCGGGCCTGGTGTCACTTTAAAGAAGTAGTCCAGTTACACCTTTGTGGGCTTATAACTTGGCTTCTGAATGTCCTAGAGAGATCAGGTTTGTTTTAGTGTACTCCATTCACCAGCCCCTACAACCACAAAAAGGAATGGAGTCATTAGCACTTAAGGTTTGTAAATGGCACCCAGAATTATGTTGCACGAAGCACAATTTCACATCATTCTGGGTCCATTTGTGTGAAAACAAGGTCCAATCAGGCTGAAACGCTACAAGAAAGTAGAATCTATTGAGTTGTAAGTGATCTGAACGTTTCAAGATGATCGCACATTCCTTTATGGGGTAAAACCATGTCCCAAAGGTCACCGGGCCTGGTGTCACTTTAAAGAAGTAGTCCAGGTACACCTTTGTGGGCTTATAACTTGGCTTCTGAATGTCCTAGAGAGGTTAGGTTTGTTTTAGTGTTCTCCAATCAACAGCCCCTACAACCACAAAAAGGAATGGAGTCGTTAGCACTTATGGTTTTTAAATGGCACCCAGAATTATGTTGCACGAAGCACAATTTCACATCATTCTGGGTCCATTTGTGTGAAAACAAGGTCCAATCAGGCTGAAACGCTACAAGAAGGTAGAATCTATTGAGTTGTAAGTGATCTGAACGTTTCATGATGATAGAACTTTCCTAAGGGGGTCAAACCATGTCCCAAAGGTCACCGGACCTGGTGTCACTTTAAAGAAGTAGTCCAGTTACACCTTTGTGGGCTTTTAACTTGGCTTCTGAATGTCCTAGAGAGATCAGGTTTGTTTTAATGTACTCCAATCAACAGCCCCTACAACCACAAAAAGGAATGGAGTCAATAGCACTTATGGTTTGTAAATGGCACCCAGAATTATGTTGCACGAAGCACAATTTCACATCATTCTGGGTTCATTTGTGTGAAAACAAGGTCCAATCAGGCTGAAACGTTACAGGAAGGTAGAATCT
The DNA here is from genome assembly GCF_043380555.1 of Nothobranchius furzeri. NCBI lineage: Eukaryota > Metazoa > Chordata > Actinopteri > Cyprinodontiformes > Nothobranchiidae > Nothobranchius > Nothobranchius furzeri. The sequence goes on along the minus strand of NC_091751.1, from coordinate 11,004,654 downwards.
ATTGAGTTGTAAGTGATCTGAACATTTCATGATGATAGCACTTTCCTAACGGGGTCAAACCATGTCCCAAAGGTCACCGGATCTGGTGTCAATTTAAAGAAGTAGTCCAGTTACACATTTGTGGGCTTATAACTTGGCTTCTGAATGTCCTAGAGAGATCAGGTTTGTTTTAGTGTACTCCAATCAACATCCCCTACAACCTCAAAAAGGAATGGAGTCATTAGCACTTATGGTTTTTAAATGGCACCCAGAATTATGCTGCACTAAGCACAATTTCACATCATTCTGGGTCCATTTGTGTGAAAACAAGGTCCAATCAGGCTGAAACGCTACAAGAAGGTAGAATCTATTGAGTTGTAAGTGATCTGAACGTTTCATTATGATCGCACATTCCTATAGGGGGTCAAGCCATGTCTCAAAAGTCACCGGGCCTGGTGTCACTTTAAAGAAGTAGTCCAGTTACACCTTTGAGGTCTTATAACTTGGCTTCTGAATGTCCTAGAGAGATCAGGTTTGTTTTAGTGTACTCCAATCAACAGCCCCTACAACCTCAAAAAGGAATGGAGTCATTAGCACTTATGGTTTTTAAATGGCACCCAGAATTATGTTGCACGAAGCACAATTTCACATCATTATGGGTTCATTTGTGTGAAAACAAGGTCCAATAAGGCTGAAATGTTACAGGAAGGTAGAATCTATTGAGTTGTAAGCGATCTGAACGTTTCATGATGATAGCACTTTCCTAAGGGGGTCAAACCATGTCCCAAAGGTCACCGGATCTGGTGTCAATTTAAAGAAGTAGTCCAGTTACACCTTTGTGGGCTTATAACTTGGCTTCTGAATGTCCTAGAGAGATCAGGTTTGTTTTAATGTACTTCAATCAACCGCCCCTACAACCACAAAAAGGAATGGAGTCATTAGCACTTATGGTTTGTAAATGGCACCCAGAATTATGTTGCACGAAGCACAATTTCACATCATTCTGGGTTCATTTGTGTGAAAACAAGGTCCAATCAGGCTGAAACGCTACAAGAAGGTAGAATCTATTGAGTTGTAAGTGATCTGAACGTTTCATGATGATAGAACTTTCCTAAGGGGGTCAAACCATGTCCCAAAGGTCACCGGACCTGGTGTCACTTTAAAGAAGTAGTCCAGTTACACCTTTGTGGGCTTATAACTTGGCTTCTGAATGTCCTAGAGAGATCAGGTTTGTTTTAGTGTACTCCAATCAACATCCCCTACAACCTCAAAAAGGAATGGAGTCATTAGCACTTATGGTTTTTAAATGGCACCCAGAATTATGCTGCACTAAGCACAATTTCACATCATTCTGGGTTCATTTGTGTGAAAACAAGGTCCAATCAGGCTGAAATGTTACAGGAAGGTAGAATCTATTGAGTTGTAAGTGATCTGAACGTTTCATGATGATAGCACTTTCCTAAGGGTGTCAAACCATGTCCCAAAGGTCACCGGATCTGGTGTCAATTTAAAGAAGTAGTCCAGTTACACATTTGTGGGCTTATAACTTGGCTTCTGAATGTCCTAGAGAGATCAGGTTTGTTTTAATGTACTCCAATCAACAGCCCCTACAACCACAAAAAGGAATGGAGTCATTAGCACTTATGGTTTGTAAATGGCACCCAGAATTATGTTGCACGAAGCACAATTTCACATCATTCTGGGTCCATTTGTGTGAAAACAAGGTCCAATCAGGCTGAAACGCTACAAGAAGGTAGAATCTATTGAGTTGTAAGTGATCTGTACGTTTCAAAATGATCGCACATTCCTATAGGGGGTAAAACCATGTCCCAAAGGTCACCGGGCCTGGTGTCACTTTAAAGAAGTAGTCCAGTTACACCTTTGTGGGCTTATAACTTGGCTTCTGAATGTCCTAGAGAGGTTAGGTTTGTTTTAGTGTACTCCAATCAAAAGCCCCTACAACCACAAAAAGGAATGGAATCATTAGCACTTATGGTTTGTAATTGGCACCCAGAATGATGCTGCACTAAGCACAATTTCACATCATTCTGGGTTCATTTGTGTGAAAACAAGGTCCAATCAGGCTGAAACGTTACAGGAAGGTAGAATCTATTGAGTTTTAAGTGATCTGAACGTTTCATGATGATAGCACTTTCCTAAGGGGGTCAAACCATGTCCCAAAGGTCACCGGATCTGGTGTCAATTTAAAGAAGTAGTCCAGTTACACATTTGTGGGCTTATAACTTGGCTTCTGAATGTCCTAGAGAGATCAGGTTTGTTTTAATGCACTTCAGCCAACAGCCCCTACAACCACAAAAAGGAATGGAGTCATTAGCACTTATGGTTTGTAAATGGCACCCAGAATTATGTTGCACGAAGCACAATTTCACTTCATTCTGGGTCCAATTGTGTGAAAACAAGGTCCAATCAGGCTGAAATGTTACAGGAAGGTAGAATCTATTGAGTTGTAAGTGATCTGAACGTTTCATGATGATAGCACTTTCCTAAGGGGGTCAAACCATGTCCCAAAGGTCACCGGATCTGGTGTCAATTTAAAGAAGTAGTCCAGTTACACATTTGTGGGCTTATAACTTGGCTTCTGAATGTCCTAGAGCGATCAGGTTTGTTTTATTGTACTCCAATCAACAGCCCCTACAACCACAAAAAGGAATGGAGTCATTAGCACTTATGGTTTGTAAATAGCACCCAGAATTATGTTGCACGAAGCACAATTTCACATCATTCTGGGTTCATTTGTGTGAAAACAAGGTCCAATCAGGCTGAAACGTTACAGGAAGGTAGAATCTATTGAGTTGTAAGTGATCTGAACGTTTCATGATGATAGCACTTTCCTAAGGGGGTCAAACCATGTCCCAAAGGTCACCGGATCTGGTGTCAATTTAATGAAGTAGTCCAGTACCAACATTTGTGGGCTTATAACTTGGCTTCTGAATGTCCTAGAGAGGACAGGCTTGTTTTAGTGTACTCCAGTCAACAGCCCCTACAACCACAAAAAGGAATGGAGTCATTAGCACTTATGGTTTGTAAATGGCATCCAGAATTAAGTTGTACGAAGCACAATTTCAAATCATTCTGGGTCCATTTGTGTGAAAACAAGGTCCAATCAGGCTGAAACGTTACAGGAAGGTAGAATCTATTGAGTTGTAAGTGATCTGAACGTTTCATGCTGATAGCACTTTCCTAAGGAGGTCAAACTATGTCCCAAAGGTCACCGGATCTGGTGTCAATTTAAAGAAGTAGTCCAGTTACATATTTGTGGGCTTATAACTTGGCTTCCTAATGTCCTAGAGAAATCAGGTTTAATTTAGTGTACTCCAATAAACAGCCCCTACAACCACAAAAAGGAATGGAGTCATTAGCACTTATGGTTTGTAAATGGCACCCAGAATTATGTTGCACGAAGCACAATTTCACATCATTCTGGGTTCATTTGTGTGAAAACAAGGTCCAATCAGGCTGAAACGTTACAAGAAGGTAGAATCTATTGAGTTGTAAGTGATCTGAACGTTTCATGATGATCGCACATTCCTATAGGGGGTCAAACCATGTCCCAAAGGTCACCGGGCCTCGTGTCACTTTAAAGAAGTAGTCCTGTTACACCTTCGTGGGCTTATAACTTGGCTTCTGAATGTCCTAGAGAGATCAGGTTTAATATAGTGTACTCCAATAAACAGCCCCTACAACCAAAAAAAGGAATGGAGTCATTAGCACTTATGGTTTGTAAATGGCACCCAGAATTATGTTGCACGAAGCACAATTTCACATCATTCTGGGTTCATTTGTGTGAAAACAAGGTCCAATCAGGCTGAAACGTTACAGGAAGGTAGAATCTATTGAGTTGTAAGTGATCTGAACGTTTCATGATGATAGCACTTTCCTAAGGGGGTCAAACCATGTCCCAAAGGTCACCGGATCTGGTGTCAATTTAAAGAAGTAGTCCAGTTACACATTTGTGGGCTTATAACTTGGCTTCTGAATGTCCTAGAGAGGTCAGGCTTGTTTTAGTGTACTCCAATCAACAGCCCCTACCACCACAAAAAGGAATGGAGTGATTAGCACTAATTGTTTTAAATGGCACCCAGAATTATGTTGCACGAAGCACGATTTCACATCATTCTGGGTCCATTTGTGTGAAAACAAGGTCCAATCAGGCTGAAACGTTACAAGAAGGTAGAATCTATTGAGTTGTAAGTGATCTGAACGTTTCATGATGATCACACATTCCTGTAGGGGGTAAAACCATGTCCCAAAGGTCACCGGGCCTGGTGTCACTTTAAAGAAGTAGTCCAGTTACACATTTGTGGGCTTATAACTTGGCTTCTGAATATCCTAGAGAGGTCAGGTTTGTTTTAGGGTACTCCAATCAACAGCCCCTATTACCCCAAAAAGGAATGGAGTCATTAGCACTTATGGTTTGTAAATGGCACCCAGAATTATGTTGCACGAAGCACAATTTCACATCATTCTGGGTTCATTTGTGTGAAAACAAGGTCCAATCAGGCTGAAACGTTACAGGAAGGTAGAATCTATTGAGTTGTAAGTGATCTGAACGTTTCATGATGATAGCACTTTCCTAAGGGGGTCAAACCATGTCCCAAAGGTCACCGGATCTGGTGTCAATTTAAAGAAGTAGTCCAGTTACACATTTGTGGGCTTATAACTTGGCTTCTGAATGTCCTAGAGGGATCAGGTTTAATTTAGTGTACTCCAATAAACAGCCCCTACAACCTCAAAAAGGAACTGAGTCATTAGCACTTATGGTTTGTAAATGGCACCCAGAATTATGTTGCACGAAGCACAATTTCACATCATTCTGGGTTCATTTGTGTGAAAACAAGGTCCAATCAGGCTGAAACGTTACAGGAAGGTAGAATCTATTGAGTTGTAAGTGATCTGAACGTTTCATGATGATAGCACTTTCCTAAGGGGGTCAAACCATGTCCCAAAGGTCACCGGATCTGGTGTCAATTTAAAGAAGTAGTCCAGTACCAACATTTGTGGGCTTATAACTTGGCTTCTGAATGTCCTAGAGAGATCAGGTTTGTTTTAGTGTACTCCAATAAACATCCTCTATAACCTCAGAAAAGGAATGGAGTCATTAGCACTTATGGTTTTTAAATGGCACCCAGAATTATGCTGCACTAAGCACAATTTCACATCATTCTGGGTTCATTTGTGTGAAAACAAGGTCCAATCAGGCTGAAACGTTACAGGAAGGTAGAATCTATTGAGTTGTAAGTGATCTTAACGTTTCATGATGATAGCACTTTTCTAAGGGTGTCAAACCATGTCCCAAAGGTCACCGGATCTGGTGTCAATTTAAAGAAGTAGTCCAGTTACACATTTGTGGGCTCATAACTTGGCTTCTGAATGTCCTAGAGAGATCAGGTGTGTTTTAATGTACTCCAACCAACAGCCCCTACAACCACAAAAAGGAATGGAGTCATTAGCACTTATGGTTTTTAAATGGCACCCAGAATTATGTTGCACGAAGCACAATTTCACATCATTCTGGGTTCATTTGTGTGAAAACAAGGTCCAATCGGGCTGAAACGTTACAGGAAGGTAGAATCTATTGAGTTGTAAGTGATCTGAACGTTTCATGATGATAGCGCTTTCCTAAGGGGGTCAAACCATGTCCCAAAGGTCACCGGGCCTGGTGTCACTTTAAAGAAGTAGTCCAGTTACACCCTTGTGGGCTTATAACTTGGCTTCTGAATGTCCTAGAGAGGTTAGGTTTGTTTTAGTGTACTCCAATCAACAGCCCCTACAACCACCAAAAGGAATGGAGTCATTAGCACTTATGGTTTTTAAATGGCACCCAGAATTATGTTGCACGAAGCACAATTTCACATCATTCTGGGTTCATTTGTGTGAAAACAAGGTCCAATCAGGCTGAAACGTTACAGGAAGGTAGAATCTATTGAGTTGTAAGTGATCTGAACGTTTCATGATGATAGCACTTTCCTAAGGGGGTCAAACCATGTCCCAAAGGTCACCGGATCTGGTGTCAATTTAAAGAAGTAGTCCAGTTACACATTTGTGGGCTTATAACTTGGCTTCTGAATGTCCTAGAGAGATCGGGTTTGTTTTAGTGTACTCCAATCAACAGCCCCTACAACCACAAAAAGGAATGGAGTCATTAGCACTTATGGTTTGTAAATGGCACCCAGAATTATGTTGCACGAAGCACAATTTCACATCATTCTGGGTTCATTTGTGTGAAAACAAGGTCCAATCAGGCTGAAACGTTACAGGAATGTAGAATCTATTGAGTTGTAAGTGATCTGAACGTTTCATGATGATAGCACTTTCCTAAGGGGGTTAAACCATGTCCCAAATGTCACCGGATCTGGTGTCAATTTAAAGAAGTAGTCCAGTTACACATTTGTGGGCTTATAACTTGGCTTCTGAATGTCCTAGAGAGGTCAGGCTTGTTTTAGTGTACTCCAGTCAACAGCCCCTACAACCACAAAAAGGAATGGAGTCATTAGCACTTATGGTTTGTAAATGGCATCCAGAATTAAGTTGTACGAAGCACAATTTCAAATCATTCTGGGTCCATTTGTGTGAAAACAAGGTCCAATCAGGCTGAAACGTTACAGGAAGGTAGAATCTATTGAGTTGTAAGTGATCTGAACGTTTCATGCTGATAGCACTTTCCTAAGGAGGTCAAACTATGTCCCAAAGGTCACCGGATCTGGTGTCAATTTAAAGAAGTAGTCCAGTTACACATTTGTGGGCTTATAACTTGGCTTCTGAATGTCCTAGAGAGATCAGGTTTAATTTAGTGTACTCCAATAAACAGCCCCTACAACCACAAAAAGGAATGGAGTCATTAGCACTTATGGTTTGTAAATGGCACCCAGAATTATGTTGCACGAAGCACAGTTTCACATCATTCTGGGTTCATTTGTGTGAAAACAAGGTCCAATCAGGCTGAAACGTTACAGGAAGGTAGAATCTATTGAGTTGTAAGTGATCTGAACGTTTCATGATGATAGCACTTTCCTAAGGGGGTCAAACCATGTCCCAAAGGTCACCGGATCTGGTGTCAATTTAAAGAAGTAGTCCAGTTACACATTTGTGGGCTTATAACTTGGCTTCTGAATGTCCTAGAGAGGTCAGGCTTGTTTTAGTGTACTCCAATCAAGAGCCCCTACCACCACAAAAAGGAATGGAGTGATTAGCACTAATGGTTTTAAATGGCACCCAGAATTATGTTGCACGAAGCACAATTTCACATCATTCTGGGTCCATTTGTGTGAAAACAAGGTCCAATCAGGCTGAAACGTTACAAGAAGGTAGAATCTATTGAGTTGTAAGTGATCTGAACGTTTCATGATGATCACACATTCCTGTAGGGGGTAAAACCATGTCCCAAAGGTCACCGGGCCTGGTGTCACTTTAAAGAAGTAGTCCAGTTACACCTTTGTGAGCTTATAACTTGGCTTCTGAATATCCTAAAGAGGTCAGGTTTGTTTTAGAGTACTCCAGTTAACAGCCCCCATTACCCCAAAAAGGAATGTAGTCATTAGCACTTATGGTTTTTAAATGGCACCCAGAATTATGTTGCACGAAGCACAATTTCACATCATTCTGGGTTCATTTGTGTGAAAACAAGGTCCAATCAGGCTGAAACGTTACAGGAAGGTAGAATCTATTGAGTTGTAAGTGATCTGAACGTTTCATGCTGATAGCACTTTCCCAAGGAGGTCAAACTATGTCCCTAAACATACACTACACAAACAGGTCTAACAAACCTGATCTCTCTAGGACATTCAGAAGCCAAGTTATAAGCCCACAAAGCTTTAACTGGACTACTTCTTTAAAGTGACACCAGGCCCGGTGACCTTTAGGACATGGTTTAACCCCCTTAGGAAAGTGCTATCATCATGAAACGTTCAGATCACTTACAACTCAATAGATTCTACCTTCTTGTAGCGTTTCAGCCTGATTGGACCTTGTTTTCACACAAATGAACCCAGAATGATGTGAAATTGTGCTTCGTGCAACATAATTCTGGGTGCCATTTACAAACCATAAGTGCTAATGACTCCATTCCTTTTTGTGGTTGTAGGGGCTGTTGATTGGAGTATACTAAAACAAACCTGATCTCTCTAGGACATTCAGAAGCCAAGTTATAAGCCCACAAATGTGTAACTGGACTACTTCTTTAAATTGACACCAGATCCGGTGACCTTTGGGACATGGTTTGACCCCCTTAGGAAAGTGCTATCATGATGAAACGTTCAGATCACTTACAACTCAATAGATTCTACCTTCCTGTAACGTTTCAGCCTGATTGGACCTTGTTTTCACACAAATGAACCCAGAATGGCACTCTGGGTGCCATTTACAAACCATAAGTGCTAATGACTCCATTCCTTTTTGTGGTCGTAGGGGCTGTTGATTGGAGTACACTAAAACAAACCTGATCTCTCTAGGAAATTCAGAAGCCAAGTTATAAGCCCACAAATGTGTAAATGGACTACTTCTTTAAATTGACACCAGATCCGGTGACCTTTGGGACATGGTTTGACCCCCTTAGGAAAGTGCCATCATCATGAAACGTTCAGATCACTTACAACTCAATAGATTCTACCTTCCTGTAATGTTTCAGCCTGATTGGACCTTGTTTTCACACAGATGAACCCAGAATGATGTGAAATTGTGCTTCGTGCAACATAATTCTGGGTGCCATTTAAAACCCATAAGTGCTAATGACTCCATTCCTTTTTGGGGTAATGGGGGCTGTTAATTGGAGTACTCTAAAACAAACCTGACCTCTCTAGGATATTCAGAAGCCAAGTTATAAGCCCACAAAGGTGTAACTTGACTACTTCTTTAAAGTGACACCAGGCCCGGTGACCTTTGGGACATGGTTTTACCCCCTATAGGAATGTGCGATCATCTTGAAATGTTCATATCACTTACAACTCAATAGATTCTACCTTCTTGTAACGTTTCAGCCTGATTGGACCTTGTTTTCACACAAATGGACCCAGAATGATGTGAAATTGTGCTTCGTGCAACATAATTCTGGGTGCCATTTACAAACCATAAGTGCTAATGACTCCATTCCTTTTTGTGGTTGTAGGGGGCTGTTGATTGGAGTATAGTAAAACAAACCTGATCTCTCTAGGGCATTCAGAAGCCAAGTTATAAGCCCACAAATGTGTAACTGGACTACTTCTTTAAATTGACACCAGATCCGGTGACCTTTGGGACATGGTTTGACCCCCTTAGGAAAGTGCTATCATCATGAAACATTCAGATCACTTACAACTCAATAGATTCTACCCTCCTGTAACGTTTCAGCCTGATTGGACCTTGTTTTCACACAAATGAACCCAGAATGATGTGAAATTGTGCTTCGTGCAACATAATTCTGGGTGCCATTTAAAACCCATAAGTGCTAATGACTCCATTCCTGTTTGGGGTAATGGGGGCTGTTAATTGGAGTACTCTAAAACAAACCTGACCTCTCTAGGATATTCAGAAGCCAAGTTATAAGCCCACAAAGGTGTAACTTGACTACTTCTTTAAAGTCACACCAGGCCCGGTGACCTTTGGGACATGGTTTTACCCCCTATAGGAATGTGCGATCATCGTGAAATGTTCATATCACTTACAACTCAATAGATTCTACCTTCTTGTAACGTTTCAGCCTGATTGGACCTTGTTTTCACACAAATGGACCCAGAATGATGTGAAATCGTGCTTCGTGCAACATAATTCTGGGTGCCATTTAAAACCATTAGTGCTAATCACTCCATTCCTTTTTGTGGTGGTAGGGGCTGTTGATTGGAGTACACTAAAACAAGCCTGACCTCTCTAGGACATTCAGAAGCCAAGTTATAAGCCCACAAATGTGTAACTGGACTACTTCTTTAAATTGACACCAGATCCGGTGACCTTTGGGACATGGTTTGACCCCCTTAGGAAAGTGCTATCATCATGAAACGTTCAGATCACTTACAACTCAATAGATTCTACCTTCCTGTAACGTTTCAGCCTGATTGGACCTTGTTTTCACACAAATGAACCCAGAATGATGTGAAATTGTGCTTCGTGCAACATAATTCTGGGTGCCATTTACAAACCATAAGTGCTAATGACTCCATTCCTTTTTTTGGTTGTAGGGGCTGTTTATTGGAGTACACTAAATTAAACCTGATCTCTCTAGGACATTCAGAAGCCAAGTTATAAGCCCACGAAGGTGTAACAGGACTACTTCTTTAAAGTGACACCAGGCCCGGTGACCTTTGGGACATGGTTTGACCCCCTATAGGAATGTGCGATCATCATGAAACGTTCAGATCACTTACAACTCAATAGATTCTACCTTCTTGTAACGTTTCAGCCTGATTGGACCTTGTTTTCACACAAATGAACCCAGAATGATGTGAAATTGTGCTTCGTGCAACATAATTCTGGGTGCCATTTACAAACCATAAGTGCTAATGACTCCATTCCTTTTTGTGGTTGTAGGGGCTGTTTATTGGAGTACACTAAATTAAACCTGATCTCTCTAGGACATTAGGAAGCCAAGTTATAAGCCCACAAATATGTAACTGGACTACTTCTTTAAATTGACACCAGATCCGGTGACCTTTGGGACATAGTTTGACCTCCTTAGGAAAGTGCTATCAGCATGAAACGTTCAGATCACTTACAACTCAATAGATTCTACCTTCCTGTAACGTTTCAGCCTGATTGGACCTTGTTTTCACACAAATGGACCCAGAATGATTTGAAATTGTGCTTCGTACAACTTAATTCTGGATGCCATTTACAAACCATAAGTGCTAATGACTCCATTCCTTTTTGTGGTTGTAGGGGCTGTTGACTGGAGTACACTAAAACAAGCCTGTCCTCTCTAGGACATTCAGAAGCCAAGTTATAAGCCCACAAATGTTGGTACTGGACTACATCATTAAATTGACACCAGATCCGGTGACCTTTGGGACATGGTTTGACCCCCTTAGGAAAGTGCTATCATCATGAAACGTTCAGATCACTTACAACTCAATAGATTCTACCTTCCTGTAACGTTTCAGCCTGATTGGACCTTGTTTTCACACAAATGAACCCAGAATGATGTGAAATTGTGCTTCGTGCAACATAATTCTGGGTGCCATTTACAAACCATAAGTGCTAATGACTCCATTCCTTTTTGTGGTTGTAGGGGCTGTTGATTGGAGTACAATAAAACAAACCTGATCGCTCTAGGACATTCAGAAGCCAAGTTATAAGCCCACAAATGTGTAACTGGACTACTTCTTTAAATTGACACCAGATCCGGTGACCTTTGGGACATGGTTTGACCCCCTTAGGAAAGTGCTATCATCATGAAACGTTCAGATCACTTACAACTCAATAGATTCTACCTTCCTGTAACATTTCAGCCTGATTGGACCTTGTTTTCACACAATTGGACCCAGAATGAAGTGAAATTGTGCTTCGTGCAACATAATTCTGGGTGCCATTTACAAACCATAAGTGCTAATGACTCCATTCCTTTTTGTGGTTGTAGGGGCTGTTGGCTGAAGTGCATTAAAACAAACCTGATCTCTCTAGGACATTCAGAAGCCAAGTTATAAGCCCACAAATGTGTAACTGGACTACTTCTTTAAATTGACACCAGATCCGGTGACCTTTGGGACATGGTTTGACCCCCTTAGGAAAGTGCTATCATCATGAAACGTTCAGATCACTTAAAACTCAATAGATTCTACCTTCCTGTAACGTTTCAGCCTGATTGGACCTTGTTTTCACACAAATGAACCCAGAATGATGTGAAATTGTGCTTAGTGCAGCATCATTCTGGGTGCCAATTACAAACCATAAGTGCTAATGATTCCATTCCTTTTTGTGGTTGTAGGGGCTTTTGATTGGAGTACACTAAAACAAACCTAACCTCTCTAGGACATTCAGAAGCCAAGTTATAAGCCCACAAAGGTGTAACTGGACTACTTCTTTAAAGTGACACCAGGCCCGGTGACCTTTGGGACATGGTTTTACCCCCTATAGGAATGTGCGATCATTTTGAAACGTACAGATCACTTACAACTCAATAGATTCTACCTTCTTGTAGCGTTTCAGCCTGATTGGACCTTGTTTTCACACAAATGGACCCAGAATGATGTGAAATTGTGCTTCGTGCAACATAATTCTGGGTGCCATTTACAAACCATAAGTGCTAATGACTCCATTCCTTTTTGTGGTTGTAGGGGCTGTTGATTGGAGTACATTAAAACAAACCTGATCTCTCTAGGACATTCAGAAGCCAAGTTATAAGCCCACAAATGTGTAACTGGACTACTTCTTTAAATTGACACCAGATCCGGTGACCTTTGGGACATGGTTTGACACCCTTAGGAAAGTGCTATCATCATGAAACGTTCAGATCACTTACAACTCAATAGATTCTACCTTCCTGTAACATTTCAGCCTGATTGGACCTTGTTTTCACACAAATGAACCCAGAATGATGTGAAATTGTGCTTAGTGCAGCATAATTCTGGGTGCCATTTAAAAACCATAAGTGCTAATGACTCCATTCCTTTTTGAGGTTGTAGGGGATGTTGATTGGAGTACACTAAAACAAACCTGATCTCTCTAGGACATTCAGAAGCCAAGTTATAAGCCCACAAAGGTGTAACTGGACTACTTCTTTAAAGTGACACCAGGTCCGGTGACCTTTGGGACATGGTTTGACCCCCTTAGGAAAGTTCTATCATCATGAAACGTTCAGATCACTTACAACTCAATAGATTCTACCTTCTTGTAGCGTTTCAGCCTGATTGGACCTTGTTTTCACACAAATGAACCCAGAATGATGTGAAATTGTGCTTCGTGCAACATAATTCTGGGTGCCATTTACAAACCATAAGTGCTAATGACTCCATTCCTTTTTGTGGTTGTAGGGGCGGTTGATTGAAGTACATTAAAACAAACCTGATCTCTCTAGGACATTCAGAAGCCAAGTTATAAGCCCACAAAGGTGTAACTGGACTACTTCTTTAAATTGACACCAGATCCGGTGACCTTTGGGACATGGTTTGACCCCCTTAGGAAAGTGCTATCATCATGAAACGTTCAGATCGCTTACAACTCAATAGATTCTACCTTCCTGTAACATTTCAGCCTTATTGGACCTTGTTTTCACACAAATGAACCCATAATGATGTGAAATTGTGCTTCGTGCAACATAATTCTGGGTGCCATTTAAAAACCATAAGTGCTAATGACTCCATTCCTTTTTGAGGTTGTAGGGGCTGTTGATTGGAGTACACTAAAACAAACCTGATCTCTCTAGGACATTCAGAAGCCAAGTTATAAGACCTCAAAGGTGTAACTGGACTACTTCTTTAAAGTGACACCAGGCCCGGTGACTTTTGAGACATGGCTTGACCCCCTATAGGAATGTGCGATCATAATGAAACGTTCAGATCACTTACAACTCAATAGATTCTACCTTCTTGTAGCGTTTCAGCCTGATTGGACCTTGTTTTCACACAAATGGACCCAGAATGATGTGAAATTGTGCTTAGTGCAGCATAATTCTGGGTGCCATTTAAAAACCATAAGTGCTAATGACTCCATTCCTTTTTGAGGTTGTAGGGGATGTTGATTGGAGTACACTAAAACAAACCTGATCTCTCTAGGACATTCAGAAGCCAAGTTATAAGCCCACAAATGTGTAACTGGACTACTTCTTTAAATTGACACCAGATCCGGTGACCTTTGGGACATGGTTTGACCCCGTTAGGAAAGTGCTATCATCATGAAATGTTCAGATCACTTACAACTCAATAGATTCTACCTTCCTGTAACGTTTCAGCCTGATTGGACCTTGTTTTCACACAAATGAACCCAGAATGATGTGAAATTGTGCTTCGTGCAACATAATTCTGGGTGCCATTTACAAACCATAAGTGCTATTGACTCCATTCCTTTTTGTGGTTGTAGGGGCTGTTGATTGGAGTACATTAAAACAAACCTGATCTCTCTAGGACATTCAGAAGCCAAGTTAAAAGCCCACAAAGGTGTAACTGGACTACTTCTTTAAAGTGACACCAGGTCCGGTGACCTTTGGGACATGGTTTGACCCCCTTAGGAAAGTTCTATCATCATGAAACGTTCAGATCACTTACAACTCAATAGATTCTACCTTCTTGTAGCGTTTCAGCCTGATTGGACCTTGTTTTCACACAAATGGACCCAGAATGATGTGAAATTGTGCTTCGTGCAACATAATTCTGGGTGCCATTTAAAAACCATAAGTGCTAACGACTCCATTCCTTTTTGTGGTTGTAGGGGCTGTTGATTGGAGAACACTAAAACAAACCTAACCTCTCTAGGACATTCAGAAGCCAAGTTATAAGCCCACAAAGGTGTACCTGGACTACTTCTTTAAAGTGACACCAGGCCCGGTGACCTTTGGGACATGGTTTTACCCCATAAAGGAATGTGCGATCATCTTGAAACGTTCAGATCACTTACAACTCAATAGATTCTACTTTCTTGTAGCGTTTCAGCCTGATTGGACCTTGTTTTCACACAAATGGACCCAGAATGATGTGAAATTGTGCTTCGTGCAACATAATTCTGGGTGCCATTTACAAACCTTAAGTGCTAATGACTCCATTCCTTTTTGTGGTTGTAGGGGCTGGTGAATGGAGTACACTAAAACAAACCTGATCTCTCTAGGACATTCAGAAGCCAAGTTATAAGCCCACAAAGGTGTAACTGGACTACTTCTTTAAAGTGACACCAGGCCCGGTGACCTTTGGGACATGGTTTTACCCCCTATAGGAATGTGCGATCATCTTGAAACGTTCAGATCACTTACAACTCAATAGATTCTACCTTCTTGTAGCGTTTCAGCCTGATTGGACCTTGTTTTCACACAAATGGACCCAGAATGATGTGAAATTGTGCTTCGTGCAACGTCATTCTGGGTGCCATTTACAAACCTTAAGTGCTAATGACTCCATTCCTTTTTGTGGTTTTAGGGGCTGTTGATTGGAGTACAATAAAACAAACCTGATCTCTCTAGGACATTCAGAAGCCAAGTTATAAGCCCACAAATGTGTAACTGGACTACTTCTTTAAATTGACACCATATCCGGTGACCTTTGGGACATGGTTTGATCCCCTTAGGAATGTGCGATCATCATGAAACGTTCAGATCACTTACAACTCAATAGATTCTACCTTCCTGTAACGTTTCAGCCTGATTGGACCTTGTTTTCACACAAATGGACCCAGAATGATGTGAAATTGTGCTTCGTGCAACATAATTCTGGGTGCCATTTACAAACCATAAGTGCTAAAGACTCCATTCCTTTTTGTGGTTGTAGGGGCTGTTTATTGGAGTATACTAAAACAAACCTGATCTCTCTAGGACATCCAGAAGCCAAGTTATAAGCCCACAAATGTGTAACTGGACTACTTCTTTAAATTGACACCAGATCCGGTGACCTTTGGGACATGGTTTGACCCCCTTAGGAAAGTGCTATCATGATGAAACGTTCAGATCACTTACAACACAATACATTCTACCTTCCTGTAACATTTCAGCCTGATTGGACCTTGTTTTCACACAAATAAACCCAGAATGATGTGAAATTGTGCTTCGTGCAACATAATTCTAGGTGCCATTTAAAAACCATAAGTGCTAATGACTCCATTCCTTTTTGTGGTTGTAGGGGCTGTTGATTGGAGTATACTAAAACAAACCTGATCTCTCCAGGACATTCAGAAGCCAAGTTATAAGCCCACAAAGGTGTAACTGGACTACTTATTTAAATGGACGTCAGATCCGGTGACCTTTGGGACATGGTTTGACCCCCTTAGGAAAGCACTATCATCATGAAACGTTCAGATAACTTACAACTCAATAGATTCTACCTTCCTGTAACGTTTCAGCCTGATTGGACCTTGTTTTCACACAAATGCACCCAGAATGATGTGAAATTGTGCTTCGTGCAACATAATTCTGGGTGCCATTTAAAAACCATAAGTGCTAATGACTCCATTCCTTGTTGAGGTTGTAGGGGCTGTTGATTGGAGTACACTAAAACAAACCTGATCTCTCTAGGACATTCAGAAGCCAAGTTATAAGCCCTCAAAGGTGTACCTGGACTACTTCTTTAAAGTGACACCAGGCCCGGTGACCTTTGGGACATGGTTTTACCCCCTATAGGAATGTTCGATCATCTTGAAACGTTCAGATCACTTACAACTCAATAGATTCTACCTTCTTGTAGCGTTTCAGCCTGATTGGACCTTGTTTTCACACAAATGGACCCAGAATGATGTGGAATTGTGCTTCATGCAACATAATTCTGGGTGCCATTTACAAACCTTAAGTGCTAATGACTCCATTCCTTTTTGTGGTTGTAGGGGCTGTTGATTGGAGTACACTAAAACAAACCTAACCTCTCTAGGACATTCAGAAGCCAAGTTATAAGCCAACAAAGGTGTAACTGGACTACTTCTTTAAAGTGACACCAGGCCCGGTGACCTTTGGGACATGGTTTGACCCCCTTAGGAAAGTGCTATCATCATGAAACATTCAGATCACTTACAACTCCATAGATTCTACCTTCATGTAACGTTTCAGCCTGATTGGACCTTGTTTTCACACAAATTAACCCAGAATGATGTGAAATTGTGCTTCGTGCAACATAATTCTGGGTGCCATTTAAAAACCATAAGTGCTAATGACTCCATTCCTTTTTGTGGTTGTAGGGGATGTTGATTGTTGTATACTAAAACAAACCTGATCTCTCTAGGACATTCAGAAGCCAAGTTATAAGCCCTCAAAGGTGTAACTGGACTACTTCTTTAAAGAGACACCAGCTCCGGTGACCTTTGGGACATGGTTTTACCCCCTATAGGAATGTGGGATCATCTTGAAACGTTCAGATCACTTACAACTCAATAGATTCTACCTTCTTGTAGCGTTTCAGCCTGATTGGACCTTGTTTTCACACAAATGGACCCAGAATGATGTGAAATTGTGCTTCGTGCAACATAATTCTGGGTGCCATTTACAAACCTTAGGTGCTAATGACTCCATTCCTTTGTGTGGTTGTAGGGAATGTTGATTGGAGTACACTAAAACAAACCTAACCTCTCTAGGACATTCAGAAGCCAGGTTATAAGCCCACAAAGGTGTAACTGGACTACTTCTTTAAAGTGACACCAGGCCCGGTGACCTTTGGGACATGGTTTGACCCCCTTAGGAAAGTGCTATCATCATGAAACGTTCAGATCACTTACAACTCAATAGATTCTACCTGCTTGAAGCGTTTCAGCCTGATTGGACCTTGTTTTCACACAAATGAACCCAGAATGATGTGAAATTGTGCTTCGTGCAACATAATTCTGGGTGCCATTTTGAAACCATAAGTGCTAATGACTCCATTCCTTTTTGTGGTTGTAGGGGCTGTTGATTGGAGTATACTAAAACAAACCTGATCTCTCTAGGACATTCAGAAGCCAAGTTATAAGCCCACAAATGTGTAACTGGACTACTTCTTTAAATTGACACCAGATCCGGTGACCTTTGGGACATGGTTTGACCCCCTTAGGAAAGTGCTATCATGATGAAACGTTCAGATCACTTACAACTCAATAGATTCTACCTTCCTGTAACGTTTCAGCCTGATTGGACCTTGTTTTCACACAAATGAACCCAGAATGATGTGAAATTGTGCTTCGTGCAACATAAATCTGCGTGCCATTTAAAAACCATAAGTGCTAATGACTCCATTCCTTTTTGTGGTTGTAGCGGCTATTGATTGGAGTATACTAAAACAAACCTGATCTCTCTAGGACATCCAGAAGCCAAGTTATAAACCCACAAATGTGTAACTGGACTACTTTAAATTGACACCAGATCCGGTGACCTTTGGGACATGGTTTGACCCCCTTAGGAAAGTGCTATCATGATGAAACGTTCAGATCACTTACAACTCAATAGATTCTACCTTCCTGTAACGTTTCAGCCTGACTGGACCTTGTTTTCACACAAATGAACCCAGAATGATGTGAAATTGTGCTTCGTGCAACATAATTCTGGGTGCCATTTAAAAACCATAAGTGCTAATGACTCCATTCCTTTTTGTGGTTGTAGGGGCTGTTGACTGGAGTATACTAAAACAAACCTGGTCTCTCTAGGACATTCAGAAGCCAAGTTATAAGCCCTCAAAGGTGTAACTGGACTACTTCTTTAAAGTGACACCAGGCCCGGTGACATTTGGGACATGGTTTTACCCCCTATAGGATTGTGCGATCATCTTGAAACGTTCAGATCTATTGAGTTGTAAGTGATCTGAACGTTTCAAGATGATCGCACAATCCTATAGGGGGTAAAACCATGTCCCAAATGTCACCGGATTCGGTGTCAATTTAAAGAAGTAGTCCAGTTACACCTTTGTGGGCTTATAACTTGGCTTCTGAATGTCCTAGAGAGATCAGGTTTGTTTTAGTATACTCCAATCAACATTCCCTACAACCACAAAAAGGAATGGAGTCATTAGCACTTATGGTTTTTAAATGGCACCCAGAATTATGTTGCACGAAGCACAATTTCACATCATTCTGGGTTCATTTGTGTGAAAACAAGGTCCAATCAGGCTGAAACGCTACAAGAAGGTAGAATCTATTGAGTTGTAAGTGATCTTAACGTTTCATCATGATCGCACATTCCTATAGGGGGTCAAACCATGTCCCAACGGTCACCGGGCCTGGTGTCACTTTAAAGAAGTAGTCCAGTTACACCTTTGTGGGCTTATAACTTGGCTTCTGAATGTCCTAGAGAGGTTAGGTTTGTTTTAGTGTACTCCAATCAACAGCCCCTACAACCACAAAAAGGAATGGAGTCATTAGCACTTAAGGTTTGTAAATGGCACCCAGAATTATGTTGCACGAAGCACAATTTCACATCATTCTGGGTCCATTTGTGTTAAAACAAGGTCCAATCAGGCTGAAACGCTACAAGAAGGTAGAATCTATTGAGTTGTAAGTGATCTGAACGTTTCAAGATGATCACACAATCCTATAGGGGGTAAAACCATGTTCCAAATGTCACCGGGCCTGGTGTCACTTTAAAGAAGTAGTCCAGTTACACCTTTGAGGGCTTATAACTTGGCTTCTGAATGTCCTAGAGAGACCAGGTTTGTTTTAGTATACTCCAGTCAACAGCCCCTACAACCACAAAAAGGAATGGAGTCATTAGCACTTATGGTTTTTAAATGGCACCCAGAATTATGTTGCACGAAGCACAATTTCACATCATTCTGGGTTCATTTGTGTGAAAACAAGGTCCAATCAGGCTGAAACGTTACAGGAAGGTAGAATCTATTGAGTTGTAAGTGATCTGAACGTTTCATCATGATAGCACTTTCCTAAGGGGGTCAAACCATGTCCCAAAGGTCACCGGATCTGGTGTCAATTTAAAGTAGTCCAGTTACACATTTGTGGGTTTATAACTTGGCTTCTGGATGTCCTAGAGAGATCAGGTTTGTTTTAGTATACTCCAATCAATAGCCGCTACAACCACAAAAAGGAATGAAGTCATTAGCACTTTTGGTTTTTAAATGGCACGCAGATTTATGTTGCACGAAGCACAATTTCACATCATTCTGGGTTCATTTGTGTGAAAACAAGGTCCAATCAGGCTGAAACGTTACAGGAAGGTAGAATCTATTGAGTTGTAAGTGATCTGAACGTTTCATCATGATAGCACTTTCCTAAGGGGGTCAAACCATGTCCCAAAGGTCACCGGATCTGGTGTCAATTTAAAGAAGTAGTCCAGTTACACATTTGTGGGCTTATAACTTGGCTTCTGAATGTCTTAGAGAGATCAGGTTTGTTTTAGTATACTCCAATCAACAGCCCCTACAACCACAAAAAGGAATGGAGTCATTAGCACTTATGGTTTGTAAATGGCACCCAGAATTATGTTGCACGAAGCACAATTTCACATCATTCTGGGTTCATTTGTGTGAAAACAAGGTCCAATCAGGCTGAAACGCTTCAAGCAGGTAGAATCTATTGAGTTGTAAGTGATCTGAACGTTTCATGATGATAGCACTTTCCTAAGGGGGTCAAACCATGTCCCAAAGGTCACCGGGCCTGGTGTCACTTTAAAGAAGTAGTCCAGTTACACCTTTGTGGGCTTATAACCTGGCTTCTGAATGTCCTAGAGAGGTTAGGTTTGTTTTAGTGTACTCCAATCAACATTCCCTACAACCACACAAAGGAATGGAGTCATTAGCACCTAAGGTTTGTAAATGGCACCCAGAATTATGTTGCACGAAGCACAATTTCACATCATTCTGGGTCCATTTGTGTGAAAACAAGGTCCAATCAGGCTGAAACGCTACAAGAAGGTAGAATCTATTGAGTTGTAAGTGATCTGAACGTTTCAAGATGATCCCACATTCCTATAGGGGGTAAAACCATGTCCCAAAGGTCACCGGAGCTGGTGTCACTTTAAAGAAGTAGTCCAGTTACACCTTTGAGGGCTTATAACTTGGCTTCTGAATGTCCTAGAGAGATCAGGTTTGTTTTAGTATACAACAATCAACATCCCCTACAACCACAAAAAGGAATGGAGTCATTAGCACTTATGGTTTTTAAATGGCACCCAGAATTATGTTGCACGAAGCACAATTTCACATCATTCTGGGTTAATTTGTGTGAAAACAAGGTCCAATCAGGCTGAAACGTTACATGAAGGTAGAATCTATGGAGTTGTAAGTGATCTGAATGTTTCATGATGATAGCACTTTCCTAAGGGGGTCAAACCATGTCCCAAAGGTCACCGGGCCTGGTGTCACTTTAAAGAAGTAGTCCAGTTACACCTTTGTTGGCTTATAACTTGGCTTCTGAATGTCCTAGAGAGGTTAGGTTTGTTTTAGTGTACTCCAATCAACAGCCCCTACAACCACAAAAAGGAATGGAGTCATTAGCACTTAAGGTTTGTAAATGGCACCCAGAATTATGTTGCATGAAGCACAAATCCACATCATTCTGGGTCCATTTGTGTGAAAACAAGGTCCAATCAGGCTGAAACGCTACAAGAAGGTAGAATCTATTGAGTTGTAAGTGATCTGAACGTTTCAAGATGATCGAACATTCCTATAGGGGGTAAAACCATGTCCCAAAGGTCACCGGGCCTGGTGTCACTTTAAAGAAGTAGTCCAGGTACACCTTTGAGGGCTTATAACTTGGCTTCTGAATGTCCTAGAGAGATCAGGTTTGTTTTAGTGTACTCCAATCAACAGCCCCTACAACCTCAACAAGGAATGGAGTCATTAGCACTTATGGTTTTTAAATGGCACCCAGAATTATGTTGCACGAAGCACAATTTCACATCATTCTGGGTGCATTTGTGTGAAAACAAGGTCCAATCAGGCTGAAACGTTACAGGAAGGTAGAATCTATTGAGTTGTAAGTGATCTGAACGTTTCATGATGATAGCGCTTTCCTAAGGGGGTCAAACCATGTCCCAAAGGTCACCGGATCTGACGTCCATTTAAATAAGTAGTCCAGTTACACCTTTGTGGGCTTATAACTTGGCTTCTGAATGTCCTGGAGAGATCAGGTTTGTTTTAGTATACTCCAATCAACAGCCCCTACAACCACAAAAAGGAATGGAGTCATTAGCACTTATGGTTTTTAAATGGCACCCAGAATTATGTTGCACGAAGCACAATTTCACATCATTCTGGGTTTATTTGTGTGAAAACAAGGTCCAATCAGGCTGAAACGTTACAGGAAGGTAGAATCTATTGTGTTGTAAGTGATCTGAACGTTTCATAAGGATAGCACTTTCCTAAGGGGGTCAAACCATGTCCCAAAGGTCACCGGATCTGGTGTCAATTTAAAGAAGTAGTCCAGTTACACATTTGTGGGCTTATAACTTGGCTTCTGAATGTCCTAGAGAGATCAGGTTTGTTTTATTGTACTCCAATCAACAGCCCCTACAACCACAAAAAGGAATGGAGTCATTAGCACTTAAGGTTTGTAAATGGCACCCAGAATGACGTTGCACGAAGCACAATTTCACATCATTCTGGGTCCATTTGTGTGAAAACAAGGTCCAATCAGGCTGAAACGCTACAAGAAGGTAGAATCTATTGAGTTGTAAGTGATCTGAACGTTTCAAGATGATCGCACATTCCTATAGGGGGTAAAACCATGTCCCAAAGGTCACCGGATCTGGTGTCACTTTAAAGAAGTAGTCCAGTTACACCTTTGTGGGCTTATAACTTGGCTTCTGAATGTCCTAGAGAGATCAGGTTTGTTTTAGTGTACTCCATTCAACAGCCCCTACAACCACAAAAAGGAATGGAGTCATTAGCACTTAAGGTTTGTAAATGGCACCCAGAATTATGTTGCACGAAGCACAATTTCACATCATTCTGGGTCCATTTGTGTGAAAACAAGGTCCAATCAGGCTGAAACGCTACAAGAAAGTAGAATCTATTGAGTTGTAAGTGATCTGAACGTTTCAAGATGATCGCACATTCCTTTATGGGGTAAAACCATGTCCCAAAGGTCACCGGGCCTGGTGTCACTTTAAAGAAGTAGTCCAGTTACACCTTTGTGGGCTTATAACTTGGCTTCTGAATGTCCTAGAGAGGTTAGGTTTGTTTTAGTGTTCTCCAATCAACAGCCCCTACAACCACAAAAAGGAATGGAGTCGTTAGCACTTATGGTTTTTAAATGGCACCCAGAATTATGTTGCACGAAGCACAATTTCACATCATTCTGGGTCCATTTGTGTGAAAACAAGGTCCAATCAGGCTAAAACGCTACAAGAAGGTAGAATCTATTGAGTTGTAAGTGATCTGAACGTTTCATTATGATCGCACATTCCTATAGGGGGTCAAACCATGTCTCAAAAGTCACCGGGCCTGGTGTCACTTTAAAGAAGTAGTCCAGTTACACCTTTGAGGTCTTATAACTTGGCTTCTGAATGTCCTAGAGAGATCAGGTTTGTTTTAGTGTACTCCAATCAAGAGCCCCTACAACCTCAAAAAGGAATGGAGTCATTAGCACTTATGGTTTTTAAATGGCACCCAGAATTATGTTGCACGAAGCACAATTTCACATCATTATGGGTTCATTTGTGTGAAAACAAGGTCCAATAAGGCTGAAATGTTACAGGAAGGTAGAATCTATTGAGTTGTAAGCGATCTGAACGTTTCATGATGATAGCACTTTCCTAAGGGGGTCAAACCATGTCCCAAAGGTCACCGGATCTGGTGTCAATTTAAAGAAGTAGTCCAGTTACACCTTTGTGGGCTTATAACTTGGCTTCTGAATGTCCTAGAGAGATCAGGTTTGTTTTAATGTACTTCAATCAACCGCCCCTACAACCACAAAAAGGAATGGAGTCATTAGCACTTATGGTTTGTAAATGGCACCCAGAATTATGTTGCACGAAGCACAATTTCACATCATTCTGGGTTCATTTGTGTGAAAACAAGGTCCAATCAGGCTGAAACGCTACAAGAAGGTAGAATCTATTGGGTTGTAAGTGATCTGAACGTTTCATTATGATAGAACTTTCCTAAGGGGGTCAAACCATGTCCCAAAGGTCACCGGACCTGGTGTCACTTTAAAGAAGTAGTCCAGTTACACCTTTGTGGGCTTTTAACTTGGCTTCTGAATGTCCTAGAGATCAGGTTTGTTTTAATGTACTCCAATCAACAGCCCCTACAACCACAAAAAGGAATGGAGTCAATAGCACTTTTGGTTTGTAAATGGCACCCAGAATTATGTTGCACGAAGCACAATTTCACATCATTCTGGGTTCATTTGTGTGAAAACAAGGTCCAATCAGGCTGAAACGTTACAGGAAGGTAGAATCTATTGAGTTGTAAGTGATCTGAACATTTCATGATGATAGCACTTTCCTAACGGGGTCAAACCATGTCCCAAAGGTCACCGGATCTGGTGTCAATTTAAAGAAGTAGTCCAGTTACACATTTGTGGGCTTATAACTTGGCTTCTGAATGTCCTAGAGAGATCAGGTTTGTTTTAGTGTACTCCAATCAACATCCCCTACAACCTCAAAAAGGAATGGAGTCATTAGCACTTATGGTTTTTAAATGGCACCCAGAATTATGCTGCACTAAGCACAATTTCACATCATTCTGGGTCCATTTGTGTGAAAACAAGGTCCAATCAGGCTGAAACGCTACAAGAAGGTAGAATCTATTGAGTTGTAAGTGATCTGAACGTTTCATTATGATCGCACATTCCTATAGGGGGTCAAGCCATGTCTCAAAAGTCACCGGGCCTGGTGTCACTTTAAAGAAGTAGTCCAGTTACACCTTTGAGGTCTTATAACTTGGCTTCTGAATGTCCTAGAGAGATCAGGTTTGTTTTAGTGTACTCCAATCAACAGCCCCTACAACCTCAAAGAGGAATGGAGTCATTAGCACTTATGGTTTTTAAATGGCACCCAGAATTATGTTGCACGAAGCACAATTTCACATCATTATGGGTTCATTTGTGTGAAAACAAGGTCCAATAAGGCTGAAATGTTACAGGAAGGTAGAATCTATTGAGTTGTAAGCGATCTGAACGTTTCATGATGATAGCACTTTCCTAAGGGGGTCAAACCATGTCCCAAAGGTCACCGGATCTGGTGTCAATTTAAAGAAGTAGTCCAGTTACACCTTTGTGGGCTTATAACTTGGCTTCTGAATGTCCTAGAGAGATCAGGTTTGTTTTAATGTACTTCAATCAACCGCCCCTACAACCACAAAAAGGAATGGAGTCATTAGCACTTATGGTTTGTAAATGGCACCCAGAATTATGTTGCACGAAGCACAATTTCACATCATTCTGGGTTCATTTGTGTGAAAACAAGGTCCAATCAGGCTGAAACGCTACAAGAAGGTAGAATCTATTGAGTTTTAAGTGATCTGAACGTTTCATGATGATAGAACTTTCCTAAGGGGGTCAAACCATGTCCCAAAGGTCACCGGACCTGGTGTCACTTTAAAGAAGTAGTCCAGTTACACCTTTGTGGGCTTATAACTTGGCTTCTGAATGTCCTAGAGAGATCAGGTTTGTTTTAATGTACTCCAATCAACAGCCCCTACAACCACAAAAAGGAATGGAGTCAATAGCACTTATGGTTTGTAAATGGCACCCAGAATTATGTTGCACGAAGCACAATTTCACATCATTCTGGGTTCATTTGTGTGAAAACAAGGTCCAATCAGGCTGAAATGTTACAGGAAGGTAGAATCTATTGAGTTGTAAGTGATCTGAACGTTTCATGATGATAGCACTTTCCTAAGGGTGTCAAACCATGTCCCAAAGGTCACCGGATCTGGTGTCAATTTAAAGAAGTAGTCCAGTTACACATTTGTGGGCTTATAACTTGGCTTCTGAATGTCCTAGAGAGATCAGGTTTGTTTTAATGTACTCCAATCAACAGCCCCTACAACCACATAAAGGAATGGAGTCATTAGCACTTATGGTTTGTAAATGGCACCCAGAATTATGTTGCACGAAGCACAATTTCACATCATTCTGGGTCCATTTGTGTGAAAACAAGGTCCAATCAGGCTGAAACGCTACAAGAAGGTAGAATCTATTGAGTTGTAAGTGATCTGTACGTTTCAAAATGATCGCACATTCCTATAGGGGGTAAAACCATGTCCCAAAGGTCACCGGGCCTGGTGTCACTTTAAAGAAGTAGTCCAGTTACACCTTTGTGGGCTTATAACTTGGCTTCTGAATGTCCTAGAGAGGTTAGGTTTGTTTTAGTGTACTCCAATCAAAGCCCCTACAACCACAAAAAGGAATGGAATCATTAGCACTCATGGTTTGTAATTGGCACCCAGAATGATGCTGCACTAAGCACAATTTCACATCATTCTGGGTTCATTTGTGTGAAAACAAGGTCCAATCAGGCTGAAACGTTACAGGAAGGTAGAATCTATTGAGTTTTAAGTGATCTGAACGTTTCATGATGATAGCACTTTCCTAAGGGGGTCAAACCATGTCCCAAAGGTCACCGGATCTGGTGTCAATTTAAAGAAGTAGTCCAGTTACACATTTGTGGGCTTATAACTTGGCTTCTGAATGTCCTAGAGAGATCAGGTTTGTTTTAATGCACTTCAGTCAACAGCCCCTACAACCACAAAAAGGAATGGAGTCATTAGCACTTATGGTTTGTAAATGGCACCCAGAATTATGTTGCACGAAGCACAATTTCACTTCATTCTGGGTCCAATTGTGTGAAAACAAGGTCCAATCAGGCTGAAATGTTACAGGAAGGTAGAATCTATTGAGTTGTAAGTGATCTGAACGTTTCATGATGATAGCACTTTCCTAAGGGGGTCCAACCATGTCCCAAAGGTCACCGGATCTGGTGTCAATTTAAAGAATTAGTCCAGTTACACATTTGTGGGCTTATAACTTGGCTTCTGAATGTCCTAGAGAGATCAGGTTTGTTTTAGTGTACTCCAATCAACATTCCCTACAACCACAAAAAGGAATGGAGTCATTCGGACTTAAGGTTTGTAAATGGCACCCAGAATTATTTTGCACGAAGCATAATTTCACATCATTCTGGGTTCATTTGTGTGAAAACAAGGTCCAATCAGGCTGAAACGTTACAGGAAGGTAGAATCTATTGAGTTGTAAGTGATCTGAACGTTTCATGATGATCGCTCTTTCCTAAGGGGGTCAAACCATGTCCCAAAGGTCACCGGATCTGGTGTCAATTTAAAGAAGTAGTCCAGTTACACATTTGTGGGCTTATAACTTGGCTTCTGAATGTCCTAGAGAGATCAGGTTTGTTTTAGTGTACTCCAATCAACAGCCCCTACAACCTCAAAAAGGAATGGAGTCATTAGCACTTATGGTTTTTAAATGGCACCCAGAATTATGCTAAACTAAGCACAATTTCACATCATTCTGGGTTCATTTGTGTGAAAACAAGGTCCAATCAGGCTGAAACGTTACAGGAAGGTAGAATCTATTGAGTTGTAAGTGATCTGAACGTTTCATGATGATAGCACTTTCCTAAGGGGGTCAAACCATGTCCCAAATGTCACCAGGCCTGGTGTCACTTTAAAGAAGTAGTCCAGTTACACCTTTGTCAAGAGTCAAGAGTCAAGAGACAAGAGTCAAGAGTCGAGTCAAGAGTCATTTATTGTCATATTCTCCACATGTGCAGGACATACAGAGAAATGAAATTCAGTTTCAGCACACACAATTCAAAGATCAGACATACGTGGGTAAGACACATAACAAGAATTGGTGACTGCGGTCATTCGCAACATGAGTCGCGCTACCTTAATAGTTAGATGAAAAGGGTGTTACATGAGGAATGTTCAGGGAGGGGGAAAAAAAGGCATTAACAGGGTTACACCAGCAGGGTGTAGCACTCCAATGCAAAAAAAACACCCGACATGGAAGCACAGACAGCACGTGTACAACATCAGAGTCCAATGGGGAGGTGGGGGTGGGCGGGATCCTGAAGCCTCCAATGGGAGCTGCCACTGCGGCGCATCGACCAGCTGCAGAACAACAGGTGGGAGGGAGAGATAAGGAACAGAGAGCGCATTGAGGCCCTGCAGACATGTCAGCCTGAAGGGAGAGGGTGAAGGTCGGGACACAGCATCTGTCGGCATTCCTCCTTTTGTGGGGGTGTGTTGAGGCAGCCTTGAGAGGCTGCTATGGCGTCAGATAGGGATAAACATAACTTTGTTTAGGGAAGACAGAGATAATCTTCCCCTCCGTCTTGTAGTCTCTAAGTGGTCATTCATGTCCACCAGTGAAGCCAATTTTACATTCCACATCCCCGCATCGTCCGGCGACCCTCTCCAAGATCAAATCCATCTTGCGCACTAACACAGGCAACGCCGCAAGGACATTGTCCAGCTTACGGTTCACCTCGAGTAACGTCCCAGTCTGTGAGGTCACCGCACGAGCGGCACATTCCGTGGGTACGGGTCGCACTCCAATCGCTCCCGTCTTCCCAAATTTCCAGAAAACCAGATATCCTCCCACTCCAATCAGAAGAAATCCAGTGATCATTAGGCCGAATATCCACAAATCTTCCACGTCCTCGATGGACAGCTGAGAGAGGCACACGATTCACCAGACCTCCCAAGAATCGAGTGCATATCCCGATGCGAATGTCCCCTCGGGACAGGTGGGAGCCCCCTTCTCCGTTCTCATCGTAGAGAAAATTTTGTCAATCACGTTGAATGACCAATTAATTAAGTCCATATTTCCAAAAAAAAGAGTAGTGGTTTCAGGAGAAATGCAGAGAAGTGCTCTGTAGGCAGACAGGACAAGAGCCTTGGGGAAGCCGATAAGGGAGCTGAGAAAAAAGCGTCTGTACTCTCTGAAGGCTTATAACTTGGCTTCTTAATGTCCTAGAGAGGTTAGGTTTGTTTTAGTGTACTCCAATCAAAAGCCCCTACAACCACAAAAAGGAATGGAGACATTAGCACTTATGGTTTGTAAATGGCACCCAGAATTATGTTGCACGAAGCACAATTTCACATCATTCTGGGTTCATTTGTGTGAAAACAAGGTCCAATCAGGCTGAAACGTTACAGGAAGGTAGAATATATTGAGTTGTAAGTGATCTGAACGCTTCATGATGATAGCACTTTCCTAAGGGGGTCAAACCATGTCCCAAAGGTCACCGGATCTGGTGTCAATTTAAAGAAGTAGTCCAGTTACACATTTGTGGGCTTATAACTTGGCTTCTGAATGTCCTAGAGAGATCAGGTTTGTTTTAATGTGCTCCCATCAACAGCCCCTACAACCACAAAAAGGAATGGAGTCATTAGCACTTATGGTTTGTAAATGGCACCCAGAATTATGTTGCACGAAGCATAATTTCACTTCATTCTGGGTCCATTTGTGTGAAAACAAGGTCCAATCAGGCTGAAACGTTACAGGAAGGTAGAATCTATTGATTTGTAAGTGATCTGATTGTTTCATGATGATAGCACTTTCCTAAGGGGGTCAAACCATGTCCCAAAGGTCACCGGATCTGGTGTCAATTTAAAGAAGTAGTCCAGTTACACATTTGTGGGCTTATAACTTGGCTTCCTAATGTCCTAGAGAGATCAGGTTTGTTTTAGTGTACTCCAATCAACAGCCCCTACAACCACAAAAAGGAATGGAGTCATTAGCACTTATGGTTTGTAAATGGCACCCAAATTATGTTGCACGAAGCACAATTTCACATCATTCTGGGTCCATTTGTGTGAAAACAAGGTCCAGTCAGGCTGAAACACTACAAGAAGGTAGAATCTATTGAGTTGTAAGTGATCTGAACGTTTCATGATGATAGCACTTTCCTAAGGGGGTCAAACCATGTCCCAAAGGTCACCGGATCTGGTGTCAATTTAAAGAAGTAGTCCAGTTACACATTTGTGGGCTTATAACTTGGCTTCTGAATGTCCTAGAGAGATCAGGTTTGTTTTAATGCACTTCAGTCAACAGCCCCTACAACCACAAAAAGGAATGGAGTCATTAGCACTTATGGTTTGTAAATGGCACCCAGAATTATGTTGCACGAAGCACAATTTCACTTCATTCTGGGTCCAATTGTGTGAAAACAAGGTCCAATCAGGCTGAAATGTTACAGGAAGGTAGAATCTATTGAGTTGTAAGTGATCTGAACGTTTCATGATGATAGCACTTTCCTAAGGGGGTCCAACCATGTCCCAAAGGTCACCGGATCTGGTGTCAATTTAAATAATTAGTCCAGTTACACATTTGTGGGCTTATAACTTGGCTTCTGAATGTCCTAGAGAGATCAGGTTTGTTTTAGTGTACTCCAATCAACAGCCCCTACAACCACAAAAAGGAATGGAGTCATTCGGACTTAAGGTTTGTAAATGGCACCCAGAATTATTTTGCACGAAGCACAATTTCACATCATTCTGGGTCCATTTGTGTGAAAACAAGGTCCAATCAGGCTGAAACGCTACAAGAAGGTAGAATCTATTGAGTTGTAAGTGATCTGAACGTTTCAAGATGATCGCACATTCCTATAGGGGGTAAAACCATGTCCCAAAGGTCACCGGGCCTGGTGTCACTTTAAAGAAGTAGTCCAGTTACACCTTTGTGGGCTTATAACTTGGCTTCTGAATGTCCTAGAGAGGTCAGGTTTGTTTTAGTGTACTCCAATCAACAGCCCCTACAACCACAAAAAGGAATGGAGTCATTAGCACTTATGGTTTGTAAATGGCACCCAGAATTATGTTGCACGAAGCACAATTTCACATCATTCTGGGTTCATTTGTGTGAAAACAAGGTCCAATCAGGCTGAAACGTTACAGGAAGGTAGAATCTATTGAGTTGTAAGTGATCTGAAC
Source organism: Nothobranchius furzeri (assembly GCF_043380555.1). Lineage (NCBI taxonomy): Eukaryota > Metazoa > Chordata > Actinopteri > Cyprinodontiformes > Nothobranchiidae > Nothobranchius > Nothobranchius furzeri. The sequence continues at coordinate 10,974,247 of NC_091751.1, read as the reverse complement.
GTTTCATGATGATCGCTCTTTCCTAAGGGGGTCAAACCATGTCCCAAAGGTCACCGGATCTGGTGTCAATTTAAAGAAGTAGTCCAGTTACACATTTGTGGGCTTATAACTTGGCTTCTGAATGTCCTAGAGAGATCAGGTTTGTTTTAGTGTACTCCAATCAACAGCCCCTACAACCTCAAAAAGGAATGGAGTCATTAGCACTTATGGTTTTTAAATGGCACCCAGAATTATGCTAAACTAAGCACAATTTCACATCATTCTGGGTTCATTTGTGTGAAAACAAGGTCCAATCAGGCTGAAACGTTACAGGAAGGTAGAATCTATTGAGTTGTAAGTGATCTGAACGTTTCATGATGATAGCACTTTCCTAAGGGGGTCAAACCATGTCCCAAATGTCACCAGGCCTGGTGTCACTTTAAAGAAGTAGTCCAGTTACACCTTTGTCAAGAGTCAAGAGTCAAGAGACAAGAGTCAAGAGTCAAGAGTCAAGAGTCATTTATTGTCATATTCTCCACATGTGCAGGACATACAGAGAAATGAAATTCAGTTTCAGCACACACAATTCAAAGATCAGACATACGTGGGTAAGACACATAACAAGAATTGGTGACTGCGGTCTTTTGCAACATGAGTCGCGCTACCTTAATAGTTAGATGAAAAGGGTGTTACATGAGGAAAGTTCAGGGAGGGGAAAAAAAGGCATTAACAGGGTTACACCAGCAGGGTGTAGCACTCCAATGCAAAAAAAACACCCGACATGGAAGCACAGACAGCACGTGTACAACATCAGAGTCCAATGGGGAGGTGGGGGTGGGCGGGATCCTGAAGCCTCCAATGGGAGCTGCCACTGCGGCGCATCGACCAGCTGCAGAACAACAGGTGGGAGGGAGAGATAAGGAACAGAGAGCGCATTGAGGCCCTGCAGACATGTCAGCCTGAAGGGAGAGGGTGAAGGTCGGGACACAGCATCTGTCGGCATTCCTCCTTTTGTGGGGGTGTGTTGAGGCAGCCTTGAGAGGCTGCTATGGCGTCAGATAGGGATAAACATAACTTTGTTTAGGGAAGACAGAGATAATCTTCCCCTCCGTCTTGTAGTCTCTAAGTGGTCATTCATGTCCACCAGTGAAGCCAATTTTACATTCCACATCCCCGCATCGTCCGGCGACCCTCTCCAAGATCAAATCCATCTTGCGCACTAACACAGGCAACGCCGCAAGGACATTGTCCAGCTTACGGTTCACCTCGAGTAACGTCCCAGTCTGTGAGGTCACCGCACGAGCGGCATATTCCGTGGGTACGGGTCGCACTCCAATCGCTCCCGTCTTCCCAAATTTCCAGAAAACCAGATATCCTCCCACTCCAATAAGAAGAAATCCACTGATCATTAGGCCGAATATCCACAAATCTTCCACGTCCTCGATGGACAGCTGAGAGAGGCACACGATTCGCCAGACCTCCCAAGAATCGAGTGCATATCCCGATGCGAATGTCCCCTCGGGACAGGTGGGAGCCCCCTTCTCCGTTCTCATCGTAGAGAAAATTTTGTCAATCACGTTGAATGACCAATTAATTAAGTCCATATTTCCAAAAAAAAGAGTAGTGGTTTCAGGAGAAATGCAGAGAAGTGCTCTGTAGGCAGACAGGACAAGAGCCTTGGGGAAGCCGATAAGGGAGCTGAGAAAAAAGCGTCTGTACTCTCTGAAGGCTTATAACTTGGCTTCTTAATGTCCTAGAGAGGTTAGGTTTGTTTTAGTGTACTACAATCAAAAGCCCCTACAACCACAAAAAGGAATGGAGTCATTAGCACTTATGGTTTGTAAATGGCACCCAGAATTATGTTGCACGAAGCACAATTTCACATCATTCTGGGTTCATTTGTGTGAAAACAAGGTCCAAATAGGGCTGAAACGTTACAGGAAGGTAGAATCTATTGAGTTGTAAGTGATCTGAACGCTTCATGATGATAGCACTTTCCTAAGGGGGTCAAACCATGTCCCAAAGGTCACCGGATCTGGTGTCAATTTAAAGAAGTAGTCCAGTTACACATTTGTGGGCTTATAACTTGGCTTCTGAATGTCCTAGAGAGATCAGGTTTGTTTTAATGTGCTCCAATCGACAGCCCCTACAACCACAAAAAGGAATGGAGTCATTAGCACTTATGGTTTGTAAATGGCACCCAGAATTATGTTGCACGAAGCATAATTTCACTTCATTCTGGGTCCATTTGTGTGAAAACAAGGTCCAATCAGGCTGAAACGTTACAGGAAGGTAGAATCTATTGATTTGTAAGTGATCTGATTGTTTCATGATGATAGCACTTTCCTAAGGGGGTCAAACCATGTCCCAAAGGTCACCGGATCTGGTGTCAATTTAAAGAAGTAGTCCAGTTACACATTTGTGGGCTTATAACTTGGCTTCCTAATGTCCTAGAGAGATCAGGTTTGTTTTAATGTACTCCAATCAACAGCCCCTACAACCACAAAAAGGAATGGAGTCATTAGCACTTATGGTTTGTAAATGGCACCCAAATTATGTTGCACGAAGCACAATTTCACATCATTCTGGGTCCATTTGTGTGAAAACAAGGTCCAATCAGGCTGAAACACTACAAGAAGGTAGAATCTATTGAGTTGTAAGTGATCTGAACGTTTCATGATGATCGCACATTCCTATAGGGGGTAAAACCATGTCCCAAAGGTCACCGGGCCTGGTGTCACTTTAAAGAAGTAGTTCAGTTACACCTTTGTGGGCTTATAACTTGGCTTCTGAATGTCCTAGAGAGGTTAGGTTTGTTTTAGTGTACTCCAATCAAAAGCCCCTACAACCACAAAAAGGAATGGAGTCATTAGCACTTATGGTTTTTAAATGGCACCCAGAATTATGTTGCACGAAGCACAATTTCACATCATTCTGGGTTCATTTGTGTGAAAACAAGGTCCAATCAGGCTGAAACGTTACAGGAAGGTAGAATCTATTGAGTTGTAAGTGATCTGAACGTTTCATAATGATAGCACTTTCCTAAGGGGGTCAAACCATGTCCCAAAGGTCACCGGATCTGGTGTCAATTTAAAGAAGCAGTCCAGTTACACATTTGTGAGCTTATAACTTGGCTTCGGAATGTCCTAGAGAGATCAGGTTTGTTTTAATGTACTCCAATCAACAGCCCCTACAACTACAAAAAGGAATGGAGTCATTAGCACTTATGGTTTGTAAATGGCACCCAGAATTATGTTGCACGAAGCCCAATTTCACATCATTCTGGGTCCATTTGTGTGAAAACAAGGTCCAATCAGGCTGAAACGTTACAGGAAGGTAGAATCTATTGAGTTGTAAGTGATCTGAACGTTTCATGATGATAGCACTTTCCTAAGGGGGTCAAACCATGTCCCAAAGGTCACCGGATCTGGTGTCAATTTAAAGAAGTAGTTCAGTTACACATTTGTGGGCTTATAACTTGGCTTCTGAATGCCCTAGAGAGATCAGGTTTGTTTTAGTGTACTCCAATCAACAGCCCCTACAACCACAAAAAGGAATGGAGTCATTAGGACTTAAGGTTTGTAAATGGCACCCAGAATTATGTTGCACGAAGCACAATTTAACATCATTCTGGGTCCATTTGTGTGAAAAAAAGGTCCAATCAGGCTGAAACGCTACAAGAAGGTAGAATCTATTGAGTTGTAAGTGATCTGAACGTTTCAAGATGATCGCACATTCCTATAGGGGGTAAAACCATGTCCCAAAGGTCACCGGGCCTGGTGTCACTTTAAAGAAGTAGTCCAGTTACACCTTTGTGGGCTTATAACTTGGCTTCTGAATGTCCTAGAGAGGTCAGGTTTGTTTTAGTGTACTCCAATCAACAGCCCCTACAACCACAAAAAGGAATGGAGTCTTTAGCACTTATGGTTTGTAAATGGCACCCAGAATTATGTTGCACGAAGCACAATTTCACTTCATTCTGGGTCCATTTGTGTGAAAACAAGGTCCAATCAGGCTGAAACGTTACAGGAAGGTAGAATCTATTGATTTGTAAGTGATCTGATTGTTTCATGATGATAGCACTTTCCTAAGGGGGTCAAACCATGTCCCAAAGGTCACCGGATCTGGTGTCAATTTAAAGAAGTAGTCCAGTTACACATTTGTGGGCTTATAACTTGGCTTCCTAATGTCCTAGAGAGATCAGGTTTGTTTTAATGTACTCCAATCAACAGCCCCTACAACCACAAAAAGGAATGGAGTCATTAGCACTTATGGTTTGTAAATGGCACCCAAATTATGTTGCACGAAGCACAATTTCACATCATTCTGGGTCCATTTGTGTGAAAACAAGGTCCAATCAGGCTGAAACACTACAAGAAGGTAGAATCTATTGAGTTGTAAGTGATCTGAACGTTTCATGATGATCGCACATTCCTATAGGGGGTAAAACCATGTCCCAAAGGTCACCGGGCCTGGTGTCACTTTAAAGAAGTAGTCCAGTTACACCTTTGTGGGCTTATAACTTGGCTTCTGAATGTCCTAGAGAGGTTAGGTTTGTTTTAGTGTACTCCAATCAAAAGCCCCTACAACCACAAAAAGGAATGGAGTCATTAGCACTTATGGTTTTTAAATGGCACCCAGAATTATGTTGCACGAAGCACAATTTCACATCATTCTGGGTTCATTTGTGTGAAAACAAGGTCCAATCAGGCTGAAACGTTACAGGAAGGTAGAATCTATTGAGTTGTAAGTGATCTGAACGTTTCATGATGATAGCACTTTCCTAAGGGGGTCAAACCATGTCCCAAAGGTCACCGGATCTGGTGTCAATTTAAAGAAGCAGTCCAGTTACACATTTGTGAGCTTATAACTTGGCTTCGGAATGTCCTAGAGAGATCAGGTTTGTTTTAATGTACTCCAATCAACAGCCCCTACAACTACAAAAAGGAATGGAGTCATTAGCACTTATGGTTTGTAAATGGCACCCAGAATTATGTTGCACGAAGCCCAATTTCACATCATTCTGGGTCCATTTGTGTGAAAACAAGGTCCAATCAGGCTGAAACGTTACAGGAAGGTAGAATCTATTGAGTTGTAAGTGATCTGAACGTTTCATGATGATAGCACTTTCCTAAGGGGGTCAAACCATGTCCCAAAGGTCACCGGATCTGGTGTCAATTTAAAGAAGTAGTTCAGTTACACATTTGTGGGCTTATAACTTGGCTTCTGAATGCCCTAGAGAGATCAGGTTTGTTTTAGTGTACTCCAATCAACAGCCCCTACAACCACAAAAAGGAATGGAGTCATTAGGACTTAAGGTTTGTAAATGGCACCCAGAATTATGTTGCACGAAGCACAATTTCACATCATTCTGGGTCCATTTGTGTGAAAAAAAGGTCCAATCAGGCTGAAACGCTACAAGAAGGTAGAATCTATTGAGTTGTAAGTGATCTGAACGTTTCAAGATGATCGCACATTCCTATAGGGGGTAAAACCATGTCCCAAAGGTCACCGGGCCTGGTGTCACTTTAAAGAAGTAGTCCAGTTACACCTTTGTGGGCTTATAACTTGGCTTCTGAATGTCCTAGAGAGGTCAGGTTTGTTTTAGTGTACTCCAATCAACAGCCCCTACAACCACAAAAAGGAATGGAGTCTTTAGCACTTATGGTTTGTAAATGGCACCCAGAATTATGTTGCACGAAGCACAATTTCACATCATTCTGGGTTCATTTGTGTGAAAACAAGGTCCAATCAGGCTGAAACGTTACAGGAATGTAGAATCTATTGAGTTGTAAGTGATCTGAACGTTTCATGATGATAGCACTTTCCTAAGGGGGTTAAACCATGTCCCAAATGTCACCGGATCTGGTGTCAATTTAAAGAAGTAGTCCAGTTACACATTTGTGGGCTTATAACTTGGCTTCTGAATGTCCTAGAGAAATCACGTTTGTTTTAGTGTACTCCAATCAACATCCCCTACAACCTCAAAAAGGAATGGAGCCATTAGCACTTATGGTTTTTAAATGGCACCCAGAATTATGCTAAACTAAGCACAATTTCACATCATTCTGGGTTCATTTGTGTGAAAACAAGGTCCAATAAGGCTGAAATGTTACAGGAAGGTAGAATCTATTTAGTTGTAATTGATCTGAACGTTTCATGATGATAGCACTTTCCTAAGGGGGTCAAACCATGTCCCAAATGTCACCGGGCAAGGTGTCACTTTAAAGAAGTAGTCCAGTTACACCTTTGTGGGCTTATAACTTGGCTTCTGAATGTCCTAGAGAGGTTAGGTTTGTTTTAGTGTACTCCAATCAAAAGCCCCTACAACCACAAAAAGGAATGGAGTCATTAGCACTTATGGTTTGTAAATGGCACCCAGAATTATGTTGGACAAAGCACAATTTCACATCATTCTGTGTTCATTTGTGTGAAAACAAGGTCCAATCAGGCTGAAACGTTACAGGAAGGTAGAATCTATTGAGTTGTAAGTGATCTGAACGTTTCATGATGATAGCACTTTCCTAAGGGGGTCAAACCATGTCCCAAAGGTCACCGGATCTGGTGTCAATTTAAAGAAGTAGTTCAGTTACACATTTGTGGGCTTATAACTTGGCTTCTGAATGCCCTAGAGAGATCAGGTTTGTTTTAGTGTACTCCAATCAACAGCCCCTACAACCACAAAAAGGAATGGAGTCATTAGGACTTAAGGTTTGTAAATGGCACCCAGAATTATGTTGCACGAAGCACAATTTCACATCATTCTGGGTCCATTTGTGTGAAAAAAAGGTCCAATCAGGCTGAAACGCTACAAGAAGGTAGAATCTATTGAGTTGTAAGTGATCTGAACGTTTCAAGATGATCGCACATTCCTATAGGGGGTAAAACCATGTCCCAAAGGTCACCGGGCCTGGTGTCACTTTAAAGAAGTAGTCCAGTTACACCTTTGTGGGCTTATAACTTGGCTTCTGAATGTCCTAGAGAGGTCAGGTTTGTTTTAGTGTACTCCAATCAACAGCCCCTACAACCACAAAAAGGAATGGAGTCTTTAGCACTTATGGTTTGTAAATGGCACCCAGAATTATGTTGCACGAAGCACAATTTCACATCATTCTGGGTTCATTTGTGTGAAAACAAGGTCCAATCAGGCTGAAACGTTACAGGAATGTAGAATCTATTGAGTTGTAATGATCTGAACGTTTCATGATGATAGCACTTTCCTAAGGGGGTTAAACCATGTCCCAAATGTCACCGGATCTGGTGTCAATTTAAAGAAGTAGTCCAGTTACACATTTGTGGGCTTATAACTTGGCTTCTGAATGTCCTAGAGAAATCACGTTTGTTTTAGTGTACTCCAATCAACATCCCCTACAACCTCAAAAAGGAATGGAGCCATTAGCACTTATGGTTTTTAAATGGCACCCAGAATTATGCTAAACTAAGCACAATTTCACATCATTCTGGGTTCATTTGTGTGAAAACAAGGTCCAATAAGGCTGCAATGTTACAGGAAGGTAGAATCTATTTAGTTGTAATTGATCTGAACGTTTCATGATGATAGCACTTTCCTAAGGGGGTCAAACCATGTCCCAAATGTCACCGGGCAAGGTGTCACTTTAAAGAAGTAGTCCAGTTACACCTTTGTGGGCTTATAACTTGGCTTCTGAATGTCCTAGAGAGGTTAGGTTTGTTTTAGTGTACTCCAATCAAAAGCCCCTACAACCACAAAAAGGAATGGAGTCATTAGCACTTATGGTTTGTAAATGGCACCCAGAATTATGTTGGACAAAGCACAATTTCACATCATTCTGTGTTCATTTGTGTGAAAACAAGGTCCAATCAGGCTGAAACGTTACAGGAAGGTAGAATCTATTGAGTTGTAAGTGATCTGAACGTTTCATGATGATAGCACTTTCCTAAGAGGGTCAAACCATGTCCCAAAGGTCACCGGATCTGGTGTCAATTTAAAGAAGTAGTCCAGTTACACATTTGTGGGCTTATAACTTGGCTTCTGAATGTCCTAGAGAGATCAGGTTTGTTTTAATGTGCTCCAATCAACAGCCCCTACAACCACAAAAAGGAATGGAGTCATTAGCACTTATGGTTTGTAAATGGCACCCAGAATTATGTTGAACGAAGCACAATTTCATATCATTCTGGGTCCATTTGTGTGAAAACAAGGTCCAATCAGGCTGAAACGCCACAAGAAGGTAGAATCTATTGAGTTGTAAGTGATCTGAACGTTTCATGATGATAGCAGTTTCCTAAGGGGGTCAAACCATGTCCCAAAGGTCACCGTATCTGGTGTCAATTTGAAGAAGTAGTCCAGTTACACCTTTGTGGGCTTATAACTTGGCTTCTGAATATCCTAGAGAGATCAGGTTTGTTTTAGTGTACTCCAATCAACATCCCCTACAACCTCAAAAAGGAATGGAGTCATTAGCACTTATGGTTTTTAAATGGCACCCAGAATTATGTTGCACGAAGCACAATTTCACATCATTCTGGGTTCATTTGTGTGAAAACAAGGTCCAATCAGGCTGAAACGTTACAGGAAGGTAGAATCTATTGAGTTGTAAGTGATCTGAACGTTTCATGATGATGGCACTTTCCTAAGGGGGTCAAACCATGTCCCAAAGGTCACCGGATCTGGTGTATATTTAAAGAAGTAGTCCAGTTACACATTTGTGGGCTTATAACTTGGCTTCTGAATGTCCTAGAGAGATCAGGTTTGTTTTAGTGTACTCCAATCAACAGCCCCTACAACCACAAAAAGGAATGGAGTCATTAGCACTTAAGGTTTGTAAATGGCACCCAGAATTATGTTGCACGAAGCACAATTTCACATCATTCTGGGTCCATTTGTGTGAAAACAAGGTCCAATCAGGCTGAAACGCTACAAGAAGGTAGAACCTATTGAGTTGTAAGTGATCTGAACGTTTCAAGATGATCGCACATTCCTATAGGGGGTAAAACCATGTCCCAAAGGTCACCGGGCCTGGTGTCTCTTTAAAGAAGTAGTCCAGTTACACCTTTGTGGGCTTATAACTTGGCTTCTGAATGTCCTAGAGAGGTTAGGTTTGTTTTAGTGTACTCCAATCAACAGCCCCTACAACCACAAAAAGGAATGGAGTCATTAGCCTTATGGTTTGTAAATGGCACCCAGAATTATGTTGCACGAAGCACAATTTCACATCATTCTGGGTTCATTTGTGTGAAAACAAGGTCCAATCAGGCTGAAACGTTACAGGAAGGTAGAATCTATTGAGTTGTAAGTGATCTGAACGTTTCATGATGATAGCACTTTCCTAAGGGTGGTCAAACCATGTCCCAAAGGTCACCGGATCTGGTGTATATTTAAAGAAGTAGTCCAGTTAAACATTTGTGGGCTTATAACTTGGCTTCTGAATGTCCTAGAGAGATCAGGTTTGTTTTAGTGTACTCCAATCAACAGCCCCTACAACCACAAAAAGGAATGGAGTCATTAGCACTTAAGGTTTGTAAATGGCACCCAGAATTATGTTGCACGAAGCACAATTTCACATCATTCTGGGTCCATTTGTGTGAAAACAAGGTCCAATCAGGCTGAAACGCTACAAGAAGGTAGAACCTATTGAGTTGTAAGTGATCTGAACGTTTCAAGATGATCGCACATTCCTATAGGGGGTAAAACCATGTCCCAAAGGTCACCGGGCCTGGTGTCTCTTTAAAGAAGTAGTCCAGTTACACCTTTGTGGGCTTATAACTTGGCTTCTGAATGTCCTAGAGAGGTTAGGTTTGTTTTAGTGTACTCCAATCAACAGCCCCTACAACCACAAAAAGGAATGGAGTCATTAGCCTTATGGTTTGTAAATGGCACCCAGAATTATGTTGCACGAAGCACAATTTCACATCATTCTGGGTTCATTTGTGTGAAAACAAGGTCCAATCAGGCTGAAACGTTACAGGAAGGTAGAATCTATTGAGTTGTAAGTGATCTGAACGTTTCATGATGATAGCACTTTCCTAAGGGGGTCAAACCATGTCCCAAATGTCACCGGATCTGGTGTCAATTTAAAGATGTAGTCCAGTTACACATTTGTGGGCTTATAACTTGGCTTCTGAATGTCCTAGAGAGATCAGGTTTGTTTTAGTGTACTCCAATCAACAGCCCCTACAACCACAAAAAGGAATGGAGTCATTAGCACTTATGGTTTGTAAATGGCACCCAGAATTATGTTGCACGAAGCACAATTTCACATCATTCTGGGTCCATTTGTGTGAAAACAAGGTCCAATCAGGCTGAAACGTTACAGGAAGGTAGAATCTATTGAGTTGTAAGTGATCTGAACGTTTCATGATGATCGCACATTCCTAAGGGGATCAAACCATGTCCCAAAGGTCACCGGATCTGGTGTCAATTTAAAGAAGTAGTCCAGTTACACATTTGTGGGCTTATAACTTGGCTTCTGAATGTCCTAGAGAGATCAGGTTTGTTTTAGTGTACTCCAATCAACAGCCCCTACAACCACAAAAAGGAATGGAGTCATTAGCACTTAAGGTTTGTAAATGGCACCCAGAATTATGTTGCACGAAGCACAATTTCACATCATTCTGGGTCCATTTGTGTGAAAACAAGGTCCAATCAGGCTGAAACGCTACAAGAAGGTAGAATCTATTGAGTTGTAAGTTATCTGAACGTTTCAAGATGATCGCACATTCCTATAGGGGGTAAAACCATGTCCCAAAGGTCACCGGGCCTGGTGTCACTTTAAAGAAGTAGTCCAGTTACACCTTTGTGGGCTTATAACTTGGCTTCTGAATGTCCTAGAGAGGTTAGGTTTGTTTTAGTGTTCTCCAATCAAAAGCCCCTACAACCACAAAAAGGAATGGAGTCATTGGCACTCATGGTTTGTAAATGGCACCCAGAATTATGCTGCACAAAGCAAAATTTCACATCATTCGGGGTTCATTTGTGTGAAAACAAGGTCCAATCAGGCTGAAACTTAACAGGAAGGTAGAATCTATTGAGTTGTAAGTGATCTGAACGTTTCATGATGATAGCACTTTCCTAAGGGGGTCAAACCATGTCCCAAAGGTCACCGGATCTGGTGTCAATTTAAAGTAGTCCAGTTACACATTTGTGGGCTTATAACTTGGCTTCTGAATGTCCTAGAGAGACCAGGTTTGTTTTAATGTACTCCAATCAACAGCCCCTACAACCACAAAAAGGAATGGAGTCATTAGCGCTTATGGTTTTTAAATGGCACCCAGAATTATGTTGCACGAAGCACAATTTCACATCATTCTGGGTTCATTTGTGTGAAAACAAGGTCCAATCAGGCTGAAACGTTACAGGAAGGTAGAATCTATTGAGTTGAAAGTGATCTGAACGTTTCATGATGATAGCACTTTCCTAAGGGGGTCAAACCATGTCCCAAAGGTCACCGGATCTGGTGTATATTTAAAGAAGTAGTCCAGTTACACATTTGTGGGCTTATAACTTGGCTTCTGAATGTCCTAGAGAGATCAGGTTTGTTTTAGTGTACTCCAATCAACAGCCCCTACAACCACAAAAAGGAATAGAGTCATTAGCACTTAAGGTTTGTAAATGGCACCCAGAATTATGTTGCACGAAGCACAATTTCACATCATTCTGGGTCCATTTGTGTGAAAACAAGGTTCAATCAGGCTGAAACGTTACAGGAAGGTAGAATCTATTGAGTTGTAAGTGATCTGAACGTTTCATGATGATCGCACATTCCTAAGGGGATCAAACCATGTCCCAAAGGTCACGGGATCTGGTGTCAATTTAAAGAAGTAGTCCAGTTACACATTTGTGGGCTTATAACTTGGCTTTTGAATGTCCTAGAGAGATCAGGTTTGTTTTAGTGTACTCCAATTAACAGCCCCTACAACCACAAAAAGGAATGGAGTCATTAGCACTTAAGGTTTGTAAATGGCACCCAGAATTATGTTGCACGAAGCACAATTTCACATCATTCTGGGTCAATTTGTGTGAAAACAAGGTCCAATCAGGCTGAAACGCTACAAGAAGGTAGAATTTATTGAGTTGTAAGTGATCTGAACGTTTCATGATGATCGCACATTCCTATAGGTGGTCAAACCATGTCCCAAAGGTCACCGGGCCTGGTGTCACTTTAAAGAAGTAGTCCAGTTACACCTTTGAGGTCTTATAACTTGGCTTCTGAATGTCCTAGAGAGATCAGGTTTGTTTTAGTGTACTCCAATCAACAGCCCCTACAACCTCAAAAAGGAATGGAGTCATTAGCACTTATGGTTTTTAAATGGCACCCAGAATTATGTTGCACGAAGCACAATTTCACATCATTCTGGGTTCATTTGTGTGAAAACAAGGTCCAATAAGGCTGAAATGTTACAGGAAGGTAGAATCTATTGAGTTGTAAGTGATCTGAACGTTTCATGATGATAGCACTTTCCTAAGGGGGTCAAACCATGTCCCAAAGGTCACCGGATCTGGTGTCAATTTAAAGAAGTAGTCCAGTTACACCTTTGTGGGCTTATAACTTGGCTTCTGAATGTCCTAGAGAGATCAGGTTTGTTTTAGTATACTCCAATCAACAGCCCCTACAACCACAAAAAGGAATGGAGTCATTAGCACTAATGGTTTTTAAATGGCACCCAGAATTATGTTGCACGAAGCACAATTTCACATCATTCTGGGTTCATTTGTGTGAAAACAAGGTCCAATCAGGCTGAAACGTTACAGGAAGGTAGAATCTATTGAGTTGTAAGTGATTTGAACGTTTCATCATGATAGCACTTTCCTAAGGGGGTCAAACCATGTCCCAAAGGTCACCGGATCTGGTGTCAATTTAAAGAAGTAGTCCAGTTACACATTTGTGGGCTTATAACTTGGCTTCTGAATGTCGTAGAGAGATCAGGTTTGTTTTAATGTACTCCAATCAACAGCCCCTACAACCACAAAAAGGAATGGAGTCATTAGCACTTATGGTTTGTAAATGGCACCCAGAATTATGTTGCACGAAGCACAATTTCACATCATTCTGGGTTCATTTGTGTGAAAACAAGGTCGATTCAGGCTGAAACGCTACAAGAAGGTAGAATCTATTGAGTTGTAAGTGATCTGAACGTTTCATGATGATAGAACTTTCCTAAGGGGGTCAAACCATGTCCCAAAGGTCACCGGACCTGGTGTCACTTTAAAGAAGTAGTCCAGTTACACCTTTGTGGGCTTATAACTTGGCTTCTGAATGTCCTAGAGAGATCAGGTTTGTTTGAATGTACTCTAATCAACAGCCCCTACAACCACAAAAAGGAATTGAGTCATTAGCACTTGTGGTTTGTAAATGGCACCCAGAATTATGTTGCACGAAGCACAATTTCACATCATTCTGGGTCCATTTGTGTGAAAACAAGGTCCAATCAGGCTGAAACGCTACAAGAAGGTAGAATCAATTGAGTTGTAAGTGATCTGAACGTTTCAAGATGATCACACATTCCTATAGGTGGTAAAACCATGTCCCAAAGGTCACCGGGCCTTGTGTCACTTTAAAGAAGTAGTCCAGTTACACCTTTGTGGGCTTATTACTTGGCTTCTGAATGTCCTAGAGAGGTTAGGTTTGTTTTAGTGTACTCCAATCAACAGCCCCTACAACCACAAAAAGGAATGGAGTCATTAGCACTTATGGTTTGTAAATGGCACCCAGAATTATGTTGCACGAAGCACAATTTCACATCATTCTGGGTTCATTTGTGTGAAAACAAGGTCCAATCAGGCTGAAACGTTACAGGAAGGTAGAATCTATTGAGTTGTAAGTGATCTGAACGTTTGATGATGAAGGCATTTTCCTAAGGGGGGTCAAACCATGTCCCAAAGGTCACCGGATCTGGTGTAAATTTAAAGAAGTAGTCCAGTTACACATTTGTGGGCTTATAACTTGGCTTCTGAATGTCCTAGAGAGATCAGGTTTGTTTTAGTGTACTCCAATCAACATCCTCTATAACCTCAAAAAGGAATGGAGTCATTAGCACTTATGGTTTTTAAATGGCACCCAGAATTATGCTGCACTAAGCACAATTTCACATCATTCTGGGTTCATTTGTGTGAAAACAAGAACCAATCAGGCTGAAACGTTACAGGAAGGTAGAATCTATTGAGTTGTAAGTGATCTGAACGTTTCATGATGATAGCACTTTCCTAAGGGTGTCAAACCATGTCCCAAAGGTCACCGGATCTGGTGTCAGTTTAAAGAAGTAGTCCAGTTACACATTTGTGGGCTCATAACTTGGCTTCTGAATGTCCTAGAGAGATCAGGTGTGTTTTAATGTACTCCAACCAACAGCCCCTACAACCACAAAAAGGAATGGAGTCATTAGCACTTATGTTTTGTAAATGGCACCCAGAATTATGTTGCACGAAGCACAATTTCACATCATTCTGGGTCCATTTGTGTGAAAACAAGGTCCAATAAGGCTGAAACGTTACAAGAAGGTAGAATCTATTGAGTTGTAAGTGATCTGAACGTTTCATGATGATCGCACATTCCTATAGGGGGTCAAACCATGTCTCCAAGGTCACCGGGCCTGGTGTCACTTTAAAGATGTAGTCCAGTTAGACCTTTGAGGGCTTATAACTTGGCTTCTGAATATCCTAGAGAGATCAGGTTTGTTTTAGTGTACTCCAATCAACAGCCCCTAAAACCTCAAAAAGGAATGGAGTCATTAGCACTTATGGTTTTTAAATGGCACCCAGAATTATGTTGCACGAAGCACAATTTCACATCATTCTGGGTTCATTTGTGTGAAAACAAGGTCCAATCAGGCTGAAATGTTACAGGAAGGTAGAATCTATTGAGTTGTAAGTGATCTGAACGTTTCATGATGATAGCACTTTCCTAAGGGGGTCAAACCATGTCCCAAAGGTCACCGGATCTGGTGTCAATTTAAAGAAGTAGTCCAGTTACACCTTAGTGGGCTTATAACTTGGCTTCTGAATGTCCTAGAGAGATCAGGTTTGTTTTAGTATACTCCAATAAACAGCCCCTACAACCACAAAAAGGAATGGAGTCATTAGCACTTATGGTTTTTAAATGGCACCCAGAATTATGTTGCACGAAGCACAATTTCACATCATTCTGGGTTCATTTGTGTGAAAACAAGGTCCAATCAGGCTGAAACGTTACAGGAAGGTAGAATCTATTGAGTTGTAAGTGATCTGAACGTTTCAAGATGATCGCACATTCCTATAGGGGGTCAAACCATGTCCCAAAGGTCACCGGGCCTGGTGTCACTTTAAAGAAGCAGTCCATTTACACCTTTGTGGGCTTATAACATGGCTTCTGAATGTCCTAGAGAGGTTAGGTTTGTTTTAGTGTTCTCCAATCACCAGCCCCTACAACCACAAAAAGGAATGGAGTCATTAGCACTTATGGTTTGTAAATGGCACCCAGAATTATGTTGCACGAAGCACAATTTCACATCATTCTGGGTTCATTTGTGTGAAAACAAGGTCCAATCAGGCTGAAACGTTACAGGAAGGTAGAATCTATTGAGTTGTAAGTGATCTGAACGTTTCATGATGATAGCGCTTTCCTAAGGGGGTCAAACCATGTCCCAAAGGTCACCGGGCCTGGTGTCACTTTAAAGAAGTAGTCCAGTTACACCCTTGTGGGCTAATAACTTGGCTTCTGAATGTCCTAGAGAGGTTAGGTTTGTTTTAGTGTACTCCAATCAACAGCCCCTACAATCACAAAAAGGAATGGAGTCATTAGCACTTAAGGTTTGTAAATGGCACCCAGAATTATGTTGCACGAAGCACAATTTCACATCATTCTGGGTCCATTTGTGTGAAAACAAGGTCCAATCAGGCTGAAACGCTACAAGAAGGTAGAATCTATTGAGTTGTAAGTGATCTGAACGTTTCAAGATGATCGCACATTCCTATAGGGGGTAAAACCATGTCCCATAGGTCACCGGGCCTGGTGTCACTTTAAAGAAGTAGTCCAGTTACACCTTTGAGGGCTTATAACTTGGCTTCTGAATGTCCTAGAGAGATCAGGTTTGTTTTAGTGTACTCCAATCAACAGCCCCTACAACCTCAAAAAGGAATGGAGTCATTATTTCTTATGGTTTTTAAATCGCACCCAGAATTATGTTGCATGAAGCACAATTTCACATCATTCTGGGTTCATTTGTGTGAAAACAAGGTCCAATCAGGCTGAAATGTTACAGGAAGGTAGAATCTATTGAGTTGTAAGTGATCTGAACGTTTCATGATGATAGCACTTTCCTAAGGGGGTCAAACCATGTCCCAAAGGTCACCGGATCTGGTGTCCATTTAAAGAAGTAGTCCAGTTACACCTTAGTGGGCTTATAACTTGGCTTCTGAATGTCCTAGAGAGATCAGGTTTGTTTTAGTATACTCCAATAAACAGCCCCTACAACCACAAAAAGGAATGGAGTCATTAGCACTTATGGTTTTTAAATGGCACCCAGAATTATGTTGCACGAAGCACAATTTCACATCATTCTGGGTTCATTTGTGTGAAAACAAGGTCCAATCAGGCTGAAACGTTACAGGAAGGTAGAATCTATTGAGTTGTAAGTGATCTGAACGTTTCAAGATGATCGCACATTCCTATAGGGGGTCAAACCATGTCCCAAAGGTCACCGGGCCTGGTGTCACTTTAAAGAAGTAGTCCAGTTACACCTTTGTGGGCTTATTACTTGGCTTCTGAATGTCCTAGAGAGATCAGGTTTGTTTTAGTGTACTCCAATCAACAGCCCCTACAACCACAAAAGGGAATGGAGTCATTAGCACTTATGGTTTGTAAATTGCACCCAGAATTTTGTTGCACGAAGTAAAATTTCACATCATTCTGGGTCCATTTGTGTGAAAACAAGGTCCAATCAGGCTGAAACGTTACAAGAAGGTAGAATCTATTGAGTTGTAAGTGATCTGAACGTTTCATGATGATTGCACATTCCTATAGGGGGTCAAATCATGTCCAAAGGTCACCGGGCCTGGTGTCACTTTAAAGAAGTAGTCCAGTTACACCTTTGTGGGCTTATAACTTGGCTTCTGAATATCCTAGAGAGGTCAGGTTTGTTTTAGAGTACTCCAATTAACAGCCCCCGTTACCACTAAAAGGAATGGAGTCATTAGCACCTATGGTTTTTAAATGGCACCCCAGAATTATGTTGCACGAAGCACAATTTCACATCATTCTGGGTTCATTTGTGTGAAAACAAGGTCCAATCAGGCTGAAACGTTACACGAAGGTAGAATCTATTGAGTTGTAAGTGATCTGAACATTTCATGACGATCGCACATTCCTATAGGGGGTAAAACCATGTCCCAAAGGTCACCGGGCCTGGTGTCACTTTAAAGAAGTAGTCCAGTTACACATTTGTGGGCTTATAACTTGGCTTCTGAATGTCCTAGAGAGATCAGGTTTGTTTTAAAGTACTCCAATTAACAGCCCCCATTACCACTAAAAGGAATGGAGTCATTAGCACTTATGGTTTTTAAATGGCACCCAGAATTATGTTGCACGAAGCCCAATTTCACATCATTCTGGGTCCATTTGTGTGAAAACAAGGTCCAATCAGGCTGAAACGTTACAGGAAGGTAGAATCTATTGAGTTGTAAGTGATCTGAACGTTTCATGATGATAGCACTTTCCTAAGGGGGTCAAACCATGTCCCAAAGGTCACCGGATCTGGTGTCAATTTAAAGAAGTAGTTCAGTTACACATTTGTGGGCTTATAACTTGGCTTCTGAATGCCCTAGAGAGATCAGGTTTGTTTTAGTGTACTCCAATCAACAGCCCCTACAACCACAAAAAGGAATGGAGTCATTAGGACTTAAGGTTTGTAAATGGCACCCAGAATTATGTTGCACGAAGCACAATTTAACATCATTCTGGGTCCATTTGTGTGAAAAAAAGGTCCAATCAGGCTGAAACGCTACAAGAAGGTAGAATCTATTGAGTTGTAAGTGATCTGAACGTTTCAAGATGATCGCACATTCCTATAGGGGGTAAAACCATGTCCCAAAGGTCACCGGGCCTGGTGTCACTTTAAAGAAGTAGTCCAGTTACACCTTTGTGGGCTTATAACTTGGCTTCTGAATGTCCTAGAGAGGTCAGGTTTGTTTTAGTGTACTCCAATCAACAGCCCCTACAACCACAAAAAGGAATGGAGTCTTTAGCACTTATGGTTTGTAAATGGCACCCAGAATTATGTTGCACGAAGCACAATTTCACTTCATTCTGGGTCCATTTGTGTGAAAACAAGGTCCAATCAGGCTGAAACGTTACAGGAAGGTAGAATCTATTGATTTGTAAGTGATCTGATTGTTTCATGATGATAGCACTTTCCTAAGGGGGTCAAACCATGTCCCAAAGGTCACCGGATCTGGTGTCAATTTAAAGAAGTAGTCCAGTTACACATTTGTGGGCTTATAACTTGGCTTCCTAATGTCCTAGAGAGATCAGGTTTGTTTTAATGTACTCCAATCAACAGCCCCTACAACCACAAAAAGGAATGGAGTCATTAGCACTTATGGTTTGTAAATGGCACCCAAATTATGTTGCACGAAGCACAATTTCACATCATTCTGGGTCCATTTGTGTGAAAACAAGGTCCAATCAGGCTGAAACACTACAAGAAGGTAGAATCTATTGAGTTGTAAGTGATCTGAACGTTTCATGATGATCGCACATTCCTATAGGGGGTAAAACCATGTCCCAAAGGTCACCGGGCCTGGTGTCACTTTAAAGAAGTAGTCCAGTTACACCTTTGTGGGCTTATAACTTGGCTTCTGAATGTCCTAGAGAGGTTAGGTTTGTTTTAGTGTACTCCAATCAAAAGCCCCTACAACCACAAAAAGGAATGGAGTCATTAGCACTTATGGTTTTTAAATGGCACCCAGAATTATGTTGCACGAAGCACAATTTCACATCATTCTGGGTTCATTTGTGTGAAAACAAGGTCCAATCAGGCTGAAACGTTACAGGAAGGTAGAATCTATTGAGTTGTAAGTGATCTGAACGTTTCATGATGATAGCACTTTCCTAAGGGGGTCAAACCATGTCCCAAAGGTCACCGGATCTGGTGTCAATTTAAAGAAGCAGTCCAGTTACACATTTGTGAGCTTATAACTTGGCTTCGGAATGTCCTAGAGAGATCAGGTTTGTTTTAATGTACTCCAATCAACAGCCCCTACAACTACAAAAAGGAATGGAGTCATTAGCACTTATGGTTTGTAAATGGCACCCAGAATTATGTTGCACGAAGCCCAATTTCACATCATTCTGGGTCCATTTGTGTGAAAACAAGGTCCAATCAGGCTGAAACGTTACAGGAAGGTAGAATCTATTGAGTTGTAAGTGATCTGAACGTTTCATGATGATAGCACTTTCCTAAGGGGGTCAAACCATGTCCCAAAGGTCACCGGATCTGGTGTCAATTTAAAGAAGTAGTTCAGTTACACATTTGTGGGCTTATAACTTGGCTTCTGAATGCCCTAGAGAGATCAGGTTTGTTTTAGTGTACTCCAATCAACAGCCCCTACAACCACAAAAAGGAATGGAGTCATTAGGACTTAAGGTTTGTAAATGGCACCCAGAATTATGTTGCACGAAGCACAATTTCACATCATTCTGGGTCCATTTGTGTGAAAAAAAGGTCCAATCAGGCTGAAACGCTACAAGAAGGTAGAATCTATTGAGTTGTAAGTGATCTGAACGTTTCAAGATGATCGCACATTCCTATAGGGGGTAAAACCATGTCCCAAAGGTCACCGGGCCTGGTGTCACTTTAAAGAAGTAGTCCAGTTACACCTTTGTGGGCTTATAACTTGGCTTCTGAATGTCCTAGAGAGGTCAGGTTTGTTTTAGTGTACTCCAATCAACAGCCCCTACAACCACAAAAAGGAATGGAGTCTTTAGCACTTATGGTTTGTAAATGGCACCCAGAATTATGTTGCACGAAGCACAATTTCACATCATTCTGGGTTCATTTGTGTGAAAACAAGGTCCAATCAGGCTGAAACGTTACAGGAATGTAGAATCTATTGAGTTGTAAGTGATCTGAACGTTTCATGATGATAGCACTTTCCTAAGGGGGTTAAACCATGTCCCAAATGTCACCGGATCTGGTGTCAATTTAAAGAAGTAGTCCAGTTACACATTTGTGGGCTTATAACTTGGCTTCTGAATGTCCTAGAGAAATCACGTTTGTTTTAGTGTACTCCAATCAACATCCCCTACAACCTCAAAAAGGAATGGAGCCATTAGCACTTATGGTTTTTAAATGGCACCCAGAATTATGCTAAACTAAGCACAATTTCACATCATTCTGGGTTCATTTGTGTGAAAACAAGGTCCAATAAGGCTGAAATGTTACAGGAAGGTAGAATCTATTTAGTTGTAATTGATCTGAACGTTTCATGATGATAGCACTTTCCTAAGGGGGTCAAACCATGTCCCAAATGTCACCGGGCAAGGTGTCACTTTAAAGAAGTAGTCCAGTTACACCTTTGTGGGCTTATAACTTGGCTTCTGAATGTCCTAGAGAGGTTAGGTTTGTTTTAGTGTACTCCAATCAAAAGCCCCTACAACCACAAAAAGGAATGGAGTCATTAGCACTTATGGTTTGTAAATGGCACCCAGAATTATGTTGGACAAAGCACAATTTCACATCATTCTGTGTTCATTTGTGTGAAAACAAGGTCCAATCAGGCTGAAACGTTACAGGAAGGTAGAATCTATTGAGTTGTAAGTGATCTGAACGTTTCATGATGATAGCACTTTCCTAAGGGGGTCAAACCATGTCCCAAAGGTCACCGGATCTGGTGTCAATTTAAAGAAGTAGTTCAGTTACACATTTGTGGGCTTATAACTTGGCTTCTGAATGCCCTAGAGAGATCAGGTTTGTTTTAGTGTACTCCAATCAACAGCCCCTACAACCACAAAAAGGAATGGAGTCATTAGGACTTAAGGTTTGTAAATGGCACCCAGAATTATGTTGCACGAAGCACAATTTCACATCATTCTGGGTCCATTTGTGTGAAAAAAAGGTCCAATCAGGCTGAAACGCTACAAGAAGGTAGAATCTATTGAGTTGTAAGTGATCTGAACGTTTCAAGATGATCGCACATTCCTATAGGGGGTAAAACCATGTCCCAAAGGTCACCGGGCCTGGTGTCACTTTAAAGAAGTAGTCCAGTTACACCTTTGTGGGCTTATAACTTGGCTTCTGAATGTCCTAGAGAGGTCAGGTTTGTTTTAGTGTACTCCAATCAACAGCCCCTACAACCACAAAAAGGAATGGAGTCTTTAGCACTTATGGTTTGTAAATGGCACCCAGAATTATGTTGCACGAAGCACAATTTCACATCATTCTGGGTTCATTTGTGTGAAAACAAGGTCCAATCAGGCTGAAACGTTACAGGAATGTAGAATCTATTGAGTTGTAATGATCTGAACGTTTCATGATGATAGCACTTTCCTAAGGGGGTTAAACCATGTCCCAAATGTCACCGGATCTGGTGTCAATTTAAAGAAGTAGTCCAGTTACACATTTGTGGGCTTATAACTTGGCTTCTGAATGTCCTAGAGAAATCACGTTTGTTTTAGTGTACTCCAATCAACATCCCCTACAACCTCAAAAAGGAATGGAGCCATTAGCACTTATGGTTTTTAAATGGCACCCAGAATTATGCTAAACTAAGCACAATTTCACATCATTCTGGGTTCATTTGTGTGAAAACAAGGTCCAATAAGGCTGCAATGTTACAGGAAGGTAGAATCTATTTAGTTGTAATTGATCTGAACGTTTCATGATGATAGCACTTTCCTAAGGGGGTCAAACCATGTCCCAAATGTCACCGGGCAAGGTGTCACTTTAAAGAAGTAGTCCAGTTACACCTTTGTGGGCTTATAACTTGGCTTCTGAATGTCCTAGAGAGGTTAGGTTTGTTTTAGTGTACTCCAATCAAAAGCCCCTACAACCACAAAAAGGAATGGAGTCATTAGCACTTATGGTTTGTAAATGGCACCCAGAATTATGTTGGACAAAGCACAATTTCACATCATTCTGTGTTCATTTGTGTGAAAACAAGGTCCAATCAGGCTGAAACGTTACAGGAAGGTAGAATCTATTGAGTTGTAAGTGATCTGAACGTTTCATGATGATAGCACTTTCCTAAGAGGGTCAAACCATGTCCCAAAGGTCACCGGATCTGGTGTCAATTTAAAGAAGTAGTCCAGTTACACATTTGTGGGCTTATAACTTGGCTTCTGAATGTCCTAGAGAGATCAGGTTTGTTTTAATGTGCTCCAATCAACAGCCCCTACAACCACAAAAAGGAATGGAGTCATTAGCACTTATGGTTTGTAAATGGCACCCAGAATTATGTTGAACGAAGCACAATTTCATATCATTCTGGGTCCATTTGTGTGAAAACAAGGTCCAATCAGGCTGAAACGCCACAAGAAGGTAGAATCTATTGAGTTGTAAGTGATCTGAACGTTTCATGATGATAGCAGTTTCCTAAGGGGGTCAAACCATGTCCCAAAGGTCACCGTATCTGGTGTCAATTTGAAGAAGTAGTCCAGTTACACCTTTGTGGGCTTATAACTTGGCTTCTGAATATCCTAGAGAGATCAGGTTTGTTTTAGTGTACTCCAATCAACATCCCCTACAACCTCAAAAAGGAATGGAGTCATTAGCACTTATGGTTTTTAAATGGCACCCAGAATTATGTTGCACGAAGCACAATTTCACATCATTCTGGGTTCATTTGTGTGAAAACAAGGTCCAATCAGGCTGAAACGTTACAGGAAGGTAGAATCTATTGAGTTGTAAGTGATCTGAACGTTTCATGATGATGGCACTTTCCTAAGGGGGTCAAACCATGTCCCAAAGGTCACCGGATCTGGTGTATATTTAAAGAAGTAGTCCAGTTACACATTTGTGGGCTTATAACTTGGCTTCTGAATGTCCTAGAGAGATCAGGTTTGTTTTAGTGTACTCCAATCAACAGCCCCTACAACCACAAAAAGGAATGGAGTCATTAGCACTTAAGGTTTGTAAATGGCACCCAGAATTATGTTGCACGAAGCACAATTTCACATCATTCTGGGTCCATTTGTGTGAAAACAAGGTCCAATCAGGCTGAAACGCTACAAGAAGGTAGAACCTATTGAGTTGTAAGTGATCTGAACGTTTCAAGATGATCGCACATTCCTATAGGGGGTAAAACCATGTCCCAAAGGTCACCGGGCCTGGTGTCTCTTTAAAGAAGTAGTCCAGTTACACCTTTGTGGGCTTATAACTTGGCTTCTGAATGTCCTAGAGAGGTTAGGTTTGTTTTAGTGTACTCCAATCAACAGCCCCTACAACCACAAAAAGGAATGGAGTCATTAGCCTTATGGTTTGTAAATGGCACCCAGAATTATGTTGCACGAAGCACAATTTCACATCATTCTGGGTTCATTTGTGTGAAAACAAGGTCCAATCAGGCTGAAACGTTACAGGAAGGTAGAATCTATTGAGTTGTAAGTGATCTGAACGTTTCATGATGATAGCACTTTCCTAAGGGTGGTCAAACCATGTCCCAAAGGTCACCGGATCTGGTGTATATTTAAAGAAGTAGTCCAGTTAAACATTTGTGGGCTTATAACTTGGCTTCTGAATGTCCTAGAGAGATCAGGTTTGTTTTAGTGTACTCCAATCAACAGCCCCTACAACCACAAAAAGGAATGGAGTCATTAGCACTTAAGGTTTGTAAATGGCACCCAGAATTATGTTGCACGAAGCACAATTTCACATCATTCTGGGTCCATTTGTGTGAAAACAAGGTCCAATCAGGCTGAAACGCTACAAGAAGGTAGAACCTATTGAGTTGTAAGTGATCTGAACGTTTCAAGATGATCGCACATTCCTATAGGGGGTAAAACCATGTCCCAAAGGTCACCGGGCCTGGTGTCTCTTTAAAGAAGTAGTCCAGTTACACCTTTGTGGGCTTATAACTTGGCTTCTGAATGTCCTAGAGAGGTTAGGTTTGTTTTAGTGTACTCCAATCAACAGCCCCTACAACCACAAAAAGGAATGGAGTCATTAGCCTTATGGTTTGTAAATGGCACCCAGAATTATGTTGCACGAAGCACAATTTCACATCATTCTGGGTTCATTTGTGTGAAAACAAGGTCCAATCAGGCTGAAACGTTACAGGAAGGTAGAATCTATTGAGGTGTAAGTGATCTGAACGTTTCATGATGATAGCACTTTCCTAAGGGGGTCAAACCATGTCCCAAATGTCACCGGATCTGGTGTCAATTTAAAGATGTAGTCCAGTTACACATTTGTGGGCTTATAACTTGGCTTCTGAATGTCCTAGAGAGATCAGGTTTGTTTTAGTGTACTCCAATCAACAGCCCCTACAACCACAAAAAGGAATGGAGTCATTAGCACTTATGGTTTGTAAATGGCACCCAGAATTATGTTGCACGAAGCACAATTTCACATCATTCTGGGTCCATTTGTGTGAAAACAAGGTCCAATCAGGCTGAAACGTTACAGGAAGGTAGAATCTATTGAGTTGTAAGTGATCTGAACGTTTCATGATGATCGCACATTCCTAAGGGGATCAAACCATGTCCCAAAGGTCACCGGATCTGGTGTCAATTTAAAGAAGTAGTCCAGTTACACATTTGTGGGCTTATAACTTGGCTTCTGAATGTCCTAGAGAGATCAGGTTTGTTTTAGTGTACTCCAATCAACAGCCCCTACAACCACAAAAAGGAATGGAGTCATTAGCACTTAAGGTTTGTAAATGGCACCCAGAATTATGTTGCACGAAGCACAATTTCACATCATTCTGGGTCCATTTGTGTGAAAACAAGGTCCAATCAGGCTGAAACGCTACAAGAAGGTAGAATCTATTGAGTTGTAAGTTATCTGAACGTTTCAAGATGATCGCACATTCCTATAGGGGGTAAAACCATGTCCCAAAGGTCACCGGGCCTGGTGTCACTTTAAAGAAGTAGTCCAGTTACACCTTTGTGGGCTTATAACTTGGCTTCTGAATGTCCTAGAGAGGTTAGGTTTGTTTTAGTGTTCTCCAATCAAAAGCCCCTACAACCACAAAAAGGAATGGAGACATTGGCACTCATGGTTTGTAAATGGCACCCAGAATTATGCTGCACAAAGCAAAATTTCACATCATTCTGGGTTCATTTGTGTGAAAACAAGGTCCAATCAGGCTGAAACTTAACAGGAAGGTAGAATCTATTGAGTTGTAAGTGATCTGAACGTTTCATGATGATAGCACTTTCCTAAGGGGGTCAAACCATGTCCCAAAGGTCACCGGATCTGGTGTCAATTTAAAGTAGTCCAGTTACACATTTGTGGGCTTATAACTTGGCTTCTGAATGTCCTAGAGAGACCAGGTTTGTTTTAATGTACTCCAATCAACAGCCCCTACAACCACAAAAAGGAATGGAGTCATTAGCACTTATGGTTTGTAAATGGCACCCAGAATTATGTTGCACGAAGCACAATTTCACATCATTCTGGGTTCATTTGTGTGAAAACAAGGTCCAATCAGGCTGAAACGTTACAGGAAGGTAGAATCTATTGAGTTGAAAGTGATCTGAACGTTTCATGATGATAGCACTTTCCTAAGGGGGTCAAACCATGTCCCAAAGGTCACCGGATCTGGTGTATATTTAAAGAAGTAGTCCAGTTACACATTTGTGGGCTTATAACTTGGCTTCTGAATGTCCTAGAGAGATCAGGTTTGTTTTAGTGTACTCCAATCAACAGCCCCTACAACCACAAAAAGGAATAGAGTCATTAGCACTTAAGGTTTGTAAATGGCACCCAGAATTATGTTGCACGAAGCACAATTTCACATCATTCTGGGTCCATTTGTGTGAAAACAAGGTTCAATCAGGCTGAAACGTTACAGGAAGGTAGAATCTATTGAGTTGTAAGTGATCTGAACGTTTCATGATGATCGCACATTCCTAAGGGGATCAAACCATGTCCCAAAGGTCACGGGATCTGGTGTCAATTTAAAGAAGTAGTCCAGTTACACATTTGTGGGCTTATAACTTGGCTTTTGAATGCCCTAGAGAGATCAGGTTTGTTTTAGTGTACTCCAATTAACAGCCCCTACAACCACAAAAAGGAATGGAGTCATTAGCACTTAAGGTTTGTAAATGGCACCCAGAATTATGTTGCACGAAGCACAATTTCACATCATTCTGGGTCAATTTGTGTGAAAACAAGGTCCAATCAGGCTGAAACGCTACAAGAAGGTAGAATTTATTGAGTTGTAAGTGATCTGAACGTTTCATGATGATCGCACATTCCTATAGGTGGTCAAACCATGTCCCAAAGGTCACCGGGCCTGGTGTCACTTTAAAGAAGTAGTCCAGTTACACCTTTGAGGTCTTATAACTTGGCTTCTGAATGTCCTAGAGAGATCAGGTTTGTTTTAGTGTACTCCAATCAACAGCCCCTACAACCTCAAAAAGGAATGGAGTCATTAGCACTTATGGTTTTTAAATGGCACCCAGAATTATGTTGCACGAAGCACAATTTCACATCATTCTGGGTTCATTTGTGTGAAAACAAGGTCCAATAAGGCTGAAATGTTACAGGAAGGTAGAATCTATTGAGTTGTAAGTGATCTGAACGTTTCATGATGATAGCACTTTCCTAAGGGGGTCAAACCATGTCCCAAAGGTCACCGGATCTGGTGTCAATTTAAAGAAGTAGTCCAGTTACACCTTTGTGGGCTTATAACTTGGCTTCTGAATGTCCTAGAGAGATCAGGTTTGTTTTAGTATACTCCAATCAACAGCCCCTACAACCACAAAAAGGAATGGAGTCATTAGCACTAATGGTTTTTAAATGGCACCCAGAATTATGTTGCACGAAGCACAATTTCACATCATTCTGGGTTCATTTGTGTGAAAACAAGGTCCAATCAGGCTGAAACGTTACAGGAAGGTAGAATCTATTGAGTTGTAAGTGATTTGAACGTTTCATCATGATAGCACTTTCCTAAGGGGGTCAAACCATGTCCCAAAGGTCACCGGATCTGGTGTCAATTTAAAGAAGTAGTCCAGTTACACATTTGTGGGCTTATAACTTGGCTTCTGAATGTCGTAGAGAGATCAGGTTTGTTTTAATGTACTCCAATCAACAGCCCCTACAACCACAAAAAGGAATGGAGTCATTAGCACTTATGGTTTGTAAATGGCACCCAGAATTATGTTGCACGAAGCACAATTTCACATCATTCTGGGTTCATTTGTGTGAAAACAAGGTCGATTCAGGCTGAAACGCTACAAGAAGGTAGAATCTATTGAGTTGTAAGTGATCTGAACGTTTCATGATGATAGAACTTTCCTAAGGGGGTCAAACCATGTCCCAAAGGTCACCGGACCTGGTGTCACTTTAAAGAAGTAGTCCAGTTACACCTTTGTGGGCTTATAACTTGGCTTCTGAATGTCCTAGAGAGATCAGGTTTGTTTGAATGTACTCTAATCAACAGCCCCTACAACCACAAAAAGGAATTGAGTCATTAGCACTTGTGGTTTGTAAATGGCACCCAGAATTATGTTGCACGAAGCACAATTTCACATCATTCTGGGTCCATTTGTGTGAAAACAAGGTCCAATCAGGCTGAAACGCTACAAGAAGGTAGAATCAATTGAGTTGTAAGTGATCTGAACGTTTCAAGATGATCACACATTCCTATAGGTGGTAAAACCATGTCCCAAAGGTCACCGGGCCTTGTGTCACTTTAAAGAAGTAGTCCAGTTACACCTTTGTGGGCTTATTACTTGGCTTCTGAATGTCCTAGAGAGGTTAGGTTTGTTTTAGTGTACTCCAATCAACAGCCCCTACAACCACAAAAAGGAATGGAGTCATTAGCACTTATGGTTTGTAAATGGCACCCAGAATTATGTTGCACGAAGCACAATTTCACATCATTCTGGGTTCATTTGTGTGAAAACAAGGTCCAATCAGGCTGAAACGTTACAGGAAGGTAGAATCTATTGAGTTGTAAGTGATCTGAACGTTTGATGATGAAGGCATTTTCCTAAGGGGGGTCAAACCATGTCCCAAAGGTCACCGGATCTGGTGTAAATTTAAAGAAGTAGTCCAGTTACACATTTGTGGGCTTATAACTTGGCTTCTGAATGTCCTAGAGAGATCAGGTTTGTTTTAGTGTACTCCAATCAACATCCTCTATAACCTCAAAAAGGAATGGAGTCATTAGCACTTATGGTTTTTAAATGGCACCCAGAATTATGCTGCACTAAGCACAATTTCACATCATTCTGGGTTCATTTGTGTGAAAACAAGAACCAATCAGGCTGAAACGTTACAGGAAGGTAGAATCTATTGAGTTGTAAGTGATCTGAACGTTTCATGATGATAGCACTTTCCTAAGGGTGTCAAACCATGTCCCAAAGGTCACCGGATCTGGTGTCAGTTTAAAGAAGTAGTCCAGTTACACATTTGTGGGCTCATAACTTGGCTTCTGAATGTCCTAGAGAGATCAGGTGTGTTTTAATGTACTCCAACCAACAGCCCCTACAACCACAAAAAGGAATGGAGTCATTAGCACTTATGTTTTGTAAATGGCACCCAGAATTATGTTGCACGAAGCACAATTTCACATCATTCTGGGTCCATTTGTGTGAAAACAAGGTCCAATAAGGCTGAAACGTTACAAGAAGGTAGAATCTATTGAGTTGTAAGTGATCTGAACGTTTCATGATGATCGCACATTCCTATAGGGGGTCAAACCATGTCTCCAAGGTCACCGGGCCTGGTGTCACTTTAAAGATGTAGTCCAGTTAGACCTTTGAGGGCTTATAACTTGGCTTCTGAATATCCTAGAGAGATCAGGTTTGTTTTAGTGTACTCCAATCAACAGCCCCTAAAACCTCAAAAAGGAATGGAGTCATTAGCACTTATGGTTTTTAAATGGCACCCAGAATTATGTTGCACGAAGCACAATTTCACATCATTCTGGGTTCATTTGTGTGAAAACAAGGTCCAATCAGGCTGAAATGTTACAGGAAGGTAGAATCTATTGAGTTGTAAGTGATCTGAACGTTTCATGATGATAGCACTTTCCTAAGGGGGTCAAACCATGTCCCAAAGGTCACCGGATCTGGTGTCAATTTAAAGAAGTAGTCCAGTTACACCTTAGTGGGCTTATAACTTGGCTTCTGAATGTCCTAGAGAGATCAGGTTTGTTTTAGTATACTCCAATAAACAGCCCCTACAACCACAAAAAGGAATGGAGTCATTAGCACTTATGGTTTTTAAATGGCACCCAGAATTATGTTGCACGAAGCACAATTTCACATCATTCTGGGTTCATTTGTGTGAAAACAAGGTCCAATCAGGCTGAAACGTTACAGGAAGGTAGAATCTATTGAGTTGTAAGTGATCTGAACGTTTCAAGATGATCGCACATTCCTATAGGGGGTCAAACCATGTCCCAAAGGTCACCGGGCCTGGTGTCACTTTAAAGAAGCAGTCCATTTACACCTTTGTGGGCTTATAACATGGCTTCTGAATGTCCTAGAGAGGTTAGGTTTGTTTTAGTGTTCTCCAATCACCAGCCCCTACAACCACAAAAAGGAATGGAGTCATTAGCACTTATGGTTTGTAAATGGCACCCAGAATTATGTTGCACGAAGCACAATTTCACATCATTCTGGGTTCATTTGTGTGAAAACAAGGTCCAATCAGGCTGAAACGTTACAGGAAGGTAGAATCTATTGAGTTGTAAGTGATCTGAACGTTTCATGATGATAGCGCTTTCCTAAGGGGGTCAAACCATGTCCCAAAGGTCACCGGGCCTGGTGTCACTTTAAAGAAGTAGTCCAGTTACACCCTTGTGGGCTAATAACTTGGCTTCTGAATGTCCTAGAGAGGTTAGGTTTGTTTTAGTGTACTCCAATCAACAGCCCCTACAATCACAAAAAGGAATGGAGTCATTAGCACTTAAGGTTTGTAAATGGCACCCAGAATTATGTTGCACGAAGCACAATTTCACATCATTCTGGGTCCATTTGTGTGAAAACAAGGTCCAATCAGGCTGAAACGCTACAAGAAGGTAGAATCTATTGAGTTGTAAGTGATCTGAACGTTTCAAGATGATCGCACATTCCTATAGGGGGTAAAACCATGTCCCATAGGTCACCGGGCCTGGTGTCACTTTAAAGAAGTAGTCCAGTTACACCTTTGAGGGCTTATAACTTGGCTTCTGAATGTCCTAGAGAGATCAGGTTTGTTTTAGTGTACTCCAATCAACAGCCCCTACAACCTCAAAAAGGAATGGAGTCATTATTTCTTATGGTTTTTAAATCGCACCCAGAATTATGTTGCATGAAGCACAATTTCACATCATTCTGGGTTCATTTGTGTGAAAACAAGGTCCAATCAGGCTGAAATGTTACAGGAAGGTAGAATCTATTGAGTTGTAAGTGATCTGAACGTTTCATGATGATAGCACTTTCCTAAGGGGGTCAAACCATGTCCCAAAGGTCACCGGATCTGGTGTCCATTTAAAGAAGTAGTCCAGTTACACCTTAGTGGGCTTATAACTTGGCTTCTGAATGTCCTAGAGAGATCAGGTTTGTTTTAGTATACTCCAATAAACAGCCCCTACAACCACAAAAAGGAATGGAGTCATTAGCACTTATGGTTTTTAAATGGCACCCAGAATTATGTTGCACGAAGCACAATTTCACATCATTCTGGGTTCATTTGTGTGAAAACAAGGTCCAATCAGGCTGAAACGTTACAGGAAGGTAGAATCTATTGAGTTGTAAGTGATCTGAACGTTTCAAGATGATCGCACATTCCTATAGGGGGTCAAACCATGTCCCAAAGGTCACCGGGCCTGGTGTCACTTTAAAGAAGCAGTCCATTTACACCTTTGTGGGCTTATAACATGGCTTCTGAATGTCCTAGAGAGGTTAGGTTTGTTTTAGTGTTCTCCAATCACCAGCCCCTACAACCACAAAAAGGAATGGAGTCATTAGCACTTATGGTTTGTAAATGGCACCCAGAATTATGTTGCACGAAGCACAATTTCACATCATTCTGGGTTCATTTGTGTGAAAACAAGGTCCAATCAGGCTGAAACGTTACAGGAAGGTAGAATCTATTGAGTTGTAAGTGATCTGAACGTTTCATGATGATAGCGCTTTCCTAAGGGGGTCAAACCATGTCCCAAAGGTCACCGGGCCTGGTGTCACTTTAAAGAAGTAGTCCAGTTACACCCTTGTGGGCTAATAACTTGGCTTCTGAATGTCCTAGAGAGGTTAGGTTTGTTTTAGTGTACTCCAATCAACAGCCCCTACAATCACAAAAAGGAATGGAGTCATTAGCACTTAAGGTTTGTAAATGGCACCCAGAATTATGTTGCACGAAGCACAATTTCACATCATTCTGGGTCCATTTGTGTGAAAACAAGGTCCAATCAGGCTGAAACGCTACAAGAAGGTAGAATCTATTGAGTTGTAAGTGATCTGAACGTTTCAAGATGATCGCACATTCCTATAGGGGGTAAAACCATGTCCCATAGGTCACCGGGCCTGGTGTCACTTTAAAGAAGTAGTCCAGTTACACCTTTGAGGGCTTATAACTTGGCTTCTGAATGTCCTAGAGAGATCAGGTTTGTTTTAGTGTACTCCAATCAACAGCCCCTACAACCTCAAAAAGGAATGGAGTCATTATTTCTTATGGTTTTTAAATCGCACCCAGAATTATGTTGCATGAAGCACAATTTCACATCATTCTGGGTTCATTTGTGTGAAAACAAGGTCCAATCAGGCTGAAATGTTACAGGAAGGTAGAATCTATTGAGTTGTAAGTGATCTGAACGTTTCATGATGATAGCACTTTCCTAAGGGGGTCAAACCATGTCCCAAAGGTCACCGGATCTGGTGTCCATTTAAAGAAGTAGTCCAGTTACACCTTTGTGGGCTTATAACTTGGCTTCTGAATGTCCTAGAGAGATCAGGTTTGTTTTAGTGTACTCCAATAAACATCCTCTATAACCTCAGAAAAGGAATGGAGTCATTAGCATTTATGGTTTTTAAATGGCACCCAGAATTATGCTGCACTAAGCACAATTTCACATCATTCTGGGTTCATTTGTGTGAAAACAAGGTCCAATCAGGCTGAAACGTTACAGGAAGGTAGAATCTATTGAGTTGTAAGTGATCTTAACGTTTCATGATGATAGCACTTTTCTAAGGGTGTCAAACCATGTCCCAAAGGTCACCGGATCTGGTGTCAATTTAAAGAAGTAGTCCAGTTACACATTTGTGGGCTCATAACTTGGCTTCTGAATGTCCTAGAGAGATCAGGTGTGTTTTAATGTACTCCAACCAACAGCCCCTACAACCACAAAAAGGAATGGAGTCATTAGCACTTATGGTTTTTAAATGGCACCCAGAATTATGTTGCACGAAGCACAATTTCACATCATTCTGGGTTCATTTGTGTGAAAACAAGGTCCAATCGGGCTGAAACGTTACAGGAAGGTAGAATCTATTGAGTTGTAAGTGATCTGAACGTTTCAAGATGATCGCACATTCCTATAGGGGGTCAAACCATGTCCCAAAGGTCACCGGGCCTGGTGTCACTTTAAAGAAGCAGTCCAGTTACACCTTTGTGGGCTTATAACATGGCTTCTGAATGTCCTAGAGAGGTTAGGTTTGTTTTAGTGTTCTCCAATCACCAGCCCCTACAACCACAAAAAGGAATGGAGTCATTAGCACTTATGGTTTGTAAATGGCACCCAGAATTATGTTGCACGAAGCACAATTTCACATCATTCTGGGTTCATTTGTGTGAAAACAAGGTCCAATCAGGCTGAAACGTTACAGGAAGGTAGAATCTATTGAGTTGTAAGTGATCTGAACGTTTCATGATGATAGCGCTTTCCTAAGGGGGTCAAACCATGTCCCAAAGGTCACCGGGCCTGGTGTCACTTTAAAGAAGTAGTCCAGTTACACCCTTGTGGGCTTATAACTTGGCTTCTGAATGTCCTAGAGAGGTTAGGTTTGTTTTAGTGTACTCCAATCAACAGCCCCTACAATCACAAAAAGGAATGGAGTCATTAGCACTTAAGGTTTGTAAATGGCACCCAGAATTATGTTGCACGAAGCACAATTTCACATCATTCTGGGTCCATTTGTGTGAAAACAAGGTCCAATCAGGCTGAAACGCTACAAGAAGGTAGAATCTATTGAGTTGTAAGTGATCTGAACGTTTCAAGATGATCGCACATTCCTATAGGGGGTAAAACCATGTCCCAAAGGTCACCGGGCCTGGTGTCACTTTAAAGAAGTAGTCCAGTTACACCTTTGAGGGCTTATAACTTGGCTTCTGAATGTCCTAGAGAGATCAGGTTTGTTTTAGTGTACTCCAATCAACAGCCCCTACAACCTCAAAAAGGAATGGAGTCATTATTTCTTATGGTTTTTAAATCGCACCCAGAATTATGTTGCATGAAGCACAATTTCACATCATTCTGGGTTCATTTGTGTGAAAACAAGGTCCAATCAGGCTGAAATGTTACAGGAAGGTAGAATCTATTGAGTTGTAAGTGATCTGAACGTTTCATGACGATAGCACTTTCCTAAGGGGGTGAAACCATGTCCCAAAGGTCACCGGATCTGGTGTCCATTTAAAGAAGTAGTCCAGTTACACCTTTGTGGGCTTATAACTTGGCTTCTGAATGTCCTAGAGAGATCAGGTTTGTTTTAGTGTACTCCAATAAACATCCTCTATAACCTCAGAAAAGGAATGGAGTCATTAGCACTTATGGTTTTTAAATGGCACCCAGAATTATGCTGCACTAAGCACAATTTCACATCATTCTGGGTTCATTTGTGTGAAAACAAGGTCCAATCAGGCTGAAACGTTACAGGAAGGTAGAATCTATTGAGTTGTAAGTGATCTTAACGTTTCATGATGATAGCACTTTTCTAAGGGTGTCAAACCATGTCCCAAAGGTCACCGGATCTGGTGTCAATTTAAAGAAGTAGTCCAGTTACACATTTGTGGGCTCATAACTTGGCTTCTGAATGTCCTAGAGAGATCAGGTGTGTTTTAATGTACTCCAACCAACAGCCCCTACAACCACAAAAAGGAATGGAGTCATTAGCACTTATGGTTTTTAAATGGCACCCAGAATTATGTTGCACGAAGCACAATTTCACATCATTCTGGGTTCATTTGTGTGAAAACAAGGTCCAATCGGGCTGAAACGTTACAGGAAGGTAGAATCTATTGAGTTGTAAGTGATCTGAACGTTTCAAGATGATCGCACATTCCTATAGGGGGTCAAACCATGTCCCAAAGGTCACCGGGCCTGGTGTCACTTTAAAGAAGCAGTCCAGTTACACCTTTGTGGGCTTATAACATGGCTTCTGAATGTCCTAGAGAGGTTAGGTTTGTTTTAGTGTTCTCCAATCACCAGCCCCTACAACCACAAAAAGGAATGGAGTCATTAGCACTTATGGTTTGTAAATGGCACCCAGAATTATGTTGCACGAAGCACAATTTCACATCATTCTGGGTTCATTTGTGTGAAAACAAGGTCCAATCAGGCTGAAACGTTACAGTAAGGTAGAATCTATTGAGTTGTAAGTGATCTGAACGTTTCATGATGATAGCGCTTTCCTAAGGGGGTCAAACCATGTCCCAAAGGTCACCGGATCTGGTGTCAATTTAAAGAAGTAGTCCAGTTACACCTTTGTGGGCTTATAACTTGGCTTCTGAATGTCCTAGAGAGATCAGGTTTGTTTTAGTGTACTCCAATAAACATCCTCTATAACCTCATAAAAGGAATTGAGTCATTAGCACTTATGGTTTTTAAATGGCACCCAGAATTATGCTGCACTAAGCACAATTTCACATCATTCTGGGTTCATTTGTGTGAAAACAAGGTCCAATCAGGCTGAAACGTTACAGGAAGGTAGAATCTATTGAGTTGTAAGTGATCTTAACGTTTCATGATGATAGCACTTTTCTAAGGGTGTCAAACCATGTCCCAAAGGTCACCGGATCTGGTGTCAATTTAAAGAAGTAGTCCAGTTACACATTTGTGGGCTCATAACTTGGCTTCTGAATGTCCTAGAGAGATCAGGTGTGTTTTAATGTACTCCAACCAACAGCCCCTACAACCACAAAAAGGAATGGAGTCATTAGCACTTATGGTTTTTAAATGGCACCCAGAATTATGTTGCACGAAGCACAATTTCACATCATTCTGGGTTCATTTGTGTGAAAACAAGGTCCAATCGGGCTGAAACGTTACAGGAAGGTAGAATCTATTGAGTTGTAAGTGATCTGAACGTTTCAAGATGATCGCACATTCCTATAGGGGGTCAAACCATGTCCCAAAGGTCACCGGGCCTGGTGTCACTTTAAAGAAGCAGTCCAGTTACACCTTTGTGGGCTTATAACATGGCTTCTGAATGTCCTAGAGAGGTTAGGTTTGTTTTAGTGTTCTCCAATCACCAGCCCCTACAACCACAAAAAGGAATGGAGTCATTAGCACTTATGGTTTGTAAATGGCACCCAGAATTATGTTGCACGAAGCACAATTTCACATCATTCTGGGTTCATTTGTGTGAAAACAAGGTCCAATCAGGCTGAAACGTTACAGTAAGGTAGAATCTATTGAGTTGTAAGTGATCTGAACGTTTCATGATGATAGCGCTTTCCTAAGGGGGTCAAACCATGTCCCAAAGGTCACCGGGCCTGGTGTCACTTTAAAGAAGTAGTCCAGTTACACCCTTGTGGGCTTATAACTTGGCTTCTGAATGTCCTAGAGAGGTTAGGTTTGTTTTAGTGTACTCCAATCAACAGCCCCTACAACCACCAAAAGGAATGGAGTCATTAGCACTTATGGTTTTTAAATGGCACCCAGAATTATGTTGCACGAAGCACAATTTCACATCATTCTGGGTTCATTTGTGTGAAAACAAGGTCCAATCAGGCTGAAACGTTACAGGAAGGTAGAATCTATTGAGTTGTAAGTGATCTGAACGTTTCATCATGATAGCACTTTCCTAAGGGGGTCAAACCATGTCCCAAAGGTCAACGGATCTGGTGTCAATTTAAAGAAGTAGTCCAGTTACACATTTGTGGGCTTATAACTTGGCTTCTGAATGTCCTAGAGAGATCAGGTTTGTTTTAGTGTACTCCAATCAACAGCCCCTACAACCACAAAAAGTAATGGAGTCATTAGCACTTATGGTTTGTAAATGGCACCCAGAATTATGTTGCACGAAGCACAATTTCACATCATTCTGGGTTCATTTGTGTGAAAACAAGGTCCAATCAGGCTGAAATGTTACAGGAAGGTAGAATCTATTGAGTTGTAAGTGATCTGAACGTTTCATGATGATAGCACTTTCCTAAGGGGGTCAAACCATGTCCCAAAGGTCACCGGATCTGGTGTCAATTTAAAGAAGTAGTCCAGTTACACATTTGTGGGCTTATAACTTGGCTTCTGAATGTCCTAGAGAGATCAGGTTTGTTTTAGTGTACTCCAATCAACAGCCCCTACAACCACAAAAAGGAATGGAGTCATTAGCACTTATGGTTTGTAAATGGCACCCAGAATTATGTTGCACGAAGCACAATTTCACATCATTCTGGGTCCATTTGTGTGAAAACAAGGTCCAATCAGGCTGAAACACTACAAGAAGGTAGAATCAATTGAGTTGTAAGTGATCTGAACGTTTCAAGATGATCGCACATTCCTATAGGGGGTAAAACCATGTCCCAAAGGTCACCGGGCCTGGTGTCACTTTAAAGAAGTAGTCCAGTTACTCCTTTGTGGGCTTATAACTTGGCTTCTGAATGTCCTAGAGAGGTTAGATTTGTTTTAGTGTACTCCAATCAACAGCCCCTACAACCACAAAAAGGAATGGAGTCATTAGCACTTATGAATTGTAAATGGCACCCAGAATTATGTTGCACGAAGCACAATTTCACATCATTCTGGGTTCATTTGTGTGAAAACAAGGTCCAATCAGGCTGAAACGTTACAGGAAGGTAGAATCTATTGAGATGTAAGTGATCTGAACGTTTCATGATGATAGCACTTTCCTAAGGGGGTCAAACCATGTCCCAAAGGTCACCGGATCTGGTGCCAATTTAAAGAAGTAGTCCAGTTACACATTTGTGGGCTTATAACTTGGCTTCTGAATGTCCTAGAGAGATCAGGTTTGTTTTAATGTACTCCAACCAACAGCCCCTACAACCACAAAAAGGAATGGAGTCATTAGCACTTATGGTTTGTAAATGGCACCCAGAATTATGTTGTACGAAGCACAATTTCACATCATTCTGGGTCCATTTGTGTGAAAACAAGGTCCAATAAGGCTGAAACGTTACAAGAAGGTAGAATCTATTGAGTTGTAAGTGATTTGAACGTTTCATGATGATCGCACATTCCTATAGGGGGTCAAACCATGTCCCAAAGGTCACCGGGCCTGGTGTCACTTTAAAGAAGTAGTCCAGTTACACCTTTGAGGGCTTATAACTTGGCTTCTGAATATCCTAGAGATCAGGTTTGTTTTAGTGTACTCCAATCAACAGCCCCTACAACCTCAAAAAGGAATGGAGTCATTAGCACTTATGGTTTTTAAATGGCATCCAGAATTATGTTGCACGAAGCACAATTTCACATCATTCTGGGTTCATTTGTGTGAAAACAAGGTCCAATCAGGCTGAAATGTTACAGGAAGGTAGAATCTATTGAGTTGTAAGTGATCTGAACGTTTCATGATGATAGCACTTTCCTAAGGGGGTCAAACCATGTCCCAAATGTCACCGGATCTGTTGTCAATTTAAAGAAGTAGTCCAGTTAAACCTTTGTGGGCTTATAACTTGGCTTCTGAATGTCCTAGAGAGATCAGGTTTGTTTTAGTATACTCCAATCAACAGCCCCTACAACCACAAAAAGGAATGGAGTCATTAGCACTTATGGTTTTTAAATGGCACCCAGAATTATGTTGCACGAAGCACAATTTCACATCATTCTGGGTTCATTTGTGTGAAAACAAGGTCAAATAGGGCTGAAATGTTACAGGAAGGTAGAATCTATTGAGTTGTAAGTGATCTGAACGTTTCAAGATGATCGCACATTCCTATAGGGGGTCAAACCATGTCCCAAAGGTCACCGGGCCTGGTGTCACTTTAAAGAAGCAGTCCATTTACACCTTTGTGGGCTTATAACATGGCTTCTGAATGTCCTAGAGAGGTTAGGTTTGTTTTAGTGTTCTCCAATCACCAGCCCCTACAACCACAAAAAGGAATGGAGTCATTAGCACTTATGGTTTGTAAATGGCACCCAGAATTATGTTGCACGAAGCACAATTTCACATCATTCTGGGTTCATTTGTGTGAAAACAAGGTCCAATCAGGCTGAAACGTTACAGGAAGGTAGAATCTATTGAGTTGTAAGTGATCTGAACGTTTCATGATGATAGCGCTTTCCTAAGGGGGTCAAACCATGTCCCAAAGGTCACCGGGCCTGGTGTCACTTTAAAGAAGTAGTCCAGTTACACCCTTGTGGGCTAATAACTTGGCTTCTGAATGTCCTAGAGAGGTTAGGTTTGTTTTAGTGTACTCCAATCAACAGCCCCTACAATCACAAAAAGGAATGGAGTCATTAGCACTTAAGGTTTGTAAATGGCACCCAGAATTATGTTGCACGAAGCACAATTTCACATCATTCTGGGTCCATTTGTGTGAAAACAAGGTCCAATCAGGCTGAAACGCTACAAGAAGGTAGAATCTATTGAGTTGTAAGTGATCTGAACGTTTCAAGATGATCGCACATTCCTATAGGGGGTAAAACCATGTCCCATAGGTCACCGGGCCTGGTGTCACTTTAAAGAAGTAGTCCAGTTACACCTTTGAGGGCTTATAACTTGGCTTCTGAATGTCCTAGAGAGATCAGGTTTGTTTTAGTGTACTCCAATCAACAGCCCCTACAACCTCAAAAAGGAATGGAGTCATTATTTCTTATGGTTTTTAAATCGCACCCAGAATTATGTTGCATGAAGCACAATTTCACATCATTCTGGGTTCATTTGTGTGAAAACAAGGTCCAATCAGGCTGAAATGTTACAGGAAGGTAGAATCTATTGAGTTGTAAGTGATCTGAACGTTTCATGATGATAGCACTTTCCTAAGGGGGTCAAACCATGTCCCAAAGGTCACCGGATCTGGTGTCCATTTAAAGAAGTAGTCCAGTTACACCTTTGAGGGCTTATAACTTGGCTTCTGAATGTCCTAGAGAGATCAGGTTTGTTTTAGTGTACTCCAATAAACATCCTCTATAACCTCAGAAAAGGAATGGAGTCATTAGCACTTATGGTTTTTAAATGGCACCCAGAATTATGTTGCACGAATCACAATTTCACATCATTCTGGGTTCATTTGTGTGAAAACAAGGTCCAATCGGGCTGAAACGTTACAGGAAGGTAGAATCTATTGAGTTGTAAGTGATCTTAACGTTTCATGATGATAGCACTTTTCTAAGGGTGTCAAACCATGTCCCAAAGGTCACCGGATCTGGTGTCAATTTAAAGAAGTAGTCCAGTTACACATTTGTGGGCTCATAACTTGGCTTCTGAATGTCCTAGAGAGATCAGGTGTGTTTTAATGTACTCCAACCAACAGCCCCTACAACCACAAAAAGGAATGGAGTCATTAGCACTTATGGTTTTTAAATGGCACCCAGAATTATGTTGCACGAAGCACAATTTCACATCATTCTGGGTTCATTTGTGTGAAAACAAAATCCAATCGGGCTGAAACGTTACAGGAAGGTAGAATCTATTGAGTTGTAAGTGATCTGAACGTTTCAAGATGATCGCACATTCCTATAGGGGGTCAAACCATGTCCCAAAGGTCACCGGGCCTGGTGTCACTTTAAAGAAGCAGTCCAGTTACACCTTTGTGGGCTTATAACATGGCTTCTGAATGTCCTAGAGAGGTTAGGTTTGTTTTAGTGTTCTCCAATCACCAGCCCCTACAACCACAAAAAGGAATGGAGTCATTAGCACTTATGGTTTGTAAATGGCACCCAGAATTATGTTGCACGAAGCACAATTTCACATCATTCTGGGTTCATTTGTGTGAAAACATGGTCCAATCAGGCTGAAACGTTACAGGAAGGTAGAATATATTGAGTTGTAAGTGATCTGAACGTTTCATGATGATAGCGCTTTCCTAAGGGGGTCAAACCATGTCCCAAAGGTCACCGGGCCATGTGTCACTTTAAAGAAGTAGTCCAGTTACACCCTTGTGGGCTTATAACTTGGCTTCTGAATGTCCTAGAGAGGTTAGGTTTGTTTTAGTGTACTCCAATCAACAGCCCCTACAATCACAAAAAGGAATGGAGTCATTAGCACTTAAGGTTTGTAAATGGCACCAAGAATTATGTTGCACGAAGCACAATTTCACATCATTCTGGGTCCATTTGTGTGAAAACAAGGTCCAATCAGGCTGAAACGCTACAAGAAGGTAGAATCTATTGAGTTGTAAGTGATCTGAACGTTTCAAGATGATCGCACATTCCTATAGGGGGTAAAACCATGTCCCAAAGGTCACCGGGCCTGGTGTCACTTTAAAGAAGTAGTCCAGTTACACCTTTGAGGGCTTATAACTTGGCTTCTGAATGTCCTAGAGAGATCAGGTTTGTTTTAGTGTACTCCAATCAACAGCCCCTACAACCTCAAAAAGGAATGGAGTCATTATTTCTTATGGTTTTTAAATCGCACCCAGAATTATGTTGCATGAAGCACAATTTCACATCATTCTGGGTTCATTTGTGTGAAAACAAGGTCCAATCAGGCTGAAATGTTACAGGAAGGTAGAATCTATTGAGTTGTAAGTGATCTGAACCTTTCATGATGATAGCACTTTCCTAAGGGGGTGAAACCATGTCCCAAAGGTCACCGGATCTGGTGTCCATTTAAAGAAGTAGTCCAGTTACACCTTTGTGGGCTTATAACTTGGCTTCTGAATGTCCTAGAGAGATCAGGTTTGTTTTAGTGTACTCCAATAAACATCCTCTATAACCTCAGAAAAGGAATGGAGTCATTAGCACTTATGGTTTTTAAATGGCACCCAGAATTATGCTGCACGAAGCACAATTTCACATCATTCTGGGTTCATTTGTGTGAAAACAAGGTCCAATCGGGCTGAAACGTTACAGGAAGGTAGAATCTATTGAGTTGTAAGTGATCTGAACGTTTCAAGATGATCGCACATTCCTATAGGGGGTCAAACCATGTCCCAAAGGTCACCGGGCCTGGTGTCACTTTAAAGAAGCAGTCCAGTTACACCTTTGTGGGCTTATAACATGGCTTCTGAATGTCCTAGAGAGGTTAGGTTTGTTTTAGTGTTCTCCAATCACCAGCCCCTACAACCACAAAAAGGAATGGAGTCATTAGCACTTATGGTTTGTAAATGGCACCCAGAATTATGTTGCACGAAGCACAATTTCACATCATTCTGGGTTCATTTGTGTGAAAACAAGGTCCAATCAGGCTGAAACGTTACAGTAAGGTAGAATCTATTGAGTTGTAAGTGATCTGAACGTTTCATGATGATAGCGCTTTCCTAAGGGGGTCAAACCATGTCCCAAAGGTCACCGGATCTGGTGTCAATTTAAAGAAGTAGTCCAGTTACACCTTTGTGGGCTTATAACTTGGCTTCTGAATGTCCTAGAGAGATCAGGTTTGTTTTAGTGTACTCCAATAAACATCCTCTATAACCTCATAAAAGGAATTGAGTCATTAGCACTTATGGTTTTTAAATGGCACCCAGAATTATGCTGCACTAAGCACAATTTCACATCATTCTGGGTTCATTTGTGTGAAAACAAGGTCCAATCAGGCTGAAACGTTACAGGAAGGTAGAATCTATTGAGTTGTAAGTGATCTTAACGTTTCATGATGATAGCACTTTTCTAAGGGTGTCAAACCATGTCCCAAAGGTCACCGGATCTGGTGTCAATTTAAAGAAGTAGTCCAGTTACACATTTGTGGGCTCATAACTTGGCTTCTGAATGTCCTAGAGAGATCAGGTGTGTTTTAATGTACTCCAACCAACAGCCCCTACAACCACAAAAAGGAATGGAGTCATTAGCACTTATGGTTTTTAAATGGCACCCAGAATTATGTTGCACGAAGCACAATTTCACATCATTCTGGGTTCATTTGTGTGAAAACAAGGTCCAATCGGGCTGAAACGTTACAGGAAGGTAGAATCTATTGAGTTGTAAGTGATCTGAACGTTTCAAGATGATCGCACATTCCTATAGGGGGTCAAACCATGTCCCAAAGGTCACCGGGCCTGGTGTCACTTTAAAGAAGCAGTCCAGTTACACCTTTGTGGGCTTATAACATGGCTTCTGAATGTCCTAGAGAGGTTAGGTTTGTTTTAGTGTTCTCCAATCACCAGCCCCTACAACCACAAAAAGGAATGGAGTCATTAGCACTTATGGTTTGTAAATGGCACCCAGAATTATGTTGCACGAAGCACAATTTCACATCATTCTGGGTTCATTTGTGTGAAAACAAGGTCCAATCAGGCTGAAACGTTACAGTAAGGTAGAATCTATTGAGTTGTAAGTGATCTGAACGTTTCATGATGATAGCGCTTTCCTAAGGGGGTCAAACCATGTCCCAAAGGTCACCGGGCCTGGTGTCACTTTAAAGAAGTAGTCCAGTTACACCCTTGTGGGCTTATATCTTGGCTTCTGAATGTCCTAGAGAGGTTAGGTTTGTTTTAGTGTACTCCAATCAACAGCCCCTACAACCACCAAAAGGAATGGAGTCATTAGCACTTATGGTTTTTAAATGGCACCCAGAATTATGTTGCACGAAGCACAATTTCACATCATTCTGGGTTCATTTGTGTGAAAACAAGGTCCAATCAGGCTGAAACGTTACAGGAAGGTAGAATCTATTGAGTTGTAAGTGATCTGAACGTTTCATCATGATAGCACTTTCCTAAGGGGGTCAAACCATGTCCCAAAGGTCACCGGATCTGGTGTCAATTTAAAGAAGTAGTCCAGTTACACATTTGTGGGCTTATAACTTGGCTTCTGAATGTCCTAGAGAGATCAGGTTTGTTTTAGTGTACTCCAATCAACAGCCCCTACAACCACAAAAAGTAATGGAGTCATTAGCACTTATGGTTTGTAAATGGCACCCAGAATTATGTTGCACGAAGCACAATTTCACATCATTCTGGGTTCATTTGTGTGAAAACAAGGTCCAATCAGGCTGAAACGTTACAGGAAGGTAGAATCTATTGAGATGTAAGTGATCTGAACGTTTCATGATGATAGCACTTTCCTAAGGGGGTCAAACCAT
The DNA here is from genome assembly GCF_043380555.1 of Nothobranchius furzeri. Taxonomy (NCBI): domain Eukaryota; kingdom Metazoa; phylum Chordata; class Actinopteri; order Cyprinodontiformes; family Nothobranchiidae; genus Nothobranchius; species Nothobranchius furzeri. The sequence goes on along the minus strand of NC_091751.1, from coordinate 10,930,805 downwards.
GTCCCAAAGGTCACCGGATCTGGTGTCCATTTAAAGAAGTAGTCCAGTTACACCTTTGTGGGCTTATAACTTGGCTTCTGAATGTCCTAGAGAGATCAGGTTTGTTTTAGTGTACTCCAATCAACAGCCCCTACAACCTCAAAAAGGAATGGAGTCATTAGCACTTATGGTTTTTAAATCGCACCCAGAATTATGTTGCATGTAGCACAATTTCACATCATTCTGGGTTCATTTGTGTGAAAACAAGGTCCAATCAGGCTGAAATGTTACAGGAAGGTAGAATCTATTGAGTTGTAAGTGATCTGAACGTTTCATGATGATAGCACTTTCCTAAGGGGGTCAAACCATGTCCCAAAGGTCACCGGATCTGGTGTCAATTTAAAGAAGTAGTCCAGTTACACATTTGTGGGCTTATAACTTGGCTTCTGAATGTCCTAGAGAGATCAGGTTTGTTTTAGTGTACTCCAATCAACAGCCCCTACAACCACAAAAAGGAATGGAGTCATTAGCACTTATGGTTTGTAAATGGCACCCAGAATTATGTTGCACGAAGCACAATTTCACATCATTCTGGGTCCATTTGTGTGAAAACAAGGTCCAATCAGGCTGAAACACTACAAGAAGGTAGAATCAATTGAGTTGTAAGTGATCTGAACGTTTCAAGATGATCGCACATTCCTATAGGGGGTAAAACCATGTCCCAAAGGTCACCGGGCCTGGTGTCACTTTAAAGAAGTAGTCCAGTTACTCCTTTGTGGGCTTATAACTTGGCTTCTGAATGTCCTAGAGAGGTTAGATTTGTTTTAGTGTACTCCAATCAACAGCCCCTACAACCACAAAAAGGAATGGAGTCATTAGCACTTATGAATTGTAAATGGCACCCAGAATTATGTTGCACGAAGCACAATTTCACATCATTCTGGGTTCATTTGTGTGAAAACAAGGTCCAATCAGGCTGAAACGTTACAGGAAGGTAGAATCTATTGAGATGTAAGTGATCTGAACGTTTCATGATGATAGCACTTTCCTAAGGGGGTCAAACCATGTCCCAAAGGTCACCGGATCTGGTGCCAATTTAAAGAAGTAGTCCAGTTACACATTTGTGGGCTTATAACTTGGCTTCTGAATGTCCTAGAGAGATCAGGTTTGTTTTAATGTACTCCAACCAACAGCCCCTACAACCACAAAAAGGAATGGAGTCATTAGCACTTATGGTTTGTAAATGGCACCCAGAATTATGTTGTACGAAGCACAATTTCACATCATTCTGGGTCCATTTGTGTGAAAACAAGGTCCAATAAGGCTGAAACGTTACAAGAAGGTAGAATCTATTGAGTTGTAAGTGATTTGAACGTTTCATGATGATCGCACATTCCTATAGGGGGTCAAACCATGTCCCAAAGGTCACCGGGCCTGGTGTCACTTTAAAGAAGTAGTCCAGTTACACCTTTGAGGGCTTATAACTTGGCTTTTGAATATCCTAGAGATCAGGTTTGTTTTAGTGTACTCCAATCAACAGCCCCTACAACCTCAAAAAGGAATGGAGTCATTAGCACTTATGGTTTTTAAATGGCATCCAGAATTATGTTGCACGAAGCACAATTTCACATCATTCTGGGTTCATTTGTGTGAAAACAAGGTCCAATCAGGCTGAAATGTTACAGGAAGGTAGAATCTATTGAGTTGTAAGTGATCTGAACGTTTCATGATGATAGCACTTTCCTAAGGGGGTCAAACCATGTCCCAAATGTCACCGGATCTGTTGTCAATTTAAAGAAGTAGTCCAGTTAAACCTTTGTGGGCTTATAACTTGGCTTCTGAATGTCCTAGAGAGATCAGGTTTGTTTTAGTATACTCCAATCAACAGCCCCTACAACCACAAAAAGGAATGGAGTCATTAGCACTTATGGTTTTTAAATGGCACCCAGAATTATGTTGCACGAAGCACAATTTCACATCATTCTGGGTTCATTTGTGTGAAAACAAGGTCAAATAGGGCTGAAATGTTACAGGAAGGTAGAATCTATTGAGTTGTAAGTGATCTGAACGTTTCAAGATGATCGCACATTCCTATAGGGGGTCAAACCATGTCCCAAAGGTCACCGGGCCTGGTGTCACTTTAAAGAAGCAGTCCATTTACACCTTTGTGGGCTTATAACATGGCTTCTGAATGTCCTAGAGAGGTTAGGTTTGTTTTAGTGTTCTCCAATCACCAGCCCCTACAACCACAAAAAGGAATGGAGTCATTAGCACTTATGGTTTGTAAATGGCACCCAGAATTATGTTGCACGAAGCACAATTTCACATCATTCTGGGTTCATTTGTGTGAAAACAAGGTCCAATCAGGCTGAAACGTTACAGGAAGGTAGAATCTATTGAGTTGTAAGTGATCTGAACGTTTCATGATGATAGCGCTTTCCTAAGGGGGTCAAACCATGTCCCAAAGGTCACCGGGCCTGGTGTCACTTTAAAGAAGTAGTCCAGTTACACCCTTGTGGGCTAATAACTTGGCTTCTGAATGTCCTAGAGAGGTTAGGTTTGTTTTAGTGTACTCCAATCAACAGCCCCTACAATCACAAAAAGGAATGGAGTCATTAGCACTTAAGGTTTGTAAATGGCACCCAGAATTATGTTGCACGAAGCACAATTTCACATCATTCTGGGTCCATTTGTGTGAAAACAAGGTCCAATCAGGCTGAAACGCTACAAGAAGGTAGAATCTATTGAGTTGTAAGTGATCTGAACGTTTCAAGATGATCGCACATTCCTATAGGGGGTAAAACCATGTCCCATAGGTCACCGGGCCTGGTGTCACTTTAAAGAAGTAGTCCAGTTACACCTTTGAGGGCTTATAACTTGGCTTCTGAATGTCCTAGAGAGATCAGGTTTGTTTTAGTGTACTCCAATCAACAGCCCCTACAACCTCAAAAAGGAATGGAGTCATTATTTCTTATGGTTTTTAAATCGCACCCAGAATTATGTTGCATGAAGCACAATTTCACATCATTCTGGGTTCATTTGTGTGAAAACAAGGTCCAATCAGGCTGAAATGTTACAGGAAGGTAGAATCTATTGAGTTGTAAGTGATCTGAACGTTTCATGATGATAGCACTTTCCTAAGGGGGTGAAACCATGTCCCAAAGGTCACCGGATCTGGTGTCCATTTAAAGAAGTAGTCCAGTTACACCTTTGTGGGCTTATAACTTGGCTTCTGAATGTCCTAGAGAGATCAGGTTTGTTTTAGTGTACTCCAATAAACATCCTCTATAACCTCAGAAAAGGAATGGAGTCATTAGCACTTATGGTTTTTAAATGGCACCCAGAATTATGCTGCACTAAGCACAATTTCACATCATTCTGGGTTCATTTGTGTGAAAACAAGGTCCAATCAGGCTGAAACGTTACAGGAAGGTAGAATCTATTGAGTTGTAAGTGATCTTAACGTTTCATGATGATAGCACTTTTCTAAGGGTGTCAAACCATGTCCCAAAGGTCACCGGATCTGGTGTAAATTTAAAGAAGTAGTCCAGTTACACATTTGTGGGCTCATAACTTGGCTTCTGAATGTCCTAGAGAGATCAGGTGTGTTTTAATGTACTCCAACCAACAGCCCCTACAACCACAAAAAGGAATGGAGTCATTAGCACTTATGGTTTTTAAATGGCACCCAGAATTATGTTGCACGAAGCACAATTTCACATCATTCTGGGTTCATTTGTGTGAAAACAAGGTCCAATCGGGCTGAAACGTTACAGGAAGGTAGAATCTATTGAGTTGTAAGTGATCTGAACGTTTCAAGATGATCGCTTATTCCTATAGGGGGTCAAACCATGTCCCAAAGGTCACCGGGCCTGGTGTCACTTTAAAGAAGCAGTCCAGTTACACCTTTGTGGGCTTATAACATGGCTTCTGAATGTCCTAGAGAGGTTAGGTTTGTTTTAGTGTTCTCCAATCACCAGCCCCTACAACCACAAAAAGGAATGGAGTCATTAGCACTTATGGTTTGTAAATGGCACCCAGAATTATGTTGCACGAAGCACAATTTCACATCATTCTGGGTTCATTTGTGTGAAAACAAGGTCCAATCAGGCTGAAACGTTACAGTAAGGTAGAATCTATTGAGTTGTAAGTGATCTGAACGTTTCATGATGATAGCGCTTTCCTAAGGGGGTCAAACCATGTCCCAAAGGTCACCGGATCTGGTGTCAATTTAAAGAAGTAGTCCAGTTACACCTTTGTGGGCTTATAACTTGGCTTCTGAATGTCCTAGAGAGATCAGGTTTGTTTTAGTGTACTCCAATAAACATCCTCTATAACCTCATAAAAGGAATTGAGTCATTAGCACTTATGGTTTTTAAATGGCACCCAGAATTATGCTGCACTAAGCACAATTTCACATCATTCTGGGTTCATTTGTGTGAAAACAAGGTCCAATCAGGCTGAAACGTTACAGGAAGGTAGAATCTATTGAGTTGTAAGTGATCTTAACGTTTCATGATGATAGCACTTTTCTAAGGGTGTCAAACCATGTCCCAAAGGTCACCGGATCTGGTGTCAATTTAAAGAAGTAGTCCAGTTACACATTTGTGGGCTCATAACTTGGCTTCTGAATGTCCTAGAGAGATCAGGTGTGTTTTAATGTACTCCAACCAACAGCCCCTACAACCACAAAAAGGAATGGAGTCATTAGCACTTATGGTTTTTAAATGGCACCCAGAATTATGTTGCACGAAGCACAATTTCACATCATTCTGGGTTCATTTGTGTGAAAACAAGGTCCAATCGGGCTGAAACGTTACAGGAAGGTAGAATCTATTGAGTTGTAAGTGATCTGAACGTTTCAAGATGATCGCACATTCCTATAGGGGGTCAAACCATGTCCCAAAGGTCACCGGGCCTGGTGTCACTTTAAAGAAGCAGTCCAGTTACACCTTTGTGGGCTTATAACATGGCTTCTGAATGTCCTAGAGAGGTTAGGTTTGTTTTAGTGTTCTCCAATCACCAGCCCCTACAACCACAAAAAGGAATGGAGTCATTAGCACTTATGGTTTGTAAATGGCACCCAGAATTATGTTGCACGAAGCACAATTTCACATCATTCTGGGTTCATTTGTGTGAAAACAAGGTCCAATCAGGCTGAAACGTTACAGTAAGGTAGAATCTATTGAGTTGTAAGTGATCTGAACGTTTCATGATGATAGCGCTTTCCTAAGGGGGTCAAACCATGTCCCAAAGGTCACCGGGCCTGGTGTCACTTTAAAGAAGTAGTCCAGTTACACCCTTGTGGGCTTATAACTTGGCTTCTGAATGTCCTAGAGAGGTTAGGTTTGTTTTAGTGTACTCCAATCAACAGCCCCTACAACCACCAAAAGGAATGGAGTCATTAGCACTTATGGTTTTTAAATGGCACCCAGAATTATGTTGCACGAAGCACAATTTCACATCATTCTGGGTTCATTTGTGTGAAAACAAGGTCCAATCAGGCTGAAACATTACAGGAAGGTAGAATCTATTGAGTTGTAAGTGATCTGAACGTTTCATCATGATAGCACTTTCCTAAGGGGGTCAAACCATGTCCCAAAGGTCACCGGATCTGGTGTCAATTTAAAGAAGTAGTCCAGTTACACATTTGTGGGCTTATAACTTGGCTTCTGAATGTCCTAGAGAGATCAGGTTTGTTTTAGTGTACTCCAATCAACAGCCCCTACAACCACAAAAAGTAATGGAGTCATTAGCACTTATGGTTTGTAAATGGCACCCAGAATTATGTTGCACGAAGCACAATTTCACATCATTCTGGGTTCATTTGTGTGAAAACAAGGTCCAATCAGGCTGAAACGTTACAGGAAGGTAGAATCTATTGAGATGTAAGTGATCTGAACGTTTCATGATGATAGCACTTTCCTAAGGGGGTCAAACCATGTCCCAAAGGTCACCGGATCTGGTGTCCATTTAAAGAAGTAGTCCAGTTACACCTTTGTGGGCTTATAACTTGGCTTCTGAATGTCCTAGAGAGATCAGGTTTGTTTTAGTGTACTCCAATCAACAGCCCCTACAACCTCAAAAAGGAATGGAGTCATTAGCACTTATGGTTTTTAAATCGCACCCAGAATTATGTTGCATGTAGCACAATTTCACATCATTCTGGGTTCATTTGTGTGAAAACAAGGTCCAATCAGGCTGAAATGTTACAGGAAGGTAGAATCTATTGAGTTGTAAGTGATCTGAACGTTTCATGATGATAGCACTTTCCTAAGGGGGTCAAACCATGTCCCAAAGGTCACCGGATCTGGTGTCAATTTAAAGAAGTAGTCCAGTTACACATTTGTGGGCTTATAACTTGGCTTCTGAATGTCCTAGAGAGATCAGGTTTGTTTTAGTGTACTCCAATCAACAGCCCCTACAACCACAAAAAGGAATGGAGTCATTAGCACTTATGGTTTGTAAATGGCACCCAGAATTATGTTGCACGAAGCACAATTTCACATCATTCTGGGTCCATTTGTGTGAAAACAAGGTCCAATCAGGCTGAAACACTACAAGAAGGTAGAATCAATTGAGTTGTAAGTGATCTGAACGTTTCAAGATGATCGCACATTCCTATAGGGGGTAAAACCATGTCCCAAAGGTCACCGGGCCTGGTGTCACTTTAAAGAAGTAGTCCAGTTACTCCTTTGTGGGCTTATAACTTGGCTTCTGAATGTCCTAGAGAGGTTAGATTTGTTTTAGTGTACTCCAATCAACAGCCCCTACAACCACAAAAAGGAATGGAGTCATTAGCACTTATGAATTGTAAATGGCACCCAGAATTATGTTGCACGAAGCACAATTTCACATCATTCTGGGTTCATTTGTGTGAAAACAAGGTCCAATCAGGCTGAAACGTTACAGGAAGGTAGAATCTATTGAGATGTAAGTGATCTGAACGTTTCATGATGATAGCACTTTCCTAAGGGGGTCAAACCATGTCCCAAAGGTCACCGGATCTGGTGCCAATTTAAAGAAGTAGTCCAGTTACACATTTGTGGGCTTATAACTTGGCTTCTGAATGTCCTAGAGAGATCAGGTTTGTTTTAATGTACTCCAACCAACAGCCCCTACAACCACAAAAAGGAATGGAGTCATTAGCACTTATGGTTTGTAAATGGCACCCAGAATTATGTTGTACGAAGCACAATTTCACATCATTCTGGGTCCATTTGTGTGAAAACAAGGTCCAATAAGGCTGAAACGTTACAAGAAGGTAGAATCTATTGAGTTGTAAGTGATTTGAACGTTTCATGATGATCGCACATTCCTATAGGGGGTCAAACCATGTCCCAAAGGTCACCGGGCCTGGTGTCACTTTAAAGAAGTAGTCCAGTTACACCTTTGAGGGCTTATAACTTGGCTTCTGAATATCCTAGAGATCAGGTTTGTTTTAGTGTACTCCAATCAACAGCCCCTACAACCTCAAAAAGGAATGGAGTCATTAGCACTTATGGTTTTTAAATGGCATCCAGAATTATGTTGCACGAAGCACAATTTCACATCATTCTGGGTTCATTTGTGTGAAAACAAGGTCCAATCAGGCTGAAATGTTACAGGAAGGTAGAATCTATTGAGTTGTAAGTGATCTGAACGTTTCATGATGATAGCACTTTCCTAAGGGGGTCAAACCATGTCCCAAATGTCACCGGATCTGTTGTCAATTTAAAGAAGTAGTCCAGTTAAACCTTTGTGGGCTTATAACTTGGCTTCTGAATGTCCTAGAGAGATCAGGTTTGTTTTAGTATACTCCAATCAACAGCCCCTACAACCACAAAAAGGAATGGAGTCATTAGCACTTATGGTTTTTAAATGGCACCCAGAATTATGTTGCACGAAACACAATTTCACATCATTCTGGGTTCATTTGTGTGAAAACAAGGTCAAATAGGGCTGAAATGTTACAGGAAGGTAGAATCTATTGAGTTGTAAGTGATCTGAACGTTTCAAGATGATCGCACATTCCTATAGGGGGTCAAACCATGTCCCAAAGGTCACCGGGCCTGGTGTCACTTTAAAGAAGCAGTCCAGTTACACCTTTGTGGGCTTATAACATGGCTTCTGAATGTCCTAGAGAGGTTAGGTTTGTTTTAGTGTTCTCCAATCACCAGCCCCTACAACCACAAAAAGGAATGGAGTCATTAGCACTTATGGTTTGTAAATGGCACCCAGAATTATGTTGCACGAAGCACAATTTCACATCATTCTGGGTTCATTTGTGTGAAACCAAGGTCCAATCAGGCTGAAACGTTACAGGAAGGTAGAATCTATTGAGTTGTAAGTGATCTGAACGTTTCATGATGATAGCACTTTCCTAAGGGGGTCAAACCATGTCCCAAAGGTCACCGGGCCTGGTGTCACTTTAAAGAAGTAGTCCAGTTACACCTTTGTGGGCTTACAACTTGGCTTCTGAATGTCCTAGAGAGGTTAGGTTTGTTTTAGTGTACTCCAATCAACAGCCCCTACAACCACAAAAAGGAATGGAGTCATTAGCACTTAAGGTTTGTAAATGGCACCCAGAATTATGTTGCACGAAGCACAATTTCACATCATTCTGGGTCCATTTGTGTGAAAACAAGGTCCAATCAGGCTGAAACGCTACAAGAAGGTAGAATCTATAGAGTTGTAAGTGATCTGAACGTTTCAATATGATCGCACATTCCTATAGTGGGTAAAACCATGTCCCAAAGGTCACCGGGCCTGGTGTCATTTTAAAGAAGTAGTCCAGTTACACCTTTGAGGGCTTATAACATGGCTTCTGAATGTCCTAGAGAGGTTAGGTTTGTTTTAGTGTTCTCCAATCACCAGCCCCTACAACCACAAAAAGGAATGGAGTCATTAGCACTTATGGTTTGTAAATGGCACCCAGAATTATGTTGCACGAAGCACAATTTCACATCATTCTGGGTTCATTTGTGTGAAAACAAGGTCCAATCAGGCTGAAACGTTACAGGAAGGTTGAATCTATTGAGTTGTAAGTGATCTGAACGTTTCATGATGATAGCACTTTCCTAAGGGGGTCAAACCATGTCCCAAAGGTCACCGGGCCTGGTGTCACTTTAAAGAAGTAGTCCAGTTACACCTTTGTGGGCTTATAACTTGGCTTCTGAATGTCCTAGAGAGGTTAGGTTTGTTTTAGTGTACTCCAATCAACAGCCCCTACAACCACAAAAAGGAATGGAGTCATTAGCACTTAAGGTTTGTAAATGGCACCCAGAATTATGTTGCACAAAGCACAATTTCACATCATTCTGGGTCCATTTGTGTGAAAACAAGGTCCAATCAGGCTGAAACGCTACAAGAAGGTAGAATCTATTGAGTTGTAAGTGATCTGAACGTTTCAAGATGATCGCACATTCCTATAGGGGGTAAAACCATGTCCCAAAGGTCACCGGATCTGGTGTATATTTAAAGAAGTAGTCCAGTTACACATTTGTGGGCTTATAACTTGGCTTCTGAATGTCCTAGAGAGATCAGGTTTGTTTTAGTGTACTCCAATCAACAGCCCCTACAACCACAAAAAGGAATGGAGTCATTAGCACTTAAGGTTTGTAAATGGCACCCAGAATTATGTTGCATGAAGCACAATTTCACATCATTCTGGGTTCATTTGTGTGAAAACAAGGTCCAATCAGGCTGAAATGTTACAGGAAGGTAGAATCTATTGAGTTGTAAGTGATCTGAACGTTTCATGATGATAGCACTTTCCTAAGGGGGTCAAACCATGTCCCAAAGGTCACCGGATCTGGTGTATATTTAAAGAAGTAGTCCAGTTACACATTTGTGGGCTTATAACTTGGCTTCTGAATGTCCTAGAGAGATCAGGTTTGTTTTAGTGTACTCCAATCAACAGCCCCTACAACCACAAAAAGGAATGGAGTCATTAGCACTTAAGGTTTGTAAATGGCACCCAGAATTATGTTGCACGAAGCACAATTTCACATCATTCTGGGTCCATTTGTGTGAAAACAAGGTCCAATCAGGCTGAAACGCTACAAGAAGGTAGAACCTATTGAGTTGTAAGTGATCTGAACGTTTCAAGATGATCGCACATTCCTATAGGGGGTAAAACCATGTCCCAAAGGTCACCGGGCCTGGTGTCTCTTTAAAGAAGTAGTCCAGTTACACCTTTGTGGGCTTATAACTTGGCTTCTGAATGTCCTAGAGAGGTTAGGTTTGTTTTAGTGTACTCCAATCAACAGCCCCTACAACCACAAAAAGGAATGGAGTCATTAGCCTTATGGTTTGTAAATGGCACCCAGAATTATGTTGCACGAAGCACAATTTCACATCATTCTGGGTTCATTTGTGTGAAAACAAGGTCCAATCAGGCTGAAACGTTACAAGAAGGTAGAATCTATTGAGTTGTAAGTGATCTGAACGTTTCATGATGATAGCACTTTCCTAAGGGGGTCAAACCATGTCCCAAAGGTCACCGGATCTGGTGTCAATTTAAAGAAGTAGTCCAGTTACACATTTGTGGGCTTATAACTTGGCTTCTGAATGTCCTAGAGAGATCAGGTTTGTTTTAGTGTACTCCAATCAACAGCCCCTACAACCACAAAAAGGAATGGAGTCATTAGCACTTAAGGTTTGTAAATGGCACCCAGAATTATGTTGCACGAAGCACAATTTCACATCATTCTGGGTCCATTTGTGTGAAAACAAGGTCCAATCAGGCTGAAACGCTACAAGAAGGTAGAATCTATTGAGTTGTAAGTTATCTGAACGTTTCAAGATGATCGCACATTCCTATAGGGGGTAAAACCATGTCCCAAAGGTCACCGGGCCTGGTGTCACTTTAAAGAAGTAGTCCAGTTACACCTTTGTGGGCTTATAACTTGGCTTCTGAATGTCCTAGAGAGGTTAGGTTTGTTTTAGTGTTCTCCAATCAAAAGCCCCTACAACCACAAAAAGGAATGGAGTCATTGGCACTCATGGTTTGTAAATGGCACCCAGAATTATGCTGCACAAAGCAAAATTTCACATCATTCTGGGTTCATTTGTGTGAAAACAAGGTCCAATCAGGCTGAAACGTAACAGGAAGGTAGAATCTATTGAGTTGTAAGTGATCTGAACGTTTCATGATGATAGCACTTTCCTAAGGGGGTCAAACCATGTCCCAAAGGTCACCGGATCTGGTGTCAATTTAAAGTAGTCCAGTTACACATTTGTGGGCTTATAACTTGGCTTCTGAATGTCCTAGAGAGACCAGGTTTGTTTTAATGTACTCCAATCAACAGCCCCTACAACCACAAAAAGGAATGGAGTCATTAGCACTTATGGTTTGTAAATGGCACCCAGAATTATGTTGCACGAAGCACAATTTCACATCATTCTGGGTTCATTTGTGTGAAAACAAGGTCCAATCAGGCTGAAACGTTACAGGAAGGTAGAATCTATTGAGTTGAAAGTGATCTGAACGTTTCATGATGATAGCACTTTCCTAAGGGGGTCAAACCATGTCCCAAAGGTCACCGGATCTGGTGTATATTTAAAGAAGTAGTCCAGTTACACATTTGTGGGCTTATAACTTGGCTTCTGAATGTCCTAGAGAGATCAGGTTTGTTTTAGTGTACTCCAATCAACAGCCCCTACAACCACAAAAAGGAATAGAGTCATTAGCACTTAAGGTTTGTAAATGGCACCCAGAATTATGTTGCACGAAGCACAATTTCACATCATTCTGGGTCCATTTGTGTGAAAACAAGGTCCAATCAGGCTGAAACGTTACAGGAAGGTAGAATCTATTGAGTTGTAAGTGATCTGAACGTTTCATGATGATCGCACATTCCTAAGAGGATCAAACCATGTCCCAAAGGTCACCGGATCTGGTGTCATTTAAAGAAGTAGTCCAGTTACACATTTGTGGGCTTATAACTTGGCTTTTGAATGTCCTAGAGAGATCAGGTTTGTTTTAGTGTACTCCAATTAACAGCCCCTACAACCACAAAAAGGAATGGAGTCATTAGCACTTAAGGTTTGTAAATGGCACCCAGAATTATGTTGCACGAAGCACAATTTCACATCATTCTGGGTCAATTTGTGTGAAAACAAGGTCCAATCAGGCTGAAACGCTACAAGAAGGTAGAATTTATTGAGTTGTAAGTGATCTGAACGTTTCATGATGATCGCACATTCCTATAGGTGGTCAAACCATGTCCCAAAGGTCACCGGGCCTGGTGTCACTTTAAAGAAGTAGTCCAGTTACTCCTTTGTGGGCTTATAACTTGGCTTCTGAATATCCTAGAGAGGTCAGGTTTGTTTTAGGGTACTCCAATCAACAGCCCCTATTACCCCAAAAAGGAATGGAGTCATTAGCACTTATGGTTTGTAAATGGCACCCAGAATTGGACATGCCCATTGTTGACATGTGGCAAGATGCTCCTCGGGGCGCATCTTGCTTGGGCCTCTCTCCTTGAGGCCCTCTGTCAGACCCAGTGTTGACATGTGGCAAAACGCTCCTCCGGGCGCGTCTTGCTTGGGCCTCTCTCCTGGAGGCGCTCAGTCAGACCCAGTGTTGACATGTGGCAAGACGCTCCTTGGGGCGCGTCTTGCTTGGGCCTCTCTCCTGGAGGCGCTCAGTCAGACCGAGTGCTGACATGTGGCAAGACGCTCCCCGGGGCGCGTCTTGCTGGGGCTTCTCTCATGGAGGCACTCAGTCAGACCCAGTGTTGACATGTGGCAAGACGCTCCTCAGGGCGTTTCTTGCTTGGGCCTCTCTCCCGGAGGCGCTCAGTCAGACCCAGTGTTGACATGTGACAAGACGCTCCTCGGGGCGCATCTTGCTTGGGCTTTTCTCCTTGAGGCTCTCAGTCAGACCCATTGTTGACATGTGTCAAGACGCTCCTCGGGGCACATCTTGCTTTGGCCTCTCTCCTGGAGGCGCTCAGTCAGACCGAGTGCTGACATGTGGCAAGAAGCTCCTCGGGGCGCGTCTTCCTTGGGCTTCTCTCCTGGAGGCCCTCAGTCAGACCCATTGTTGACATGTGGCAAGACGCTCCTCGGGGCGCGTATTGCTCTGGCCTCTCTCCTGGATGCCCTCTGTCAGACCCAGTGTTGACATGTGGCAAGACTCTCCTCGGGGCGCGTCTTGCTTGGGCTTCTCACATGGAGGCCCTCAGTCAGACCCATTGTTGACATGTGACAAGACGCTCCTCGGGGCACGTCTTGCTTGGGCCTCTCTCCTGGAGGCGCTCAGTCAGACAGAGTAGTGACATGTGACAAGACGCTCCTCGGGGCGCGTCTTGCTGGGGCTTCTCTCATGGAGGCACTCAGTCAGACCCAGTGTTGACATGTGTCAAGACGCTCCTCGGGCGTTTCTTGCTTGGGCCTCTCTCCTGGAGGCGCTCAGTCAGACCCAGAGGTGACATGTGGCAAGACGCTCCTCGGGCCTCTCTCCTGGAGGCGCTCAGTCAGACCGAGTGCTGACATGTGGCAAGACGCTCCTCCGGGCGCGTCTTGCTTGGGCCTCTCTCCTGGAGGCGCTCAGTCAGACCGAGTGCTGACATGAGGTAAGATGCTCCTCAGGGCGCGTCTTGCTGGGGCCTCTCTCCTGGAGGTGCTCAATCAGACCCAGTGGTGACACGTGGCAAGACGCTCCTCGGGGCGCGTCTTGCTTGGGCCTGTCTCCTGGAGGAGCTCAGTCAGACCCAGTGGTGACACGTGGCAAGACGCTCCTCGGGGCGCATCTTGCTTGGGCCTCTCCCCTGGAGGCGCTAAGTCAGACCCAGTGTTGACACGTGGCAAGACGCTCCTCGGGGCGCGTCTTGCTTGGGCCTCTCTCCTGGAGGCGCTCAGTCAGACCCAGTGTTGACATGTGGCAAGACACTCCTCGGGGCGCGTCTTGCTTGGGCCTCTCTCATGGAGGCCCTCTGTCAGACCCAGTGTTGACACATGGCAAGACGCTCCTCGGGGCGCTTCTTGCTTGGGCCTCTCTCCTGGAGGCGCTCAGTCAGACCCAGTGGTGACATGTGGCAAGACGCTCCTCGGGGCGCGTCTTGCTTGGGCTTCTCTCATGGATGCCCTCAGTCAGACCCACTGTTGACATGTGTCAAGACGCTCCTCGGGGCGTGTCTTTCTTGGGCCTCTCTCCTGGAGGCGCTCAGTCAGACCCAGTGTTGACATGTGGCAAGACGCTCCCCGGGGCACTTCTTGCTTGGGCTTATCTCCGGGAGGCCCTCAGTCAGACCCATTGTTGACATGTGGCAAGACGCTCCTCGGGGCATGTCTTGCTTGGGCCTCTCTCCTGGAGGCGCTCAGTCAGACCCAGTGTTGACATGTGGCAAGACGCTCCTCCGGGCGCGTCTTGCTTGGGCCTCTCACCTGGAGGCGCTCAGTCAGACCCAGTGTTGACATGTGGCAAGACGCTCCTCGGGGCGCGTCTTGCTTGGGCCTCTCTCCTGGGGAGGCAATCAGTCAGACCCAGTGTTGACATGTGTCAAGACGCTCCTCGGGCGTTTCTTGCTTGGGCCTCTCTACTGGAGGCGCTCAGTCAGACCCAGTGTTGACATGTGGCAAGACGCTCCTCGGGGCGCGTCTTGCTTGGGCCTCTCTCCTGGAGGCGCTCAGTCAGACCTAGTGCTGACATGTGGCAAGACGCTCCTCGGGGCGCGTCTTGCTTGGGCCTCTCTCCTGGAGGCGCTCAGTCAGACCGAGTGCTGACATGTGGCAAGACGCTCCTCGGGGCACGTCTTGCTGGGGCTTCTCTCCTGGAGGCGCTCAGTCAGACCCAGTGTTCACATGTGACAAGACGCTCCTCGGGGCGCGTCTTTCTTGGGCCTCTCTCCTGGAGGCGCTCAGTCAGACCCAGAGGTGACATGTGGCAAGACGCTCCTCGGGGCGCGTCTTGCTTGGGCCTCTCTCCTGGAGGCCCTCTGTCAAACCCAGTGTTGACATGTGGCAAGATGCTCCTCGGGGCGCATCTTGCTTGGGCCTCTCTCCTGGATGCGCTCAGTCATACCGAGTGCTGACATGTGGCAAGACGCTCCTCGGGGCACGTCTTGCTGGGGCTTCTCTCCTGGAGGCGCTCAGTCAGACCCAGTGTTGACATGTGACAAGACGCTCCTCGGGGCGCGTCTTGCTTGGGCCTCTCTCCTGGAGGCGCTCAGTCAGACCCAGTGTTGACATGTGGCAAGACGCTCCCCGGGGCGCTTCTTGCTTGGGCTTCTCTCCTGGAGGCCCTCAGTCAGACCCATTGTTGACATGTGGCAAGACACTCCTCGGGGCACGTCTTGCTTGGAACTCTCTCCTGGAGACACTCAGTCAGACCGAGTAGTGACATGTGACAAGACGCTCCTCGGGGCGCGTCTTGCTTGGGCCTCTCTCCTGGGGGCGCTCAGTCAGACCCAGTGTTGACATGTGGCAAGATGCTCCTCGGGGCGCGTCTTGCTTGGGCCTCTCTCCTGGAGGTGCTCAGTCAGACCCAGTGTTCACATGTGGCAAGACGCTCCTCGGGGCGCGTCTTGCTTGGGCTTCTCTCCTGGAGGCCCTCAGTCAGACCCATTGTTGACATGTGGCAAGACGCTCCTCGGGGCGCGTCTTATTTGGGCCTCTCTCCTGGAGGCGCTCAGTAAGACCGAGTGCTGACATGTGGCAAGACGCTCCTCGGGGCGCTTCTTGCTTGGGCTTCTCTCCTGGAGGCCCTCAGTCAGACCCATTGTTGACATGTGGCAAGATGCTCCTCGGGGCGCATCTTGCTTGGGCCTCTCTCCTTGAGGCCCTCTGTCAGACCCAGTGTTGACATGTGGCAAAACGCTCCTCCGGGCGCGTCTTGCTTGGGCCTCTCTCCTGGAGGCGCTCAGTCAGACCCAGTGTTGACATGTGGCAAGACGCTCCTTGGGGCGCGTCTTGCTTGGGCCTCTCTCCTGGAGGCGCTCAGTCAGACCAAGTGCTGACATGTGGCAAGACGCTCCTCGGGGCGCTTCTTGCTTGGGCTTCTCTCCTGGAGGCCCTCAGTCAGACCCATTGTTGACATGTGGCAAGATGCTCCTCGGGGCGCATCTTGCTTGGGCCTCTCTCCTTGAGGCCCTCTGTCAGACCCAGTGTTGTCATGTGGCAAAACGCTCCTCCGGGCGCGTCTTGCTTGGGCCTCTCTCCTGGAGGCGCTCAGTCAGACCCAGTGTTGACATGTGGCAAGACGCTCCTTGGGGCGCGTCTTGCTTGGGCCTCTCTCCTGGAGGCGCTCAGTCAGACCGAGTGCTGACATGTGGCAAGACGCTCCCCGGGGCGCGTCTTGCTGGGGCTTCTCTCATGGAGCCACTCAGTCAGACCCAGTGTTGACATGTGGCAAGACGCTCCTCAGGGCGTTTCTTGCTTGGGCCTCTCTCCCGGAGGCGCTCAGTCAGACCCAGTGTTGACATGTGACAAGACGCTCCTCGGGGCGCATCTTGCTTGGGCTTTTCTCCTTGAGGCTCTCAGTCAGACCCATTGTTGACATGTGTCAAGACGCTCCTCGGGGCACATCTTGCTTTGGCCTCTCTCCTGGAGGCGCTCAGTCAGACCGAGTGCTGACATGTGGCAAGAAGCTCCTCGGGGCGCGTCTTCCTTGGGCTTCTCTCCTGGAGGCCCTCAGTCAGACCCATTGTTGACATGTGGCAAGACGCTCCTCGGGGCGCGTATTGCTCTGGCCTCTCTCCTGGATGCCCTCTGTCAGACCCAGTGTTGACATGTGGCAAGACTCTCCTCGGGGCGCGTCTTGCTTGGGCTTCTCACATGGAGGCCCTCAGTCAGACCCATTGTTGACATGTGACAAGACGCTCCTCGGGGCACGTCTTGCTTGGGCCTCTCTCCTGGAGGCGCTCAGTCAGACAGAGTAGTGACATGTGACAAGACGCTCCTCGGGGCGCGTCTTGCTGGGGCTTCTCTCATGGAGGCACTCAGTCAGACCCAGTGTTGACATGTGTCAAGACGCTCCTCGGGCGTTTCTTGCTTGGGCCTCTCTCCTGGAGGCGCTCAGTCAGACCCAGAGGTGACATGTGGCAAGACGCTCCTCGGGCCTCTCTCCTGGAGGCGCTCAGTCAGACCGAGTGCTGACATGTGGCAAGACGCTCCTCCGGGCGCGTCTTGCTTGGGCCTCTCTCCTGGAGGCGCTCAGTCAGACCGAGTGCTGACATGAGGTAAGATGCTCCTCAGGGCGCGTCTTGCTGGGGCCTCTCTCCTGGAGGTGCTCAATCAGACCCAGTGGTGACACGTGGCAAGACGCTCCTCGGGGCGCGTCTTGCTTGGGCCTGTCTCCTGGAGGAGCTCAGTCAGACCCAGTGGTGACACGTGGCAAGACGCTCCTCGGGGCGCATCTTGCTTGGGCCTCTCTCCTGGAGGCGCTAAGTCAGACCCAGTGTTGACACGTGGCAAGACGCTCCTCGGGGCGCGTCTTGCTTGTGCCTCTCTCCTGGAGGCGCTCAGTCAGACCCAGTGTTGACATGTGGCAAGACACTCCTCGGGGCGCGTCTTGCTTGGGCCTCTCTCATGGAGGCCCTCTGTCAGACCCAGTGTTGACACATGGCAAGACGCTCCTCGGGGCGCTTCTTGCTTGGGCCTCTCTCCTGGAGGCGCTCAGTCAGACCCAGTGGTGACATGTGGCAAGACGCTCCTCGGGGCGCGTATTGCTTGGGCCTCTCTCCTGGATGCCCTCTGTCAGACCCAGTGTTGACATGTGGCAAGACGCTCCTCGGGGCGCGTTTTGCTTGGGCCTCTCTCCAGAAGGCCCTCAATCAGACCCAGTGTTGACACGTGGCAAGACGCTCCTCGGGGCGCTTCTTGCTTGGGCCTCTATCCTGGAGGCGCTCAGTCAGACCCAGTGGTGACATGTGGCAAGACGCTCCTCGGGGCACGTCTTGCTTGGGCCTCTCTCCTGGAGGCGCTCAGTCAGACCCAGTGTTGACATGTGGCAAGACGCTCCTCGGGGCGCGTCTTGCTTGGGCCTCTCTCCTGGAGGTTCTCAGTCACACCCAGTGTTGACATGTGGAAAGATGCTCCTCGGGGCGCGTCTTGCTTGGGCCTCTCTCCTGGAGGCGCTCAGTCAGACCCAGTGTTCACATGTGGCAAGACGCTCCTCGGGGCGCTTCTTGCTTGGGCCTCTCTCCTGGAGGCGCTCAGTCAGACCCATTGTTGACATGTGGCAAGACGCTCCTCGGGGCACGTCTTGCTTGGGCCTCTTTCCTTGAGGCCCTCTGTCAGACACAGTGTTGACATGTGGCAAAACGCTCCTCCGGGCGCGTCTTGCTTGGGCCTGTCTCCTGGAGGAGCTCAGTCAGACCCAGTGGTGACACGTTGCAAGACGCTCCTCGGGGCGCATCTTGCTTGGGCCTCTCTCCTGGAGGCGCTAAGTCAGACCCAGTGTTGACACGTGGCAAGACGCTCCTCGGGGCGCGTCTTGCTTGGGCCTCTCTCCTGGAGGCGCTCAGTCAGACCCAGTGTTGACATGTGGCAAGACACTCCTCGGGGCGCGTCTTGCTTGGGCCTCTCTCATGGAGGCCCTCTGTCGGACCCAGTGTTGACATGTGTCAAGACGCTCCTCGGGGCGCATCTTGCTTTGGCCTCTCTCCTGGAGGCGCTCAGTCAGACCAAGTGCTGACATGTGGCAAGAAGCTCCTCGGGGCGTGTCTTGCTTGGGCTTCTCTCATGGAGGCCCTCAGTCAGACCCATTGTTGACATGTGGCAAGACGCTCCTCGGGGCGCGTCTTGCTTGGGCCTCTCTCCAGAAGGCCCTCAATCAGACCCAGTGTTGACACATGGCAAGACACTCCTCGGGGCGCTTCTTGCTTGGGCCTCTCTCCTGGAGGCGCTCAGTCAGACCCATTGTTGACATGTGGCAAGATGCTCCTCGGGGCGCATCTTGCTTGGGCCTCTCTCCTTGAGGCCCTCTGTCAGACCCAGTGTTGACATGTGGCAAAACGCTCCTCCGGGCGCGTCTTGCTTGGGCCTCTCTCCTGGAGGCGCTCAGTCAGACCCAGTGTTGACATGTGACAAGACGCTCCTTGGGGCGCGTCTTGCTTGGGCCTCTCTCCTGGAGGCGCCCAGTCAGACCGAGTGCTGACATCTGGCAAGACGCTCCCCGGGGCGCGTCTTGCTGGGGCTTCTCTCATGGAGGCACTCAGTCAGACCCAGTGTTGACATGTGGCAAGACGCTCCTCAGGGCGCGTCTTGCTTGGGCCTCTCTCCTGGGGAGGCGATCAGTCAGACCCAGTGTTGACATGTGTCAAGACGCTCCTCGGGCGTTTCTTGCTTGGGCCTCTCTCCCGGAGGCGCTCAGTCAGACCCAGTGTTGACATGTGACAAGACGCTCCTCGGGGCGCGTCTTGCTTGGGCCTCTCTCCTGGAGGTGCTCAGTCAGACCCAGAGGTAACATGTGGCAAGACGCTCCTCGGGGCGCGTCTTGCTTGGGCCTCTCTCCTGGAGGCGCTCAGTCAGACCCATTGTTGACATGTGGAAAGATGCTCCTCGGGGCGCGTCTTGCTTGGGCCTCTCTCCTGGAGGCGCTCAGTCAGACCCAGTGTTCACATGTGGCAAGACGCTCCTCGGGGCGCTTCTTGCTTGGGCCTCTCTCCTGGAGGCGCTCAGTCAGACCCAGTGTTGACATGTGGCAAGACGCTCCTCGGGGCACGTCTTGCTTGGGCCTCTCTACTTGAGGCCCTCTGTCAGACCCAGTGTTGACATGTGGCAAAACGCTCCTCCGGGCGCGTCTTGCTTGGGCCTGTCTCCTGGAGGAGCTCAGTCAGACCCAGTGGTGACACGTGGCAAGACGCTCCTCGGGGCGCATCTTGCTTGGGCCTCTCTCCTGGAGGCGCTAAGTCAGACCCAGTGTTGACACGTGGCAAGACGCTCCTCGGGGCGCGTCTTGCTTGGGCCTCTCTCCTGGAGGCGCTCAGTCAGACCCAGTGTTGACATGTGGCAAGACACTCCTCGGGGCGCGTCTTGCTTGGGCCTCTCTCATGGAGGCCCTCTGTCGGACCCAGTGTTGACATGTGTCAAGACGCTCCTCGGGGCGCATCTTGCTTTGGCCTCTCTCCTGGAGGCGCTCAGTCAGACCAAGTGCTGACATGTGGCAAGAAGCTCCTCGGGGCGTGTCTTGCTTGGGCTTCTCTCCTGGAGGCCCTCAGTCAGACCCATTGTTGACATGTGGCAAGACGCTCCTCGGGGCGCGTCTTGCTTGGGCCTCTCTCCAGAAGGCCCTCAATCAGACCCAGTGTTGACACATGGCAAGACGCTCCTCGCGGCGCTTCTTGCTTGGGCCTCTCTCCTGGAGGCGCTCAGTCAGACCCATTGTTGACATTTGGCAAGATGCTCCTCGGGGCGCATCTTGCTTGGGCCTCTCTCCTTGAGGCCCTCTGTCAGACCCAGTGTTGACATGTGGCAAAACGCTCCTCCGGGCGCGTCTTGCTTGGGCCTCTCTCCTGGAGGCGCTCAGTCAGACCCAGTGTTGACATGTGGCAAGACGCTCCTTGGGGCGCGTCTTGCCTTGGCCTCTCTCCTGGAGGCGCCCAGTCAGACCGAGTGCTGACATCTGGCAAGACGCTCCCCGGGGCGCGTCTTGCTGGGGCTTCTCTCATGGAGGCACTCAGTCAGACCCAGTGTTGACATGTGGCAAGACGCTCCTCAGGGCGCGTCTTGCTTGGGCCTCTCTCCTGGGGAGGCGATCAGTCAGACCCAGTGTTGACATGTGTCAAGACGCTCCTCGGGCGTTTCTTGCTTGGGCCTCTCTCCCGGAGGCGCTCAGTCAGACCCAGTGTTGACATGTGACAAGACGCTCCTCGGGGCGCGTCTTGCTTGGGCCTCTCTCCTGGAGGTGCTCAGTCAGACCCAGAGGTAACATGTGGCAAGACGCTCCTCGGGGCGCGTCTTGCTTGGGCCTCTCTCCTGGAGGCGCTCAGTCAGACCCATTGTTGACATGTGGCAAGACGCTCCTCGGGGCACGTCTTGCTTGGGCCTCTCTCCTTGAGGCCCTCTGTCAGACCCAGTGTTGACATGTGGCAAAACGCTCCTCCGGGCGCTTCTTGCTTGGGCTTCTCTCCTGGAGGCCCTCAGTCAGACCCTTCGTTGACATGTGGCAAGACGCTCCTCGGGGCGGGTCTTGCTTGGCCCTCTCTCCGGGAGGCGCTCAGTCAGACTGAGTGCTGACATCTGGCAAGACGCTCCTCGGGGCGCATCTTGCTTGGGCTTCTCTCCTGGAGGCCCTCACTCAGACCCATTGTTGACATGTGGCAAGACGCTCCTCCGGGCGCATCTTGCTTGGGCCTCTCTCCTGGAGGCGCTCAGTCAGACCGAGTGCTGACATGTGGCAAGACGCTCCTCGGGGCACGTCTTGCTGGGGCCTCTCTCCTGGAGGCGCTCAGTCAGACCGAGTGCTGACATGTGGCAAGACGCTCCTCGGGCGTTTCTTGCTTGGGCCTCTCTCCTGGAGGCGCTCAGTCAGACCCAGTGGTGACATGTGGCAAGACGCTCCTCGGGGCACGTCTTGCTTGGGCCTCTCTCCTGGAGGCGCTCAGTCAGACCGAGTGCTGACATGTGGCAAGACGCTCCTCGGGGCGCATCTTGCTTGGGCTTTTCTCCTGGAGGCTCTCAGTCAGACCCATTGTTGTCATGTGGCAAGACGCTCCTCGGGGCGCGTCTTGCTTGGGCCTCTCTCCTGGAGGCGCTCAGTCAGACTGAGTGCTGACATGTGGCAAGACGCTCCTCGGGGCGCGTCTTGCTTGGGCCTCTCTCCTGGAGGCGCTCAGTCAGACCGAGTGCTGACATGTGGCAAGACGCTCCTCGGGGCGCATCTTGCTTGGGCTTCTCTCCTGGAGGCTCTCAGTCAGACCCATTGTTGTCATGTGACAAGACGCTCCTCGGGGCGCGTCTTGCTTGGGCCTCTCTCCTGGAGGCGCTCAGTCAGACCCAGTGTTGACATGTGGCAAGACGCTCCTCCGGGCGCGTCTTGCTTGGGCCTCTCACCTGGAGGCGTTCAGTCAGACCCAGTGTTGACATGTGGCAAGACGCTCCTCGGGGCGCGTCTTGCTTGGGCCTCTCTCCTGGGGAGGCGATCAGTCAGACCCAGTGTTGACATGTGTCAAGACGCTCCTCGGGCGTTTCTTGCTTGGGCCTCTATCCTGGAGGCGCTCAGTCAGACCCAGTGTTGACATGTGGCAAGACGCTCCTCGGGGCGCGTCTTGCTTGGGCCTCTCTCCTGGAGGCGCTCAGTCAGACCTAGTGCTGACATGTGGCAAGACGCGCCTCGGGGCGCTTCTTGCTTGGGCTTCTCTCCTGGAGGCCCTCAGTCAGACCCTTCGTTGACATGTGGCAAGACGCTCCTCGGGGCGCGTCTTGCTTGGCCCTCTCTCCTGGAGGCGCTCAGTCAGACTGAGTGCTGACATGTGGCAAGACGCTCCTCGGGGCGCATCTTGCTTGGGCTTCTCTCCTGGAGGCCCTCACTCAGACCCATTGTTGACATGTGGCAAGACGCTCCTCTGGGCGCATCTTGCTTGGGCCTCTCTCCTGGAGGCGCTCAGTCAGACCGAGTGCTGACATGTGGCAAGACGCTCCTCGGGGCACGTCTTGCTGGGGCTTCTCTCCTGGAGGCGCTCAGTCAGACCCAGTGTTGACATGTGACAAGACGCTCCTCAGGGCGCGTCTTTCTTGGGCCTCTCTCCTGGAGGCGCTCAGTCAGACCCAGAGGTGATATGTGGCAAGACACTCCTCGGGGCGCGTCTTGCTTGGGCCTCTCTCCTGGAGGCCCTCTGTCAAACCCAGTGTTGACATGTGGCAAGATGCTCCTCGGGGCGCATCTTGCTTGGGCCTCTCTCCTGGAGGCGCTCAGTCATACCGAGTGCTGACATGTGGCAAGACGCTCCTCGGGGCACGTCTTGCTGGGGCTTCTCTCCTGGAGGCGCTCAGTCAGACCCAGTGTTGACATGTGACAAGACGCTCCTCGGGGCACGTCTTGCTTGGGCCTCTCTCCTGGAGGCGCTCAGTCAGACCCAGTGTTGACATGTGGCAAGACACTCCTCGGGGCGCATCTTGCTTGGGCCTCTCTCATGGAGGCCCTCTGTCAGACCCAGTGTTGACATGTGTCAAGACGCTCCTTGAGGCACTTCTTGCTTTGGCCTCTCTCCTGAAGGCGCCAGTCAGACCGAGTGCTGACATGTGGCAAGAAGCTCCTCGGGGCGCGTCTTCCTTGGGCTTCTCTCCTGGAGGCCCTCAGTCAGACCCATTGTTGACATGTGGCAAGACGCTCCTCGGGGCGCGTATTGCTTGGGCCTCTCTCCTGGATGCCCTCTGTCAGACCCAGTGTTGACATGTGGCAAGAATCTCCTCGGGGCGCGTCTTGCTTGGGCTTCTCACATGGAGGCCCTCAGTCAGACCCAGTGTTTACATGTGACAAGACGCTCCTCGGGACACGTCTTGCTTGGGCCTCTCTCCTGGAGGCGCTCAGTCAGACCGAGTAGTGACATGTGACAAGACGCTCCTCGGGGCGCGTCTTGCTGGGGCTTCTCTCATGGAGGCACTCAGTCAGACCCAGTGTTTACATGTGGCAAGACGCTCCTCGGGGCGCGTCTTGCTTGGGCCTCTCTCCTGGAGGCGCTCAGTCAGACCCAGTGTTGACATGTGTCAAGACGCTCCTCGGGCGTTTCTTGCTTGGGCCTCTCTCCTGGAGGCGCTCAGTCAGACCCAGTGGTGACACATGGCAAGACGCTCCTCGGGGCGCGTCTTGCTTGGGCCTGTCTCCTGGAGGAGCTCATTCAGACCCAGTGGTGACACGTGGCAAGACGCTCCTCGGGGCGCATCTTGCTTGGGCCTCTCTCCTGGAGGCGCTAAGTCAGACCCAGTGTTGACACGTGGCAAGACGCTCCTCGGGGCGCTTCTTGCTTGGGCCTCTCTCCTGGAGGCGCTCAGTCAGACCCAGTGTTGACATGTGGCAAGACACTCCTCGGGGCGCGTCTTGCTTGGGCCTCTCTCATGGAGGCCCTCTGTCAGACCCAGTGTTGACATGTGTCAAGACGCTCCTCGGGGTGTGTCTTGCTTTGGCCTCTCTCCTAGAGGCGCTCAGTCAGACCGAGTGCTGACATGTGGCAAGAAGCTCCTCGGGGTGTGTCTTGCTTGGGCTTCTCTCCTGGAGGCCCTCAGTCAGACCCATTGTTGACATGTGGCAAGACGCTCCTCGGGCCGCGTCTTGCTTGGGCCTCTCTCCAGAAGGCCCTCAATCAGACCCAGTGTTGACACGTGTCAAGACGCTCCCCGGGGCGCTTCTTGCTTGGTTCTCTCTCCTGGAGGCGCTCAGTCAGACCCAGTGGTGACATGTGGCAAGACGCTCCTCGGGGCGCGTATTGCTTGGGCCTCTCTCCTGGATGCCCTCTGTCAGACCCAGTGTTGACATGTGGCAAGACGCTCCTCGGGGCGCGTTTTGCTTGGGCCTCTCTCCAGAAGGCCCTCAATCAGACCCAGTGTTGACACGTGGCAAGACGCTCCTCGGGGCGCTTCTTGCTTGGGCCTCTCTCCTGGAGGAGCTCATTCAGACCCAGTGGTGACACGTGGCAAGACGCTCCTCGGGGCGCATCTTGCTTGGGCCTCTCTCCTGGAGGCGCTAAGTCAGACCCAGTGTTGACACGTGGCAAGACGCTCCTCGGGGCGCTTCTTGCTTGGGCCTCTCTCCTGGAGGCGCTCAGTCAGACCCAGTGTTGACATGTGGCAAGACACTCCTCGGGGCGCGTCTTGCTTGGGCCTCTCTCATGGAGGCCCTCTGTCAGACCCAGTGTTGACATGTGTCAAGACGCTCCTCGGGGCGCGTCTTGCTTTGGCCTCTCTCCTGGAGGTGCTCAGTCAGACCGAGTGCTGACATGTGGCAAGAAGCTCCTCGGGGCGTGTCTTGCTTGGGCCTCTCTCCTGGAGGCCCTCAGTCAGACCCATTGTTGACATGTGGCAAGACGCTCCTCGGGGCGCGTCTTGCTTGGGCCTCTCTCCAGAAGGCCCTCAATCAGACCCAGTGTTGACACGTGGCAAGACGCTCCTCGGGGCGCTTCTTGCTTGGGCCTCTCTCCTGGAGGCGCTCAGTCAGACCCAGTGGTGACATGTGGCAAGACGCTCCTCGGGGCGCGTATTGCTTGGGCCTCTCTCCTGGATGCCCTCTGTCAGACCCAGTGTTGACATGTGGCAAGACGCTCCTCGGGGCGCGTTTTGCTTGGGCCTCTCTCCAGAAGGCCCTCAATCAGACCCAGTGTTGACACGTGGCAAGACGCTCCTCGGGGCGCTTCTTGCTTGGGCCTCTCTCCTGGAGGCGCTCAGTCAGACCCAGTGGTGACATGTGGCAAGACGCTCCTCGGGACACGTCTTGCTTGGGCCTCTCTCCTGGAGGCGCTCAGTCAGACCGAGTAGTGACATGTGACAAGACGCTCCTCGGGGCGCGTCTTGCTGGGACTTCTCTCATGGAGGCACTCAGTCAGACCCAGTGTTGACATGTGTCAAGACGCTCCTCGGGCGTTTCTTGCTTGGGCCTCTCTCCTGGAGGCGCTCAGTCAGACCCAGTGGTGACACATGGCAAGACGCTCCTCGGGGCGCGTCTTGCTTGGGCCTGTCTCCTGGAGGAGCTCATTCAGACCCAGTGGTGACACGTGGCAAGACGCTCCTCGGGGCGCATCTTGCTTGGGCCTCTCTCCTGGAGGCGCTAAGTCAGACCCAGTGTTGACACGTGGCAAGACGCTCCTCGGGGCGCTTCTTGCTTGGGCCTCTCTCCTGGAGGCGCTCAGTCAGACCCAGTGTTGACATGTGGCAAGACACTCCTCGGGGCGCGTCTTGCTTGGGCCTCTCTCATGGAGGCCCTCTGTCAGACCCAGTGTTGACATGTGTCAAGACGCTCCTCGGGGTGTGTCTTGCTTTGGCCTCTCTCCTAGAGGCGCTCAGTCAGACCGAGTGCTGACATGTGGCAAGAAGCTCCTCGGGGTGTGTCTTGCTTGGGCTTCTCTCCTGGAGGCCCTCAGTCAGACCCATTGTTGACATGTGGCAAGACGCTCCTCGGGCCGCGTCTTGCTTGGGCCTCTCTCCAGAAGGCCCTCAATCAGACCCAGTGTTGACACGTGTCAAGACGCTCCCCGGGGCGCTTCTTGCTTGGTTCTCTCTCCTGGAGGCGCTCAGTCAGACCCAGTGGTGACATGTGGCAAGACGCTCCTCGGGGCGCGTATTGCTTGGGCCTCTCTCCTGGATGCCCTCTGTCAGACCCAGTGTTGACATGTGGCAAGACGCTCCTCGGGGCGCGTTTTGCTTGGGCCTCTCTCCAGAAGGCCCTCAATCAGACCCAGTGTTGACACGTGGCAAGACGCTCCTCGGGGCGCTTCTTGCTTGGGCCTCTCTCCTGGAGGAGCTCATTCAGACCCAGTGGTGACACGTGGCAAGACGCTCCTCGGGGCGCATCTTGCTTGGGCCTCTCTCCTGGAGGCGCTAAGTCAGACCCAGTGTTGACACGTGGCAAGACGCTCCTCGGGGCGCTTCTTGCTTGGGCCTCTCTCCTGGAGGCGCTCAGTCAGACCCAGTGTTGACATGTGGCAAGACACTCCTCGGGGCGCGTCTTGCTTGGGCCTCTCTCATGGAGGCCCTCTGTCAGACCCAGTGTTGACATGTGTCAAGACGCTCCTCGGGGCGCGTCTTGCTTTGGCCTCTCTCCTGGAGGTGCTCAGTCAGACCGAGTGCTGACATGTGGCAAGAAGCTCCTCGGGGCGTGTCTTGCTTGGGCCTCTCTCCTGGAGGCCCTCAGTCAGACCCATTGTTGACATGTGGCAAGACGCTCCTCGGGGCGCGTCTTGCTTGGGCCTCTCTCCAGAAGGCCCTCAATCAGACCCAGTGTTGACACGTGGCAAGACGCTCCTCGGGGCGCTTCTTGCTTGGGCCTCTCTCCTGGAGGCGCTCAGTCAGACCCAGTGGTGACATGTGGCAAGACGCTCCTCGGGGCGCGTATTGCTTGGGCCTCTCTCCTGGATGCCCTCTGTCAGACCCAGTGTTGACATGTGGCAAGACGCTCCTCGGGGCGCGTTTTGCTTGGGCCTCTCTCCAGAAGGCCCTCAATCAGACCCAGTGTTGACACGTGGCAAGACGCTCCTCGGGGCGCTTCTTGCTTGGGCCTCTCTCCTGGAGGCGCTCAGTCAGACCCAGTGGTGACATGTGGCAAGACGCTCCTCGGGACACGTCTTGCTTGGGCCTCTCTCCTGGAGGCGCTCAGTCAGACCGAGTAGTGACATGTGACAAGACGCTCCTCGGGGCGCGTCTTGCTGGGACTTCTCTCATGGAGGCACTCAGTCAGACCCAGTGTTGACATGTGTCAAGACGCTCCTCGGGCGTTTCTTGCTAGGGCCTCTCTCCCGGAGGCGCTCAGTCAGAC
This sequence comes from Nothobranchius furzeri, assembly GCF_043380555.1. Taxonomy (NCBI): domain Eukaryota; kingdom Metazoa; phylum Chordata; class Actinopteri; order Cyprinodontiformes; family Nothobranchiidae; genus Nothobranchius; species Nothobranchius furzeri. Next base: position 10,903,438 of record NC_091751.1, on the reverse strand, counting down.
CCAGTGTTGACATGTGACAAGACGCTCCTCGGGGCGCGTCTTGCTTGGGCCTCTCTCCTGGAGGTGCTCAGTCAGACCCAGAGGTGACATGTGGCAAGACGCTCCTCGGGGCGCGTCTGGCTTGGGCTTCTCTCCTGGAGGCCCTCAGTCAGACCCAGTGTTGACATGTGGCAAGACGCTCCTCGGGGCGCGTCTTGCTTGGGCCTCTCTCCTGGAGGTTCTCAGTCACACCCAGTGTTGACATGTGGCAAGATGCTCCTCGGGGCGCGTCTTGCTTGGGCATCTCTCCTGGAGGCGCTCAGTCAGACCCAGTGTTCACATGTGGCAAGACGCTCCTCGGGGCGCTTCTTGCTTGGGCCTCTCTCCTGGAGGCTCTCAGTCAGACCCATTGTTGCAATGTGCCTCATTGCGACCCGAGAGGCGTATGTGATCCTTTGCAAATCGACAACACCACAGCGGTCGAGTGCGAAGTCACGGGCGGCGGCGTGTTGTCCTTACTGTGACCCATACAATGTGACAGTCCGTGTCACGGACCGGTGTGTTACGACCCGACTAACGAAACATACCAGGTGATAACATTGCATCTGCCCATTACAGCGGAGCGAGCGTTTCGCCACACTCCCAAACCAAGGTTAATATTTGTAGCGCACGCCCTTCTCGGACCTCGGTGCACGCGAAACACTGGCGTACACTCACAACATCACGCTCGAGACAGCTCAAGCGTTACGCGAAACAAAGGACGTGTTCAAATCCATAGAGAATATACGGTCTTTAGCGTATGCGTATATAAAGAAGGTCGATGACATTTACAGACCCGGCGGCGTGGGCACCACAGTAGAACAACAAGATGCTCTCAAGCGCACACAGATACTGGCCGCATTATCACTCGCGATGTCTATCCTGACATGCCCGTTTATGATTTCTATGTATATCAAATTATGACAAGAGCTACGGTGGTTACGATTACACTCTGACCACGTGCCTTAGTTTCTGCTAGTGACCTATAAATACATTTGACCACTTGCTCTCACTGCCATTAAAGCGGCTGTACCCACACGTACAACACCCAAGAAAAAAAATGATCTCGCTGTCTGTACTGGGTGTACTCTCAGTAGTCGCAGTTGCTCAGGCCATGGTGGTACGCTCACATAACGCCTCTGAGATATGTCCCATCACACCACCTCCTAGACTACTCGCGAAGGAGTATTCAACACCCCCTTTGTACGAAGACAACCATTATAACGAGCACAGCACAACGCTTGCCGCACGCGAAGACAACATGCAGGAGACAACGCTACCACCTGTCGTGAGAACAACGGATTCGAGTGACAACGATCGCGCCTATGACGAGCACATTACAACACCCTCTGTGCACGAAGACCAGGTGCAGGAGACAACGCTACCACCTGTCGTGAGAAACAAGAGTTTGGTTAACAATGATCATCGTCGTGTCCCATTGTAAACGGGCGCGCCATCGCACACATCGTACATGTGTGTTAACCCACCTGTATGCGACAGACTTTGTGTGTTGCATGACATCGAGATGTATTGACGTCTGTGTCAATACAGGACTCTCTATAATCCGGGAGCTGGACGCTAACGACCCGTGCATGTGCCACACAAAAGGTAACTCGACTAACTACAAAACGCATATTGTGATGTAGAAAGTTGGCTCGACTGTTTGAATCAGCTGCAGCTGCGGTTTACTCACGATGTGAATCGCACGCTTGTTAGAAGTACATTCGGAGCACTTAAAAAATACATCACTCTCATCGAGTTCCGTCTCAGCGTTCACCGGCTGATGGGCAAGAGCGTGACATGGGATCGCCAGGAACTTACTTAAGGACTATCATCTCATTTGGCATTTACTCACGGACCCAAGAAACCAGTTCCGAAAAATGGTCGAGAATTATAACTTGTCTAATAGCAACTGGAAGATATGTTGCGTCATAAGCCTCTGATGGTTCACAAGGTGCACGGTCCACTCGAAATCCTAATGCTGTATTTGTAGTACATACACTAAGTCTTCTCTGTTGATGTCAGACTAGAGTTTTATTAGAGTTTTACTTTGCAACAATGGGATTCGAGCAATTGATGTGTATATTTTTAATAGTGCACAATGCTACTATTCCTAGGCTGAATGTATGGCATGGCTCTTATGTATCATTATGTATCGTTTCCATTAAGTACTAATTTAAATAAAGTCCCTCTGTCCTCAGTGCTAGGTTGTGGGTTTAATACACATTATTATGATCAACCTGTTGAATAGTATAATAACAATATTCCTGTAAAAGTCATTTAGTAATGAACAACCTCAGTTCTGTGAAGGAACATCATGTCTCTGATGTGTACACTGCAGGCCTGACCGGGGTTTGCACGCAAGGGCCTGTGTGTGTGTGTGTGTGTGTGTGTGTGTGTGTGTGTGTGTGTGTGTGTGTGTGTGTGTGTGTGTGTGTGTGTGTGTGTGTGTGTGTGTGTGTGTGTGTGTGTGAAACAAATAAAGATAAAAATAGCTAGTGCGGCCAGGAGCGGTCGTGCAGGGTAGAGGCTGCGCGAAAACGCCTCTAAAACAAGCGCGTGCCCACGCCCGATCCGTGGAAGCACGTAGAACTAGCAAACGTACTAGCAGAAATCAACGATCGCACACGGGTCATTGAGTGTGTACAGGGTTCGTCTGCGTGTGTGGCATTGGACAATCTAGCGGCAACCGAGTGGCCTGAAGGCGGAACCGGCCAACCCGTCGCCCTCACCATCGTTGCGCTTCGAGATGAACTATTGCTAAAGATGATCGTCTTCGTCAACCACGGCGCTACCAGGGTTACCACGACATGCGCCTTAAAAGCGTTCTCGTTTGGGTCAGCGCCACCAAAATTGAATTGGCAAGTCAGCGGATATTACACAACTCGTAACGAAGACCCTCTCCGCGACCTCGCGGCCAGTGTGCGCAGTGTACAGCAAATGACAAACGATGTTGCGAGCGATATATCGGAAAAACTTTGCACTGACGCAACGGTCGCCACTGCAGGTTGTGTGAGTCTCGCGCAAAGTGCCATATCAAACGTGCGCAAGCTAGTGACAAGCAACTTCACCAGATCCGTAGATTCTGCATACGCTCGGATACGAATGAAAGTATCGAGAGATAACACCGACACGAGTTGCGCGACGGCGCTGGCTGCAGTCGCTACAACACTGGATTTATTAATCAACGTAATTGTGAACGTAACGGCGTTTCGAGTGTGCACCAGAATCTACAACCAGTACTACAGAAAACTGGCATGAGGGTCACGGTCTAACGTTATGTTGGTGTCTCGCATCGACCGTCGACGGCCGTTTGCCAGCGGCTAAAAATGGCACAGTTGACGAAATGGAAACGCCGACCGTCGATAGCGCATTCTCACAAGTTCCAACCGCACCATCTCAGGAGACAGACCACAGAGTCATATTAGCGGAGGGTAGATAGAAAATGCGCAAACCGCCGCAACCGCCCATATACATACTATACGAGTTCAACATAGAGTGGAGTAAGAAGTTACTACCGATTGTATTTCCAACGTGCAAGCAGCTGGTGTGTGACGCTTTACTTGAGTATCACAGAGGTTGCGATGTCCTGTGTTCCACGAGTGCATGGAAACAAGTGAACGAACTTCTACGGACCGTACTGTTGGGGTATGAGCGAGCTGTAAAATCAATACACGCTAGACACGCGGACTTTGCCGCGTTACTGGACACGCATATCGCCACAACAAAACCGGGTCAAGTGTTCGGGGCGTCACCGCGCTCGACTATACACGTCTTGGCCTACCACGAGTACATGAGCCCACAGATCCTAAGCGAGGTCGAAGCCGTTGTGTCTACCCAACGCAAATTCAGCACTGCCGTGCGCGCTAAGACAAGTCCCTCTAGACTGCTGGAAACTTTGGAAGCGTGGAAGGCTGGCGTGTACGTGCTTTCTACACATCTCAACGGTATGATCGCGATACTCTCGGCTGCACAACAACTAATGGTCATGTGTTCGGAAGGTCTGACATGACCGGTTGTCAATCGACGTCGAGCGTGCACTCACACACGGATATCCTGGCGTACAGTAAAGCGACAGCGACCTCTACGCTCACGTTGATCGCCGATTTTTCGAAGGGCAATCGAGTGTGTTGGCTGACGAAAGCTATGGTGACCGACGGTCGCGTCGACTACAATGTGCCTCATTGCGACTGGAGAGGCGTATGTGATCCTTTTCAAATCGACAACACCACCGCGGTCGAGTGCGAAGTCACGGTCTGTGGTGTGTTGTCCTTACTGTGCCCCATACAATGTGACGGTCCGTGTCACGGACCGGTGTGTTACGACCCGACTAACGAAACGTACCAGGTGATAACATTGCATCCGCCCATTATAGCGGAGCGAGCATTTCGCCACACTCCCAAACCAAGTTTAATAGTTGTATCGCACGCCCTTTCGGACCTCGGTGCACGCGAAACACTGGCGTACACTCACAACATCACGCTCGAGAAAGCTCAAGCGTTACGCGAAACAAAGGACGTGTTCAAATCCATAGAGAATATACGGTCTTTAGCGTATGCGTATATAAAGAAGGTCGATGACTTTTGCAGACCCGGCGGCGTGGGCACCACAGTAGAACAACAAGGTGCTCTCAAGCGCACACAGAAACTGGCCGCATTATCACTCGCGATGTCTATCCTGACATGCCCGTTTCTGATTTCTATGTATATTAAATTATGACAAGAGCTACTTTAGGTGGTTACGATTGCACTCTGACCACGTGCCTTAGTTTCTGCTAGTGACCTATAAATACATTTGCCCACTTGCTCTCGCTGCCATTAAAGCGGCTGTACCCACACGTGCAACACCCAAGAAAAAAATGATCTCGCTGTCTGTACTGGGTGTACTCTCAGTAGTTGCAGTTGCTCAGGCAATGGTGGTACGCTCACATAACGCCTCTGAGATATGTCCCATCACACCACCTCCTAGACTACTCGCGAAGGAGTATTCAACACCCCCTTTGTACGAAGACAACCATTATATCGAGCACAGCACAACGCTTGCCGCACGCGAAGACAACATGCAGGAGACAACGCTACCACCTGTCGTGAGAACAACGGATTCGAGTGACAACGATCGCGACTATGACGAGCACATTACAACACCCTCTGTGCACGAAGACCAGGTGCAGGAGACAACGCTACCACCTGTCGTGAGAAACAAGAGTTTGGTTAACAATGATCATCGTCGTGTCCCATTGTAAACGGGCGCGCCATCGCACACATCGTACATGTGTGTTAACCCACCTGTATGCGACAGACTTTGAGTGTTGCATGACATCGAGATGTATTGACGTCTGTGTCAATACAGGACTCTCTATAAGCCGGGAGCTGGACGCTAACGACCCGTGCATGCGCCACACAAAAGGTATCGTACATGTGTTAACCCACCTGTATGCGACAGACTTTGTGTGTTGCATGACATCGAGATGTATTGATGTCTGTGTCAATACAGGACTCTCTAAGCTGGGAGCTGGACGCTAACAACCCGTGCATGCGCCACACAAAAGAAAACTCGACTAACTACAAAACGCATATTGTGATGTAGAAAGTTGGCTCGACTGTTTGAATCAGCTGCAGCTGCGGTTTACTCACGAAGTGAATCGCACGCTTGTTAGAAGTACATTCGGAGCACTTAAAAAATACATCGCTCTCATCGAGTTCCGTCTCAGCGTTCACCGGCTGATGGGCAAGAGCGTGACATGGGATCGCCAGGAACTTACTTAAGGACTATCATCTCATTTGGCATTTACTCACGGACCCAAGAAACCAGTTCCGAAAAATGGTTGAGAATTCTAACTTGTCTAATAGCAACTGGAAGATATGTTGCGTCATAAGCCTCTGATGGTTCACAAGGTGCACGGTCCACTCGAAATCCTAATGCTGTATTTGTAGTACATACACTAAGTCTTCTCTGTTGATGTCAGACTAGAGTTTTATTAGAGTTTTACTTTGCAACAATGGGATTCGAGCAATTGATGTGTATATTTTTAATAGTGCACAATGCTACTATTCCTAGGCTGAATGTATGACATGGCTCTTATGTATCATTATGTGTCGTTTCCATTAAGTACTAATTTAAATAAAGTCCCTCTGTCCTCAGTGCTAGGTTGTGGGTTTAATACACATTATTATGAAAAACCTGTTGAATAGTATAATAACAATATTCCTGTAAAAGTAATTTAGTAATGAACAACCTCAGTTCTGTGAAAGAACATCATGTCTGTGATCTGTACACTGCAGGCCTGACCGGGGTTTGCACGCAAGGGCCTGTGTGTGTGTGTGTGTGTGTGTGTGTGTGTGTGTGTGTGTGTGTGTGTGTGTGTGTGTGTGTGTGTGTGTGTGTGTGTGTGTGTGTGTGTGTGTGTGTGTGTGTGTGAAACAAATAAAGATAAATATAGCTAGTGCGGCCATGATCGGTCGTGCAGGGTAGAGGCTGCGCGAAAACGCCTCTAAAAAAAAGCGCATGCCCACGCCCGATCCGTGGAAGCACGTAGAACTAGCAAACGTACTAGCAGAAATCAACGATCGCACACGAGTCATTGAGTGTGTACATGGTTCGTCTGCGTGTGTGGCATTGGGCAATCTAGCGGCAACTGAGTGGCCTGAAGGCGGAACCGGCCAACCCGTCGCCCTCACCATCGTTGCGCTTCGAGATGAACTATTGCTAAAGATGATCAGCCTCATCAACCACGACACTACCAGAGTAGCTCGTAACGACGACCCTCTCCGCGACCTCGCGGCCAGTGTGCGCAGTGTACAGCAAATGACAAACGATGTTGCGAGCGATATATCGGAAAAACTTTGCACTGACACGACGGTCGCCACTGCAGGTTGTGTGAGTCTCGCGCAAAGTGCCATATCAAACGTGCGGAAGCTAGTGACAAGCAACTTCACCAGATCCGTAGATTCTGCATACGCTCGGATACGAATAAAAGTATCGAGAGATAACGCCGACACGAGTTGCGCGACGGCGCTGGCTGCAGTCGCTACAACTCTGGATTTATTAATCAACGTAATTGTGATCTTAATGGCGTATCGAGTGTGCACCAGAAACTACAACCAGTACTACAGAAAACTGGCATGAGGGTCACGGTCTAACGTTATGTTGGTGTCTCGCATCGACCGACGACGGCCGTTTGCCAGCGGCTGAAAATGGCACAGTTGACGAAATGGAAACGCCGACCGTCGATAGTGCACTCTCGCAAGTTCTAACCGCACCATCTCAGGAGACAGACCACTTAGTCATATTAGCGGAGGGTAGATAGAAAATGCGCAAATCGCCGCAACCGCCCATATACATACTATACGAGTTCAACATAAAGTGGAGTAAGAAGTTACTACCGATTGTATTTCCAATGTGCAAGCAGCTGGTGTGTGACGCTTTACTTGAGTATCACAGAGGTTGCGATGTCCTGTGTTCCACGAGCGCATGGAAACAAGTGAACGAACTTCTACGGACCGTACTGTTGGGGTATGAGCGAGCTGTAAAATCAATACACGCTAGACACGCGGACTTTGCCGCATTAATGGACACGCATATCGCCACAACAAAACCGGGTCAAGTGTTCGGGGCGTCACCGCGCTCGACTATGCACGTCTTGGCCTACCACGAGTACATGAGCCCACAGATCCTAAGCGAGGTCGAAGCCGTTTTGTCTACCCAACGCAAATTCAGCACAGCCGTGCGCGCTAAGACAAGTCCCTCTAGACTGCTGGAAACTTTGGAAACGTGGAAGGCTGGCGTGTACGCGCTTTCTACACATCTCAACGGTATGATCGCGATACTCTCGGCCGCACAACAACTAATGGTCATGTGTTCGGAAGGTCTGATCAGGTCTGACATGACCGGTTGTCAATCCACGTCGAGCGTGCACTCACACACGGATATCCTGGCCTACAGTAAAGCGACGGCGACCTCTACGCTCACGTTGATCGCCGATGTTTCGAAGGGCAATCGAATGTGTTGGCTGACGAAAGCTATGGTGACCGACGGACGCGTCGACTACAATGTGCCTCATTGCGACTGGAGAGGCGTATGTGATCCTTTGCAAATTGACAACACCACCGCGGTCGAGTGCGAAGCCACGGTCGGCGGCGTGTTGTCCTTACTGTGTCCCATACAATGTGACGATCCGTGTCACGGACCGGTGTGTTACGACCTGACTAACGAAACGTACCAGGTGATAACATTGCATCCGCCCATTACAGCGGAGCGAGCGTTTCGCCACACTCCCAAACCAAGGTTCTTTATATACACATACGCTAAAGACTGTATATTCTCTATGGATTTGAACACGTCCTTTGTTTCGCGTAAGGCTTGAGCTGTCTCGAGCGTGATGTTGTGAGTGTACGCCAGTGTTTCGCGTGCACCGAGATCCGAAAGGGCGTGCGCTACAACTATTAACCTTGGTTTGGGAGTGTGGCGAAACGCTCGCTCCGCTGTAATGGGCGGATGCAATGTTATCACCTGATACATTTCGTTAGTCGGGTCGTAACACACCGGTCCGTCACACGGACCGTCACATTGTATGGGGCACAGTAAGGACAACACGCCGCCGACCGTGACTTCGCACTCGACGGCGGTGGTGTTGTCGATTTGCAAAGGATCACATACGCCTCTCCAGTCGCAATGAGGCACATTGTAGTCGACGCGACCGTCGGTCACCATAGCTTTCGTCAGCCAACACACTTGATTGCCCTTCGAAACATCGGCGTTCAACGTGAGCGTAGAGGTCGCCGTCGCTTTACTGTCCGCCATGATATCCGTGTGTGAGTGCACGCTCGACGTCGATTGACAACCGGTCATGTCAGACCTGATCAGACCTTCCGAACACATGACCATTAGTTGTTGTGCGGCCGAGAGTATCGCGATCATACCGTTGAGATGTGTAGAAAGCGCCTACACGCCAGCCTTCCACGTTTCCAAAGTTTCCAGCAGTCTAGAGGGACTTGTCTTAGCGCACACGGCTGTGCTGAATTTGCGTTTGGTTGACACAACAGCTTCGACCTTGCTTAGGATCTGTGGGCTGATGTACTCGTGGTAGGCCAAGACGTGTATAGTCGAGCGCGGTGACGCCCCGAACACTTGACCCGGTTTTGTTGTGGCGATATGCGTGTCCAGTAACACGGCAAAGTCCGCATGTCTAGCGTGTATTGATTTTACAGCTCACTCATACCCCAACAGTACGGTCCGTAGAAGTTCGTTCACTTGTTTCCATGCGCTCGTGGAACACAGGACATCGCAACCTCTGTGATACTCAAGTAAAGCGTCACACACCAGCTGCTTGCACGTTGGAAATACAATCGGTAGTAACTTCTTACTCCACTCTATGTTGAACTCGTATAGTATGTAATTGGGCGGTTGCGGCGGTTTGCTCATTTTCTATCCACCCTCCGCTAATATGACTCTGTGGTCTGTCTCCTGAGATGGTGCGGTTGGAACTTGCGAGAGTGCACTATCGACGGTCGGCGTTTCCATTTCGTCAACTGTGCCATTTTCAGCCGCTGGCAAACGGCCGTCGTCGGTCGATGCGAGACACCAACATAACGTTAGACCGTGACCCTCATGCCAGTTTTCTGTAGTACTGGTTGTAGTTTCTGGTGCACACTCGATACGCCATTAAGATCACAATTACGTTGATTAATAAATCCAGTGTTGTAGCGACTGCAGCCAGCGCCGTCGCGCAACTCGTGTCGGTGTTATCTCTCGATACTTTTATTTGTATCCGAGCGTATGCAGAATCTACGGATCTGGTGAAGTTGCTTGTCACTAGCTTCCGCACGTTTGATATGGCACTTTGCGCGAGACTCACACAACCTGCAGTGGCGACCGTCGTGTCAGTGCAAAGTTTTTCCGATATATCGCTCGCAACATCGTTTGTCATTTGCTGTACACTGCGCACACTGGCCGCGAGGTCGCGGAGAGGGTCGTCGTTACGAGCTACTCTGGTAGTGTCGTGGTTGATGAGGCTGATCATCTTTAGCAATAGTTCATCTCGAAGCGCAACGATGGTGAGGGCGACGGGTTGGCCGGTTCCGCCTTCAGGCCACTCAGTTGCCGCTAGATTGCCCAATGCCACACACGCAGACGAACCATGTACACACTCAATGACTCGTGTGCGATCGTTGATTTCTGCTAGTACGTTTGCTAGTTCTACGTGCTTCCACGGATCGGGCGTGGGCATGCGCTTTTTTTTAGAGGCGTTTTCGCGCAGCCTCTACCCTGCACGACCGATCATGGCCGCACTAGCTATATTTATCTTTATTTGTTTCACACACACACACACACACACACACACACACACACACACACACACACACACACACACACACACACACACACACACACACACACACACAGGCCCTTGCGTGCAAACCCCGGTCAGGCCTGCAGTGTACAGATCACAGACATGATGTTCTTTCACAGAACTGAGGTTGTTCATTACTAAATTACTTTTACAGGAATATTGTTATTATACTATTCAACAGGTTTTTCATAATAATGTGTATTAAACCCACAACCTAGCACTGAGGACAGAGGGACTTTATTTAAATTAGTACTTAATGGAAACGACACATAATGATACATAAGAGCCATGTCATACATTCAGCCTAGGAATAGTAGCATTGTGCACTATTAAAAATATACACATCAATTGCTCGAATCCCATTGTTGCAAAGTAAAACTCTAATAAAACTCTAGTCTGACATCAACAGAGAAGACTTAGTGTATGTACTACAAATACAGCATTAGGATTTCGAGTGGACCGTGCACCTTGTGAACCATCAGAGGCTTATGACGCAACATATCTTCCAGTTGCTATTAGACAAGTTAGAATTCTCAACCATTTTTCGGAACTGGTTTCTTGGGTCCGTGAGTAAATGCCAAATGAGATGATAGTCCTTAAGTAAGTTCCTGGCGATCCCATGTCACGCTCTTGCCCATCAGCCGGTGAACGCTGAGACGGAACTCGATGAGAGCGATGTATTTTTTAAGTGCTCCGAATGTACTTCTAACAAGCGTGCGATTCACTTCGTGAGTAAACCGCAGCTGCAGCTGATTCAAACAGTCGAGCCAACTTTCTACATCACAATATGCGTTTTGTAGTTAGTCGAGTTTTCTTTTGTGTGGCGCATGCACGGGTTGTTAGCGTCCAGCTCCCAGCTTAGAGAGTCCTGTATTGACACAGACATCAATACATCTCGATGTCATGCAACACACAAAGTCTGTCGCATACAGGTGGGTTAACACACATGTACGATGTGTGCGATGGCGCGCCCGTTTACAATGGGACACGTTGATGATCATTGTTAACCAAACTCTTGTTTCTCACGACAGGTGGTAGCGTTGTCTCCTGCACCTGGTCTTCGTGCACAGAGGGTGTTGTAATGTGCTCGTCATAGTCGCGATCATTGTCACTCGAATCCGTTGTTCTCATGACAGGTGGTAGCGTTGTCTCCTGTATGATGTCTTCGCGTGCGGCAAGCGTTGTGCTGTGCTCGTTATAATGGTTGTCTTCGTACAAAGGGGGTGTTGAATACTCCTTCGCGAGTAGTCTAGGAGGTGGTGTGATGGGACGTATCTCAGAGGCGTTATGTGAGCGTATCACCATGGCCTGAGTAACTGCGACTACTGAGAGTACACCCAGTACAGACAGCGAGATCATTTTTTTTCTTGGGTGTTGTACGTGTGGGTACAGCCGCTTTAATGGCAGTGAGAGCAAGTGGGTATATGTATTTATAGGTCACTAGCAGAAACTAAGGCACGTGGTCAGACTGTAATCGTAACCACCGTAGCTCTTGTCATAATTTAATATACATAGAAATCAGAAACGGGCATGTCAGGATAGACATCACGAGTGATAATGCAGCCAGTATCTGTGTGCGCTTGAGAGCACCTTGTTGTTCTACTGTGGTGCCCACGCCGCCGGGTCTGTAAATGTCATCGACCTTCTTTATATACACATACGCTAAAGACTGTATATTCTCTATGGATTTGAACACGTCCTTTGTTTCGCGTAAGGCTTGAGCTGTCTCGAGCGTGATGTTGTGAGTGTACGCCAGTGTTTCGCGTGCACCGAGATCCGAAAGGGCGTGCGCTACAACTATTAACCTTGGTTTGGGAGTGTGGCGAAACGCTCGCTCCGCTGTAATGGGCGGATGCAATGTTATCACCTGATACATTTCGTTAGTCGGGTCGTAACACACCGGTCCGTCACACGGACCGTCACATTGTATGGGGCACAGTAAGGACAACACGCCGCCGACCGTGACTTCGCACTCGACGGCGGTAGTGTTGTCGATTTGCAAAGGATCACATACGCCTCTCCAGTCGCAATGAGGCACATTGTAGTCGACGCGACCGTCGGTCACCATAGCTTTCGTCAGCCAACACACTCGATTGCCCTTCGAAACATCGGCGTTCAACGTGAGCGTAGAGGTCGCCGTCGCTTTACTGTCCGCCATGATATCCGTGTGTGAGTGCACGCTCGACGTCGATTGACAACCGGTCATGTCAGACCTGATCAGACCTTCCGAACACATGACCATTAGTTGTTGTGCGGCCGAGAGTATCGCGATCATACCGTTGAGATGTGTAGAAAGCGCCTACACGCCAGCCTTCCACGTTTCCAAAGTTTCCAGCAGTCTAGAGGGACTTGTCTTAGCGCACACGGCTGTGCTGAATTTGCGTTTGGTTGACACAACAGCTTCGACCTCGCTTAGGATCTGTGGGCTGATGTACTCGTGGTAGGCCAAGACGTGTATAGTCGAGCGCGGTGACGCCCCGAACACTTGACCCGGTTTTGTTGTGGCGATATGCGTGTCCAGTAACACGGCAAAGTCCGCATGTCTAGCGTGTATTGATTTTACAGCTCACTCATACCCCAACAGTACGGTCCGTAGAAGTTCGTTCACTTGTTTCCATGCACTCGTGGAACACAGGACATCGCAACCTCTGTGATACTCAAGTAAAGCGTCACACACCAGCTGCTTGCACGTTGGAAATACAATCGGTAGTAACTTCTTACTCCACTCTATGTTGAACTCGTATAGTATGTAATTGGGCGGTTGCGGCGGTTTGCTCATTTTCTATCCACCCTCCGCTAATATGACTCTGTGGTCTGTCTCCTGAGATGGTGCGGTTGGAACTTGCGAGAGTGCACTATCGACGGTTGGCGTTTCCATTTCGTCAACTGTGCCATTTTCAGCCGCTGGCAAACGGCCGACGACGGTCGATGCGAGACACCAACATAACGTTAGACCGCGACCCTCATGCCAGTTTTCTGTAGTACTGGTTGTAGTTTCTTGTGCACACTCGAAACGCCATTACGATCACAATTACGTTGATTAATAAATCCAGTGTTGTAGCGACTGCAGCCAGCGCCGTCGTTCAACTCGTGTCGGTGTTATCTCTCGATACTTTCATTCGTATCCGAGCGTATGCAGAATCTACGGATCTGGTGAAGTTGCTTGTCACTAGCTTGTGCACGTTTGATATGGCACTTTGCGCGAGACTCACACAACCTGCAGTGGCGACCGTCGCGTCAGTGCAAAGTTTTTCCGATATATCGCTCGCAACATCGTTTGTCATTTGCTGTACACTGCGCACACTGGCCGCGAGGTCGCGGAGAGGGTTTTCGTTACGAGTTGTAAAATATCCGCTGACTTGCCGATTCAATTCTGGTGGCGATGACCCAAACGAGAACGCTTTTAAGGCGCATGTCGTGGTAACTCTGGTAGCGCCGTGGTTGACGAGGAGGATCATCTTTAGCAATAGTTCATCTCGAAGCGCAACGATGGTGAGGGCGACGGGTTGGCCGGTTCCGCCTTCAGGCCACTCGGTTGCCGCTAGATTGCCCAATGCCACACACGCAGACAAACCCTGTACACACTCAATGACCCGTGTGCGATCGTTGATTTCTGCTAGTATGTTTGCTAGTTCTACGTGCTTCCACGGATCGGGCGTGGGCACGCGCTTGTTTTAGAGGCGTTTTCACGCAGCCTCTACCCTGCACGACCGCTCGTGGCCGCACTAGCTATATTTATCTTTATTTGTTTCACACACACACACACACTCTCACACACACACAAACACACACACACACACACACACACACACACACACACACACACACACACACACACAGGCCCTTGCGTGCAAACCCCGGTCAGGCCTGCAGTGTACACATCAGAGACATGATGTTCTTTCAAAGAACTGAGGTTGTTCATTACTAAATGACTTTTACAGGAATATTGTTATTATACTATTCAACAGGTTGATCATAATAATGTGTATTAAACCCACAACCTAGCACTGAGGACAGAGGGACTTTATTTAAATTAGTACTTAATGGAAACGATACATAATGATACATAAGAGCCATGTCATACATTCAGCCTAGGAATAGTAGCATTGTGCACTATTAAAAATATACACATCAATTGCTCGAATCCCATTGTTGCAAAGTAAAACTCTAATAAAACTCTAGTCTGACATCAACAGAGAAGACTTAGTGTATGTACTACAAATACAGCATTAGGATTTCGAGTGGACCGTGCACCTTGTGAACCATCAGAGGCTTATGACGCAACATATCTTCCAGTTGCTATTAGACAAGTTATAATTCTCGACCATTTTTCGGAACTGGTTTCTTGGGTCCGTGAGTAAATGCCAAATGAGATGATAGTCCTTAAGTAAGTTCCTGGCGATCCCATGTCACGCTCTTGCCCATCAGCTGGTGAACACTGAGACGGAACTCGATGAGAGCGATGTATTTTTTAAGTGCTCCGAATGTACTTCTAACAAGCGTGCGATTCACTTCGTGAGTAAACCGCAGCTGCAGCTGATTCAAACAGTCGAGCCAACTTTCTACATCACAATATGCGTTTTGTAGTTAGTCGAGTTACCTTTTGTGTGGCGCATGCACGGGTCGTCAGCGTCCAGCTCCCAGCATATAGAGTCCTGTATTGACACAGGCGTCAATACATCTCGATGTCATGCAACACACAAAGTCTGTCGCATACAGGTGGGTTAACACATGTACGATACCTTTTGTGTGGCGCATGCACGGGTCGTTAGCGTCCAGCTCCCGGCTTATAGAGAGTCCTGTATTGACACAGACGTCAATACATCTCGATGTCATGCAACACTCAAAGTCTGTCGCATACAGGTGGGTTAACACACATGTACGATGTGTGCGATGGCGCGCCCGTTTACAATGGGACACGACGATGATCATTGTTAACCAAACTCTTGTTTCTCACGACAGGTGGTAGCGTTGTCTCCTGCACCTGGTCTTCGTGCACAGAGGGTGTTGTAATGTGCTCGTCATAGTCGCGATCGTTGTCACTCGAATCCGTTGTTCTCACGACAGGTGGTAGCGTTGTCTCCTGCATGTTGTCTTCGCGTGCGGCAAGCGTTGTGCTGTGCTCGATATAATGGTTGTCTTCGTACAAAGGGGGTGTTGAATACTCCTTCGCGAGTAGTCTAGGAGGTGGTGTGATGGGACATATCTCAGAGGCGTTATGTGAGCGTACCACCATTGCCTGAGCAACTGCAACTACTGAGAGTACACCCAGTACAGACAGCGAGATCATTTTTTTCTTGGGTGTTGCACGTGTGGGTACAGCCGCTTTAATGGCAGCGAGAGCAAGTGGGCAAATGTATTTATAGGTCACTAGCAGAAACTAAGGCACGTGGTCAGAGTGCAATCGTAACCACCTAAAGTAGCTCTTGTCATAATTTAATATACATAGAAATCAGAAACGGGCATGTCAGGATAGACATCGCGAGTGATAATGCGGCCAGTATCTGTGTGCGCTTGAGAGCACCTTGTTGTTCTACTGTGGTGCCCACGCCGCCGGGTCTGCAAAAGTCATCGACCTTCTTTATATACGCATACGCTAAAGACCGTATATTCTCTATGGATTTGAACACGTCCTTTGTTTCGCGTAACGCTTGAGCTTTCTCGAGCGTGATGTTGTGAGTGTACGCCAGTGTTTCGCGTGCACCGAGGTCCGAAAGGGCGTGCGATACAACTATTAAACTTGGTTTGGGAGTGTGGCGAAATGCTCGCTCCGCTATAATGGGCGGATGCAATGTTATCACCTGGTACGTTTCGTTAGTCGGGTCGTAACACACCGGTCCGTGACACGGACCGTCACATTGTATGGGGCACAGTAAGGACAACACACCACAGACCGTGACTTCGCACTCGACCGCGGTGGTGTTGTCGATTTGAAAAGGATCACATACGCCTCTCCAGTCGCAATGAGGCACATTGTAGTCGACGCGACCGTCGGTCACCATAGCTTTCGTCAGCCAACACACTCGATTGCCCTTCGAAAAATCGGCGATCAACGTGAGCGTAGAGGTCGCTGTCGCTTTACTGTACGCCAGGATATCCGCGTGTGAGTGCACGCTCGACGTCGATTGACAACCGGTCATGTCAGACCTTCCGAACACATGACCATTAGTTGTTGTGCAGCCGAGAGTATCGCGATCATACCGTTGAGATGTGTAGAAAGCACGTACACGCCAGCCTTCCACGCTTCCAAAGTTTCCAGCAGTCTAGAGGGACTTGTCTTAGCGCGCACGGCAGTGCTGAATTTGCGTTGGGTAGACACAACGGCTTCGACCTCGCTTAGGATCTGTGGGCTCATGTACTCGTGGTAGGCCAAGACGTGTATAGTCGAGCGCGGTGACGCCCCGAACACTTGACCCGGTTTTGTTGTGGCGATATGCGTGTCCAGTAACGCGGCAAAGTCCGCGTGTCTAGCGTGTTTTGATTTTACAGCTCGCTCATACCCCAACAGTACGGTCCGTAGAAGTTCGTTCACTTGTTTCCATGCACTCGTGGAACACAGGACATCGCAACCTCTGTGATACTCAAGTAAAGCGTCACACACCAGCTGCTTGCACGTTGGAAATACAATCGGTAGTAACTTCTTACTCCACTCTATGTTGAACTCGTATAGTATGTATATGGGCGGTTGCGGCGGTTTGCGCATTTTCTATCTACCCTCCGCTAATATGACTCTGTGGTCTGTCTCCTGAGATGGTGCGGTTGGAACTTGTGAGAATGCGCTATCGACGGTCGGCGTTTCCATTTCGTCAACTGTGCCATTTTTAGCCGCTGGCAAACGGCCGTCGACGGTCGATGCGAGACACCAACATAACGTTAGACCGTGACCCTCATGCCAGTTTTCTGTAGTACTGGTTGTAGATTCTGGTGCACACTCGAAACGCCGTTACGTTCACAATTACGTTGATTAATAAATCCAGTGTTGTAGCGACTGCAGCCAGCGCCGTCGCGCAACTCGTGTCGGTGTTATCTCTCGATACTTTCATTCGTATCCGAGCGTATGCAGAATCTACGGATCTGGTGAAGTTGCTTGTCACTAGCTTGCGCACGTTTGATATGGCACTTTGCGCGAGACTCACACAACCTGCAGTGGCGACCGTTGCGTCAGTGCAAAGTTTTTCCGATATATCGCTCGCAACATCGTTTGTCATTTGCTGTACACTGCGCACACTGGCCGCGAGGTCGCGGAGAGGGTCTTCGTTACGAGTTGTGTAATATCCGCTGACTTGCCAATTCAATTTTGGTGGCGCTGACCCAAACGAGAACGCTTTTAAGGCGCATGTCGTGGTAACCCTGGTAGCGCCGTGGTTGACGAAGACGATCATCTTTAGCAATAGTTCATCTCGAAGCGCAACGATGGTGAGGGCGACGGGTTGGCCGGTTCCGCCTTCAGGCCACTCGGTTGCCGCTAGATTGTCCAATGCCACACACGCAGACGAACCCTGTACACACTCAATGACCCGTGTGCGATCGTTGATTTCTGCTAGTACGTTTGCTAGTTCTACGTGCTTCCACGGATCGGGCGTGGGCACGCGCTTGTTTTAGAGGCGTTTTCGCGCAGCCTCTACCCTGCACGACCGCTCCTGGCCGCACTAGCTATTTTTATCTTTATTTGTTTCACACACACACACACACACACACACACACACACACACACACACACACACACACACACACACACACACACACACACACACAGGCCCTTGCGTGCAAACCCCGGTCAGGCCTGCAGTGTACACATCAGAGACATGATGTTCCTTCACAGAACTGAGGTTGTTCATTACTAAATGACTTTTACAGGAATATTGTTATTATACTATTCAACAGGTTGATCATAATAATGTGTATTAAACCCACAACCTAGCACTGAGGACAGAGGGACTTTATTTAAATTAGTACTTAATGGAAACGATACATAATGATACATAAGAGCCATGCCATACATTCAGCCTAGGAATAGTAGCATTGTGCACTATTAAAAATATACACATCAATTGCTCGAATCCCATTGTTGCAAAGTAAAACTCTAATAAAACTCTAGTCTGACATCAACAGAGAAGACTTAGTGTATGTACTACAAATACAGCATTAGGATTTCGAGTGGACCGTGCACCTTGTGAACCATCAGAGGCTTATGACGCAACATATCTTCCAGTTGCTATTAGACAAGTTATAATTCTCGACCATTTTTCGGAACTGGTTTCTTGGGTCCGTGAGTAAATGCCAAATGAGATGATAGTCCTTAAGTAAGTTCCTGGCGATCCCATGTCACGCTCTTGCCCATCAGCCGGTGAACGCTGAGACGGAACTCGATGAGAGTGATGTATTTTTTAAGTGCTCCGAATGTACTTCTAACAAGCGTGCAATTCACATCGTGAGTAAACCGCAGCTGCAGCTGATTCAAACAGTCGAGCCAACTTTCTACATCACAATATGCGTTTTGTAGTTAGTCGAGTTACCTTTTGTGTGGCACATGCACGGGTCGTTAGCGTCCAGCTCCCGGATTATAGAGAGTCCTGTATTGACACAGACGTCAATACATCTCGATGTCATGCAACACACAAAGTCTGTCGCATACAGGTGGGTTAACACACATGTACGATGTGTGCGATGGCGCGCCCGTTTACAATGGGACACGACGATGATCATTGTTAACCAAACTCTTGTTTCTCACGACAGGTGGTAGCGTTGTCTCCTGCACCTGGTCTTCGTGCACAGAGGGTGTTGTAATGTGCTCGTCATAGGCGCGATCGTTGTCACTCGAATCCGTTGTTCTCACGACAGGTGGTAGCGTTGTCTCCTGCATGTTGTCTTCGCGTGCGGCAAGCGTTGTGCTGTGCTCGTTATAATGGTTGTCTTCGTACAAAGGGGGTGTTGAATACTCCTTCGCGAGTAGTCTAGGAGGTGGTGTGATGGGACATATCTCAGAGGCGTTATGTGAGCGTACCACCATGGCCTGAGCAACTGCGACTACTGAGAGTACACCCAGTACAGACAGCGAGATCATTTTTTTTCTTGGGTGTTGTACGTGTGGGTACAGCCGCTTTAATGGCAGTGAGAGCAAGTGGTCAAATGTATTTATAGGTCACTAGCAGAAACTAAGGCACGTGGTCAGAGTGTAATCGTAACCACCGTAGCTCTTGTCATAATTTGATATACATAGAAATCAGAAACGGGCATGTCAGGATAGACATCGCGAGTGATAATGCGGCCAGTATCTGTGTGCGCTTGAGAGCATCTTGTTGTTCTACTGTGGTGCCCACGCCGCCGGGTCTGTAAATGTCATCGACCTTCTTTATATACGCATACGCTAAAGACCGTATATTCTCTATGGATTTGAACACGTCCTTTGTTTCGCGTAACGCTTGAGCTGTCTCGAGCGTGATGTTGTGAGTGTACGCCAGTGTTTCGCGTGCACCGAGGTCCGAGAAGGGCGTGCGCTACAAATATTAACCTTGGTTTGGGAGTGTGGCGAAACGCTCGCTCCGCTGTAATGGGCAGATGCAATGTTATCACCTGGTATGTTTCGTTAGTCGGGTCGTAACACACCGGTCCGTGACACGGACTGTCACATTGTATGGGTCACAGTAAGGACAACACGCCGCCGACCGTGACTTCGCACTCGACCGCTGTGGTGTTGTCGATTTGCAAAGGATCACATACGCCTCTCGGGTCGCAATGAGGCACATTGCAACAATGGGTCTGACTGAGAGCCTCCAGGAGAGAGGCCCAAGCAAGAAGCGCCCCGAGGAGCGTCTTGCCACATGTGAACACTGGGTCTGACTGAGCGCCTCCAGGAGAGAGGCCCAAGCAAGACGCGCCCCGAGGAGCATCTTGCCACATGTCAACACTGGGTGTGACTGAGAACCTCCAGGAGAGAGGCCCAAGCAAGACGCGCCCCGAGGAGCGTCTTGCCACATGTCAACACTGGGTCTGACTGAGGGCCTCCAGGAGAGAAGCCCAAGCAAGACGCGCCCCGAGGAGCGTCTTGCCACATGTCACCTCTGGGTCTGACTGAGCACCTCCAGGAGAGAGGCCCAAGCAAGACGCGCCCCGAGGAGCGTCTTGTCACATGTCAACACTGGGTCTGACTGAGCGCCTCCGGGAGAGAGGCCCTAGCAAGAAACGCCCGAGGAGCGTCTTGACACATGTCAACACTGGGTCTGACTGAGTGCCTCCATGAGAGAAGCCCCAGCAAGACGCGCCCCGAGGAGCGTCTTGTCACATGTCACTACTCGGTCTGACTGAGCGCCTCCAGGAGAGAGGCCCAAGCAAGACGTGTCCCGAGGAGCGTCTTGCCACATGTCACCACTGGGTCTGACTGAGCGCCTCCAGGAGAGAGGCCCAAGCAAGAAGCGCCCCGAGGAGCGTCTTGCCACGTGTCAACACTGGGTCTGATTGAGGGCCTTCTGGAGAGAGGCCCAAGCAAAACGCGCCCCGAGGAGCGTCTTGCCACATGTCAACACTGGGTCTGACAGAGGGCATCCAGGAGAGAGGCCCAAGCAATACGCGCCCCGAGGAGCGTCTTGCCACATGTCACCACTGGGTCTGACTGAGCGCCTCCAGGAGAGAGGCCCAAGCAAGAAGCGCCCCGAGGAGCGTCTTGCCACGTGTCAACACTGGGTCTGATTGAGGGCCTTCTGGAGAGAGGCCCAAGCAAGACGCGCCCCGAGGAGCGTCTTGCCACATGTCAACAATGGGTCTGACTGAGGGCCTCCAGGAGAGAGGCCCAAGCAAGACACGCCCCGAGGAGCTTCTTGCCACATGTCAGCACTCGGTCTGACTGAGCACCTCCAGGAGAGAGGCCAAAGCAAGACGCGCCCCGAGGAGCGTCTTGACACATGTCAACACTGGGTCTGACAGAGGGCCTCCATGAGAGAGGCCCAAGCAAGACGCGCCCCGAGGAGTGTCTTGCCACATGTCAACACTGGGTCTGACTGAGCGCCTCCAGGAGAGAGGCCCAAGCAAGAAGCGCCCCGAGGAGCGTCTTGCCACGTGTCAACACTGGGTCTGACTTAGCGCCTCCAGGAGAGAGGCCCAAGCAAGATGCGCCCCGAGGAGCGTCTTGCCACGTGTCACCACTGGGTCTGAATGAGCTCCTCCAGGAGAGAGGCCCAAGCAAGAAGCGCCCCGAGGAGCGTCTTGCCACGTGTCAACACTGGGTCTGATTGAGGGCCTTCTGGAGAGAGGCCCAAGCAAAACGCGCCCCGAGGAGCGTCTTGCCACATGTCAACACTGGGTCTGACAGAGGGCATCCAGGAGAGAGGCCCAAGCAATACGCGCCCCGAGGAGCGTCTTGCCACATGTCACCACTGGGTCTGACTGAGCGCCTCCAGGAGAGAGGCCCAAGCAAGAAGCGCCCCGGGGAGCGTCTTGACACGTGTCAACACTGGGTCTGATTGAGGGCCTTCTGGAGAGAGGCCCAAGCAAGACGCGCCCCGAGGAGCGTCTTGCCACATGTCAACAATGGGTCTGACTGAGGGCCTCCAGGAGAGAAGCCCAAGCAAGACACACCCCGAGGAGCTTCTTGCCACATGTCAGCACTCGGTCTGACTGAGCGCCTATAGGAGAGAGGCCAAAGCAAGACACACCCCGAGGAGCGTCTTGACACATGTCAACACTGGGTCTGACAGAGGGCCTCCATGAGAGAGGCCCAAGCAAGACGCGCCCCGAGGAGTGTCTTGCCACATGTCAACACTGGGTCTGACTGAGCGCCTCCAGGAGAGAGGCCCAAGCAAGAAGCGCCCCGAGGAGCGTCTTGCCACGTGTCAACACTGGGTCTGACTTAGCGCCTCCAGGAGAGAGGCCCAAGCAAGATGCGCCCCGAGGAGCGTCTTGCCACGTGTCACCACTGGGTCTGAATGAGCTCCTCCAGGAGACAGGCCCAAGCAAGACGCGCCCCGAGGAGCGTCTTGCCATGTGTCACCACTGGGTCTGACTGAGCGCCTCCAGGAGAGAGGCCCAAGCAAGAAACGCCCGAGGAGCGTCTTGACACATGTCAACACTGGGTCTGACTGAGCGCCTCCAGGAGAGAGGCCCAAGCAAGACGCGCCCCGAGGAGCGTCTTGCCACATGTAAACACTGGGTCTGACTGAGTGCCTCCATGAGAGAAGCCCCAGCAAGACGCGCCCCGAGGAGCGTCTTGTCACATGTCACTACTCGGTCTGACTGAGCGCCTCCAGGAGAGAGGCCCAAGCAAGACGTGTCCCGAGGAGCGTCTTGTCACATGTAAACACTGGGTCTGACTGAGGGCCTCCATGTGAGAAGCCCAAGCAAGACGCGCCCCGAGGAGATTCTTGCCACATGTCAACACTGGGTCTGACAGAGGGCATCCAGGAGAGAGGCCCAAGCAATACGCGCCCCGAGGAGCGTCTTGCCACATGTCAACAATGGGTCTGACTGAGGGCCTCCAGGAGAGAAGCCCAAGGAAGACGCGCCCCGAGGAGCTTCTTGCCACATGTCAGCACTCGGTCTGACTGGCGCCTTCAGGAGAGAGGCCAAAGCAAGAAGTGCCTCAAGGAGCGTCTTGACACATGTCAACACTGGGTCTGACAGAGGGCCTCCATGAGAGAGGCCCAAGCAAGATGCGCCCCGAGGAGTGTCTTGCCACATGTCAACACTGGGTCTGACTGAGCGCCTCCAGGAGAGAGGCCCAAGCAAGACGTGCCCCGAGGAGCGTCTTGTCACATGTCAACACTGGGTCTGACTGAGCGCCTCCAGGAGAGAAGCCCCAGCAAGACGTGCCCCGAGGAGCGTCTTGCCACATGTCAGCACTCGGTATGACTGAGCGCCTCCAGGAGAGAGGCCCAAGCAAGATGCGCCCCGAGGAGCATCTTGCCACATGTCAACACTGGGTTTGACAGAGGGCCTCCAGGAGAGAGGCCCAAGCAAGACGCGCCCCGAGGAGTGTCTTGCCACATATCACCTCTGGGTCTGACTGAGCGCCTCCAGGAGAGAGGCCCAAGAAAGACGCGCCCCGAGGAGCGTCTTGTCACATGTCAACACTGGGTCTGACTGAGCGCCTCCAGGAGAGAAGCCCCAGCAAGACGTGCCCCGAGGAGCGTCTTGCCACATGTCAGCACTCGGTCTGACTGAGCGCCTCCAGGAGAGAGGCCCAAGCAAGATGCGCCCGGAGGAGCGTCTTGCCACATGTCAACAATGGGTCTGAGTGAGGGCCTCCAGGAGAGAAGCCCAAGCAAGATGCGCCCCGAGGAGCGTCTTGCCACATGTCAGCACTCAGTCTGACTGAGCGCCTCCAGGAGAGAGGGCCAAGCAAGACGCGCCCCGAGGAGCGTCTTGCCACATGTCAACGAAGGGTCTGACTGAGGGCCTCCAGGAGAGAAGCCCAAGCAAGAAGCGCCCCGAGGCGCGTCTTGCCACATGTCAGCACTAGGTCTGACTGAGCGCCTCCAGGAGAGAGGCCCAAGCAAGACGCGCCCCGAGGAGCGTCTTGCCACATGTCAACACTGGGTCTGACTGAGCGCCTCCAGGATAGAGGCCCAAGCAAGAAACGCCCGAGGAGCGTCTTGACACATGTCAACACTGGGTCTGACTGATCGCCTCCCCAGGAGAGAGGCCCAAGCAAGACGCGCCCCGAGGAGCGTCTTGCCACATGTCAACACTGGGTCTGACTGAACGCCTCCAGGTGAGAGGCCCAAGCAAGACGCGCCCGGAGGAGCGTCTTGCCACATGTCAACACTGGGTCTGACTGAGCGCCTCCAGGAGAGAGGCCCAAGCAAGACGCGCCCCGAGGAGCGTCTTGTCACATGACAACAATGGGTCTGACTGAGAGCCTCCAGGAGAGAAGCCCAAGCAAGATGCGCCCCGAGGAGCGTCTTGCCACATGTCAGCACTCGGTCTGACTGAGCGCCTCCAGGAGAGAGGCCCAAGCAAGACGCGCCCCGAGGAGCGTCTTGCCACATGTCAGCACTCAGTCTGACTGAGCGCCTCCAGGAGAGAGGCCCAAGCAAGACGCGCCCCGAGGAGCGTCTTGCCACATGACAACAATGGGTCTGACTGAGAGCCTCCAGGAGAAAAGCCCAAGCAAGATGCGCCCCGAGGAGCGTCTTGCCACATGTCAGCACTCGGTCTGACTGAGCGCCTCCAGGAGAGAGGCCCAAGAAAGACGTGCCCCGAGGAGCGTCTTGCCACATGTCACCACTGGGTCTGACTGAGCGCCTCCAGGAGAGAGGCCCAAGCAAGAAACGCCCGAGGAGCGTCTTGCCACATGTCAGCACTCGGTCTGACTGAGCGCCTCCAGGAGAGAGGCCCCAGCAAGACGTGCCCCGAGGAGCGTCTTGCCACATGTCAGCACTCGGTCTGACTGAGCGCCTCCAG
Organism: Nothobranchius furzeri; assembly: GCF_043380555.1. Taxonomy (NCBI): domain Eukaryota; kingdom Metazoa; phylum Chordata; class Actinopteri; order Cyprinodontiformes; family Nothobranchiidae; genus Nothobranchius; species Nothobranchius furzeri. Next base: position 10,878,678 of record NC_091751.1, on the reverse strand, counting down.
GAGAGAGGCCCAAGCAAGATGCGCCCGGAGGAGCGTCTTGCCACATGTCAACAATGGGTCTGAGTGAGGGCCTCCAGGAGAGAAGCCCAAGCAAGATGCGCCCCGAGGAGCGTCTTGCCAGATGTCAGCACTCAGTCTGACTGAGCGCCTCCCGGAGAGAGGGCCAAGCAAGACCCGCCCCGAGGAGCGTCTTGCCACATGTCAACGAAGGGTCTGACTGAGGGCCTCCAGGAGAGAAGCCCAAGCAAGAAGCGCCCGGAGGAGCGTTTTGCCACATGTCAACACTGGGTCTGACAGAGGGCCTCAAGGAGAGAGGCCCAAGCAAGACGTGCCCCGAGGAGCGTCTTGCCACATGTCAACAATGGGTCTGACTGAGCGCCTCCAGGAGAGAGGCCCAAGCAAGACGCGCCCCGAGGAGCGTCTTGCCACATGTTACCTCTGGGTCTGACTGAGCACCTCCAGGAGAGAGGCCCAAGCAAGACGCGCCCCGAGGAGCGTCTTGTCACATGTCAACACTGGGTCTGACTGATCGCCTCCCCAGGAGAGAGGCCCAAGCAAGACGCGCCCTGAGGAGCGTCTTGCCACATGTCAACACTGGGTCTGACTGAGTGCCTCCATGAGAGAAGCCCCAGCAAGACGCGCCCCGGGGAGCGTCTTGCCAGATGTCAGCACTCGGTCTGACTGGGCGCCTCCAGGAGAGAGGCCAAGGCAAGACGCGCCCCAAGGAGCGTCTTGCCACATGTCAACACTGGGTCTGACTGAGCGCCTCCAGGAGAGAGGCCCAAGCAAGACGCGCCCGGAGGAGCGTTTTGCCACATGTCAACACTGGGTCTGACAGAGGGCCTCAAGGAGAGAGGCCCAAGCAAGATGCGCCCCGAGGAGCATCTTGCCAAATGTCAACAATGGGTCTGACTGAGCGCCTCCAGGAGAGAGGCCCAAGCAAGAAGCGCCGCGAGGAGCGTCTTGCCATGTGTCAACACTGGGTCTGATTGAGGGCCTTCTGGAGAGAGGCCCAAGCAAGACGCGCCCCGAGGAGCGTCTTGCCACATGTCAACAATGGGTCTGACTGAGGGCCTCCAGGAGAGAAGCCCAAGCAAGACACGCCCCGAGGAGCTTCTTGCCACATGTCAGCACTTGGTCTGACTGAGCGCCTCCAGGAGAGAGGCCAAAGCAAGATGCGCCCCGAGGAGCGTCTTGACACATGTCAACACTGGGTCCGACAGAGGGCCTCCATGAGAGAGGCCCAAGCAAGACGCGCCCCGAGGAGTGTCTTGCCACATGTCAACACTGGGTCTGACTGAGCGCCTCCAGGAGAGAGGCCCAAGCAAGACGCGCCCCGAGGAGCGTCTTGCCACGTGTCAACACTGGGTCTGACTTAGCGCCTCCAGGAGAGAGGCCCAAGCAAGATGCGCCCCGAGGAGCGTCTTGCCACGTGTCACCACTGGGTCTGACTGAGCTCCTCCAGGAGACAGGCCCAAGCAAGACGCGCCCGGAGGAGCGTTTTGCCACATGTCAACACTGGGTCTGACAGAGGGCCTCAAGTAGAGAGGCCCAAGCAAGACGTGCCCCGAGGAGCGTCTTGCCACATGTCAACACTGGGTCTGACTGAGCGCCTCCAGGAGAGAGGCCCAAGCAAGAAGCGCCCCGAGGAGCGTCTTGCCACATGTGAACACTGGGTCTGACTGAGCGCCTCCAGGAGAGAGGCCCAAGCAAGACGCGCCCCGAGGAGCATCTTTCCACATGTCAACAATGGGTCTGACTGAGCGCCTCCAGGAGAGAGGCCCAAGCAAGACGCGCCCCGAGGAGCGTCTTGCCACATGTTACCTCTGGGTCTGACTGAGCACCTCCAGGAGAGAGGCCCAAGCAAGACGCGCCCCGAGGAGCGTCTTGTCACATGTCAACACTGGGTCTGACTGAGCGCCTCCGGGAGAGAGGCCCAAGCAAGAAACGCCCGAGGAGCGTCTTGACACATGTCAACACTGGGTCTGACTGATCGCCTCCCCAGGAGAGAGGCCCAAGCAAGACGCGCCCTGAGGAGCGTCTTGCCACATGTCAACACTGGGTCTGACTGAGTGCCTCCATGAGAGAAGCCCCAGCAAGACGCGCCCCGGGGAGCGTCTTGCCAGATGTCAGCACTCGGTCTGACTGGGCGCCTCCAGGAGAGAGGCCCAAGCAAGACGCGCCCCAAGGAGCGTCTTGTCACATGTCAACACTGGGTCTGACTGAGCGCCTCCAGGAGAGAGGCCCAAGCAAGACGCGCCCGGAGGAGCGTTTTGCCACATGTCAACACTGGGTCTGACAGAGGGCCTCAAGGAGAGAGGCCCAAGCAAGATGCGCCCCGAGGAGCATCTTGCCACATGTCAACAATGGGTCTGACTGAGCCCCTCCAGGAGAGAGGCCCAAGCAAGAAGCGCCCCGAGGAGTGTCTTGCCATGTGTCAACACTGGGTCTGATTGAGGGCCTTCTGGAGAGAGGCCCAAGCAAGACGCGCCCCGAGGAGCGTCTTGCCACATGTCAACAATGGGTCTGACTGAGGGCCTCCAGGAGAGAAGCCCAAGCAAGACACGCCCCGAGGAGCTTCTTGCCACATGTCAGCACTTGGTCTGACTGAGCGCCTCCAGGAGAGAGGCCAAAGCAAGATGCGCCCCGAGGAGCGTCTTGACACATGTCAACACTGGGTCCGACAGAGGGCCTCCATGAGAGAGGCCCAAGCAAGACGCGCCCCGAGGAGTGTCTTGCCACATGTCAACACTGGGTCTGACTGAGCGCCTCCAGGAGAGAGGCCCAAGCAAGACGCGCCCCGAGGAGCGTCTTGCCACGTGTCAACACTGGGTCTGACTTAGCGCCTCCAGGAGAGAGGCCCAAGCAAGATGCGCCCCGAGGAGCGTCTTGCAACGTGTCACCACTGGGTCTGACTGAGCTCCTCCAGGAGACAGGCCCAAGCAAGACGCGCCCGGAGGAGCGTTTTGCCACATGTCAACACTGTGTCTGACAGAGGGCCTCAAGGAAAGAGGCCCAAGCAAGACGTGCCCCGAGGAGCGTCTTGCCACATGTCAACAATGGGTCTGACTGAGCGCCTCCAGGAGAGAGGCCCAAGCAAGAAGCGCCCCGAGGAGCGTCTTGCCACATGTGAACACTGGGTCTGACTGAGCGCCTCCAGGAGAGAGGCCCAAGCAAGACGCGCCCCGAGGAGCATCTTTCCACATGTCAACACTGGGTGTGACTGAGAACCTCCAGGAGAGAGGCCCAAGCAAGACGCGCCCCGAGGAGCGTCTTGCCACATGTCAACACTGGGTCTGACTGAGCGCCTCCAGGAGAGAGGCCCAAGCAAGACGTGCCCCGAGGAGCGTCTTGCCACATGTCACCACTGGGTCTGACTGAGCGCCTCCAGGAGAGAGGCCCAAGCAAGAAGCGCCCCGAGGAGCGTCTTGCCACGTGTCAACACTGGGTCTGATTGAGGGCCTTCTGGAGAGAGGCCCAAGCAAAACGCGCCCCGAGGAGCGTCTTGCCACATGTCAACACTGGGTCTGACAGAGGGCATCCAGGAGAGAGGCCCAAGCAATACGCGCCCCGAGGAGCGTCTTGCCACATGTCACCACTGGGTCTGACTGAGCGCCTCCAGGAGAGAGGCCCAAGCAAGAAGCGCCCCGAGGAGCGTCTTGCCATGTGTCAACACTGGGTCTGACAGAGGGCCTCCATGAGAGAGGCCCAAGCAAGACGCGCCCCGAGGAGTGTCTTGCCACATGTCAACACTGGGTCTGACTGAGCGCCTCCAGGAGAGAGGCCCAAGCAAGACGCGCCCCGAGGAGCGTCTTGCCACGTGTCAACACTGGGTCTGACTTAGCGCCTCCAGGAGAGAGGCCCAAGCAAGATGCGCCCCGAGGAGCGTCTTGCCACGTGTCACCACTGGGTCTGACTGAGCTCCTCCAGGAGACAGGCCCAAGCAAGACGCGCCCCGAGGAGCGTCTTGCCACGTGTCACCACTGGGTCTGATTGAGCACCTCCAGGAGAGAGGCCCCAGCAAGACGCGCCCTGAGGAGCATCTTACCTCATGTCAGCACTCGGTCTGACTGAGCGCCTCCAGGAGAGAGGCCCAAGCAAGACGCGCCCGGAGGAGCGTCTTGCCACATGTCAGCACTCGGTCTGACTGAGCGCCTCCAGGAGAGAGGCCCGAGGAGCGTCTTGCCACATGTCACCTCTGGGTCTGACTGAGCGCCTCCAGGAGAGAGGCCCAAGCAAGAAACGCCCGAGGAGCGTCTTGACACATGTCAACACTGGGTCTGACTGAGTGCCTCCATGAGAGAAGCCCCAGCAAGACGCGCCCCGAGGAGCGTCTTGTCACATGTCACTACTCTGTCTGACTGAGCGCCTCCAGGAGAGAGGCCCAAGCAAGACGTGCCCCGAGGAGCGTCTTGTCACATGTCAACAATGGGTCTGACTGAGGGCCTCCATGTGAGAAGCCCAAGCAAGACGCGCCCCGAGGAGAGTCTTGCCACATGTCAACACTGGGTCTGACAGAGGGCATCCAGGAGAGAGGCCAGAGCAATACGCGCCCCGAGGAGCGTCTTGCCACATGTCAACAATGGGTCTGACTGAGGGCCTCCAGGAGAGAAGCCCAAGGAAGACGCGCCCCGAGGAGCTTCTTGCCACATGTCAGCACTCGGTCTGACTGAGCGCCTCCAGGAGAGAGGCCAAAGCAAGATGTGCCCCGAGGAGCGTCTTGACACATGTCAACAATGGGTCTGACTGAGAGCCTCAAGGAGAAAAGCCCAAGCAAGATGCGCCCCGAGGAGCGTCTTGTCACATGTCAACACTGGGTCTGACTGAGCGCCTCCGGGAGAGAGGCCCAAGCAAGAAACGCCCTGAGGAGCGTCTTGCCACATGTCAACACTGGGTCTGACTGAGTGCCTCCATGAGAGAAGCCCCAGCAAGACGCACCCCGGGGAGCGTCTTGCCACATGTCAGCACTCGGTCTGACTGAGCGCCTCCAGGAGAGAGGCCCAAGCAAGACGTGCCCCAAGGAGCGTCTTGCCACATGTCAACACTGGGTCTGACTGAGCGCCTCCAGGAGAGAGGCCCAAGCAAGACGCGCCCGGAGGAGCGTTTTGCCACATGTCAACACTGGGTCTGACAGAGGGCCTCAAGGAGAGAGGCCCAAGCAAGATGCGCCCCGAGGAGCATCTTGCCACATGTCAACAATGGGTCTGACTGAGGGCCTCCAGGAGAGAAGCCCAAGCAAGAAGCGCCCCGAGGAGCGTCTTGCCACATGTCAGCACTTGGTCTGACTGAGCGCCTCCAGGAGAGAGGCCCAAGCAAGACGCGCCCCAAGGAGCGTCTTGCCACATGTCAACACTGGGTCTGACTGAGCGCCTCCAGGAGAGAGGCCCAAGCAAGACGCGCCCGGAGGAGCGTTTTGCCACATGTCAACACTGGGTCTGACAGAGGGCCTCAAGGAGAGAGGCCCAAGCAAGATGCGCCCCGAGGAGCATCTTGCCACATGTCAACAATGGGTCTGACTGAGGGCCTCCAGGAGAGAAGCCCAAGCAAGAAGCGCCCCGAGGAGCGTCTTGCCACATGTCAGCACTCGGTCTTACTGAGCGCCTCCAGGAGAGAGGCCCAAATAAGACGCGCCCCGAGGAGCGTCTTGCCACATGTCAACAATGGGTCTGACTGAGGGCCTCCAGGAGAGAAGCCCAAGCAAGACGCGCCCCGAGGAGCGTCTTGCCACATGTGAACACTGGGTCTGACTGAGCACCTCCAGGAGAGAGGCCCAAGCAAGACGCGCCCCGAGGAGCATCTTGCCACATGTCAACACTGGGTCTGACTGAGCGCCCCCAGGAGAGAGGCCCAAGCAAGACGCGCCCCGAGGAGCGTCTTGCCACATGTCACCTCTGGGTCTGACTGAGCGCCTCCAGGAGAGAGGCCCAAGAAAGACGCGCCCCGAGGAGCGTCTTGTCACATGTGAACACTGGGTCTGACTGAGCGCCTCCAGGAGAGAAGCCCCAGCAAGACGTGCCCCGAGGAGCGTCTTGCCACATGTCAGCACTCGGTCTGACTGAGCGCCTCCAGGAGAGAGGCCCAAGCAAGACGCGCCCCGAGGAGCGTCTTGCCACATGTCAGCACTAGGTCTGACTGAGCGCCTCCAGGAGAGAGGCCCAAGCAAGACGCGCCCCGAGGAGCGTCTTGCCACATGTCAACACTGGGTCTGACTGAGCGCCTCCAGTAGAGAGGCCCAAGCAAGAAACGCCCGAGGAGCGTCTTGACACATGTCAACACTGGGTCTGACTGATTGCCTCCCCAGGAGAGAGGCCCAAGCAAGACGCGCCCCGAGGAGCGTCTTGCCACATGTCAACACTGGGTCTGACTGAGCGCCTCCAGGTGAGAGGCCCAAGCAAGACGCGCCCGGAGGAGCGTCTTGCCACATGTCAACACTGGGTCTGACTGAGCGCCTCCAGGAGAGAGGCCCAAGCAAGACATGCCCCGAGGAGCGTCTTGCCACATGTCAACAATGGGTCTGACTGAGGGCCTCCCGGAGATAAGCCCAAGCAAGAAGTGCCCCGGGGAGCGTCTTGCCACATGTCAACACTGGGTCTGACTGAGCGCCTCCAGGAGAGAGGCCCAAGAAAGACACGCCCCGAGGAGCGTCTTGACACATGTCAACAGTGGGTCTGACTGAGGGCATCCATGAGAGAAGCCCAAGCAAGACGCGCCCCGAGGAGCGTCTTGCCACATGTCACCACTGGGTCTGACTGAGCGCCTCCAGGAGAGAGGCCCAAGCAAGAAGCGCCCCGAGGAGCGTCTTGCCATGTGTCAACACTGGGTCTGACAGAGGGCCTCCATGAGAGAGGCCCAAGCAAGACGCGCCCCGAGGAGTGTCTTGCCACATGTCAACACTGGGTCTGACTGAGCGCCTCCAGGAGAGAGGCCCAAGCAAGACGCGCCCCGAGGAGCGTCTTGCCACGTGTCAACACTGGGTCTGACTTAGCGCCTCCAGGAGAGAGGCCCAAGCAAGATGCGCCCCGAGGAGCGTCTTGCCACGTGTCACCACTGGGTCTGACTGAGCTCCTCCAGGAGACAGGCCCAAGCAAGACGCGCCCCGAGGAGCGTCTTGCCACGTGTCACCACTGGGTCTGATTGAGCACCTCCAGGAGAGAGGCCCCAGCAAGACGCGCCCTGAGGAGCATCTTACCTCATGTCAGCACTCGGTCTGACTGAGCGCCTCCAGGAGAGAGGCCCAAGCAAGACGCGCCCGGAGGAGCGTCTTGCCACATGTCAGCACTCGGTCTGACTGAGCGCCTCCAGGAGAGAGGCCCGAGGAGCGTCTTGCCACATGTCACCTCTGGGTCTGACTGAGCGCCTCCAGGAGAGAGGCCCAAGCAAGAAACGCCCGAGGAGCGTCTTGACACATGTCAACACTGGGTCTGACTGAGTGCCTCCATGAGAGAAGCCCCAGCAAGACGCGCCCCGAGGAGCGTCTTGTCACATGTCACTACTCTGTCTGACTGAGCGCCTCCAGGAGAGAGGCCCAAGCAAGACGTGCCCCGAGGAGCGTCTTGTCACATGTCAACAATGGGTCTGACTGAGGGCCTCCATGTGAGAAGCCCAAGCAAGACGCACCCCGAGGAGAGTCTTGCCACATGTCAACACTGGGTCTGACAGAGGGCATCCAGGAGAGAGGCCAGAGCAATACGCGCCCCGAGGAGCGTCTTGCCACATGTCAACAATGGGTCTGACTGAGGGCCTCCAGGAGAGAAGCCCAAGGAAGACGCGCCCCGAGGAGCTTCTTGCCACATGTCAGCACTCGGTCTGACTGAGCGCCTCCAGGAGAGAGGCCAAAGCAAGATGTGCCCCGAGGAGCGTCTTGACACATGTCAACAATGGGTCTGACTGAGAGCCTCAAGGAGAAAAGCCCAAGCAAGATGCGCCCCGAGGAGCGTCTTGTCACATGTCAACACTGGGTCTGACTGAGCGCCTCCGGGAGAGAGGCCCAAGCAAGAAACGCCCTGAGGAGCGTCTTGCCACATGTCAACACTGGGTCTGACTGAGTGCCTCCATGAGAGAAGCCCCAGCAAGACGCGCCCCGGGGAGCGTCTTGCCACATGTCAGCACTCGGTCTGACTGAGCGCCTCCAGGAGAGAGGCCCAAGCAAGACGCGCCCCAAGGAGCGTCTTGCCACATGTCAACACTGGGTCTGACTGAGCGCCTCCAGGAGAGAGGCCCAAGCAAGACGCGCCCGGAGGAGCGTTTTGCCACATGTCAACACTGGGTCTGACAGAGGGCCTCAAGGAGAGAGGCCCAAGCAAGATGCGCCCCGAGGAGCATCTTGCCACATGTCAACAATGGGTCTGACTGAGGGCCTCCAGGAGAGAAGCCCAAGCAAGAAGCGCCCCGAGGAGCGTCTTGCCACATGTCAGCACTTGGTCTGACTGAGCGCCTCCAGGAGAGAGGCCCAAGCAAGACGCGCCCCAAGGAGCGTCTTGCCACATGTCAACACTGGGTCTGACTGAGCGCCTCCAGGAGAGAGGCCCAAGCAAGACGCGCCCGGAGGAGCGTTTTGCCACATGTCAACACTGGGTCTGACAGAGGGCCTCAAGGAGAGAGGCCCAAGCAAGATGCGCCCCGAGGAGCATCTTGCCACATGTCAACAATGGGTCTGACTGAGGGCCTCCAGGAGAGAAGCCCAAGCAAGAAGCGCCCCGAGGAGCGTCTTGCCACATGTCAGCACTCGGTTTTACTGAGCGCCTCCAGGAGAGAGGCCCAAATAAGACGCGCCCCGAGGAGCGTCTTGCCACATGTCAACAATGGGTCTGACTGAGGGCCTCCAGGAGAGAAGCCCAAGCAAGACGCGCCCCGAGGAGCGTCTTGCCACATGTGAACACTGGGTCTGACTGAGCACCTCCAGGAGAGAGGCCCAAGCAAGACGCGCCCCGAGGAGCATCTTGCCACATGTCAACACTGGGTCTGACTGAGCGCCCCCAGGAGAGAGGCCCAAGCAAGACGCGCCCCGAGGAGCGTCTTGTCACATGTCACTACTCGGTCTGACTGAGTGTCTCCAGGAGAGAGTTCCAAGCAAGACGTGCCCCGAGGAGTGTCTTGCCACATGTCAACAATGGGTCTGACTGAGGGCCTCCAGGAGAGAAGCCCAAGCAAGAAGCGCCCCGGGGAGCGTCTTGCCACATGTCAACACTGGGTCTGACTGAGCGCCTCCAGGAGAGAGGCCCAAGCAAGACGCGCCCCGAGGAGCGTCTTGTCACATGTCAACACTGGGTCTGACTGAGCGCCTCCAGGAGAGAAGCCCCAGCAAGACGTGCCCCGAGGAGCGTCTTGCCACATTTCAGCACTCGGTATGACTGAGCGCATCCAGGAGAGAGGCCCAAGCAAGATGCGCCCCGAGGAGCATCTTGCCACATGTCAACACTGGGTTTGACAGAGGGCCTCCAGGAGAGAGGCCCAAGCAAGACGCGCCCCGAGGAGCGTCTTGCCACATGTCACCTCTGGGTCTGACTGAGCGCCTCCAGGAGAGAGGCCCAAGAAAGACGCGCCCCGAGGAGCGTCTTGTCACATGTGAACACTGGGTCTGACTGAGCGCCTCCAGGAGAGAAGCCCCAGCAAGACGTGCCCCGAGGAGCGTCTTGCCACATGTCAGCACTCGGTCTGACTGAGCGCCTCCAGGAGAGAGGCCCAAGCAAGACGCGCCCCGAGGAGCGTCTTGCCACATGTCAGCACTAGGTCTGACTGAGCGCCTCCAGGAGAGAGGCCCAAGCAAGACGCGCCCCGAGGAGCGTCTTGCCACATGTCAACACTGGGTCTGACTGAGCGCCTCCAGTAGAGAGGCCCAAGCAAGAAACGCCCGAGGAGCGTCTTGACACATGTCAACACTGGGTCTGACTGATTGCCTCCCCAGGAGAGAGGCCCAAGCAAGACGCGCCCCGAGGAGCGTCTTGCCACATGTCAACACTGGGTCTGACTGAGCGCCTCCAGGTGAGAGGCCCAAGCAAGACGCGCCCGGAGGAGCGTCTTGCCACATGTCAACACTGGGTCTGACTGAGCGCCTCCAGGAGAGAGGCCCAAGCAAGACATGCCCCGAGGAGCGTCTTGCCACATGTCAACAATGGGTCTGACTGAGGGCCTCCCGGAGATAAGCCCAAGCAAGAAGTGCCCCGGGGAGCGTCTTGACACATGTCAACAGTGGGTCTGACTGAGGGCATCCATGAGAGAAGCCCAAGCAAGACGCGCCCCGAGGAGAGTCTTGCCACATGTCAACACTGGGTCTGACAGAGGGCATCCAGGAGAGAGGCCCAAGCAATACGCGCCCCGAGGAGCGTCTTGCCACATGTCACCACTGGGTCTGACTGAGCGCCTCCAGGAGAGAGGCCCAAGCAAGAAGCGCCCCGAGGAGCGTCTTGCCACGTGTCAACACTGGGTCTGATTGAGGGCCTTCTGGAGAGAGGCCCAAGCAAGACGCGCCCCGAGGAGCGTCTTGCCACATGTCAACAATGGGTCTGACTGAGGGCCTCCAGGAGAGAAGCCCAAGCAAGACGCGCCGCGAGGAGCTTCTTGCCACATGTCAGCACTCGGTCTGACTGAGCGCCTCCAGAAGAGAGGGCCAAGCAAGACGCGCCCCGAGGAGCGTCTTGCCACATGTCAACACTGGGTCTGACTGAGCGCCTCCAGGAGAGAGGCCCAAGCAAGATGTGCCCCGAGGAGCATCTTGCCACATGTCAACGAAGGGTCTGACTGAGGGCCTCCAGGAGAGAAGCCCAAGAGAAATGCGCCCCGAGGAGTGTCTTGCCACATGTCAGCACTAGGTCTGACTGAGCGCCTCCAGGTGAGAGGCCCAAGCAAGACGCGCCCGGAGGAGCGTCTTGCCACATGTCAACACTGGGTCTGACTGAGCGCCTCCAGGAGAGAGGCCCAAGCAAGACGCGCCCCGAGGAGCGTCTTGCCACATGACAACAATGGGTCTGACTGAGAGCCTCCAGGAGAGAAGCCCAATTAAGATGCGCCCCGAGGAGCGTCTTGCCACATGTCAGCACTCGGTCTGACTGAGCGCCTCCAGGAGAGAGGCCCAAGCAAGACGCGCCCCGAGGAGCGTCTTGCCACATGTCAGCACTCGGTCTGACTGAGCGCCTCCAGGAGAGAGGCCCAAGAGAGACGCGCCCCGAGGAGCGTCTTGCCACATGACAACAATGGGTCTGACTGACAGCCTCCAGGAGAAAAGCCCAAGCAAGATGCGCCCCGAGGAGCGTCTTGCCACATGTCAACAATGGGTCTGACTGAGGGCCTCCAGCAGAGAAGCCCAAGCAAGACGCGCCCCGAGGAGCGTCTTTTCAGATGTCAGAACTCGGTCTGACTGAGCGCCTCCAGGAGAGAGGCCCAAGCAAGACGTGCCCCGAGGAGCGTCTTGCCACATGTCAACAATGGGTCTGACTGAGCGCCTCCAGGAGAGAGGCCCAAGCAAGACGCGCCCCGAGGAGCGTCTTGCCACATGTGAACACTGTGTCTGAATGAGCGCCTCCAGGAGAGAGGCCAAAGCAAGACGCGCCCCGAGGAGCATCTTGCCACATGTCAACAATGGGTCTGACTGAGGGCCTCCAGGAGAGAAGCCCAAGCAAGAAGCGCCCCGAGGAGCGTCTTGCCACATGTCAGCACTCGGTCTTACTGAGCGCCTCCAGGAGAGAGGCCCAAATAAGACGCGCCCCGAGGAGCGTCTTGCCACATGTCAACAATGGGTCTGACTGAGGGCCTCCAGGAGAGAAGCCCAAGCAAGACGCGCCCCGAGGAGCGTCTTGCCACATGTGAACACTGGGTCTGACTGAGCACCTCCAGGAGAGAGGCCCAAGCAAGACGCGCCCCGAGGAGCATCTTGCCACATGTCAACACTGGGTCTGACTGAGCGCCCCCAGGAGAGAGGCCCAAGCAAGACGCGCCCCGAGGAGCGTCTTGTCACATGTCACTACTCGGTCTGACTGAGTGCCTCCAGGAGAGAGTTCCAAGCAAGACGTGCCCCGAGTAGTGTCTTGCCACATGTCAACAATGGGTCTGACTGAGGGCCTCCAGGAGAGAATCCCAAGCAAGAAGCGCCCCGGGGAGCGTCTTGCCACATGTCAACACTGGGTCTGACTGAGCGCCTCCAGGAGAGAGGCCCAAGCAAGACGCGCCCCGAGGAGCGTCTTGTCACATGTCAACACTGGGTCTGACTGAGCGCCTCCAGGAGAGAAGCCCCAGCAAGACGTGCCCCGAGGAGCGTCTTGCCACATGTCAGCACTCGGTATGACTGAGCGCATCCAGGAGAGAGGCCCAAGCAAGATGCGCCCCGAGGAGCATCTTGCCACATGTCAACACTGGGTTTGACAGAGGGCCTCCAGGAGAGAGGCCCAAGCAAGACGCGCCCCGAGGAGCGTCTTGCCACATGTCACCTCTGGGTCTGACTGAGCGCCTCCAGGAGAGAGGCCCAAGAAAGACGCGCCCCGAGGAGCGTCTTGTCACATGTGAACACTGGGTCTGACTGAGCGCCTCCAGGAGAGAAGCCCCAGCAAGACGTGCCCCGAGGAGCGTCTTGCCACATGTCAGCACTCGGTCTGACTGAGCGCGTCCAGGAGAGAGGCCCAAGCAAGACGCGCCCCGAGGAGCGTCTTGCCACATGTCAGCACTAGGTCTGACTGAGCGCCTCCAGGAGAGAGGCCCAAGCAAGATGTGCCCCGAGGAGCGTCTTGCCACATGACAACAATGGGTCTGACTGACAGCCTCCAGGAGAAAAGCCCAAGCAAGATGCGCCCCGAGGAGCGTCTTGCCACATGTCAACAATGGGTCTGACTGAGGGCCTCCAGCAGAGAAGCCCAAGCAAGACGCGCCCCGAGGAGCGTCTTTTCAGATGTCAGAACTCGGTCTGACTGAGCGCCTCCAGGAGAGAGGCCCAAGCAAGACGTGCCCCGAGGAGCGTCTTGCCACATGTCAACAATGGGTCTGACTGAGCGCCTCCAGGAGAGAGGCCCAAGCAAGACGCGCCCCGAGGAGCGTCTTGCCACATGTGAACACTGGGTCTGAATGAGCGCCTCCAGGAGAGAGGCCAAAGCAAGACGCGCCCCGAGGAGCATCTTGCCACATGTCAACACTGGGTCTGACTGAGCGCCTCCAGGAGAGAGGCCCAAGCAAGACGCGCCCCGAGGAGCGTCTTGTCACATGTCACTACTCGGTCTGACTGAGTGCCTCCAGGAGAGAGGCCCAAGCAAGACATGCCCCGAGGAGCGTCTTGCCACATGTCAACAATGGGTCTGACTGAGGGCCTCCCGGAGAGAAGCCCAAGCAAGAAGTGCCCCGGGGAGCGTCTTGCCACATGTCAACACTGGGTCTGACTGAGCGCCTCCAGGAGAGAGGCCCAAGCAAGACACGCCCCGAGGAGCGTCTTGACACATGTCAACAGTGGGTCTGACTGAGGGCATCCAATAGAGAAGCCCAAGCAAGACGCGCCCCGAGGAGAGTCTTGCCACATGTCAACACTGGGTCTGACAGAGGGCATCCAGGAGAGAGGCCCAAGCAATACGCGCCCCGAGGAGCGTCTTGCCACATGTCACCACTGGGTCTGACTGAGCGCCTCCAGGAGAGAGGCCCAAGCAAGAAGCGCCCCGAGGAGCGTCTTGCCACGTGTCAACACTGGGTCTGATTGAGGGCCTTCTGGAGAGAGGCCCAAGCAAGACGCGCCCCGAGGAGCGTCTTGCCACATGTGAACAATGGGTCTGACTGAGGGCCTCCAGGAGAGAAGCCCAAGCAAGACGCGCCGCGAGGAGCTTCTTGCCACATGTCAGCACTCGGTCTGACTGAGCGCCTCCAGGAGAGAGGGCCAAGCAAGACGCGCCCCGAGGAGCGTCTTGCCACATGTCAACACTGGGTCTGACTGAGCGCCTCCAGGAGAGAGGCCCAAGCAAGATGTGCCCCGAGGAGCATCTTGCCACATGTCAACGAAGGGTCTGACTGAGGGCCTCCAGGAGAGAAGCCCAAGAGAAATGCGCCCCGAGGAGTGTCTTGCCACATGTCAGCACTAGGTCTGACTGAGCGCCTCCAGGTGAGAGGCCCAAGCAAGACGCGCCCGGAGGAGCGTCTTGCCACATGTCAACACTGGGTCTGACTGAGCGCCTCCAGGAGAGAGGCCCAAGCAAGACGCGCCCCGAGGAGCGTCTTGCCACATGACAACAATGGGTCTGACTGAGAGCCTCCAGGAGAGAAGCCCAATTAAGATGCGCCCCGAGGAGCGTCTTGCCACATGTCAGCACTCGGTCTGACTGAGCGCCTCCAGGAGAGAGGCCCAAGCAAGACGCGCCCCGAGGAGCGTCTTGCCACATGTCAGCACTCGGTCTGACTGAGCGCCTCCAGGAGAGAGGCCCAAGAGAGACGCGCCCCGAGGAGCGTCTTGCCACATGACAACAATGGGTCTGACTGACAGCCTCCAGGAGAAAAGCCCAAGCAAGATGCGCCCCGAGGAGCGTCTTGCCACATGTCAACAATGGGTCTGACTGAGGGCCTCCAGCAGAGAAGCCCAAGCAAGACGCGCCCCGAGGAGCGTCTTTTCAGATGTCAGAACTCGGTCTGACTGAGCGCCTCCAGGAGAGAGGCCCAAGCAAGACGTGCCCCGAGGAGCGTCTTGCCACATGTCAACAATGGGTCTGACTGAGCGCCTCCAGGAGAGAGGCCCAAGCAAGACGCGCCCCGAGGAGCGTCTTGCCACATGTGAACACTGGGTCTGAATGAGCGCCTCCAGGAGAGAGGCCAAAGCAAGACGCGCCCCGAGGAGTATCTTGCCACATGTCAACACTGGGTCTGACTGAGCGCCTCCAGGAGAGAGGCCCAAGCAAGACGCGCCCCGAGGAGCGTCTTGTCACATGTCACTACTCGGTCTGACTGAGTGCCTCCAGGAGAGAGGCCCAAGCAAGACATGCCCCGAGGAGCGTCTTGCCACATGTCAACAATGGGTCTGACTGAGGGCCTCCCGGAGAGAAGCCCAAGCAAGAAGTGCCCCGGGGAGCGTCTTGCCACATGTCAACACTGGGTCTGACTGAGCGCCTCCAGGAGAGAGGCCCAAGCAAGACACGCCCCGAGGAGCGTCTTGACACATGTCAACAGTGGGTCTGACTGAGGGCATCCATGAGAGAAGCCCAAGCAAGACGCGCCCCGAGGAGAATCTTGCCACATGTCAACACTGGGTCTGACAGAGGGCATCCAGGAGAGAGGCCCAAGCAATACGCGCCCCGAGGAGCGTCTTGCCACATGTCACCACTGGGTCTGACTGAGCGCCTCCAGGAGAGAGGCCCAAGCAAGAAGCGCCCCGAGGAGCGTCTTGCCACGTGTCAACACTGGGTCTGATTGAGGGCCTTCTGGAAAGAGGCCCAAGCAAGACGCGCCCCGAGGAGCGTCTTGCCACATGTCAACAATGGGTCTGACTGAGGGCCTCCAGGAGAGAAGCCCAAGCAAGACGCGCCGCGAGGAGCTTCTTGCCACATGTCAGCACTCGGTCTGACTGAGCGCCTCCAGGAGAGAGGGCCAAGCAAGACGCGCCCCGAGGAGCGTCTTGCCACATGCCAACACTGGGTCTGACTGAGCGCCTCCAGGAGAGAGGCCCAAGCAAGATGTGCCCCGAGGAGCATCTTGCCACATGTCAACGAAGGGTCTGACTGAGGGCCTCCAGGAGAGAAGCCCAAGCAAAGCGCGCCCCGAGGAGTGTCTTGCCACATGTCAGCACTAGGTCTGACTGAGCGCCTCCAGGAGAGAGGCCCAAGCAAGACGAGCCCCGAGGAGCGTCTTGCCACATGTCAACACTAGGTCTGACTGAGCGCCTCCAGGAGAGAGGCCCAAGCAAGAAACGCCCGAGGAGCGTCTTGACACATGTCAACACTGGGTCTGACTGATCGCCTCCCCAGGAGAGAGGCCCAAGCAAGACGTGCCCCGAGGAGCGTCTTGCCACATGTCAACACTGGGTCTGACTGAGCGCCTCCAGGTGAGAGGCCCAAGCAAGACGCGCCCCGAGGAGCGTCTTGCCACATGTCAGCACTCGGTCTGACTGATCGCCTCCCCAGAAGCGAGGCCCAAGCAAGACGCGCCCCGAGGAGCGTCTTGCCACATTTCAACACTGGGTCTGACTGAGCGCCTCCAGGTAAGAGGCCCAAGCAAGACGCGCCCCGAGGAGCGTCTTGCCACATGACAACAATGGGTCGGACTGAGAGCCTCCAGGAGAGAAGCCCAAGCAAGATGCGCCCCGAGGAGCGTCTTGCCACATGTCAGCACTCGGTCTGACTGAGCTCCTCCAGGAGAGAGGCCCAAGCAAGACGCGCCCCGAGGAGCGTCTTGCCACATGTCAGCACTCGGTCTGACTGAGCACCTCCAGGAGAGAGGCCCGAGCAAGAAGCGCCCCGAGGAGCGTCTTGCCACATGACAACAATGGGTCTGACTGACAGCCTCCAGGAGAAAAGCCCAAGCAAGATGCGCCCCGAGGAGCGTCTTGCCACATGTCAGCACTAGGTCTGACTGAGCGCCTCCAGGAGAGAGGCCCAAGCAAGACGCGCCCCGAGGAGCGTCTTGCCACATGTCAACAATGGGTCTGACTGAGGGCCTCCAGGAGAGAAGTCCAAGCAAGACGCGCCCCAAGGAGCGTCTTGCCACATGTCAGCACTCGGTCTGACTGAGCGCCTCCAGGAGAGAGGCCCAAGCAAGACGCGCCCCGAGGAGCGTCTTGCCACATGTCAGCACTCGGTCTGACTGAGCGCCTCCAGGAGAGAGGCCCAAGCAAGACGCGCCCCGAGGAGCGTCTGGCCACATGTCAACAATGGGTCTGACTGAGGGCCTCCAGGAGAGAAGTCCAAGCAAGACGCGCCCCAAGGAGCGTCTTGCCACATGTCAGCACTCGGTCTGACTGAGCGCCTCCAGGAGAGAGGCCCAAGCAAGATGCGCCCCGAGGAGTGTCTTGCCACATGTCACCACTGGGTCTTACTGAGCGCCTCCAGGAGAGAGGCCCAAGCAAGACACGCCCCGAGGAGCGTCTTGACACATGTCAACACTGGGTCGGACTAAGGGCCTCCATGAGAGAAGCCCAAGCAAGACGCGCCCCGAGGAGAGTCTTGCCACATGTCAACACTCGGTCTGACAGAGGGCATTCAGGAGAGAGGCCCAAGCAATACGCACCCCGAGGAGCGTCTTGTCACAAGTCACCACTGGGTCTGAATGAGCGCCTCCAGGAGAGAGGCCCAACCAAGACGCGCCCCGAGGAGTGTCTTGCCACATGCCAACACTGGGTCTGACTGAGCGCCTCCAGGAGAGAGGCCCAAGCAAGACGCGCCCCGAGGAGCGTCTTGCCACGTGTCAACACTGGGTCTGACTGAGCGCCTCCAGGAGAGAGGCCCAAGCAAGACGCGCCCCGAGGAGCGTCTTTCCACGTGTCACCACTGGGTCTGACTGAGCGCCTCCAGGAGAGAGGCCCAAGCAATACGCGCCCCGACGAGCGTCTTGCCTTATGTCAGCACTCGGTCTGACTGAGCGCCTCCAGGAGAGAGGCCCAAGCAAGACGCGCCCCGAGGAGCGTCTTGCCACATGTCAACAATGGGTCTGACTGAGGGCCTCCAGGAGAGAGGCCCAAGCAAGATGCGCCCGGAGGAGCGTCTTGCCACATGACAACAATGGGTCTGACTGAGAGCCTCCAGGAGAGAAGCCCAAGCAAGATGCGCCCCGAGGAGCGTCTTGCCACATGTCAGCACTCGGTCTGACTGAGCGCCTCCAGGAGAGAGGCCCAAGCAAGACGCGCCCCGAGGAGCGTCTTGCCACATGTCAGCACTCGGTCTGACTGATCGCCTCCCCAGAAGCGAGGCCCAAGCAAGACGCGCCCCGAGGAGCGTCTTGCCACATGTCAACACTGGGTCTGACTGAGCGCCTCCAGGTAAGAGGCCCAAGCAAGACGCGCCCCGAGGAGCGTCTTGCCACATGTCAACAATGGGTCTGACTGAGGGCCTCCAGGAGAGAGGCCCAAGCAAGATGCGCCCGGAGGAGCGTCTTGCCACATGTCAACACTGGGTCTGTCTGAGCGCCTCCAGGAGAGAAGCCCAAGCAAGACGCGCCCCGAGGAGTGTCTTGCCACATGTCAACAATGGGTCTGACTGAGGGCCTCCAGGAGAGAAGCCCAAGCAAGACGCGCCCCGAGGAGCGTCTTGACACATGTCAACACTGGGTCTGACAGAGGGCCTCCAGGAGAGAGGCCCAGGCAAGACACGCCCTGAGGAGTGTCTTGCCACATGTCAGCACTAGGTCTGACTGAGCGCCTCCAGGAGAGAGGCCCAAGCAAGACGCGCCCCGAGGAGCGTCTTGCCACATGTCAACACTGGGTCTGACTGAGCGCCTCCAGGAGAGAGGCCCAAGCAAGAAACGCCAGAGGAGCGTCTTGACACATGTCAACACTGGGTCTGACTGATCGCCTCCCCAGGAGAGAGGCCCAAGCAAGACGCGCCCCGAGGAGCGTCTTGCCACATGTCAACACTGGGTCTGACTGAGCGCCTCCAGGTGAGAGGCCCAAGCAAGACGCGCCCCGAGGAGCGTCTTGCCACATGACAACAATGGGTCTGACTGAGAGCCTCCAGGAGAGAAGCCCAAGCAAGATGCGCCCCGAGGAGCGTCTTGCCACATGTCAGCACTCGGTCTGACTGAGCGCCTCCAGGAGAGAGGCCCAAGCAAGACGCGCCCCGAGGAGCGTTTTGCCACATGTCAGCACTCGGTCTGACTGATCGCCTCCCCAGAAGCGAGGCCCAAGCAAGACGCGCCCCGAGGAGCGTCTTGCCACATGTCAACACTGGGTCTGACTGAGCGCCTCCAGGTAAGAGGCCCAAGCAAGACGCGCCCCGAGGAGCGTCTTGCCACATGACAACAATGGGTCGGACTGAGAGCCTCCAGGAGAGAAGCCCAAGCAAGATGCGCCCCGAGGAGCGTCTTGCCACATGTCAGCACTCGGTCTGACTGAGCGCCTCCAGGAGAGAGGCCCAAGCAAGACGCGCCCCGAGGAGCGTCTTGCCACATGTCAGCACTCGGTCTGACTGAGCGCCTCCAGGAGAGAGGCCCGAGCAAGAAGCGCCCCGAGGAGCGTCTTGCCACATGACAACAATGGGTCTGACTGACAGCCTCCAGGAGAAAAGCCCAAGCAAGATGCGCCCCGAGGAGCGTCTTGCCACATGTCAGCACTCGGTCTGACTGAGCGCCTCCAGGAGAGAGGCCCAAGCAAGACGCGCCCCGAGGAGCGTCTTGCCACATGTCAACAATGGGTCTGACTGAGGGCCTCCAGGAGAGAAGTCCAAGCAAGACGCGCCCCAAGGAGCGTCTTGCCACATGTCAGCACTCGGTCTGACTGAGCGCCTCCAGGAGAGAGGCCCAAGCAAGACGCGCCCCGAGGAGCGTCTTGCCACATGTCAGCACTCGGTCTGACTGAGCGCCTCCAGGAGAGAGGCCCAAGCAAGACGCGCCCCGAGGAGCGTCTGGCCACATGTCAACAATGGGTCTGACTGAGGGCCTCCAGGAGAGAAGTCCAAGCAAGACGCGCCCCAAGGAGCGTCTTGCCACATGTCAGCACTCGGTCTGACTGAGCGCCTCCAGGAGAGAGGCCCAAGCAAGACGCGCCCCGAGGAGTGTCTTGCCACATGTCACCACTGGGTCTTACTGAGCGCCTCCAGGAGAGAGGCCCAAGCAAGACACGCCCCGAGGAGCGTCTTGACACATGTCAACACTGGGTCGGACTGAGGGCCTCCATGAGAGAAGCCCAAGCAAGACGCGCCCCGAGGAGAGTCTTGCCACGTGTCAACACTGGGTCTGACTGAGCGCCTCCAGGAGAGAGGCCCAAGCAAGACGCGCCCCGAGGAGCGTCTTTCCACGTGTCACCACTGGGTCTGACTGAGCGCCTCCAGGAGAGAGGCCCAAGCAAGACGCGCCCCGAGGAGCGTCTTGCCACATGTCAACAATGGGTCTGACTGAGGGCCTCCAGGAGAGAGGCCCAAGCAAGATGCGCCCGGAGGAGCGTCTTGCCACATGACAACAATGGGTCTGACTGAGAGCCTCCAGGAGAGAAGCCCAAGCAAGATGCGCCCCGAGGAGCGTCTTGCCACATGTCAGCACTCGGTCTGACTGAGCGCCTCCAGGAGAGAGGCCCAAGCAAGACGCGCCCCGAGGAGCGTCTTGCCACATGTCAACAATGGGTCTGACTGAGTGCCTCCAGGAGAGAGGCCCAAGTAAGATGCGCCCGGAGGAGCGTCTTGCCACATGTCAACACTGGGTCTGTCTGAGCGCCTCCAGGAGAGAAGCCCAAGCAAGACGCGCCCCGAGGAGTGTCTTGCCACATGTCAACAATGGGTCTGACTGAGGGCCTCCAGGAGAGAAGCCCAAGCAAGACGCGCCCCGAGGAGCGTCTTGGCACATGTCAACACTGGGTCTGACAGAGGGCCTCCAGGAGAGAGGCCCAGGCAAGACACGCCCCGAGGAGTGTCTTGCCACATGTAACCACTGGGTCTGACTGAGCGCCTCCAGGAGAGAGGCCCAAGCAAGACGCGCACCGAGGAGCGTCAGGCCACATGTCACTACTCAGTCTGACTGAGCGCCTCCAGGAGAGAGGCCCAAGCAAGACGCGCCCCGAGGAGCGTCTTGCCACATGTCAGCACTGGGTCTGACTGAGCGCCTCCAGGAGAGAGGCCCCAGCAAGACGCGCCCCGAGGAGCGTTTTGCCTTATGTCAGCACTCGGTCTGACTGAGCGCCTCCAGGAGAGAGGCCCAAGCAAGACGCGCCCCGAGGAGCGTCTTGCCACATGTCAACAATGGGTCTTTCTGAGCGCCTCCAGGAGAGAAGCCCAAGCAAGACGCGCCCCGAGGAGCGTCTTGCCACATGTCAGCACTCGGTCTGACTGAGCGCCTCCAGGAGAGAGGCCCAAGCAAGACGCGCCCCGAGGAGCGTCTTGCCACATGTCAACACTCGGTCTGACAGAGGGCATTCAGGAGAGAGGCCCAAGCAATACGCGCCCCGAGGAGCGTCTTGTCACATGTCACCACTGGGTCTGAATGAGCGCCTCCAGGAGAGAGGCCCAACCAAGACGCGCCCCGAGGAGCGTCTTGCAACATGTCACTACTCGGTCTGACTGAGCGCCTCCAGGAGAGAGGCCCAAGCAAGACGCGCCCCGAGGAGCGTCTTGCCACATGTCAACAATGGGTCTGACTGAGGGCCTCCAGGAGAGAGGCCCAAGCAAGATGCGCCCGGAGGAGCGTCTTGCCACATGTCAACACTGGGTCTGACAGAGGGCCTCCAGGAGAGAGGCCCAAGCAAGACGTGCCCTGAGGAGCGTCTTGTCACATGTCAACACTGGGTCTTTCTGAGCGCCTCCAGGAGAGAAGCCTAAGCAAGACGCGCCCCGAGGAGCGTCTTGCCACATGTCAGCACTCGGTCTGACTGAGCGCCTCCAGGAGAGAGGCCCAAGCAAGACGCGCCCCGAGGAGCGTCTTGCCACATGTCAACACTCGGTCTGACAGAGGGCATTCAGGAGAGAGGCCCAAGCAATACGCGCCCCGAGGAGCGTCTTGTCACATGTCACCACTGGGTCTGAATGAGCGCCTCCAGGAGAGAGGCCCAACCAAGACGCGCCCCGAGGAGCGTCTTGCCACATGTCAGCACTCGGTCTGACTGAGCGCCTCCAGGAGAGAGGCCCAAGCAAGACGCGCCCCGAGGAGCGTCTTGCCACATGTCAGCACTCGGTCTGACTGATCGCCTCCCCAGAAGCGAGGCCCAAGCAAGACGCGCCCCGAGGAGCGTCTTGCCACATGTCAACACTGGGTCTGACTGAGCGCCTCCAGGTAAGAGGCCCAAGCAAGACGCGCCCCGAGGAGCGTCTTGTCACATGTCACCACTGGGTCTGAATGAGCGCCTCCAGGAGAGAGGCCCAACCAAGACGCGCCCCGAGGAGCGTCTTGCCACATGTCACTACTCGGTCTGACTGAGCGCCTCCAGGAGAGAGGCCCAAGCAAGACGTGCCCCGAGGAGCGTCTTGCCACATGTCAACAATGGGTCTGACTGAGGGCCTCCATGAGAGAAGCCCAAGCAAGACGCGCCCAGAGGAGCGTCTTGCCACATGTCAACACTGGGTCTGACTGAGCGCCTCCAGGAGAGAGGCCCAAGCAAGACACGGTCCGAGGAGCGTCTTGACACATGTCAACACTGGGTCGGACTGAGGGCCTCCATGTGAGAAGCCCAAGCAAGACGCGCCCCGAGGAGAGTCTTGCCACATGTCAACACTCGGTCTGACAGAGGACATTCAGGAGAGAGGCCCAAGCAATACGCGCCCCGAGGAGCGTCTTGTCACATGTCACCACTGGGTCTGAATTAGCGCCTCCAGGAGAAAGGCCCAACCAAGACGCGCCCCGAGAAGTGTCTTGCCACATGTCAACACTGGGTCTGACTGAGGGCCTCCAGGAGAGAGGCCCAAATAAGACGCGCCCCGAGGAGCGTCTTGCCACATGTCAACACTGGGTCTGACTGAGGGCCTCCAGGAGAGAAGCCCAAGCAAGACGCGCCCCGAGGAGCGTCTTGCCACATGTCAACACTGGGTCTGACTGAGCGCCTCCAGGAGAGAGGCGCAAGCAAGAAACGCCCGAGGAGCGTCTTGACACATGTCAACACTGGGTTTGACTGAGCGCCTCCAGGAGAGAGGCGCAAGCAAGAAACGCCCGAGGAGCGTCTTGACACATGTCAACACTGGGTTTGACTGAGCGCCTCCAGGAGAGAGGCCCCAGCAAGAAGCGCCCCGAGGAGCTTCTTGCCACATGTCAACAATGGGTCCGACTGAGGGCCTCCAGGAGAGAAGCCCAAGCAAGACGCGCCCCGAGGAGCGTCTTGCCACATGTCAACACTGGGTCTAATTGAGCGCCTCCAGGAGAGAGGTCCAAGCAACACGCGCCCCGAGGAGCGTCTTGCCACATGTCAACACTGGGTCTGACTGAGTGCCTCCATGAGAGAAGCCCCAGCAAGACGCGCCCCGAGGAGCGTCTTGCCACATGTCACTACTCGGTCTGACTGAGCGCCTCCAGGAGAGAGGCCCAAGCAAGACGTGCCCCGAGGAGCGTCTTGCCGCATGTCAACAATGGGTCTGACTGAGGGCCTCCAGGAGAGAAGCCCAAGCAAGAAGCGCCCCAAGGAGCGTCTTGCCACATGTCAACACTGGGTCTGACTGAGCGCCTCCCGGAGAGAGGCCCAAGCAAGACACGCCCCGAGGAGCGTCTTGACGCATGTCAACACTGGGTCTGACTGAGGGACTCCATGAGAGAAGCCCAAGCAAGACGCGCCCCGAGGAGAGTCTTGCCACATGTCAACACTGGGTCTGACAGAGGGCATCCAGGAGAGAGGCCCAAGCAATACGCGCCCCGAGGAGCGTCTTGCCACATGTCAACAATGGGTCTGACTGAGGGCCTCCAGGAGAGAAGCCAAAGCAAGACGCGCCCCGAGGAGCTTCTTTCGACATGTCAACAATGGGTCTTACTGAGGGCCTCCATGAGAGAAGCCCAAGCAAGACGCGCCCCGAGGAATGTCTTGCCACATGTCAACACTGTGTCTGACTGAGCGCCTCCAGGAGAGAGGCCCAAGCAAGACGCGCCCCGAGGAGCGTCTTGCCACGTGTCAACACTGGGTCTGACTTAGCGCCTCCAGGAGAGAGGCCCAAGCAAGACGCGCCCCGAGGAGCGTCTTGCCACATGTCAACACTGGGTCTGACTGAGCGCCTCCAGGAGAGAGGCCCAAGCAAGACGCGCCCCGAGGAGCGTCTTGCCACATGTCAGCACTGGGTCTGACTGAGCGCCTCCAGGAGAGAGGCCCCAGCAAGACGCGCCCCGAGGAGCGTCTTGCCTTATGTTAGCACTCGGTCTGACTGAGCGCCTCCAGGAGAGAGGCCCAAGCAAGACGCGCCCCGAGGAGCGTCTTGCCACATGTCAACAATGGGTCTGACTGAGGGCCTCCAGGAGAGAGGCCCAAGCAAGATGCGCCTGGAGGAGCGTCTTGCCACATGTCAACACTGGGTCTGACAGAGGGCCTCCAGGAGAGAGGCCCAAGCAAGACGCCCCCCGAGGAGCGTCTTGCCACATGTCACCTCTGGTTCTGACTGAGCGCCTCCAGGAGAGAGGCCCAAGCAAGACGTGCCCTGAGGAGCGTCTTGTCACATGTCAACACTGGGTCTTTCTGAGCGCCTCCAGGAGAGAAGCCCAAGCAAGACGTGCCCCGAGGAGCGTCTTGCCACATGTCAGCACTCGGTCTGACTGAGCGCCTCCAGGAGAGAGGCCCAAGCAAGACGCGCCCCGAGGAGCGTCTTGTCACATGTCACCACTGGGTCTGAATGAGCGCCTCCAGGAGAGAGGCCCAACCAAGACGCGCCCCGAGGAGCGTCTTGCCACATGTCACTACTCGGTCTGACTGAGCGCCTCCAGGAGAGAGGCCCAAGCAAGACGTGCCCCGAGGAGCGTCTTGCCACATGTCAACAATGGGTCTGACTGAGGGCCTCCATGAGAGAAGCCCAAGCAAGACGCGCCCAGAGGAGCGTCTTGCCACATGTCAACACTGGGTCTGACTGAGCGCCTCCAGGAGAGAGGCACAAGCAAGACACGGTCCGAGGAGCGTCTTGACACATGTCAACACTGGGTCGGACTGAGGGCCTCCATGAGAGAAGCCCAAGCAAGACGCGCCCCGAGGAGCGTCTTGCCACATGTCACTACTCGGTCTGACTGAGCGCCTCAAGGAGAGAGGCCCAAGCAAGACGTGCCCCGAGGAGCGTCTTGCCGCATGTCAACAATGGGTCTGACTGAGGGCCTCCAGGAGAGAAGCCCAAGCAAGAAGCGCCCCAAGGAGCGTCTTGCCACATGTCAACACTGGGTCTGACTGAGCGCCTCCCGGAGAGAGGCCCAAGCAAGACACGCCCCGAGGAGCGTCTTGACGCATGTCAACACTGGGTCTGACTGAGGGCCTCCATGAGAGAAGCCCAAGCAAGACGCGCCCCGAGGAGAGTCTTGCCACATGTCAACACTGGGTCTGACAGAGGGCATCCAGGAGAGAGGCCCAAGCAATACGCGCCCCGAGGAGCGTCTTGCCACATGTCAACAATGGGTCTGACTGAGGGCCTCCAGGAGAGAAGCCAAAGCAAGACGCGCCCCGAGGAGCTTCTTTCGACATGTCAACAATGGGTCTTACTGAGGGCCTCCATGAGAGAAGCCCAAGCAAGACGCGCCCCGAGGAATGTCTTGCCACATGTCAACACTGTGTCTGACTGAGCGCCTCCAGGAGAGAGGCCCAAGCAAGACGCGCCCCGAGGAGCATCTTGCCACGTGTCAACACTGGGTCTGACTTAGCGCCTCCAGGAGAGAGGCCCAAGCAAGACGCGCCCCGAGGAGCGTCTTGCCACAAGTCAACACTGGGTCTGACTGAGCGCCTCCAGGAGAGAGGCCCAAGCAAGACGCGCCCCGAGGAGCGTCTTGCCACATGTCAGCACTGGGTCTGACTGAGCGCCTCCAGGAGAGAGGCCCCAGCAAGACGCGCCCCGAGGAGCGTCTTGCCTTATGTTAGCACTCGGTCTGACTGAGCGCCTCCAGGAGAGAGGCCCAAGCAAGACGCGCCCCGAGGAGCGTCTTGCCACATGTCAACAATGGGTCTGACTGAGGGCCTCCAGGAGAGAGGCCCAAGCAAGATGCGCCTGGAGGAGCGTCTTGCCACATGTCAACACTGGGTCTGACAGAGGGCCTCCAGGAGAGAGGCCCAAGCAAGACGCCCCCCGAGGAGCGTCTTGCCACATGTCACCTCTGGTTCTGACTGAGCGCCTCCAGGAGAGAGGCCCAAGCAAGACGTGCCCTGAGGAGCGTCTTGTCACATGTCAACACTGGGTCTTTCTGAGCGCCTCCAGGAGAGAAGCCCAAGCAAGACGCGCCCCGAGGAGCGTCTTGCCACATGTCAGCACTCGGTCTGACTGAGCGCCTCCAGGAGAGAGGCCCAAGCAAGACGCGCCCCGAGGAGCGTCTTGTCACATGTCACCACTGGGTCTGAATGAGCGCCTCCAGGAGAGAGGCCCAACCAAGACGCGCCCCGAGGAGCGTCTTGCCACATGTCACTACTCGGTCTGACTGAGCGCCTCCAGGAGAGAGGCCCAAGCAAGACGTGCCCCGAGGAGCGTCTTGCCACATGTCAACAATGGGTCTGACTGAGGGCCTCCATGAGAGAAGCCCAAGCAAGACGCGCCCAGAGGAGCGTCTTGCCACATGTCAACACTGGGTCTGACTGAGCGCCTCCAGGAGAGAGGCCCAAGCAAGACACGGTCCGAGGAGCGTCTTGACACATGTCAACACTGGGTCGGACTGAGGGCCTCCATGAGAGAAGCCCAAGCAAGACGCGCCCCGAGGAGAGTCTTGCCACATGTCAACACTCGGTCTGACAGAGGACATTCAGGAGAGAGGCCCAAGCAATACGCGCCCCGAGGAGCGTCTTGTCACATGTCACCACTGGGTCTGAATTAGCGCCTCCAGGAGAAAGGCCCAACCAAGACGCGCCCCGAGAAGTGTCTTGCCACATGTCAACACTGGGTCTGACTGAGGGCCTCCAGGAGAGAGGCCCAAATAAGACGCGCCCCGAGGAGCGTCTTGCCACATGTCAACACTGGGTCTGACTGAGGGCCTCCAGGAGAGAAGCCCAAGCAAGACGCGCCCCGAGGAGCGTCTTGCCACATGTCAACACTGGGTCTGACTGAGCGCCTCCAGGAGAGAGGCGCAAGCAAGAAACGCCCGAGGAGCGTCTTGACACATGTCAACACTGGGTTTGACTGAGCGCCTCCAGGAGAGAGGCGCAAGCAAGAAACACCCGAGGAGCGTCTTGACACATGTCAACACTGGGTTTGACTGAGCGCCTCCAGGAGAGAGGCCCCAGCAAGAAGCGCCCCGAGGAGCTTCTTGCCACATGTCAACAATGGGTCCGACTGAGGGCCTCCAGGAGAGAAGCCCAAGCAAGACGCGCCCCGAGGAGCGTCTTGCCACATGTCAACACTGGGTCTAATTGAGCGCCTCCAGGAGAGAGGTCCAAGCAACACGCGCCCCGAGGAGCGTCTTGCCACATGTCAACACTGGGTCTGACTGAGTGCCTCCATGAGAGAAGCCCCAGCAAGACGCGCCCCGAGGAGCGTCTTGCCACATGTCACTACTCGGTCTGACTGAGCGCCTCCAGGAGAGAGGCCCAAGCAAGACGTGCCCCGAGGAGCGTCTTGCCGCATGTCAACAATGGGTCTGACTGAGGGCCTCCAGGAGAGAAGCCCAAGCAAGAAGCGCCCCAAGGAGCGTCTTGCCACATGTCAACACTGGGTCTGACTGAGCGCCTCCCGGAGAGAGGCCCAAGCAAGACACGCCCCGAGGAGCGTCTTGACGCATGTCAACACTGGGTCTGACTGAGGGCCTCCATGAGAGAAGCCCAAGCAAGACGCGCCCCGAGGAGAGTCTTGCCACATGTCAACACTGGGTCTGACAGAGGGCATCCAGGAGAGAGGCCCAAGCAATACGCGCCCCGAGGAGCGTCTTGCCACATGTCAACAATGGGTCTGACTGAGGGCCTCCAGGAGAGAAGCCAAAGCAAGACGCGCCCCGAGGAGCTTCTTTCCACATGTCAACAATGGGTCTTACTGAGGGCCTCCATGAGAGAAGCCCAAGCAAGACGCGCCCCGAGGAATGTCTTGCCACATGTCAACACTGTGTCTGACTGAGCGCCTCCAGGAGAGAGGCCCAAGCAAGACGCGCCCCGAGGAGCGTCTTGCCACGTGTCAACACTGGGTCTGACTTAGCGCCTCCAGGAGAGAGGCCCAAGCAAGAAGCGCCCCGAGGAGCGTCTTGCCACGTGTCACCAATGGGTCTGACTGAGCTCCTCCAGGAGAGAGGCCCAAGCAAGACGCGCCCAGAGGAGCGTCTTGCCACGTGTCACCACTGGGTCTGATTGAACACCTCCAGGAGAGAGGCCCCAGCAAGACGCGCCCCGAGGAGCGTCTTGCCTTATGTCAGCACTCGGTCTGACTGAGCGCCTCCAGGAGAGAGGCCCAAGCAAGACGCGCCCCGAGGAGCGTCTTGCCACATGTCACTACTCGGTCTAACTGAGCGCCTCCAGGAGAGAGGTCCAAGCAAGACGCGCCCAGAGGAGCGTCTTGCCAAATGTCACTACTCGGTCTGACTGAGCGCCTCCAGGTGGAAGGTCCAAGCAAGACGTGCCCCGAGGAGCGTCTTGCCACATGTCAACAATGGGTCTGACTGAGGGCCTCCAGGAGAGAAGCCCAAGCAAGACGCGCCCAGAGGAGGGTCTTGCCACATGTCAACACTGGGTCTGACTGAGCGCCTCCAGGAGAGAGGCCCAAGCAAGACACGCCCCGAGGAGCGTCTTGACACATGTCAACACTGGGTCGGACTGAGGGCCTCCATGAGAGAAGCCCAATTAAGACGCGCCCCGAGGAGAGTCTTGCCACATGTCAACACTCGGTCTGACAGAGGGCATTCAGGAGAGAGGCCCAAGCAATACGCACCCCGAGGAGCGTCTTGTCACATGTCACCACTGGGTCTGAATGAGCGCCTCCAGGAGAGAGGCCTAACCAAGACGCGCCCCGAGGAGTGTCTTGCCACATGCCAACACTGGGTCTGACTGAGCGCCTCCAGGAGAGAGGCCCAAGCAAGACGCGCCCCGAGGAGCGTCTTGCCACGTGTCAACACTGGGTCTGACTGAGCGCCTCCAGGAGAGAGGCCCAAGAAAGACGCGCCCCGAGGAGCGTCTTTCCACGTGTCAACACTGGGTCTGACTGAGCGCCTCCAGGAGAGAGGCCCAAGAAAGACGCGCCCCGAGGAGCGTCTTGCCACATGTCAGCACTGGGTCTGACTGAGCGCCTCCAGGAGATAGGCCCCAGCAAGACGCGCCCCGAGGAGCGTCTTGCCTTATGTCAGCACTCGGTCTGACTGAGCGCCTCCAGGAGAGAGGCCCAAGCAAGACGCGCCCCGAGGAGCGTCTTGCCACATGTCAACAATGGGTCTGACTGAGGGCCTCCAGGAGAGAGGCCCAAGCAAGATGCGCCCGGAGGAGCGTCTTGCCACATGTCAACACTGGGTCTGTCTGAGCGCCTCCAGGAGAGAGGCCCAAGCAAGACGCGCCCCGAGGAGCGTCTTGTCACATGTCAACACTGAGTCTGTCTGAGCGCCTCCAGGAGAGAAGCCCAAGCAAGACGCGCCCCGAGGAGTGTCTTGCCACATGTCAACAATGGGTCTGACTGAGGGCCTCCAGGAGAGATGCCCAAGCAAGACGCGCCCCGAGGAGCGTCTTGACACATGTCAACACTGGGTCTGACAGAGGGCCTCCAGGAGAGATGCCCAAGCAAGACGCGCCCCGAGGAGTGTCTTGCCACATGTCACCACTGGGTCTTACTGAGCGCCTCCAGGAGAGAGGCCCAAGCAAGACACGCCCCGAGGAGCGTCTTGACACATGTCAACACTGGGTCGGACTGAGGGCCTCCATGAGAGAAGCCCAAGCAAGACGCGCCCCGAGGAGAGTCTTGCCACATGTCAACACTCGGTCTGACAGAGGGCATTCAGGAGAGAGGCCCAAGCAATACGCGCCCCGAGGAGCGTCTTGTCACAAGTCACCACTGGGTCTG
The DNA here is from genome assembly GCF_043380555.1 of Nothobranchius furzeri. Lineage (NCBI taxonomy): Eukaryota > Metazoa > Chordata > Actinopteri > Cyprinodontiformes > Nothobranchiidae > Nothobranchius > Nothobranchius furzeri. The sequence continues at coordinate 10,848,994 of NC_091751.1, read as the reverse complement.
AATGAGCGCCTCCAGGAGAGAGGCCCAACCAGGACGAGCCCCGAGGAGTGTCTTGCCACATGCCAACACTGGGTCTGACTGAGCGCCTCCAGGAGAGAGGCCCAAGCAAGACGCGCCCCGAGGAGCGTCTTGCCACGTGTCAACACTGGGTCTGACTGAGCGCCTCCAGGAGAGAGGCCCAAGCAAGACGCGCCCCGAGGAGCGTCTTTCCACGTGTCACCACTGGGTCTGACTGAGCGCCTCCAGGAGAGAGGCCCAAGCAAGACGCGCCCCGAGGAGCGTCTTGCCTTATGTCAGCACTCGGTCTGACTGAGCGCCTCCAGGAGAGAGGCCCAAGCAAGACGCGCCCCGAGGAGCGTCTTGCCACATGTCAACAATGGGTCTGACTGAGGGCCTCCAGGAAAGAGGCCCAAGCAAGATGCGCCCGGAGGAGCGTCTTGCCACATGTCAACACTGGGTCTGTCTGAGCGCCTCCAGGAGAGAAGCCCAAGCAAGACGCGCCCCGAGGAGTGTCTTGCCACATGTCAACAATGGGTCTGACTGAGGGCCTCCAGGAGAGAAGCCCAAGCAAGACGCGCCCCGAGGAGCGTCTTGACACATGTCAACACTGGGTCTGACTGAGCGCCTCCAGGAGAGAGGCCCCAGCAAGACGCGCCCCGAGGAGCATTTTGCCTTATGTCAGCACTCGGTCTGACTGAGCGCCTCCAGGAGAGAGGCCCAAGCAAGACGCGCCCCGAGGAGCGTCTTGCCACATGTCAACACTCGGTCTGACAGAGGGCATTCAGGAGAGAGGCCCAAGCAATACGCGCCCCGAGGAGCGTCTTGTCACATGTCACCACTGGGTCTGAATGAGCGCCTCCAGGAGAGAGGCCCAACCAAGACGCGCCCCGAGGAGCGTCTTGCAACATGTCACTACTCCGTCTGACTGAGCGCCTCCAGGAGAGAGGCCCAAGCAAGACGTGCCCCGAGGAGCGTCTTGCCACATGTCAACAATGGGTCTGACTGAGGGCCTCCAGGAGAGAAGCCCAAGCAAGACGCGCCCAGTGGAGCGTCTTGCCACATGTCAACACTGGGTCTGACTGAGCGCCTCCAGGAGAGAGGCCCAAGCAAGACACGCCCAGAGGAGCGTCTTGACACAGGTCAACACTGGGTCGGACTGAGGGCCTCCATGAGAGAAGCCCAAGCAAGACGCGCCCCGAGGAGAGTCTTGCCACATGTCAACACTCGGTCTGACAGAGGGCATTCAGGAGAGAGGCCCAAGCAATACGCGCCCCGAGGAGCGTCTTGTCACATGTCACCTCTGGGTCTGAATGAGCGCCTCCAGGAGAGAGGCCCAACCAAGACGCGCCCCGAGGAGTGTCTTGCCACATGCCAAAACTGGGTCTGACTGAGCGCCTCCAGGAGAGAGGCCCAAGCAAGACGCGCCCCGAGGAGCGTCTTGCCACGTGTCACAACTGGGTCTGACTGAGCGCCTCCAGGAGAGAGGCCCAAGCAAGACGCGCCCCGAGGAGCGTCTTGCCACATGTCAACACTGGGTCTGACTGAGCGCCTCCAGGAGAGAGGCCCAAGCAAGACGCGCCCCGAGGAGCGTCTTGCCACATGTCAGCACTGGGTCTGACTGAGCGCCTCCAGGAGAGAGGCCCCAGCAAGACGCGCCCCGAGGAGCGTCTTGCCTTATGTTAGCACTCGGTCTGACTGAGCGCCTCCAGGAGAGAGGCCCAAGCAAGACGCGCCCCGAAGAGCGTCTTGCCACATGTCAACAATGGGTCTGACTGAGGGCCTCCAGGAGAGAGGCCCAAGCAAGATGCGCCCGGAGGAGCGTCTTGCCACATGTCAACACTGGGTCTGACAGAGGGCCTCCAGGAGAGAGGCCCAAGCAAGACGCCCCCCGAGGAGCGTCTTGCCACATGTCACCTCTGGTTCTGACTGAGCGCCTCCAGGAGAGAGGCCCAAGCAAGACGTGCCCCGAGGAGCGTCTTGTCACATGTCAACACTGGGTCTTTCTGAGCGCCTCCAGGAGAGAAGCCCAAGCAAGACGCGCCCCGAGGAGCGTCTTGCCACATGTCAGCACTCGGTCTGACTGAGCGCCTCCAGGAGAGAGGCCCAAGCAAGACGCGCCCCGAGGAGCGTCTTGCCACATGTCAACACTCGGTCTGACAGAGGGCATGCAGGAGAGAGGCCCAAGCAATACGCGCCCCGAGGAGCGTCTTGTCACATGTCACCACTGGGTCTGAATGAGAGCCTCCAGGAGAGAGGCCCAACCAAGACGCGCCCCGAGGAGCGTCTTGCCACATGTCACTACTCGGTCTGACTGAGCGCCTCCAGGAGAGAGGCCCAAGCAAGACGTGCCCCGAGGAGCGTCTTGCCACATGTCAACAATGGGTCTGACTGAGGGCCTCCATGAGAGAAGCCCAAGCAAGACGCGCCCAGAGGAGCGTCTTGCCACATGTCAACACTGGGTCTGACTGAGCGCCTCCAGGAGAGAGGCCCAAGCAAGACACGGTCCGAGGAGCGTCTTGACACATGTCAACACTGGGTCGGACTGAGGGCCTCCATGAGAGAGGCCCAAGCAAGACACGCCCCGAGGAGAGTCTTGCCACATGTCAACACTCGGTCTGACAGAGGACATTCAGGAGAGAGGCCCAAGCAATACGCGCCCCGAGGAGCGACTTGTCACATGTCACCACTGGGTCTGAATTAGCGCCTCCAGGAGAAAGGCCCAACCAAGACGCGCCCCGAGGAGTGTCTTGCCACATGCCAAAACTGGGTCTGACTGAGCGCCTCCAGGAGAGAGGCCCAAGCAAGACGCGCCCCGAGGAGCGTCTTTCCACGTGTCACCACTGGGTCTGACTGAGCGCCTCCAGGAGAGAGGCCCAAGCAAGACACGGTCCGAGGAGCGTCTTGACACATGTCAACACTGGGTCGGACTGAGGGCCTCCATGAGAGAAGCCCAAGCAAGACACGCCCCGAGGAGAGTCTTGCCACATGTCAACACTCGGTCTGACAGAGGACATTCAGGAGAGAGGCCCAAGCAATACGCGCCCCGAGGAGCGTCTTGTCACATGTCACCACTGGGTCTGAATTAGCGCCTCCAGGAGAAAGGCCCAACCAAGACGCGCCCCGAGGAGTGTCTTGCCACATGCCAAAACTGGGTCTGACTGAGCGCCTCCAGGAGAGAGGCCCAAGCAAGACGCGCCCCGAGGAGCGTCTTTCCACGTGTCACCACTGGGTCTGACTGAGCGCCTCCAGGAGAGAGGCCCAAGCAAGACACGGTCCGAGGAGCGTCTTGACACATGTCAACACTGGGTCGGACTGAGGGCCTCCATGAGAGAAGCCCAAGCAAGACACGCCCCGAGGAGAGTCTTGCCACATGTCAACACTCGGTCTGACAGAGGACATTCAGGAGAGAGGCCCAAGCAATACGCGCCCCGAGGAGCGTCTTGTCACATGTCACCACTGGGTCTGAATTAGCGCCTCCAGGAGAAAGGCCCAACCAAGACGCGCCCCGAGGAGTGTCTTGCCACATGCCAAAACTGGGTCTGACTGAGCGCCTCCAGGAGAGAGGCCCAAGCAAGACGCGCCCCGAGGAGCGTCTTGCCACGTGTCAACACTGGGTCTGACTGAGCGCCTCCAGGAGAGAGGCCCAAGCAAGACACGGTCCGAGGAGCGTCTTGACACATGTCAACACTGGGTCGGACTCAGGGCCTCCATGAGAGAAGCCCAAGCAAGACACGCCCCGAGGAGAGTCTTGCCACATGTCAACACTCGGTCTGACAGAGGACATTCAGGAGAGAGGCCCAAGCAATACGCGCCCCGAGGAGCGTCTTGTCACATGTCACCACTGGGTCTGAATTAGCGCCTCCAGGAGAAAGGCCCAACCAAGACGCGCCCCGAGGAGTGTCTTGCCACATGCCAAAACTGGGTCTGACTGAGCGCCTCCAGGAGAGAGGCCCAAGCAAGACGCGCCCCGAGGAGCGTCTTGCCACGTGTCAACACTGGGTCTGACTGAGCGCCTCCAGGAGAGAGGCCCAAGCAAGACGCGCCCCGAGGAGCGTCTTTCCACGTGTCACCACTGGGTCTGACTGAGCGCCTCCAGGAGAGAGGCCCAAGCAAGACGCGCCCCGAGGAGCGTCTTGCAACATGTCAACACTGGGTCTGACTGAGCGCCTCCAGGAGAGAGGCCCAAGCTAGACGCGCCCCGAGGAGCATCTTGCCACATGTCAGCACTGGGTCTGACTGAGCGCCTCCAGGAGAGAGGCCCCAGCAAGACGCGCCCCGAGGAGCGTCTTGCCTTATGTCAGCACTCGGTCTGACTGAGCGCCTCCAGGAGAGAGGCCCAAGCAAGACGCGCCCCGAGGAGCGTCTTGCCACATGTCAACAATGGGTCTGACTGAGGGCCTCCAGGAGAGAGGCCCAAGCAAGATGTGCCCGGAGGAGCGTCTTGCCACAGGTCAACACTGGGTCTGTCTGAGCGCCTCCAGGAGAGAGGCCCAAGCAAGACGTGCCCCGAGGAGCGTCTTGTCACATGTCAACACTGGGTCTGTCTGAGCGCCTCCAGGAGAGAAGCCCAAGCAAGACGCGCCCCGAGGAGTGTCTTGCCACATGTCAACAATGGGTCTGACTGAGGGCCTCCAGGAGAGAAGCCCAAGCAAGACGCGCCCCGAGGAGCGTCTTGACACATGTCAACACTGGGTCTGACAGAGGGCCTCCAGGAGAGAGGCCCAAGCAAGACGCGCCCCGAGGAATGTCTTGCCACATGTCACCACTGGGTCTGACTGAGCGCCTCCAGGAGAGAGGCCCAAGCAAGACACGCCCCGAGGAGCGTCTTGACCAATGTCAACACTGGGTCGGACTGAGGGCCTCCATGAGAGAAGCCCAAGCAAGACGCGCCCCGAGGAGAGTCTTGCCACATGTCAACACTCGGTCTGACAGAGGGCATTCAGGAGAGAGGCCCAAGCAATACGCGCCCCGAGGAGCGTCTTGTCACATGTCACCACTGGGTCTGAATGAGCGCCTCCAGGAGAGAAGCCCAACCAAGACTCGCCCCGAGGAGTGTCTTGCCACATGCCAGCACTGGGTCTGACTGAGCGCCTCCAGGAGAGAGGCCCAAGCAAGACGCGCCCCGAGGAGCGTCTTGCCACGTGTCAACACTGGGTCTGACTGAGCGCCTCCAGGAGAGAGGCCCAAGCAAGACGCGTCCCGAGGAGCGTCTTTCGAAGTGTCACCACTGGGTCTGACTGAGCGCCTCCAGGAGAGAGGCCCAAGCAAGACGCGCCCCGAGGAGCGTCTTGCCACATGTCAACAATGGGTCTGACTGAGGGCCTCCAGGAAAGAGGCCCAAGCAAGATGCGCCCGGAGGAGCGTCTTGCCACATGTCAACACTGGGTCTGTCTGAGCGCCTCCAGGAGAGAAGCCCAAGCAAGACGCGCCCCGAGGAGTGTCTTGCCACATGTCAACAATGGGTCTGACTGAGGGCCTCCAGGAGAGAAGCCCAAGCAAGACGCGCCCCGAGGAGCGTCTTGACACATGTCAACACTGGGTCTGACTGAGCGCCTCCAGGAGAGAGGCCCCAGCAAGACGCGCCCCGAGGAGCATTTTGCCTTATGTCAGCACTCGGTCTGACTGAGCGCCTCCAGGAGAGAGGCCCAAGCAAGACGCGCCCCGAGGAGCGTCTTGCCACATATCAACAATGGGTCTTTCTGAGCGCCTCCAGGAGAGAAGCCCAAGCAAGACGCGCCCCGAGGAGCGTCTTGCCACATGTCAGCACTCGGTCTGACTGAGCGCCTCCAGGAGAGAGGCCCAAGCAAGACGCGCCCCGAGGAGCGTCTTGCCACATGTCAACACTCGGTCTGACAGAGGGCATTCAGGAGAGAGGCCCAAGCAATACGCGCCCCGAGGAGCGTCTTGTCACATGTCACCACTGGGTCTGAATGAGCGCCTCCAGGAGAGAGGCCCAACCAAGACGCGCCCCGAGGAGCGTCTTGCAACATGTCACTACTCCGTCTGACTGAGCGCCTCCAGGAGAGAGGCCCAAGCAAGACGTGCCCCGAGGAGCGTCTTGCCACATGTCAACAATGGGTCTGACTGAGGGCCTCCAGGAGAGAAGCCCAAGCAAGACGCGCCCAGTGGAGCGTCTTGCCACATGTCAACACTGGGTCTGACTGAGCGCCTCCAGGAGAGAGGCCCAAGCAAGACACGCCCAGAGGAGCGTCTTGACACAGGTCAACACTGGGTCGGACTGAGGGCCTCCATGAGAGAAGCCCAAGCAAGACGCGCCCCGAGGAGAGTCTTGCCACATGTCAACACTCGGTCTGACAGAGGGCATTCAGCAGAGAGGGCCAAGCAATACGCGCCCCGAGGAGCGTCTTGTCACATGTCACCTCTGGGTCTGAATGAGCGCCTCCAGGAGAGAGGCCCAACCAAGACGCGCCCCGAGGAGTGTCTTGCCACATGCCAAAACTGGGTCTGACTGAGCGCCTCCAGGAGAGAGGCCCAAGCAAGACGCGCCCCGAGGAGCGTCTTGCCACGTGTCACAACTGGGTCTGACTGAGCGCCTCCAGGAGAGAGGCCCAAGCAAGACGCGCCCCGAGGAGCGTCTTGCCACATGTCAACACTGGGTCTGACTGAGCGCCTCCAGGAGAGAGGCCCAAGCAAGACGCGCCCCGAGGAGCGTCTTGCCACATGTCAGCACTGGGTCTGACTGAGCGCCTCCAGGAGAGAGGCCCCAGCAAGACGCGCCCCGAGGAGCGTCTTGCCTTATGTTAGCACTCGGTCTGACTGAGCGCCTCCAGGAGAGAGGCCCAAGCAAGACGCGCCCCGAGGAGCGTCTTGCCACATGTCAACAATGGGTCTGACTGAGGGCCTCCAGGAGAGAGGCCCAAGCAAGATGCGCCCGGAAGAGCGTCTTGCCACATGTCAACACTGGGTCTGACAGAGGGCCTCCAGGAGAGAGGCCCAAGCAAGACGCCCCCCGAGGAGCGTCTTGCCACATGTCACCTCTGGTTCTGACTGAGCGCCTCCAGGAGAGAGGCCCAAGCAAGACGTGCCCCGAGGAGCGTCTTGTCACATGTCAACACTGGGTCTTTCTGAGCGCCTCCAGGAGAGAAGCCCAAGCAAGACGCGCCCCGAGGAGCGTCTTGCCACATGTCAGCACTCGGTCTGACTGAGCGCCTCCAGGAGAGAGGCCCAAGCAAGACGCGCCCCGAGGAGCGTCTTGCCACATGTCAACACTCGGTCTGACAGAGGGCATTCAGGAGAGAGGCCCAAGCAATACGCGCCCCGAGGAGCGTCTTGTCACATGTCACCACTGGGTCTGAATGAGAGCCTCCAGGAGAGAGGCCCAACCAAGACGCGCCCCGAGGAGCGTCTTGCCACATGTCACTACTCGGTCTGACTGAGCGCCTCCAGGAGAGAGGCCCAAGCAAGACGTGCCCCGAGGAGCGTCTTGCCACATGTCAACAATGGGTCTGACTGAGGGCCTCCATGAGAGAAGCCCAAGCAAGACGCGCCCAGAGGAGCGTCTTGCCACATGTCAACACTGGGTCTGACTGAGCGCCTCCAGGAGAGAGGCCCAAGCAAGACACGGTCCGAGGAGCGTCTTGACACATGTCAACACTGGGTCGGACTGAGGGCCTCCATGAGAGAAGCCCAAGCAAGACACGCCCCGAGGAGAGTCTTGCCACATGTCAACACTCGGTCTGACAGAGGACATTCAGGAGAGAGGCCCAAGCAATACGCGCCCCGAGGAGCGTCTTGTCACATGTCACCACTGGGTCTGAATTAGCGCCTCCAGGAGAAAGGCCCAACCAAGACGCGCCCCGAGGAGTGTCTTGCCACATGCCAAAACTGGGTCTGACTGAGCGCCTCCAGGAGAGAGGCCCAAGCAAGACGCGCCCCGAGGAGCGTCTTGCCACGTGTCAACACTGGGTCTGACTGAGCGCCTCCAGGAGAGAGGCCCAAGCAAGACGCGCCCCGAGGAGCGTCTTTCCACGTGTCACCACTGGGTCTGACTGAGCGCCTCCAGGAGAGAGGCCCAAGCAAGACACGGTCCGAGGAGCGTCTTGACACATGTCAACACTGGGTCGGACTGAGGGCCTCCATGAGAGAAGCCCAAGCAAGACACGCCCCGAGGAGAGTCTTGCCACATGTCAACACTCGGTCTGACAGAGGACATTCAGGAGAGAGGCCCAAGCAATACGCGCCCCGAGGAGCGTCTTGTCACATGTCACCACTGGGTCTGAATTAGCGCCTCCAGGAGAAAGGCCCAACCAAGACGCGCCCCGAGGAGTGTCTTGCCACATGCCAAAACTGGGTCTGACTGAGCGCCTCCAGGAGAGAGGCCCAAGCAAGACGCGCCCCGAGGAGCGTCTTGCCACGTGTCAACACTGGGTCTGACTGAGCGCCTCCAGGAGAGAGGCCCAAGCAAGACACGGTCCGAGGAGCGTCTTGACACATGTCAACACTGGGTCGGACTGAGGGCCTCCATGAGAGAAGCCCAAGCAAGACACGCCCCGAGGAGAGTCTTGCCACATGTCAACACTCGGTCTGACAGAGGACATTCAGGAGAGAGGCCCAAGCAATACGCGCCCCGAGGAGCGTCTTGTCACATGTCACCACTGGGTCTGAATTAGCGCCTCCAGGAGAAAGGCCCAACCAAGACGCGCCCCGAGGAGTGTCTTGCCACATGCCAAAACTGGGTCTGACTGAGCGCCTCCAGGAGAGAGGCCCAAGCAAGACGCGCCCCGAGGAGCGTCTTGCCACGTGTCAACACTGGGTCTGACTGAGCGCCTCCAGGAGAGAGGCCCAAGCAAGACGCGCCCCGAGGAGCGTCTTTCCACGTGTCACCACTGGGTCTGACTGAGCGCCTCCAGGAGAGAGGCCCAAGCAAGACGCGCCCCGAGGAGCGTCTTGCCACATGTCAACACTGGGTCTGACTGAGCGCCTCCAGGAGAGAGGCCCAAGCTAGACGCGCACCGAGGAGCATCTTGCCACATGTCAGCACTGGGTCTGACTGAGCGCCTCCAGGAGAGAGGCCCCAGCAAGACGCGCCCCGAGGAGCGTCTTGCCTTATGTCAGCACTCGGTCTGACTGAGCGCCTCCAGGAGAGAGGCCCAAGCAAGACGCGCCCCGAGGAGCGTCTTGCCACAGGTCAACACTGGGTCTGTCTGAGCGCCTCCAGGAGAGAGGCCCAAGCAAGACGTGCCCCGAGGAGCGTCTTGTCACATGTCAACACTGGGTCTGTCTGAGCGCCTCCAGGAGAGAAGCCCAAGCAAGACGCGCCCCGAGGAGTGTCTTGCCACATGTCAACAATGGGTCTGACTGAGGGCCTCCAGGAGAGAAGCCCAAGCAAGACGCGCCCCGAGGAGCGTCTTGACACATGTCAACACTGGGTCTGACAGAGGGCCTCCAGGAGAGAGGCCCAAGCAAGACGCGCCCCGAGGAATGTCTTGCCACATGTCACCACTGGGTCTGACTGAGCGCCTCCAGGAGAGAGGCCCAAGCAAGACACGCCCCGAGGAGCGTCTTGACCAATGTCAACACTGGGTCGGACTGAGGGCCTCCATGAGAGAAGCCCAAGCAAGACGCGCCCCGAGGAGAGTCTTGCCACATGTCAACACTCGGTCTGACAGAGGGCATTCAGGAGAGAGGCCCAAGCAATACGCGCCCCGAGGAGCGTCTTGTCACATGTCACCACTGGGTCTGAATGAGCGCCTCCAGGAGAGAAGCCCAACCAAGACTCGCCCCGAGGAGTGTCTTGCCACATGCCAGCACTGGGTCTGACTGAGCGCCTCCAGGAGAGAGGCCCAAGCAAGACGCGCCCCGAGGAGCGTCTTGCCACGTGTCAACACTGGGTCTGACTGAGCGCCTCCAGGAGAGAGGCCCAAGCAAGACGCGCCCCGAGGAGCGTCTTTCGAAGTGTCACCACTGGGTCTGACTGAGCGCCTCCAGGAGAGAGGCCCAAGCAAGACGCGCCCCGAGGAGCGTCTTGCCACATGTCAGCACTGGGTCTGACTGAGCGCCTCCAGGAGAGAAGCCCAATCAAGACGCGCCCCGAGGAGTGTCTTGCCACATGTCAACAATGGGTCTGACTGAGGGCCTCCAGGAGAGAAGCCCAAGCAAGACGCCCCCTTAGGAGTGTCTTGCCACATGTCACCACTGGGTCTGACTGAGCGCCTCCAGGAGATAGGCCCAAGCAAGACGCGCCCCGAGGAGCGTCAGGCCACATGTCACTACTCAGTCTGACTGAGTGCCTCCAGGAGAGAGGCCCAAGCAAGACGCGCCCCGAGGAGCGTCTTGCCTTATGTCAGCACTCGGTCTGACTGAGCGCCTCCAGGAGAGAGGCCCAAGCAAGACGCGCCCCGAGGAGCGTCTTGCCACATGTCAACAATGGGTCTGACTGAGGGCCTCCAGGAGACAGGCCCAAGCAAGATGCGCCCGGAGGAGCGTCTTGCCACATGTCAACACTGGGTCTGAATGAGGGCCTCCAGGAGAGAGGCCCAAGCAAGACGCGCCCCGAGGAGCGTCTTGCCACATGTCACCTCTGGTTCTGACTGAGCGCCTCCAGGAGAGAGGCCCAAGCAAGACGCGCCCCGAGGAGCGTCTTGCCACATGTCAACAATGGGTCTGACTGAGGGCCTCCAGGAGAGAGGCCCAAGCAAGATGCGCCCGGAGGAGCGTCTTGCCACAGGTCAACACTGGGTCTGTCTGAGCGCCTCCAGGAGAGAGGCCCAAGCAAGACGTGCCCCGAGGAGCGTCTTGTCACATGTCAACACTGGGTCTGTCTGAGCGCCTCCAGGAGAGAAGCCCAAGAAAGACGCGCCCCGAGGAGTGTCTTGCCACATGTCAACAATGGGTCTGACTGAGGGCCTCCAGGAGAGAAGCCCAAGCAAGACGCGCCCCGAGGAGCGTCTTGACACATGTCAACACTGGGTCTGACAGAGGGCCTCCAGGAGAGAGGCCCAAGCAAGACGCGCCCCGAGGAATGTCTTGCCACATGTCACCACTGGGTCTGACTGAGCGCCTCCAGGAGAGAGGCCCAAGCAAGACACGCCCCGAGGAGCGTCTTGACACATGTCAACACTGGGTCGGACTGAGGGCCTCCATGAGAGAAGCCCAAGCAAGACGCGCCCCGAGGAGAGTCTTGCCACATGTCAACACTCTGTCCGACTGAGGGCCTCCAGGAGACAGGCCCAAGCAAGATGCGCCCGGAGGAGCGTCTTGCCACATGTCAACACTGGGTCTGAATGAGGGCCTCCAGGAGAGAGGCCCAAGCAAGACGCGCCCCGAGGAGCGTCTTGCCACATGTCACCTCTGGTTCTGACTGAGCGCCTCCAGGAGAGAGGCCCAAGCAAGACGCGCCCCGAGGAGCGTCTTGCCACATGTCAACAATGGGTCTGACTGAGGGCCTCCAGGAGAGAGGCCCAAGCAAGATGCGCCCGGAGGAGCGTCTTGCCACAGGTCAACACTGGGTCTGTCTGAGCGCCTCCAGGAGAGAGGCCCAAGCAAGACGTGCCCCGAGGAGCGTCTTGTCACATGTCAACACTGGGTCTGTCTGAGCGCCTCCAGGAGAGAAGCCCAAGAAAGACGCGCCCCGAGGAGTGTCTTGCCACATGTCAACAATGGGTCTGACTGAGGGCCTCCAGGAGAGAAGCCCAAGCAAGACGCGCCCCGAGGAGCGTCTTGACACATGTCAACACTGGGTCTGACAGAGGGCCTCCAGGAGAGAGGCCCAAGCAAGACGCGCCCCGAGGAATGTCTTGCCACATGTCACCACTGGGTCTGACTGAGCGCCTCCAGGAGAGAGGCCCAAGCAAGACACGCCCCGAGGAGCGTCTTGACACATGTCAACACTGGGTCGGACTGAGGGCCTCCATGAGAGAAGCCCAAGCAAGACGCGCCCCGAGGAGAGTCTTGCCACATGTCAACACTCTGTCTGACTGAGCGCCTCCAGGAGAGAGGCCCAAGCAAGACGCGCCCCGAGGAGCGTCTTGCCACGTGTCAACACTGGGTCTGACTGAGCGCCTCCAGGAGAGAGGCCCAAGCAAGACGTGCCCCGAGGAGCGTCTTTCCACGTGTCACCACTGGGTCTGACTGAGGGCCTCCAGGAGACAGGCCCAAGCAAGATGCGCCCGGAGGAGCGTCTTGCCACATGTCAACACTGGGTCTGAATGAGGGCCTCCAGGAGAGAGGCCCAAGCAAGACGCGCCCCGAGGAGCGTCTTGCCACATGTCACCTCTGGTTCTGACTGAGCGCCTCCAGGAGAGAGGCCCAAGCAAGACGTGCCCCGAGGAGCGTCTTGTCACATGTCAACACTGGGTCTTTCTGAGCGCCTCCAGGAGAGAAGCCCAAGCAAGACGCGCCCCGAGGAGCGTCTTGCCACATGTCAGCACTCGGTCTGACTGAGCGCCTCCAGGAGAGAGGCCCAAGCAAGACGCGCCCCGAGGAGCGTCTTGCCACATGTCAACAATGGGTCTTACTGAGGGCCTCCAGGAGAGAAGCCCAAGCAACACGTGGCCCGAGGAGCGTCTTGCCACATGTCAGCACTCGGTCTGACTGAGCGCCTCCAGGAGAGAGGCCCAAGCAAGACGCGCCCCGAGGAGTGTCTTGCCACATGTCAACACTGGGTCTGACAGAGGGCCTCCAGGAGAGAGGCCCAAGCAAGACGCGCCCCGAGAAGTGTCTTGCCACATGTCACCACTTGGTCTGAATGAGCGCCTCCAGGAGAGAGGCCCAAGCAACACGCACCCCGAGGAGCGTCAGGCCACATGTCACTACTCATTCTGACTGAGCGCCTCCAGGAGAGAGGCCCAAGCAAGACGCGCCCCGAGGAGCGTCTTGCCACGTGTCAACACTGGGTCTGATTGAGGGCCTTCTGGAGAGAGGCCCAAGCAAGACGCGCCCCGAGGAGCGTCTTGCCACATGTCAGCACTCGGTCTGACTGAGCGTCTCCAGGAGAGAGGCCAAAGCAAGACGCGCCCCGAGGAGCGTCTTGACACATGTCAACACTGGGTCTGACAGAGGGCCTCCATGAGAGAGGCCCAAGCAAGACGCGCCCCGAGGAGTGTCTTGCCACATGTCAACACTGGGTCTGACAGAGGGCCTCCAGGAGAGAGGCTCAAGCAAGACGCGCCCCGAGGAGTGTCTTGCCACATGTCACCACTTGGTCTGACCGAGCGCCTCCAGGAGAGAGGCCCAAGCAACACGCGCCCCGAGGAGCGTCAGGCCACATGTCACTACTCAGTCTGACTGAGCGCCTCCAGGAGAGAGGCCCAAGCAAGACGCGCCCCGAGGAGCGTCTTGCCACGTGTCAACACTGGGTCTGTTTGAGGGCCTTCTGGAGAGAGGCCAAAGCAAGACGCCCCCCGAGGAGCGTCTTGACACATGTCAACACTGGGTCTGACAGAGGGCCTCCATGAGAGAGGCCCAAGCAAGACGAGCCCCGAGGAGTGTCTTGCCACATGTCAACACTGGGTCTGACTGAGTGCCTCCATGAGAGAAGCCCCAGCAAGACGCGCCCCGAGGAGCGTCTTGCCACATGTCACTACTCGGTCTGTTTCAGCGCCTCCAGGAGAGAGGCCCAAGCAAGACGTGCCCCGAGGAGCGTCTTGCCACATGTCAACAATGGGTCTGACTGAGGGCCTCCAGGAGAGAAGCCCAAGCAAGATGCGCCCGGAGGAGCGTCTTGCCACAGGTCAACACTGGGTCTGTCTGAGCGCCTCCAGGAGAGAGGCCCAAGCAAGACGTGCCCCGAGGAGCGTCTTGTCACATGTCAACACTGGGTCTGTCTGAGCGCCTCCAGGAGAGAAGCCCAAGAAAGACGCGCCCCGAGGAGTGTCTTGCCACATGTCAACAATGGGTCTGACTGAGGGCCTCCAGGAGAGAAGCCCAAGCAAGACGCGCCCCGAGGAGCGTCTTGACACATGTCAACACTGGGTCTGACAGAGGGCCTCCAGGAGAGAGGCCCAAGCAAGACGCGCCCCGAGGAATGTCTTGCCACATGTCACCACTGGGTCTGACTGAGCGCCTCCAGGAGAGAGGCCCAAGCAAGACACGCCCCGAGGAGCGTCTTGACACATGTCAACACTGGGTCGGACTGAGGGCCTCCATGAGAGAAGCCCAAGCAAGACGCGCCCCGAGGAGAGTCTTGCCACATGTCAACACTCTGTCTGACAGAGGGCATTCAGGAGAGAGGCCCAAGCAATACGCACCCCGAGGAGCGTCTTGTCACATGTCACCACTGGGTCTGAATGAGCGCCTCCAGGAGAGAGGCCCAACCAAGACTCGCCCCGAGGAGTGTCTTGCCACATGCCAACACTGGATCTGACTGAGCGCCTCCAGGAGAGAGGCCCAAGCAAGACGCGCCCCGAGGAGCGTCTTGCCACGTGTCAACACTGGGTCTGACTGAGCGCCTCCAGGAGAGAGGCCCAAGCAAGACGTGCCCCGAGGAGCGTCTTTCCACGTGTCACCACTGGGTCTGACTGAGCGCCTCCAGGAGAGAGGCCCAAGCAAGACGCGCCCCGAGGAGCGTCAGGCCACATGTCACTACTCAGTCTGACTGAGTGCCTCCAGGAGAGAGGCCCAAGCAAGACGCGCCCCGAGGAGCGTCTTGCCACATGTCAGCACTGGGTCTGACTGAGCGCCTCCAGGAGAGAGGCCCCAGCAAGACGCGCCCCGAGGAGCGTCTTGCCTTATGTCAGCACTCGGTCTGACTGAGCGCCTCCAGGAGAGAGGCCAAAGCAAGACACGCCCCGAGGAGCGTCTTGCCACATGTCAACACTGGGTCTGTCTGAGCGCCTCCAGGAGAGAGGCCCAAGCAAGACGCGCCCCGAGGAGCGTCTTGTCACATGTCAACACTGGGTCTGTCTGAGCGCCTCCAGGAGAGAAGCCCAAGCAAGACGCGCCCCGAGGAGTGTCTTGCCACATGTCAACACTCGGTCTGACAGAGGGCATCCAGGAGAGAGGCCCAAGCAATACGCGCCCCGAGGAGCGTCTTGCCACATGTCACCACTGGGTCTGACAGAGCGCCTCCAGGAGAGAGGCCCAAGCAAGACGCGCCCCGAGGAGCGTCTTGTCACATGTCAACACTGGGTCTGACAGAGGGCCTCCAGGAGAGAGGCCCAAGCAAGACGCGCCCCGAGGAATGTCTTGCCACATGTCACCACTGGGTCTGACTGAGCGCCTCCAGGAGAGAGGCCCAAGCAAGACACGCCCCGAGGAGTGTCTTGCCACATGCCAACACTGGGTCTGACTGAGCGCCTCCAGGAGAGAGGCCCAAGCAAGACGCGCCCCGAGGAGCGTCTTGCCACGTGTCAACACTGGGTCTGACTGAGCGCCTCCAGGAGAGAGGCCCAAGCAAGACGCGCCCCGAGGAGCGTCTTTCCACGTGTCACCACTGGGTCTGACTGAGCGCCTCCAGGAGAGAGGCCCAAGCAAGACGCGCCCCGAGAAGCGTCTTGCCACATGTCAGCACTGGGTCTGACTGAGCGCCTCCAGGAGAGAAGCCCAATCAAGACGCGCCCCGAGGAGTGTCTTGCCCCATGTCAACAATGGGTCTGACTGAGGGCCTCCAGGAGAGAAGCCCAAGCAAGCCGCGCCCCGAGGAGCGTCTTGACACATGTCAACACTGGGTCTGACAGAGGGCCTCCAGGAGAGAGGCCCAAGCAAGACGCCCCCTTAGGAGTGTCTTGCCACATGTCACCACTGGGTCTGACTGAGCGCCTCCAGGAGATAGGCCCAAGCAAGACGCGCCCCGAGGAGCGTCAGGCCACATGTCACTACTCAGTCTGACTGAGTGCCTCCAGGAGAGAGGCCCAAGCAAGACACGCCCCGAGAAGTGTCTTGCCATATGTCACCACTTGGTCTGAATGAGCGCCTCCAGGAGAGAGGCCCAAGCAACACGCACCCCGAGGAGCGTCAGGCCACTTGTCACTACTCATTCTGACTGAGCGCCTCCAGGAGAGAGGCCCAAGCAAGACGCGCCCCGAGGAGCGTCTTGCCACGTGTCAACACTGGGTCTGATTGAGGGCCTTCTGGAGAGAGGCCCAAGCAAGACGCGCCCCGAGGAGCGTCTTGCCACATGTCAGCACTCGGTCTGACTGAGCGTCTCCAGGAGAGAGGCCAAAGCAAGACGCGCCCCGAGGAGCGTCTTGACACATGTCAACACTGGGTCTGACAGAGGGCCTCCATGAGACAGGCCCAAGCAAGACGCGCCCCGAGGAGTGTCTTGCCACATGTCAACACTGGGTCTGACAGAGGGCCTCCAGGAGAGAGGCCCAAGCAAGACGCGCCCCGAGGAGTGTCTTGCCACATGTCACCACTTGGTCTGACTGAGCGCCTCCAGGAGAGAGGCCCAAGCAACAAGCGCCCCGAGGAGCGTCAGGCCACATGTCACTACTCAGTCTGACTGAGCGCCTCCAGGAGAGAGGCCCAAGCAAGACGCGCCCCGAGGAGCGTCTTGCCACGTGTCAGCACTCGGTCTGACTGAGCGCCTCCAGGAGAGAGGCCCAAGCAACACGCGCCCCGAGGAGCGTCAGGCCACATGTCACTACTCAGTCTGACTGAGCGCCTCCAGGAGAGAGGCCCCAGCAAGACGCGCCCCGAGGAGCGTCTTGCCTTATGTCAGCACTCGGTCTGACTGAGCACCTCCAGGAGAGAGGCCCAAGCAAGACGCGCCCCGAGGAGCGTCTTGACACCTGTCACCTCTGGGTCTGACTGAGTGCCTCCAGGAGAGAGGCCCAAGCAAGACGCGCCCCGAGGAGCGTCTTGTCACATGTCAACACTGGGTCTGACTGAGCATCTCCAGGAGCGAGGCCCAAGCAAGAAACGCCCAAGGAGCGTCTTGACACATGTCAACACTGGGTCTGACTGAGCGCCTCCAGGAGAGAGGTCCAAGCAACACGCACCCAAAGGAGCGTCTTGCCACATGTCAACACTGGGTCTGACTGAGTGCCTCCATGAGAGAAGCCCCAGCAAGACGCGCCCCGAGGAGCGTCTTGTCACATGTCACTACTCGGTCTGACTGAGCGCCTCCAGGAGAGAGGCCCAAGCAAGACGTGCCCCGAGGAGCGTCTTGCCACATGTCAACAATGGGTCTGACTGAGGGCCTCCAGGAGAGAAGACCAAGCAAGAAGCGCCCCGAGGAGCGTCTTGCCACATGTCAAAACTGGGTCTGACTGAGCGCCTCCAGGAGAGAGGCCCATTCAAGACACGCCCCGAGGAGCATCTTGACACATGTTAACACTGGGTCTGACTGAGGGCCTCCATGTGAGAAGCCCAAGCAAGACGCGCCCCGAGGAGAGTCTTGCCACATGTCAACACTGGGTCTGACAGAGGGCATCCAGGAGAGAGGCCCAAGCAATACGCGCCCCGAGGAGCGTCTTGCCACATGTCAACAATGGGTCTGACTGAGGGCCTCCAGGAGAGAAGCCCAAGGAAGAGGCGCCCCGAGGAGCTTCTTGCCACATGTCAGCACTCGGTCTGACTGAGCGCCTCCGGGAGAGAGGCCAAAGCAAGATGCGCCCAGAGGAGCGTCTTGACACATGTCAACACTGGGTCTGACAGAGGGCCTCCATGAGAGAGGCCCAAGCAAGACGCGCCCCGAGGAGTGTCTTGCCACATGTCAACACTGGGTCTGACTGAGCGCCTCCAGGAGAGAGGCCCAAGCAAGAAGCGCCCCGAGGAGCGTCTTGCAACGTGTCAACACTGGGTCTGACTTAGCGCCTCCAGGAGAGAGGCCCAAGCAAGATGCGCCCCGAGGAGCGTCTTGCCACGTGTCACCACTGGGTCTGACTGAGCTCCTCCAGGAGAGAGGCCCAAGCAAGACGCGCCCCGAGGAGCGTCTTGCCACGTGTCACCACTGGGTCTGATTGAGCACCTCCAGGAGAGAGGCCCCAGCAAGACGCGCCCAGAGGAGCATCTTGCCTTATGTCAGCACTCGGTCTGACTGAGCGCCTCCAGGAGAGAGGCCCAAGCAAGACCCGCCCCGAGGAGCGTCTTGCCACATGTCACTACTCGGTCTAACTGAGCGCCTCCAGGAGAGAGGTCCAAGCAAGACACGCCCCGAGGAGCGTCTTGCCACATGTCACTACTCGGTCTGACTGAGCGCCTCCAGGAGGGAGGTCCAAGCAAGACGTGCCCCGAGGAGCGTCTTGCCACATGTCAACAATGGGTCTGACTGAGGGCCTCCAGGAGAGAAGCCCAAGCAAGACGCGCCCCGAGGAGCGTCTTGCCACATGTCAACACTGGGTCTGACTGAGCGCCTCCAGGAGAGAGGCCCAAGCAAGACGCGCCCCGAGGAGCGTCTTGCCACATGTCAACACTGGGTTTGACTGAGCGCCTCTAGGAGAGAGGCCCGAGGAGCGTCTTGCCACATGTCACCTCTGGGTCTGACTGAGCGCCTCCAGGAGAGAGGCGCAAGCAAGAAACGCCCGAGGAGCGTCTTGACACATGTCAACACTGGGTCTGACTGAGCGCCTCCAGGAGAGAGGCCCCAGCAAGACGCGCCCCGAGGAGCGTCTTGCCACATGTCAGCACTCGGTCTGACTGAGCGCCTCCAGGAGAGAGGCCCAAGCAAGAAGCGCCCCGAGGAGCGTCTTGCCACATGTCAACAATGGGTCTGACTGAGGGCCTCCAGGAGAGAAGCCCCAGCAAGACGCGCCCCGAGGAGCGTCTTGCCACATGTCACTACTCGGTCTGTTTGAGCGCCTCCAGGAGAGAGGCCCAAGCAAGACGTGCCCCGAGGAGCGTCTTGCCACATGTCAACAATGGGTCTGACTGAGGGCCTCCAGGAGAGAAGCCCAAGCAATACGCGCCCCGAGGAGCGTCTTGCCACATGTCACCACTGGGTCTGAATGAGCGCCTCCAGGAGAGAGGCCCAACCAAGACGCGCCCTGAGGAGCGTCTTGCCACATGCCAACACTGGGTCTGACAGAGGGCCTCCAGGAGAGAGGCCCAAGCAAGACGCGCCCCGAGGAGTGTCTTGCCACATGTTACCACTGGGTCTGACAGAGCGCCTCCAGGAGAGAGGCCCAAGCAAGACGCGCCCCGAGGAGCGTCTTGTCACATGTCAACACTGGGTCTTTCTGAGCGCCTCCAGGAGAGAAGCCCAAGCAAGACGCACCCCGAGGAGCGTCTTTCCACATGTCAGCACTCGGTCTGACTGAGCGCCTCCAGGAGAGAGGCCCAAGCAACATGCGCCCCGAGGAGCGTCAGGCCACATGTCACTACTCAGTTTGACTGAGCGCCTCCAGGAGAGAGGCCCAAGCAAGACGCGCCCCGAGGAGCGTCTTGCCACGTGTCAACACTGGGTCTGTTTGAGGGCCTTCTGTAGAGAGGCCCAAGCAAGACGCGCCCCGAGGAGCGTCTTTCCACGTGTCACCACTGGGTCTGACTGAGCGCCTCCAGGAGAGAGGCCCAAGCAAGACGCGCCCCGAGGAGCGTCTTGCCACATGTCAGCACTGGGTCTGACTGAGCGCCTCCAGGAGAGAAGCCCAATCAAGACGCGCCCTGAGGAGTGTCTTGCCACATGTCAACAATGGGTCTGACTGAGGGCCTCCAGGAGAGAAGCCCAAGCAAGACGCGCCCCGAGGAGCGTCTTGACACATGTCAACACTGGGTCTGACAGAGGGCCTCCAGGAGAGAGGCCCAAGCAAGACGCCCCCTTAGGAGTGTCTTGCCACATGTCACCACTGGGTCTGACTGAGCGCCTCCAGGAGATAGGCCCAAGCAAGACGCGCCCCGAGGAGCGTCAGGCCACATGTCACTACTCAGTCTGACTGAGTGCCTCCAGGAGAGAGGCCCAAGCAAGATGCGCCCCGAGGAGCGTCTTGCCACATGTCAGCACTGGGTCTGAATGAGCTCCTCCAGGAGAGAGGCCCCAGCAAGACGCGCCCCGAGGAGCGTCTTGCCTTATGTCAGCACTCGGTCTGACTGAGCGCCTCCAGGAGTGAGGCCCAAGCAAGACGCACCCCGAGGAGCGTCTTGCCACATGTCAACAATGGGTCTGACTGAGGGCCTCCAGGAGACAGGCCCAAGCAAGATGCGCCCGGAGGAGCGTCTTGCCACATGTCAACACTGGGTCTGAATGAGGATCTCCAGGAGAGAGGCCCAAGCAAGACGCGCCCCGAGGAGCGTCTTGCCACATGTCACCTCTGGCTCTGACTGAGCGCCTCCAGGAGAGAGGCCCAAGCAAGACGCGCCCCGAGGAGCGTCTTGCCACATGTCAACAATGGGTCTGACTGAGGGCCTCCAGGAGAGAGGCCCAAGCAAGATGCGCCCGGAGGAGCGTCTTGCCACAGGTCAACACTGGGTCTGTCTGAGCGCCTCCAGGAGAGAGGCCCAAGCAAGACGTGCCCCGAGGAGCGTCTTGTCACATGTCAACACTGGGTCTGTCTGAGCGCCTCCAGGAGAGAAGCCCAAGCAAGACGCGCCCCGAGGAGTGTCTTGCCACATGTCAACACTGGGTCTGACAGAGGGCCTCCAGGAGAGAGGCCCAAGCAAGACGCGCCCCGAGGAATGTCTTGCCACATGTCACCACTGGGTCTGACTGAGCGCCTCCAGGAGAGAGGCCCAAGCAAGACACGCCCCGAGGAGTGTCTTGCCACATGCCAACACTGGGTCTGACTGAGCGCCTCCAGGAGCGAGGCCCAAGCAAGACGCGCCCCGAGGAGCGTCTTGCCACGTGTCAACACTGGGTCTGACTGAGCGCCTCCAGGAGAGAGGCCCAAGCAAGACGCGCCCCGAGGAGCGTCTTGCCACATGTCAGCACTGGGTCTGACTGAGCGCCTCCAGGAGAGAAGCCCAATCAAGACGCGCCCCGAGGAGTGTCTTGCCACATGTCAACAATGGGTCTGACTGAGGGCCTCCAGGAGAGAAGCCCAAGCAAGCCGCGCCCCGAGGAGCGTCTTGACACATGTCAACACTGGGTCTGACAGAGGGCCTCCAGGAGAGAGGCCCAAGCAAGACGCCCCCTTAGGAGTGTCTTGCCACATGTCACCACTAGGTCTGACTGAGCGCCTCCAGGAGATAGGCCCAAGCAAGACGCGCCCCGAGGAGCGTCAGGCCACATGTCACTACTCAGTCTGACTGAGTGCCTCCAGGAGAGAGGCCCAAGCAAGACGCGCCCCGAGGAGCGTCTTGCCACATGTCAGCACTGGGTCTGACTGAGCGCCTCCAGGAGAGAGGCCCCAGCAAGACGCGCCCCGAGGAGCATCTTGCCTTATGTCAGCACTCGGTCTGACTGAGCGCCTCCAGGAGAGAGGCCCAAGCAAGACGCGCCCCGAGGAGCGTCTTGCCACATGTCAACAATGGGTCTGACTGAGGGCCTCCAGGAGACAGGCCCAAGCAAGATGCGCCCGGAGGAGCGTCTTGCCACATGTCAACACTGGGTCTGAATGAGGGCCTCCAGGAGAGAGGCCCAAGCAAGACGCGCCCCGAGGAGCGTCTTGCCACATGTCACCTCTGGTTCTGACTGAGCGCCTCCAGGAGAGAGGCCCAAGCAAGACGTGCCCCGAGGAGCCTCTTGTCACATGTCAACACTGGGTCTTTCTGAGCGCCTCCAGGAGAGAAGCCCAAGCAAGATGCGCCCCGAGGAGCGTCTTGCCACATGTCAGCACTCGGTCTGACTGAGCGCCTCCAGGAGAGAGGCCCAAGCAAGACGCGCCCCGAGGAGCGTCTTGCCACATGTCAACAATGGGTCTGACAGTGGGCCTCCATGAGAGAGGCCCAAGCAAGATGCGCCCCGAGGAGTGTCTTGCCACATGTCAACACTGGGTCTGACAGAGGGCCTCCAGGAGAGAGGCCCAAGCAAGACGCGCCCCGAGAAGTGTCTTGCCATATGTCACCACTTGGTCTGAATGAGCGCCTCCAGGAGAGAGGCCCAAGCAACACGCACCCCGAGGAGCGTCAGGCCACTTGTCACTACTCATTCTGACTGAGCGCCTCCAGGAGAGAGGCCCAAGCAAGACGCGCCCCGAGGAGCGTCTTGCCACGTGTCAACACTGGGTCTGATTGAGGGCCTTCTGGAGAGAGGCCCAAGCAAGACGCGCCCCGGGGAGCGTCTTGCCACATGTCAGCACTCGGTCTGACTGAGCGTCTCCAGGAGAGAGGCCAAAGCAAGACGCGCCCCGAGGAGCGTCTTGACACATGTCAACACTGGGTCTGACAGAGGGCCTCCATGAGAGAGGCCCAAGCAAGACGCGCCCCGAGGAGTGTCTTGCCACATGTCAACACTGGGTCTGACAGAGGGCCTCCAGGAGAGAGGCCCAAGCATACGCGCCCCGAGGAGTGTCTTGCCACATGTCACCACTTGGTCTGACGGAGCGCCTCCAGGAGAGAGGCCCAAGCAACACGCGCCCCGAGGAGCGTCAGGCCACATGTCACTACTCAGTCTGACTGAGCGCCTCCAGGAGAGAGGCCCAAGCAAGACGCGCCCCGAGGAGCGTCTTGCCACGTGTCAGCACTCGGTCTGACTGAGCGCCTCCAGGAGAGAGGCCCAAGCAACACGCGCCCCGAGGAGCGTCAGGCCACATGTCACTACTCAGTCTGACTGAGCGCCTCCAGGAGAGAGGCCCCAGCAAGACGCGCCCCGAGGAGCGTCTTGCCTTATGTCAGCACTCTGTCTGACTGAGCACCTCCAGGAGAGAGGCCCAAGCAAGACGCGCCCCGAGGAGCGTCTTGCCACATGTCAACACTGGGTCTGTCTGAGCGCCTCCAGGAGAGAGGCCCAAGCAAGACGCGCCCCGAGGAGCGTCTTGTCACATGTCAACACTGGGTCTGTCTGAGCGCCTCCAGGAGAGAAGCCCAAGCAAGACGCGCCCCGAGGAGTGTCTTGCCACATGTCAACAATGGGTCTGACTGAGGGCCTCCAGGAGAGAAGCCCAAGCAAGATGCGCCCCGAGGAGCGTCTTGACACATGTCAACACTGGGTCTGACAGAGGGCCTCCAGGAGAGAGGCCCAGGCAAGACGCGCCCCGAGGAGTGTCTTGCCACATGTCACCACTGGGTCTGACTGAGAGCCTCCAGGAGAGAGGCCCAAGCAAGACGCGCCCCGAGGAGCGTCAGGCCACATGTCACTACTCAGTCTGACTGAGCGCCTCCAGGAGAGAGGCCCAAGCAAGACGCGCCCCGAGGAGCGTCTTGCCACATGTCAGCACTGGGTCTGACTGAGCGCCTCCAGGAGAGAAGCCCCAGCAAGACGCGCCCCGAGGAGCGTCTTGCTTTATGTCAGCACTCGGTCTGACTGAGCGCCTCCAGGAGAGAGGCCCAAGCAACACGCGCCCCGAGGAGCGTCAGGCCACATGTCACTACTCAGTCTGACTGAGCGCCTCCAGGAGAGAGGCCCCAGCAAGACGCGCCCCGAGGAGCGTCTTGCCTTATGTCAGCACTCTGTCTGACTGAGCACCTCCAGGAGAGAGGCCCAAGCAAGACGCGCCCCGAGGAGCGTCTTGCCACATGTCAACACTGGGTCTGTCTGAGCGCCTCCAGGAGAGAGGCCCAAGCAAGACGCGCCCCGAGGAGCGTCTTGTCACATGTCAACACTGGGTCTGTCTGAGCGCCTCCAGGAGAGAAGCCCAAGCAAGACGCGCCCCGAGGAGTGTCTTGCCACATGTCAACAATGGGTCTGACTGAGGGCCTCCAGGAGAGAAGCCCAAGCAAGATGCGCCCCGAGGAGCGTCTTGACACATGTCAACACTGGGTCTGACAGAGGGCCTCCAGGAGAGAGGCCCAGGCAAGACGCGCCCCGAGGAGTGTCTTGCCACATGTCACCACTGGGTCTGACTGAGAGCCTCCAGGAGAGAGGCCCAAGCAAGACGCGCCCCGAGGAGCGTCAGGCCACATGTCAATACTCAGTCTGACTGAGCGCCTCCAGGAGAGAGGCCCAAGCAAGACGCGCCCCGAGGAGCGTCTTGCCACATGTCAGCACTGGGTCTGACTGAGCGCCTCCAGGAGAGAAGCCCCAGCAAGACGCGCCCCGAGGAGCGTCTTGCTTTATGTCAGCACTCGGTCTGACTGAGCACCTCCAGGAGAGAGGCCCAAGCAAGACGCGCCCCGAGGAGCGTCTTGCCACATGTCAACAATGGGTCTGACTGAGGGCCTCCAGGAGAGAGGCCCAAGCAAGATGCGCCCGGAGGAGCGTCTTGCCACATGTCAACACTGGGTCTGACAGAGGGCCTCCAGGAGAGAGGCCCAAGCAAGACGCGCCCCGAGGAGCGTCTTGCCACATGTCACCTCTGGTTCTGACTGAGCGCCTCCAGGAGAGAAGCCAAAGCAAGACGTGCCCTGAGGAGCGTCTTGTCACATGTCAACACTGGGTCTTTCTGAGCGCCTCCAGGAGAGAAGCCCAAGCAAGGCGCGCCCCGAGGAGCGTCTTGCCACATGTCAACACTCGGTCTGACAGAGGGCATTCAGGAGAGAGGCCCAAGCAATACGCGCCCCGAGGAGCGTCTTGTCACATGTCACCACTGGGTCTGAATGAGCGCCTCCAGGAGAGAGGCCCAAGCAAGACGCGCCCCGAGGAGCGTCTTGCCACTTGTCAGCACTCGGTCTGACTGAGCGCCTCCAGGAGAGAGGCCCAAGCAAGACGCGCCCCGAGGAGCGTCTTGCCACATGTCAACACTCGGTCTGACAGAGGGCATTCAGGAGAGAGGCCCAAGCAATACGCGCCCCGAGGAGCGTCTTGTCACATGTCACCACTGGGTCTGAATGAGCGCCTCCAGGAGAGAGGCCCAACCAAGACGCGCCCCGAGGAGCGTCTTGCCACATGTCACTACTCGGTCTAACTGAGCGCCTCCAGGAGAGAGGTCCAAGCAGGACGCGCCCCGAGGAGAGTCTTGCCAAATGTCACTACTCGGTCTGACTGAGCGCCTCCAGGAGGGAGGTCCAAGCAGGACGCGCCCCGAGGAGCGTCTTGCCACATGTCACTACTCGGTCTGACTGAGCGCCTCCAGAAGAGAGGCCCAAGCAAGACGTGCCCCGAGGAGCGTCTTGCCACATGTCAACAATGGGTCTGACTGAGGGCCTCCAGGAGAGAAGCCCAAGCAAGACGCGCCCCGAGGAGCGTCTTGCCACATGTCAGCACTGGGTCTGACTGAGCGCCTCCAGGAGAGAGGCCCCAGCAAGACGCGCCCCGAGGAGCGTCTTGCCACATGTCAGCACTCGGTCTGACTGAGCGCCTCCAGGAGAGAGGCCCAAGCAAGACGCGCCCCGAGGAGCGTCTTGCCACATGCCAACAATGGGTCTGACTGAGGGCCTCCAGGAGAGAAGCCCAAGCAACACGTGGCCCGAGGAGCGTCTTGCCACATGTCAGCACTCGGTCTGACTGAGCGCCTCCAGGAGAGAGGCCAAAGCAAGACACGCCCCGAGGAGCGTCTTGACACATGTCAACACTGGGTCTGACAGTGGGCCTCCATGAGAGAGGCCCAAGCAAGATGCGCCCCGAGGAGTGTCTTGCCACATGTCAACACTGGGTCTGACAGAGGGCCTCCAGGAGAGAGGCCCAAGCAAGACGCGCCCCGAGAAGTGTCTTGCCATATGTCACCACTTGGTCTGAATGAGCGCCTCCAGGAGAGAGGCCCAAGCAACACGCACCCCGAGGAGCGTCAGGCCACTTGTCACTACTCATTCTGACTGAGCGCCTCCAGGAGAGAGGCCCAAGCAAGACGCGCCCCGAGGAGCGTCTTGCCACGTGTCAACACTGGGTCTGATTGAGGGCCTTCTGGAGAGAGGCCCAAGCAAGACGCGCCCCGAGGAGCGTCTTGCCACATGTCAGCACTCGGTCTGACTGAGCGTCTCCAGGAGAGAGGCCAAAGCAAGACGCGCCCCGAGGAGCGTCTTGACACATGTCAACACTGGGTCTGACAGAGGGCCTCCATGAGAGAGGCCCAAGCAAGACGCGCCCCGAGGAGTGTCTTGCCACATGTCAACACTGGGTCTGACAGAGGGCCTCCAGGAGAGAGGCCCAAGCATACGCGCCCCGAGGAGTGTCTTGCCACATGTCACCACTTGGTCTGACGGAGCGCCTCCAGGAGAGAGGCCCAAGCAACACGCGCCCCGAGGAGCGTCAGGCCACATGTCACTACTCAGTCTGACTGAGCGCCTCCAGGAGAGAGGCCCAAGCAAGACGCGCCCCGAGGAGCGTCTTGCCACGTGTCAGCACTCGGTCTGACTGAGCGCCTCCAGGAGAGAGGCCCAAGCAACACGCGCCCCGAGGAGCGTCAGGCCACATGTCACTACTCAGTCTGACTGAGCGCCTCCAGGAGAGAGGCCCCAGCAAGACGCGCCCCGAGGAGCGTCTTGCCTTATGTCAGCACTCGGTCTGACTGAGCACCTCCAGGAGAGAGGCCCAAGCAAGACGCGCCCCGAGGAGCGTCTTGCCACATGTCAACACTGGGTCTGTCTGAGCGCCTCCAGGAGAGAGGCCCAAGCAAGACGTGCCCCGAGGAGCGTCTTGTCACATGTCAACACTGGGTCTGTCTGAGCGCCTCCAGGAGAGAAGCCCAAGCAAGACGCGCCCCGAGGAGTGTCTTGCCACATGTCAACAATGGGTCTGACTGAGGGCCTCCAGGAGAGAAGCCCAAGCAAGATGCGCCCCGAGGAGCGTCTTGACACATGTCAACACTGGGTCTGACAGAGGGCCTCCAGGAGAGAGGCCCAGGCAAGACGCGCCCCGAGGAGTGTCTTGCCACATGTCACCACTGGGTCTGACTGAGAGCCTCCAGGAGAGAGGCCCAAGCAAGACGCGCCCCGAGGAGCGTCAGGCCACATGTCACTACTCAGTCTGACTGAGCGCCTCCAGGAGAGAGGCCCAAGCAAGACGCGCCCTGAGGAGCGTCTTGCCACATGTCAGCACTGGGTCTGACTGAGCGCCTCCAGGAGAGAAGCCCCAGCAAGACGCGCCCCGAGGAGCGTCTTGCTTTATGTCAGCACTCGGTCTGACTGAGCACCTCCAGGAGAGAGGCCCAAGCAAGACGCGCCCCGAGGAGCGTCTTGCCACATGTCAACAATGGGTCTGACTGAGGGCCTCCAGGAGAGAGGCCCAAGCAAGATGCGCCCGGAGGAGCGTCTTGCCACATGTCAACACTGGGTCTGACAGAGGGCCTCCAGGAGAGAGGCCCAAGCAAGACGCGCCCCGAGGAGCGTCTTGCCACATGTCACCTCTGGTTCTGACTGAGCGCCTCCAGGACAGAAGCCAAAGCAAGACGTGCCCTGAGGAGCGTCTTGTCACATGTCAACACTGGGTCTTTCTGAGCGCCTCCAGGAGAGAAGCCCAAGCAAGGCGCGCCCCGAGGAGCTTCTTGCCACATGTCAACACTCGGTCTGACAGAGGGCATTCAGGAGAGAGGCCCAAGCAATACGCGCCCCGAGGAGCGTCTTGTCACATGTCACCACTGGGTCTGAATGAGCGCCTCCAGGAGAGAGGCCCAAGCAAGACGCGCCCCGAGGAGCGTCTTGCCACTTGTCAGCACTCGGTCTGACTGAGCGCCTCCAGGAGAGAGGCCCAAGCAAGACGCGCCCCGAGGAGCGTCTTGCCACATGTCAACACTCGGTCTGACAGAGGGCATTCAGGAGAGAGGCCCAAGCAATACGCGCCCCGAGGAGCGTCTTGTCACATGTCACCACTGGGTCTGAATGAGCGCCTCCAGGAGAGAGGCCCAACCAAGACGCGCCCCGAGGAGCGTCTTGCCACATGTCACTACTCGGTCTGACTGAGCGCCTCCAGGAGAGAGGCCCCAGCAAGATGCGCCCCGAGGAGCGTCTTGCCACATGTCACTACTCGGTCTAACTGAGCGCCTCCAGGAGAGAGGTCCAAGCAGGACGCGCCCCGAGGAGAGTCTTGCCAAATGTCACTACTCGGTCTGACTGAGCGCCTCCAGGAGGGAGGTCCAAGCAGGACGCGCCCCGAGGAGCGTCTTGCCACATGTCACTACTCGGTCTGACTGAGCGCCTCCAGAAGAGAGGCCCAAGCAAGACGTGCCCCGAGGAGCGTCTTGCCACATGTCAACAATGGGTCTGACTGAGGGCCTCCAGGAGAGAAGCCCAAGCAAGACGCGCCCCGAGGAGCGTCTTGCCACATGTCAGCACTGGGTCTGACTGAGCGCCTCCAGGAGAGAGGCCCCAGCAAGACGCGCCCCGAGGAGCGTCTTGCCACATGTCAACAATGGGTCTGACTGAGGGCCTCAAGGAGACAGGCCCAAGCAAGATGCGCCCGGAGGAGCGTCTTGCCACATGTCAACACTGGGTCTGAATGAGGATCTCCAGGAGAGAGGCCCAAGCAAGACGCGCCCCGAGGAGCGTCTTGCCACATGTCACCTCTGGCTCTGACTGAGCGCCTCCAGGAGAGAGGCACAAGCAAGACGCGCCCCGAGGAGCGTCTTGCCACATGTCAACAATGGGTCTGACTGAGGGCCTCCAGGAGAGAGGCCCAAGCAAGATGCGCCCGGAGGAGCGTCTTGCCACATGTCAACACTGGGTCTGAATGAGGGCCTCCAGGAGAGAGGCCCAAGCAAGACGCGCCCCGAGGAGCGTCTTGCCACATGTCACCTCTGGTTCTGACTGAGCGCCTCCAGGAGAGAGGCCCAAGCAAGACGTGCCCCGAGGAGCGTCTTGTCACATGTCAACACTGGGTCTTTCTGAGCGCCTCCAGGAGAGAAGCCCAAGCAAGATGCGCCCCGAGGAGCGTCTTGCCACATGTCAGCACTCGGTCTGACTGAGCGCCTCCAGGAGAGAGGCCCAAGCAAGACGCGCCCCGAGGAGCGTCTTGCCACATGTCAACAATGGGTCTGACTGAGGGCCTCCAGGAGAGAAGCCCAAGCAACACGTGGCCCGAGGAGCGTCTTGCCACATGTCAGCACTCGGTCTGACTGAGCGCCTCCAGGAGAGAGGCCAAAGCAAGACACGCCCCGAGGAGCTTCTTGACACATGTCAACACTGGGTCTGACAGTGGGCCTCCATGAGAGAGGCCCAAGCAAGACGCGCCCCGAGGAGTGTCTTGCCACATGTCAACACTGGGTCTGACAGAGGGCCTCCAGGAGAGAGGCCCAAGCAAGACGCGCCCCGAGAAGTGTCTTGCCATATGTCACCACTTGGTCTGAATGAGCGCCTCCAGGAGAGAGGCCCAAGCAACACGCACCCCGAGGAGCGTCAGGCCACTTGTCACTACTCATTCTGACTGAGCGCCTCCAGGAGAGAGGCCCAAGCAAGACGCGCCCCGAGGAGCGTCTTGCCACGTGTCAACACTGGGTCTGATTGAGGGCCTTCTGGAGAGAGGCCCAAGCAAGACGCGCCCCGAGGAGCGTCTTGCCACATGTCAGCACTCGGTCTGACTGAACGTCTCCAGGAGAGAGGCCAAAGCAAGACGCGCCCCGAGGAGCGTCTTGACACATGTCAACACTGGGTCTGACAGAGGGCCTCCATGAGAGAGGCCCAAGCAAGACGCGCCCCGAGGAGTGTCTTGCCACATGTCAACACTGGGTCTGACAGAGGGCCTCCAGGAGAGAGGCCCAAGCAAGACGCGCCCCGAGGAGTGTCTTGCCACATGTCACCACTTGGTCTGACTGAGCGCCTCCAGGAGAGAGGCCCAAGCAACACGCGCCCCGAGGAGCGTCAGGCCACATGTCACTACTCAGTCTGACTGAGCGCCTCCAGGAGAGAGGCCCAAGCAAGACGCGCCCCGAGGAGCGTCTTGCCACGTGTCAGCACTCGGTCTGACTGAGCGCCGCCAGGAGAGAGGCCCAAGCAACACGCGCCCCGAGGAGCGTCAGGCCACATGTCACTACTCAGTCTGACTGAGCGCCTCCAGGAGAGAGGCCCCAGCAAGACGCGCCGCGAGGAGCGTCTTGCCTTATGTCAGCACTCGGTCTGACTGAGCACCTCCAGGAGAGAGGCCCAAGCAAGACGCGCCCCGAGGAGCGTCTTGCCACATGTCAACAATGGGTCTGACTGAGGGCCTCCAGGAGAGAGGCCCAAGCAAGATGCGACCGGAGGAGCGTCTTGCCACATGTAAACACTGAGTCTGTCTGAGCGCCTCCAGGAGAGAGGCCCAAGCAAGACGCGCCCCGAGGAGCGTCTTGTCACATGTCAACACTGGGTCTGTCTGAGCGCCTCCAGGAGAGAAGCCCAAGCAAGACGCGCCCCGAGGAGTGTCTTGCCACATGTCAACAATGGGTCTGACTGAGGGCCTCCAGGAGAGAAGCCCAAGCAAGATGCGCCCCGAGGAGCGTCTTGACACATGTCAACACTGGGTCTGACAGAGGGCCTCCAGGAGAGAGGCCCAGGCAAGACGTGCCCCGAGGAGTGTCTTGCC
Organism: Nothobranchius furzeri; assembly: GCF_043380555.1. Lineage (NCBI taxonomy): Eukaryota > Metazoa > Chordata > Actinopteri > Cyprinodontiformes > Nothobranchiidae > Nothobranchius > Nothobranchius furzeri. The sequence continues at coordinate 10,818,696 of NC_091751.1, read as the reverse complement.
ACGTGTCACCACTGTGTCTGACTGAGAGCCTCCAGGAGAGAGGCCCAAGCAAGACGCGCCCCGAGGAGCGTCAGGCCACATGTCACTACTCAGTCTGACTGAGCGCCTCCAGGAGAGAGGCCCAAGCAAGACGCGCCCCGAGGAGCGTCTTGCCACATGTCAGCACTGGGTCTGACTGAGCGCCTCCAGGAGAGAGGCCCCAGCAAGACGCGCCCCGAGGAGCGTCTTGCCTTATGTCAGCACTCGGTCTGACTGAGCACCTCCAGGAGAGAGGCCCAAGCAAGACGCGCCCCGAGGAGCGTCTTGCCACATGTCAGCACTGGGTCTGACTGAGCGCCTCCAGGAGAGAAGCCCAAGCAAGACGTGCCCCGAGGAGCGTCTTGTCACATGTCAACACTGGGTCTTTCTGAGCGCCTCCAGGAGAGAAGCCCAAGCAAGACGCGCCCCGAGGAGCGTCTTGCCACATGTCAACACTCGGTCTGACAGAGGGCATTCAGGAGAGAGGCCCAAGCAATACGCGCCCCGAGGAGCGTCTTGTCACATGTCACCACTGGGTCTGAATGAGCGCCTCCAGGAGAGAGGCCCAAGCAAGACGCGCCCCGAGGAGCGTCTTGCCACTTGTCAGCACTCGGTCTGACTGAGCGCCTCCAGGAGAGAGGCCCAAGCAAGACGCGCCCCGAGGAGCGTCTTGCCACATGTCAACACTCGGTCTGACAGAGGGCATTCAGGAGAGAGGCCCAAGCAATACGCGCCCCGAGGAGCGTCTTGTCACATGTCACCACTGGGTCTGAATGAGCGCCTCCAGGAGAGAGGCCCAACCAAGACGCGCCCCGAGGAGCGTCTTGCCACATGTCACTACTCGGTCTGACTGAGCGCCTCCAGGAGAGAGGCCCCAGCAAGATGCGCCCCGAGGAGCGTCTTGCCACATGTCACTACTCGGTCTAACTGAGCGCCTCCAGGAGGGAGGTCCAAGCAGGACACGCCCCGAGGAGCGTCTTGCCACATGTCACTACTCGGTCTGACTGAGCGCCTCCAGGAGAGAGGCCCAAGCAAGACGTGCCCCGAGGAGCGTCTTGCCACATGTCAACAATGGGTCTGACTGAGGGCCTCCAGGAGAGAAGCCCAAGCAAGACGCGCCCAGAGGAGCGTCTTGCCACATGTCAACACTGGGTCTGACTGAGCGCCTCCAGGAGAGAGGCCCAAGCAAGACACGCCCCGAGGAGCGTCTTGACACATGTCAACACTGGGTCGGACTGAGGGCCTCCATGAGAGAAGCCCAAGCAAGACACGCCCCGAGGAGAGTCTTGCCACATGTCAACACTCGGTCTGACAGAGGGCATTCAGGAGAGAGGCCCAAGCAATACTCGCCCCGAGGAGCGTCTTGCCACATGTCACCACTGGGTCTAAATGAGCGCCTCCAGGAGAGAGGCCCAAAAAAGACGCGCCCCGAGGAATGTCTTGCCAAATGCCAACACTGGGTCTGACTGAGCGCCTCCAGGAGAGAGGCCCAGGCAAGACGCGCCCCGAGGAGCGTCTTGCCACGTGTCAACACTGGGTCTGACTGAGCGCCTCCAGGAGAAAGGCCCTCGCAAGACGCGCCCCGAGGAGCGTCTTTCCATGTGTCACCACTGGGTCTGACTGAGCGCCTCGCGGAGAGAGGCCCAAGCAAGACGTGCCCCGAGGAGCGTCTTGCCACATGTCAACACTGGGTCTGACTGAGGGCCTCCAGGAGAGAAGCCCAAGCAAGACGCGCCCCGAGGAGCGTCTAGCCACATGTCAACACTGGGTCTGACTGAGGGCCTCCAGGAGAGAGGCCCAAATAAGACGCGCCCCGAGGAGCGTCTTGCCACATGTCAACAATTGGTCTGACTGAGGGCCTCCAGGAGAGAAGCCCAAGCAAGACGCGCCCCGAGGAGCGTCTTGCCACATGTCAGCACTCGGTCTGACTGAGCGCCTCCAGGAGAGAGGCCCAAGCAAGACGCGCCCCGAGGAGCGTCTTGCCACATGTCAACACTGGGTCTGACTGAGCGCCTCCAGGAGAGAGGCCCAAGCAAGACGCACCCCTAGGAGAGTCTTGCCACATGTCAGCACTCGGTCTGACTGAGCGCCTTCAGGAGAGACGCCCAAGCAAGACGCGCCCCGAGGAGCGTCTTGACACATTTCTCCTTTGGGTCTGACTGAGCGCCTCCAGGAGAGAGGCCCAAGCAAGACGCGCCCCGAGGAGCGTCTTGCCACATGTCAACACTGGGTCTGACTGAGCGCCTCCAGGAGAGAGGCCCGAGGAGCGTCTTGACACATGTCACCTCTGGGTCTGACTGAGTGCCTCCAGGAGAGAGGCCCAAGCAAGACGCGCCCCGAGGAGCGTCTTGTCACATGTCAACACTGGGTCTGACTGAGCATCTCCAGGAGCGAGGCCCAAGCAAGAAACGCCCGAGGAGCGTCTTGACACATGTCAAAACTGGGTCTGACTGAGCGCCTCCAGGAGGGAGGTCCAAGCAGGACACGCCCCGAGGAGCGTCTTGCCACATGTCACTACTCGGTCTGACTGAGCGCCTCCAGGAGAGAGGCCCAAGCAAGACGTGCCCCGAGGAGCGTCTTGCCACATGTCAACAATGGGTCTGACTGAGGGCCTCCAGGAGAGAAGACCAAGCAAGAAGTGCCCCGAGGAGCGTCTTGCCACATGTCAAAACTGGGTCTGACTGAGCGCCTCCAGGAGAGAGGCCCAAGCAAGACACGCCCCGAGGAGCATCTTGACACATGTTAACACTGGGTCTGACTGAGGGCCTCCATGTGAGAAGCCCAAGCAAGACGCGCCCCGAGGAGAGTCTTGCCACATGTCAACACTGGGTCTGACAGAGGGCATCCAGGAGAGAGGCCCAAGCAATACGCGCCCCGAGGAGCGTCTTGCCACATGTAAACAATGGGTCTGACTGAGGGCCTCCAGGAGAGAAGCCCAAGGAAGAGGCGCCCCGAGGAGCTTCTTGCCACATGTCAGCACTCGGTCTGACTGAGCGCCTCCGGGAGAGAGGCCAAAGCAAGATGCGCCCCGAGGAGCGTCTTGACACATGTCAACACTGGGTCTGACAGAGGGCCTCCATGAGAGAGGCCCAAGCAAGACGCGCCCCGAGGAGTGTCTTGCCACATGTCAACACTGGGTCTGACTGAGCGCCTCCAGGAGAGAGGCCCAAGCAAGAAGCGCCCCGAGGAGCGTCTTGCAACGTGTCAACACTGGGTCTGACTTAGCGCCTCCAGGAGAGAGGCCCAAGCAAGATGCGCCCCGAGGAGCGTCTTGCCACGTGTCACCACTGGGTCTGACTGAGCTCCTCCAGGAGAGAGGCCCAAGCAAGACGCGCCCCGAGGAGCGTCTTGCCACGTGTCACCACTGGGTCTGATTGAGCACCTCCAGGAGAGAGGCCCCAGCAAGACGCGCCCCGAGGAGCATCTTGCCTTATGTCAGCACTCGGTCTGACTGAGCGCCTCCAGGAGAGAGGCCCAAGCAAGACCCGCCCCGAGGAGCGTCTTGCCACATGTCACTACTCGGTCTAACTGAGCGCCTCCAGGAGAGAGGTCCAAGCAAGACACGCCCCGAGGAGCGTCTTGCCACATGTCACTACTCGGTCTGACTGAGCGCCTCCAGGAGGGAGGTCCAAGCAAGACGTGCCCCGAGGAGCGTCTTGCCACATGTCAACAATGGGTCTGACTGAGGGCCTCCAGGAGAGAAGCCCAAGCAAGACGCGACCCGAGGAGCGTCTTGCCACATGTGAACACTGGGTCTGACTGAGCGCCTCCAGGAGAGAGGCCCAAGCAAGACGCGCCCCGAGGAGCGTCTTGCCACATGTCAACACTGGGTTTGACTGAGCGCCTCCAGGAGAGAGGCCCGAGGAGCGTCTTGCCACATGTCACCTCTGGGTCTGACTGAGCGCCTCCAGGAGAGAGGCGCAAGCAAGAAACGCCCGAGGAGCGTCTTGACACATGTCAACACTGGGTCTGACTGAGCGCCTCCAGGAGAGAGGCCCCAGCAAGACGCGCCCCGAGGAGCGTCTTGCCACATGTCAGCACTCGGTCTGACTGAGCGCCTCCAGGAGAGAGGCCCAAGCAAGAAGCGCCCCGAGGAGCGTCTTGCCACATGTCAACAATGGGTCTGACTGAGGGCCTCCAGGAGAGAAGCCCAAGCAAGACGCGCCCCGAGGAGCGTCTTGCCACATGTCACTACTCGGTCTGACTGAGCGCCCCTTTGTACGAAGACAACCATTATAACGAGCACAGCACAACGCTTGCCGCACGCGAAGACAACATGCAGGAGACAACGCTACCACCTGTCGTGAGAACAACGGATTCGAGTGACAACGATCGCGACTATGATGAGCACATTACAACACCCTCTGTGCACGAAGACCAGGTGCAGGCGTCAACGCTACCACCTGTCGTGAGAAACAAGAGTTTGGTTAACAATGATCATCGTCGTGTCCTATTGTAAACGGGCGCGCCATCGCACACGTTGTACATGTGTGTTAACCCACCTGTATGCGACAGACTTTGTGTGTTGCATGACATCGAGATGTATTGACGTCTGTGTCAATACAGGACTCTCTATAAGCCGGGAGCTGGACGCTAACGACCCGTGCATGCGCCACACAAAAGGTATTGTACATGTGTTAACCCACCTGTATGCGACAGACTTTGTGTGTTGCATGACATCGAGATGTATTGACGTCTGTGTCAATACAGGACTCTCTAAGCTGGGAGCTGGACGCTAACAACCCGTGCATGCGCCACACAAAAGGTAACTCGACTAACTACAAAACGCATATTGTGATGTAGAAAGTTGGCTCGACTGTTTGAATCAGCTGCAGCTGCGGTTTACTCACGAAGTGAATCGCACGCTTGTTAGAAGTACATTCGGATCAATTAAAAAATACATCGCTCTCATCGAGTTCCGTCTCAGCGTTCACCGGCTGATGGGCAAGAGCGTGACATGGGATCGCCAGGAACTTACTTAAGGACTATCATCTCATTTGGCATTTACTCACGGACCCAAGAAACCAGTTCCGAAAAATGGTCGAGAATTATAACTTGTCTAATAGCAACTGGAAGATATGTTTCGTCATAAGCCTCTGATGGTTCACAAGGTGCACGGTCCACTCGAAATCCTAATGCTGTATTTGTAGTACATACACTAAGTCTTCTCTGTTGATGTCAGACTAGAGTTTTATTAGTTTTACTTTGCAACAATGGGATTCGAGCAATTGATGTGTATATTTTTAATCCTGCACAATGCTACTATTCCTAGGCTGAATGTATGACATGGCTCTAATGTATCATTATGTATCGTTTCCATTAAGTACTAATTTAAATAAAGTCCCTCTGTCCTCGGTGCTAGGTTGTGGGTTTAATACACATTATTATGATCAACCTGTTGAATAGTATAATAACAATATTCCTGTAAATTATAACTTGTCTAATAGCAACTGGAAGATATGTTGCGTCATAAGCCTCTGATGGTTCACAAGGTGCACGGTCCACTCGAAATCCTAATGCTGTATTTGTAGTACATACACTAAGTCTTCTCTGTTGATGTCAGACTAGAGTTTTATTAGAGTTTTACTTTGCAACAATGGGATTCGAGCAATTGATGTGTATATTTTTAATAGTGCACAATGCTACTATTCCTAGGCTGAATGTATGACATGGCTCTTATGTATCATTATGTATCGTTTCCATTAAGTACTAATTTAAATAAAGTCCCTCTGTCCTCAGTGCTAGGTTGTGGGTTTAATACACATTATTATGATCAACCTGTTGAATAGTATAATAACAATATTCCTGTAAAAGTCATTTAGTAATGAACAACCTCAGTTCCGTGAAAGAACATCATGTCTCTGATGTGTACACTGCAGGCCTGACCGGGGTTTGCACGCAAGGGCCTGTGTGTGTGTGTGTGTGTGTGTGTGTGTGTGTGTGTGTGTGTGTGTGTGTGTGTGTGTGTGTGTGTGTGTGTGTGTGTGTGTGTGTGTGTGTGTGTGTGTGTGAAACAAATAAAGATAAATATAGCTAGTGCGGCCACGAGCGGTCGTGCAGTGTAGAGGCTGCGCAAGAACGCCTCTAAAAACAAGAGCGTGCCCACGCCCGATCCGTGGAAGAACGTAGAACTAGCAAACGTACTAGCAGAAATCAACGATCGCACACGGGTCATTGAGTGTGTACAGGGTTCGTCTGCGTGTGTGGCATTGGGCAATCTAGCGGCAACCGAGTGGCCTGAAGGCGGAACCGGCCAACCCGTCGCCCTCACAATCGTTGCGCTTCGAGATGAACTATTGCTAAAGATGATCGCCCTCATCAACCACGGCGCTACCAGAGTAGCTCGTAACGAAGACCCTCTCCGCGACCTCGCGGCCAGTGTGCGCAGTGTACAGCAAATGACAAACGATGTTGCGAGCGATATATCGGAAAAACTTTGCACTGACGCGACGGTCGCCAATGCAGGTTGTGTGAGTCTCGCGCAAAGTGCCATATCAAACGTGCGCAAGCTAGTGACAAGCAACTTCACCAGATCCGTAGATTCTGCATACGCTCGGATAAGAATGAAAGTATCGAGAGATAACACCGACACGAGTTGCGCGACGGCGCTGGCTGCAGTCGCTACAACACTGGATTTATTAATCAACGTAATTGTGATCTTAATGGCGTATCGAGTGTGCACCAGAAACTACAACCAGTACTACAGAAAACTGGCATGAGGGTCGCGGTCTAACGTTATGTTGGTGTCTCGCATCGACCGTCGACGGCCGTTTGCCAGCGGCTGAAAATGGCACAGTTGACGAAATGGAAACGCCGACCGTCGATAGCGCACTCTCGCAAGTTCCAACCGCACCATCTCAGGAGACAGACCACAGAGTCATATTAGCGGAGGGTAGATAGAAAATGCGCAAACCGCCGCAACCGCCCATATACATACTATACGGGTTCAACATAGAGTGGAGTAAGAAGTTACTACCGATTGTATTTCCAACGTGCAAGCAGCTGGTGTGTGACGCTTTACTTGAGTATCACAGAGGTTGCAATGTCCTGTGTTCCACGAGTGCATGGAAACAAGTGAACGAACTTCTACGGACCGTACTGTTGGGGTATGAGCGAGCTGTAAAATCAATACACGCTAGACACGCGGACTTTGCCGCGTTACTGGACACGCATATCGCCACAACAAAACCGGGTCAAGTGTTCGGGGCGTCACCGCGCTCGACTATACACGTCTTGGCCTACCACGAGTACATGAGCCCACAGATCCTAAGCGAGGTCGAAGCCGTTGTGTCTACCCAACGCAAATTCAGCACAGCCGTGCGCGCTAAGACAAGTCCCTCTAGACTGCTGGAAACTTTGGAAGCGTGGAAGGCTGGCGTGTACGTGCTTTCTACACATCTCAACGGTATGATCGCGATACTCTCGGCTGCACAACAACTAATGGTCATGTGTTCAGAAGGTCTGACATGACCGGTTGTCAATCGACGTCGAGCGTGCACTCACACACGGATATCCTGGCGTACAGTAAAGCGACAGCGACCTCTACGCTCACGTTGATCGCCGATGTTTCGAAGGGCAATCGAGTGTGTTGGCTGACGAAAGCTATGGTGACCGACGGTCGCGTCGACTACAATGTGCCTCATTGCGACTGGAGAGGCGTATGTGATCCTTTTCAAATCGACAACACCACCGCGGTCGAGTGCGAAGTCACGGTCTGTGGTGTGTTGTCCTTACTGTGCCCCATACAATGTGACGGTCCGTGTCACGGACCGGTGTGTTACGACCCGACTAACGAAACGTACCAGGTGATAACATTGCATTCGCCCATTATAGCGGAGCGAGCATTTCGCCACACTCCCAAACCAAGTTTAATAGTTGTATCGCACGCCCTTTCGGACCTCGGTGCACGCGAAACACTGGCGTACACTCACAACATCACGCTCGAGACAGCTCAAGCGTTACGCGAAACAAAGGAAGTGTTCAAATCCATAGAGAATATACGGTCTTTAGCGTATGCGTATATAAAGAAGGTCGATGACTTTTGCAGACCCGGCGGCGTGGGCACCACAGTAGAACAACAAGGTGCTCTCAAGCGCACACAGATACTGGCCGCATTATCACTCGTGATGTCTATCCTGACATGACCGTTTCTGATTTCTATGTATATTAAATTATGACAAGAGCTACTTTAGGTGGTTACGATTGCACTCTGACCACGTGCCTTAGTTTCTGCTAGTGACCTATAAATACATTTGCCCACTTGCTCTCGCTGCCATTAAAGCGGCTGTACCCACACGTGCAACACCCAAGAAAAAAATGATCTCGCTGTCTGTACTGGGTGTACTCTCAGTAGTCGCAGTTGCTCAGGCAATGGTGGTACGCTCACATAACGCCTCTGAGATACGTCCCATCACACCACCTCCTAGACTACTCGCGAAGGAGTATTCAACACCCCCTTTGTACGAAGACAACCATTATATCGAGCACAGCACAACGCTTGCCGCACGCGAAGACAACATGCAGGAGACAACGCTACCACCTGTCGTGAGAACAACGGATTCGAGTGACAACGATCGCGACTATGACGAGCACATTACAACACCCTCTGTGCACGAAGACCAGGTGCAGGAGACAACGCTACCACCTGTCGTGAGAAACAAGAGTTTGGTTAACAATGATCATCGTCGTGTCCCATTGTAAACGGGCGCGCCATCGCACACATCGTACATGTGTGTTAACCCTCCTGTATGCGACAGACTTTGAGTGTTGCATGACATCGAGATGTATTGACGTCTGTGTCAATACAGGACTCTCTATAAGCCGGGAGCTGGACGCTAACGACCCGTGCATGCGCCACACAAAAGGTATCGTACATGTGTTAAACCACCTGTATGCGACAGACTTTGTGTGTTGCACGACATCGAGATGTATTGACGTCTGTGTCAATACAGGACTCTCTATAAGCCGGGAGCTGGACGCTAACGACCCGTGCATGCGCCACACAAAAGGTATTGTACATGTGTTAACCCACCTGTATGCGACAGACTTTGTGTGTTGCATGACATCGAGATGTATTGACGTCTGTGTCAATACAGGACTCTCTAAGCTGGGAGCTGGACGCTAACAACCCGTGCATGCGCCACACAAAAGGTAACTCGACTAACTACAAAACGCATATTGTGATGTAGAAAGTTGGCTCGACTGTTTGAATCAGCTGCAGCTGCGGTTTACTCACGAAGTGAATCGCACGCTTGTTAGAAGTACATTCGGATCAATTAAAAAATACATCGCTCTCATCGAGTTCCGTCTCGGCGTTCACCGGCTGATGGGCAAGAGCGTGACATGGGATCGCCAGGAACTTACTTAAGGACTATCATCTCATTTGGCATTTACTCACGGACCCAAGAAACCAGTTCCGAAAAATGGTCGAGAATTATAACTTGTCTAATAGCAACTGGAAGATATGTTTCGTCATAAGCCTCTGATGGTTCACAAGGTGCACGGTCCACTCGAAATCCTAATGCTGTATTTGTAGTACATACACTAAGTCTTCTCTGTTGATGTCAGACTAGAGTTTTATTAGTTTTACTTTGCAACAATGGGATTCGAGCAATTGATGTGTATATTTTTAATCCTGCACAATGCTACTATTCCTAGGCTGAATGTATGACATGGCTCTAATGTATCATTATGTATCGTTTCCATTAAGTACTAATTTAAATAAAGTCCCTCTGTCCTCGGTGCTAGGTTGTGGGTTTAATACACATTATTATGATCAACCTGTTGAATAGTATAATAACAATATTCCTGTAAATTATAACTTGTCTAATAGCAACTGGAAGATATGTTGCGTCATAAGCCTCTGATGGTTCACAAGGTGCACGGTCCACTCGAAATCCTAATGCTGTATTTGTAGTACATACACTAAGTCTTCTCTGTTGATGTCAGACTAGAGTTTTATTAGAGTTTTACTTTGCAACAATGGGATTCGAGCAATTGATGTGTATATTTTTAATAGTGCACAATGCTACTATTCCTAGGCTGAATGTATGACATGGCTCTTATGTATCATTATGTATCGTTTCCATTAAGTACTAATTTAAATAAAGTCCCTCTGTCCTCAGTGCTAGGTTGTGGGTTTAATACACATTATTATGATCAACCTGTTGAATAGTATAATAACAATATTCCTGTAAAAGTCATTTAGTAATGAACAACCTCAGTTCCGTGAAAGAACATCATGTCTCTGATGTGTACACTGCAGGCCTGACCGGGGTTTGCACGCAAGGGCCTGTGTGTGTGTGTGTGTGTGTGTGTGTGTGTGTGTGTGTGTGTGTGTGTGTGTGTGTGTGTGTGTGTGTGTGTGTGTGTGTGTGTGTGTGTGTGTGTGAAACAAATAAAGATAAATATAGCTAGTGCGGCCACGAGCGGTCGTGCAGTGTAGAGGCTGCGCAAGAACGCCTCTAAAAACAAGAGCGTGCCCACGCCCGATCCGTGGAAGAACGTAGAACTAGCAAACGTACTAGCAGAAATCAACGATCGCACACGGGTCATTGAGTGTGTACAGGGTTCGTCTGCGTGTGTGGCATTGGGCAATCTAGCGGCAACCGAGTGGCCTGAAGGCGGAACCGGCCAACCCGTCGCCCTCACAATCGTTGCGCTTCGAGATGAACTATTGCTAAAGATGATCGCCCTCATCAACCACGGCGCTACCAGAGTAGCTCGTAACGAAGACCCTCTCCGCGACCTCGCGGCCAGTGTGCGCAGTGTACAGCAAATGACAAACGATGTTGCGAGCGATATATCGGAAAAACTTTGCACTGATGCGACGGTCGCCACTGCAGGTTGTGTGAGTCTCGCGCAAAGTGCCATATCAAACGTGCGCAAGCTAGTGACAAGCAACTTCACCAGATCCGTAGATTCTGCATACGCTCGGATAAGAATGAAAGTATCGAGAGATAACACCGACACGAGTTGCGCGACGGCGCTGGCTGCAGTCGCTACAACACTGGATTTATTAATCAACGTAATTGTGATCTTAATGGCGTATCGAGTGTGCACCAGAAACTACAACCAGTACTACAGAAAACTGGCATGAGGGTCGCGGTCTAACGTTATGTTGGTGTCTCGCATCGACCGTCGACGGCCGTTTGCCAGCGGCTGAAAATGGCACAGTTGACGAAATGGAAACGCCGACCGTCGATAGCGCACTCTCGCAAGTTCCAACCGCACCATCTCAGGAGACAGACCACAGAGACATATTAGCGGAGGGTAGATAGAAAATGCGCAAACCGCCGCAACCGCCCATATACATACTATACGGGTTCAACATAGAGTGGAGTAAGAAGTTACTACCGATTGTATTTCCAACGTGCAAGCAGCTGGTGTGTGACGCTTTACTTGAGTATCACAGAGGTTGCAATGTCCTGTGTTCCACGAGTGCATGGAAACAAGTGAACGAACTTCTACGGACCGTACTGTTGGGGTATGAGCGAGCTGTAAAATCAATACACGCTAGACACGCGGACTTTGCCGCGTTACTGGACACGCATATCGCCACAACAAAACCGGGTCAAGTGTTCGGGGCGTCACCGCGCTCGACTATACACGTCTTGGCCTACCACGAGTACATGAGCCCACAGATCCTAAGCGAGGTCGAAGCCGTTGTGTCTACCCAACGCAAATTCAGCACAGCCGTGCGCGCTAAGACAAGTCCCTCTAGACTGCTGGAAACTTTGGAAGCGTGGAAGGCTGGCGTGTACGTGCTTTCTACACATCTCAACGGTATGATCGCGATACTCTCGGCTGCACAACAACTAATGGTCATGTGTTCAGAAGGTCTGACATGACCGGTTGTCAATCGACGTCGAGCGTGCACTCACACACGGATATCCTGGCGTACAGTAAAGCGACAGCGACCTCTACGCTCACGTTGATCGCCGATGTTTCGAAGGGCAATCGAGTGTGTTGGCTGACGAAAGCTATGGTGACCGACGGTCGCGTCGACTACAATGTGCCTCATTGCGACTGGAGAGGCGTATGTGATCCTTTTCAAATCGACAACACCACCGCGGTCGAGTGCGAAGTCACGGTCTGTGGTGTGTTGTCCTTACTGTGCCCCATACAATGTGACGGTCCGTGTCACGGACCGGTGTGTTACGACCCGACTAACGAAACGTACCAGGTGATAACATTGCATTCGCCCATTATAGCGGAGCGAGCATTTCGCCACACTCCCAAACCAAGTTTAATAGTTGTATCGCACGCCCTTTCGGACCTCGGTGCACGCGAAACACTGGCGTACACTCACAACATCACGCTCGAGACAGCTCAAGCGTTACGCGAAACAAAGGAAGTGTTCAAATCCATAGAGAATATACGGTCTTTAGCGTATGCGTATATAAAGAAGGTCGATGACTTTTGCAGACCCGGCGGCGTGGGCACCACAGTAGAACAACAAGGTGCTCTCAAGCGCACACAGATACTGGCCGCATTATCACTCGTGATGTCTATCCTGACATGACCGTTTCTGATTTCTATGTATATTAAATTATGACAAGAGCTACTTTAGGTGGTTACGATTGCACTCTGACCACGTGCCTTAGTTTCTGCTAGTGACCTATAAATACATTTGCCCACTTGCTCTCGCTGCCATTAAAGCGGCTGTACCCACACGTGCAACACCCAAGAAAAAAATGATCTCGCTGTCTGTACTGGGTGTACTCTCAGTAGTCGCAGTTGCTCAGGCAATGGTGGTACGCTCACATAACGCCTCTGAGATACGTCCCATCACACCACCTCCTAGACTACTCGCGAAGGAGTATTCAACACCCCCTTTGTACGAAGACAACCATTATATCGAGCACAGCACAACGCTTGCCGCACGCGAAGACAACATGCAGGAGACAACGCTACCACCTGTCGTGAGAACAACGGATTCGAGTGACAACGATCGCGACTATGACGAGCACATTACAACACCCTCTGTGCACGAAGACCAGGTGCAGGAGACAACGCTACCACCTGTCGTGAGAAACAAGAGTTTGGTTAACAATGATCATCGTCGTGTCCCATTGTAAACGGGCGCGCCATCGCACACATCGTACATGTGTGTTAACCCTCCTGTATGCGACAGACTTTGAGTGTTGCATGACATCGAGATGTATTGACGTCTGTGTCAATACAGGACTCTCTATAAGCCGGGAGCTGGACGCTAACGACCCGTGCATGCGCCACACAAAAGGTATCGTACATGTGTTAAACCACCTGTATGCGACAGACTTTGTGTGTTGCATGACATCGAGATGTATTGACGTCTGTGTCAATACAGGACTCTATATGCTGGGAGCTGGACGCTGACGACCCGTGCATGCGCCACACAAAAGGTAACTCGACTAACTACAAAACGCATATTGTGATGTAGAAAGTTGGCTCGACTGTTTGAATCAGCTGCAGCTGCGGTTTACTCACGAAGTGAATCGCACGCTTGTTAGAAGTACATTCGGAGCACTTAAAAAATACATCGCTCTCATCGAGTTCCGTCTCAGCGTTCACCGGCTGATGGGCAAGAGCGTGACACGGGATCGCCAGGAACTTACTTAAGGACTATCATCTCATTTGGCATTTACTCACGGACCCAAGAAACCAGTTCCAAAAAATGGTCGAGAATTATAACTTGTCTAATAGCAACTGGAAGATATGTTGCGTCATAAGCCTCTGATGGTTCACAAGGTGCACGGTCCACTCGAAATCCTAATGCTGTATTTGTAGTACATACACTAAGTCTTCTCTGTTGATGTCAGACTAGAGTTTTATTAGAGTTTTACTTTGCAAAAATGGGATTCGAGCAATTGATGTGTATATTTTTAATAGTGCACAATGCTACTATTCCTAGGCTGAATGTATGACATGGCTCTTATGTATCATTATGTATCGTTTCCATTAAGTACTAATTTAAATAAAGTCCCTCTGTCCTCAGTGCTAGGTTGTGGGTTTAATACACATTATTATGATCAACCTGTTGAATAGTATAATAACAATATTCCTGTAAAAGTCATTTAGTAATGAACAACCTCAGTTCTTTGAAAGAACATCATGTCTCTGATGTGTACACTGCAGGCCTGACCGGGGTTTGCACGCAAGGGCCTGTGTGTGTGTGTGTGTGTGTGTGTGTGTGTGTTTGTGTGTTTGTGAGTGTGTGTGTGTGTGTGTGAAACAAATAAAGATAAATATAGCTAGTGCGGCCACGAGCGGTCGTGCAGGGTAGAGGCTGCGCGAAAACGCCTCTAAAACAAGCGCGTGCCCACGCCCGATCCGTGGAAGCACGTAGAACTAGCAAACATACTAGCAGAAATCCACGATCGCACACGGGTCATTGAGTGTGTACAGGGTTTGTCTGCGTGTGTGGCATTGGGCAATCTAGCGGCAACCGAGTGGCCTGAAGGCGGAACCGGCCAACCCGTCGCCCTCACCATCGTTGCGCTTCGAGATGAACTATTGTTAAGATGATCGTCCTCGTCAACCACGGCGCTACCAGAGTTACCACGACATGCGCCTTAAAAGCGTTCTCGTTTGGGTCATCGCCACCAGAATTGAATCGGCATGTCAGCGGATATTACACAACTCGTAACGAAAACCCTCTCCGCGACCTCGCGGCCAGTGTGCGCAGTGTACAGCAAATGACAAACGATGTTGCGAGCGATATATCGGAAAAACTTTGCACTGACGCGACGGTCGCCACTGCAGGTTGTGTGAGTCTCGCGCAAAGTGCCATATCAAACGTGCACAAGCTAGTGACAAGCAACTTCACCAGATCCGTAGATTCTGCATACGCTCGGATACGAATGAAAGTATCGAGAGATAACACCGACACGAGTTGAACAACGGCGCTGGCTGCAGTCGCTACAACACTGGATTTATTAATCAACGTAATTGTGATCGTAATGGCGTTTCGAGTGTGCACAAGAAACTACAACCAGTACTACAGAAAACTGGCATGAGGGTCGCGGTCTAACGTTATGTTGGTGTCTCGCATCGACCGTCGACGGCCGTTTGCCAGCGGCTGAAAATGGCACAGTTGACGAAATGGAAACGCCAACCGTCGATAGTGCACTCTCGCAAGTTCCAACCGCACCATCTCAGGAGACAGACCACAGAGTCATATTAGCGGAGGGTGGATAGAAAATGAGCAAACCGCCGCAACCGCCCAATTACATACTATACGAGTTCAACATAGAGTGGAGTAAGAAGTTACTACCGATTGTATTTCCAACGTGCAAGCAGCAGGTGTGTGACGCTTTACTTGAGTATCACAGAGGTTGCGATGTCCTGTGTTCCACGAGCGCATGAAAACAAGTGAACGAACTTCTACGGACCGTACTGTTGGGGTATGAGTGAGCTGTAAAATCAAAACACGCTAGACATGCGGACTTTGCCGTGTTACTGGACACGCATATCGCCACAACAAAACCGGGTCAAGTGTTCGGGGCGTCACCGCGCTCGACTATACACGTCTTGGCCTACCACGAGTAAATCAGCCCACAGATCCTAAGCGAGGTCGAAGCTGTTGTGTCTACCCAACGCAAATTCAGCACAGCCGTGTGCGCTAAGACAAGTCCCTCTAGACTGCTGGAAACTTTGGAAACGTGGAAGGCTGGCGTGTAGGCGCTTTCTACACATCTCAACGGTATGATCGCGATACTCTCGGCCGCACAACAACTAATGGTCATGTGTTCGGAAGGTCTGATCAGGTCTGACATGACCGGTTGTCAATCGACGTCGAGCGTGCACTCACACACGGCTATCATGGCGGACAGTAAAGCGACGGCGACATCTACGCTCACGTTGATCGCCGATGTTTCGAAGGGCAATCGAGTGTGTTGGCTGACGAAAGCTATGATGACCGACGGTCGCGTCGACTACAATGTGCCTCATTGCGACTGGAGAGGCGTATGTGATCCTTTGCAAATCGACAACACCACCGCTGTCGAGTGCGAAGTCACGGTCGGCGGCGTGTTGTCCTTACTGTGCCCCATACAATGTGACGGTCCGTGTGACGGACTGGTGTGTTACGACCCGACTAACGAAACGTATCAGGTGATAACATTGCATCCGCCCATTACAGCGGAGCGAGCGTTTCGCCACACTCCCAAACCAAGGTTAATAGTTGTAGCGCACGCCCTTTCGGATCTCGGTGCACGCGAAACACTGGCGTACACTCACAACATCACGCTCGAGACAGCTCAAGCCTTACGCGAAACAAAGGACGTGTTCAAATCCATAGAGAATATACAGTCTTTAGCGTATTTGTATATAAAGAAGGTCGATGACATTTACAGACCCGGCGGCGTGGGCACCACAGTAGAACAACAAGGTGCTCTCAAGCGCACACAGATACTGGCTGCATTATCACTCGTGATGTCTATCCTGACATGCCCGTTTCTGATTTCTTTGTAAATTAAATTATGACAAGAGCTACGGTGGTTACGATTACACTCTGACCACGTGCCTTAGTTTCTGCTAGTGACCTATAAATACATATACCCACTTGCTCTCACTGCCATTAAAGCGGCTGTACCCACACGTACAACACCCAAGAAAAAAAATGATCTCGCTGTCTGTACTGGGTGTACTCTCAGTAGTCGCAGTTGCTCAGGCCATGGTGATACGCTCACATAACGCCTCTGAGATTCGTCCCATCACACCACCTCCTAGACTACTCGCGAAGGAGTATTCAACACCCCCTTTGTACGAAGACAACCATTATAACGAGCACAGCACAACGCTTGCCGCACGCGAAGACAACATACAGGAGACAACGCTACCACCTGTCATGAGAACAACGGATTCGAGTGACAATGATCGCTACTATGACGAGCACATTACAACACCCTCTGTGCACGAAGACCAGGTGCAGGAGACAACGCTACCACCTGTCGTGAGAAACAAGAGTTTGGTTAACAATGATCATCAACGTGTCCCATTGTAAACGGGCGCGCCATCGCACACATCGTACATGTGTGTTAACCCACCTGTATGCGACAGACTTTGTGTGTTGCATGACATCGAGATGTATTGACGTCTGTGTCAATACAGGACTGTCTAAGCTGGGAGCTGGACGCTAACAACCCGTGCATGCGCCACACAAAAGAAAACTCGACTAACTACAAAACGCATATTGTGATGTAGAAAGTTGGCTCGACTGTTTGAATCAGCAACAGCTGCGGTTTACTCACGAAGTGAATCGCACGCTTGTTAGAAGTACATTCGGAGCACTTAAAAAATACATCGCTCTCATCGAGTTCCGTCTCAGCGTTCACCGGCTGATGGGCAAGAGCGTGACATGGGATCGCCAGGAACTTACTTAAGGACTATCATCTCATTTGGCATTTACTCACGGACCCAAGAAACCAGTTCCGAAAAATGGTTGAGAATTCTAACTTGTCTAATAGCAACTGGAAGATATGTTGCGTCATAAGCCTCTGATGGTTCACAAGGTGCACGGTCCACTCGAAATCCTAATGCTGTATTTGTAGTACATACACTAAGTCTTCTCTGTTGATGTCAGACTAGAGTTTTATTAGAGTTTTACTTTGCAACAATGGGATTCGAGCAATTGATGTGTATATTTTTAATAGTGCACAATGCTACTATTCCTAGGCTGAATGTATGACATGGCTCTTATGTATCATTATGTATCGTTTCCATTAAGTACTAATTTAAATAAAGTCCCTCTGTCCTCAGTGCTAGGTTGTGGGTTTAATACACATTATTATGATAAACCTGTTGAATAGTATAATAACAATATTCCTGTAAAAGTAATTTAGTAATGAACAACCTCAGTTCTGTGAAAGAACATCATGTCTGTGATCTGTACACTGCAGGCCTGACTGGGGTTTGCACGCAAGGGCCTGTGTGTGTGTGTGTGTGTGTGTGTGTGTGTGTGTGTGTGTGTGTATGTGTGTGTGTGTGTGTGTGTGTGTGTGTGTGTGTGTGTGTGTGTGTGTGTGTGTGTGTGTGTGTGTGTGTGTGTGTGTGTGAAACAAATAAAGATAAATATAGCTAGTGCGGCCATGATCGGTCGTGCAGGGTAGAGGCTGCGCTAAAACGCCTCTAAAAACAAGAGCGTGCCCACGCCCGATCCGTGGAAGCACGTAGAACTAGCAAAGGTACTAGCAGAAATCAACGATCGCACACGAGTCATTGAGTGTGTACATGGTTCGTCTGCGTGTGTGGCATTGGGCAATCTAGCGGCAACCGAGTGGCCTGAAGGCGGAACCGGCCAACCCGTCGCCCTCACCATCGTTGCGCTTCGAGATGAACTATTGCTAAAGATGATCAGCCTCATCAACCACGACACTACCAGAGTAGCTCGTAACGACGACCCTCTCCGCGACCTCGCGGCCAGTGTGCGCAGTGTACAGCAAATGACAAACGATGTTGCGAGCGATATATCGGAAAAACTTTGCACTGACACGACGGTCCCCACTGCAGGTTGTGTGAGTCTCGCGCAAAGTGCCATATCAAACGTGCGGAAGCTAGTGACAAGCAACTTCACCAGATCCGTAGATTCTGCATACGCTCGGATACGAATAAAAGTATCGAGAGATAACACCGACACGAGTTGCGCGACGGCGCTGGCTGCAGTCGCTACAACACTGGATTTATTAATCAACGTAATTGTGATCTTAATGGCGTATCGAGTGTGCACCAGAAACTACAACCAGTACTACAGAAAACTGGCATGAGGGTCACGGTCTAACGTTATGTTGGTGTCTCGCATCGACCGACGACGGCCGTTTGCCAGCGGCTGAAAATGGCACAGTTGACGAAATGGAAACGCCGACCGTCGATAGTGCACTCTCGCAAGTTCTAACCGCACCATCTCAGGAGACAGACCACTTAGTCATATTAGCGGAGGGTAGATAGAAAATGCGCAAATCGCCGCAACCGCCCATATACATACTATACGAGTTCAACATAAAGTGGAGTAAGAAGTTACTACCGATTGTATTTCCAATGTGCAAGCAGCTGGTGTGTGACGCTTTACTTGAGTATCACAGAGGTTGCGATGTCCTGTGTTCCACGAGCGCATGGAAACAAGTGAACGAACTTCTACGGACCGTACTGTTGGGGTATGAGCGAGCTGTAAAATCAATACACGCTAGACACGCGGACTTTGCCGCATTAATGGACACGCATATCGCCACAACAAAACCGGGTCAAGTGTTCGGGGCGTCACCGCGCTCGACTATGCACGTCTTGGCCTACCACAAGTACATGAGCCCACAGATCCTAAGCGAGGTCGAAGCCGTTTTGTCTACCCAACGCAAATTCAGCACAGCCGTGTGCGCTAAGACAAGTCCCTCTAGACTGCTGGAAACTTTGGAAACGTGGAAGGCTGGCGTGTATGCGCTTTCTACACATCTCAACGGTATGATCGCGATACTCTCGGCCGCACAACAACTAATGGTCATGTGTTCGGAAGGTCTGATCAGGTCTGACATGACCGGTTGTCAATCGACGTCGAGCGTGCACTCACACACGGATATCCTGGCCTACAGTAAAGCGACGGCGACCTCTACGCTCACGTTGATCGCCGATGTTTCGAAGGGCAATCGAGTGTGTTGGCTGACGAAAGCTATGGTGACCGACGGTCGCGTCGACTACAATGTGCCTCATTGCGACTGGAGAGGCGTATGTGATCCTTTGCAAATTGACAACACCACCGCGGTCGAGTGCGAAGCCACGGTCGGCGGCGTGTTGTCCTTACTGTGTCCCATACAATGTGACGATCCGTGTCACGGACCGGTGTGTTACGACCTGACTAACGAAACGTACCAGGTGATAACATTGCATCCGCCCATTACAGCGGAGCGAGCGTTTCGCCACACTCCCAAACCAAGGTTAATAGTTGTAGCGCACGCCCTTTCGGACCTCGGTGCACGCGAAACACTGGCGTACGCTCACAACATCACGCTCGAGACAGCTCAAGCCTTACACGAAACAAAGGACGTGTTCAAATCCATAGAGAATATACGGTCTTTAGCGTATGCGTATATAAAGAAGGTCGATGACATTTGCAGACCCGGCGGCGTGGGCACCACAGTAGAACAACAAGGTGCTCTCAAGCGCACACAGATACTGGCCGCATTATCACTCGTGATGTCTATCCTGACATGCCCGTATCTGATTTCTATGTATATGAAATTATGACAAGAGCTACTTTAGGTGGTTACGATTACACTATGACCACGTGGCTTAGTTTCTGCTAGTGACCTATAAATACATTTGCCCACTTGCTCTCACTGCCATTAAAGTGGCTGTACCCACACGTACAAAACCCAAGAAAAAAAATGATCTCGCTGTCTGTACTGGGTGTACTCTCAGTAGTCGCAGTTGCTCAGGCCATGGTGGTACGCTCACATAACGCCACTGAGATACGTCCCATCACACCACCTCCTAGACTACTCGCGAAGGAGTATTCAACACCCCCTTTGTACGAAGACAACCTTTATAACGAGCACAGCACAACGCTTGCCGCACGCGAAGACAACCTGCAGGAGACAACGCTACCACCTGTCGTGAGAACAACGGATTTGAGTGACAACAATCGTGACTATGACGAGCACATTACAGCACCCTCTGTGCACGAAGACCAGGTGCAGGAGACAACTCTACCACCTGTCGTGAGAAACAAGAGTTTGGTTAACAATGATCATCGTCGTGTCCCATTGTAAACGGGCGCGCCATCGCACACATCGTACATGTGTGTTAACCCACCTGTATGCGACAGACTTTGTGTGTTGCATGACATCGAGATGTATTGACGTCTGTGTCAATACAGGACTCTCTATAAGCCGGGAGCTGGACGCTAACGACCCGTGCATGCGCCACACAAAAGGTATCGTACATGTGTTAACCCACCCGTATGCGACAGACTTTGTGTGTTGCATGACATCGAGATGTATTGACGTCTGTGTCAATACAGGACTCTATAAGCTGGGAGCTGGACGCTAACGACCCGTGCATGCGCCACACAAAAGGTAACTCGACTAACTACAAAACGCATATTGTGATGTAGAAAGTTGGCTCGACTGTTTGAATCAGCTGCAGCTGCGGTTTACTCACGAAGTGAATTGCACGCTTGTTAGAAGTACATTCGGAGCACTTAAAAAATACATCGCTCTCATCGAGTTCCGTCTCAGCGTTCACCGGCTGATGGGCAAGAGCGTGACATGGGATCGCCAGGAACTTACTTAAGGACTATCATCTCATTTGGCATTTACTCACGGACCCAAGAAACCAGTTCCGAAAAATGGTCGAGAATTATAACTTGTCTAATAGCAACTGGAAGATATGTTGCGTCATAAGCCTCTGATGGTTCACAAGGTGCACGGTCCACTCGAAAACCTAATGCTGTATTTGTAGTACATACACTAAGTCTTCTCTGTTGATGTCAGACTAGAGTTTTAATTAGAGTTTTACTTTGCAACAATGGGATTCGAGCAATTGATGTGTATATTTTTAATAGTGCACAATGCTACTATTCCTAGGCTGAATGTATGACATGGCTCTTATGTATCATTATGTATCGTTTCCATTAAGTACTAAATCAAATAAAGTCCCTCTGTCCTCAGTGCTAGGTTGTGGGTTTAATACACATTATTATGATCAACCTGTTGAATAGTATAATAACAATATTCCTGTAAAAGTCATTTAGTAATGAACAACCTCAGTTCTGTGAAAGAACATCATGTCTCTGATGTGTACACTGCAGGCCGGACCGGGGTTTGCACGCAAGGGCCTTTGTGTGTGTGTGTGTGTGTGTGTGTGTGTGTGTGTGTGTGTGTGTGTGTGTGTGTGTGTGTGTGTGTGTGTGTGTGTGTGTGTGTGTGTGTGTGTGTGTGTGAAACAAATAAAGATAAATATAGCTAGTGCGGCCACGAGCGGTCGTGCAGGGTAGAGGCTGCGCGAAAACGCCTCTAAAACAAGCGCGTGCCCACGCCCGATCCGTGGAAGCACGTAGAACTAGCAAACGTACTAGCAGAAATCAACGATCGCACACGGGTCATTGAGTGTGTACAGGGTTCGTCTGCGTGTGTTGCATTGGGCAATCTAGCGGCAACCGAGTGGCCTGAAGGCGGAACCGGCCAACCCGTCGCCCTCACCATCGTTGCGCTTCGAGATGAGCTATTGCTAAAGATGATCGTCCTCGTCAACCACGGCGCTACCAGAGTTACCACGACATGCGCCTTAAAAGCGTTCTCGTTTGAGTCAGCGCCACCAGAATTGAATCGGCAAGTCAGCGGATATTACACAACTCGTAACGAAGACCCTCTCCACGACCTCGCGGCCAGTGTGCGCAGTGTACAGCAAATGACAAACGATGTTGCGAGCGATATATCGGAAAAACTTTGCACTGACGCGACGGTCGCCACTGCAGGTTGTGTGAGTCTCGCGCAAAGTGCCATATCAAACGTGCGCAAGCTAGTGACAAGCAACTTCACCAGATCCGTAGATTCTGCATACGCTCGGATACGAATGAAAGCATCGAGAGATAACACCGACACGAGTTGCGTGACGGCGCTGGCTGCAGTCGCTACAACACTGGATTTATTAATCAACGTAATTGTGATCGTAATGGCGTTTCGAGTGTGCACCAGAAACTACAACCAGTACTACAGAAAACTGGCATGAGGGTCGCGGTCTAACGTTATGTTGGTGTCTCGCATCGACCGTTGACCGCCGTTTGCCAGCGGCTGAAAATGGCACAGTTGACGAAATGGAAACGCCAACCGTCGATAGTGCACTCTCGCAAGTTCCAACCGCACCATCTCAGGAGACAGACCACAGAGTCATATTAGCGGAGGGTAGATAGAAAATACACAAACCGCCGCAACCGCCCATATACATACTATATGAGTTCAACATAGAGTGGAGTAAGAAGTTACTACCGATTGTATTTCCAACGTGCAAGCAGCTGGTGTGTGACGCTTTACTTGAGTATCACAGAGGTTGCGATGTCCTGTGTTCCACGAGCGCATGGAAACAAGTGAACGAACTCCTACGGACCGTACTGTTGGGGTATGAGCGAGCTGTAAAATCAATACACGCTAGACACGCGGACTTTGCCGCGTTACTGGACACGCATATCGCCACAACAATACCGGGTCAAGTGTTCGGGGCGTCACCGCGCTCGACTATACACGTCTTGGCCTACCACGAGTACATGAGCCCACAAGATCCTAAGCGAGGTCGAAGCCGTTGTGTCTACCCAACGCAAATTCAGCACAGCCGTGCGCGCTAAGACAAGTCCCTCTAGACTGCTGGAAACTTTGGAAACGTGGAAGGCTGGCGTGTACGCGCTTTCTACACATCTCAACGGTATGATCGCGATACTCTCGGCCGCACAACAACTAATGGTCATGTGTTCGGAAAGTCTGATCAGTTCTGACATGACCGGTTGTCAATCGACGTCGAGCGTGCACTCACACACGGATATCCTGGCGTACAGTAAAGCGACAGCGACCTCTACGCTCACGTTGATCGCCGATGTTTCGAAGGGCAATCGAGTGTGTTGGCTGACGAAAGCTATGGTGACCGACGGTCGCGTCGACTACAATGTGCCTCATTGTGACTGGAGAGGTGTATGTGATCCTTTGCAAATCGACAACACCACCGCGGTCGAGTGCGAAGTCACGGTCGGCGGAGTGTTGTCCTTACTGTGCCCCATACAATGTGACGGTCCATGTCACGGACCGGTGTGTTACGACCCGACTAACGAAACGTACCAGGTGATAACATTGCATCTGCCCATTACAGCGGAGCGAGCGTTTCGCCACACTCCCAAACCAAGGTTAATAGTTGTAGCGCACGCCCTTTCGGACCTCGGTGCACGCGAAACACTGGCGTACACTCACAACAATGCGCTCGAGACAGCTCAAGCATTACGCGAAACAAAGGACGTGTTCAAATCCATAGAGAATATACGGTCTTTAGCGTATGCGTATATAAAGAAGGTCGATGACATTTGCAGACCCGGCGGCGTGGGCACCACAGTAGAACAACAAGATGCTCTCAAGCGCACACAGATACTGGCCGCATTATCACTCGTGATGTCTATCCTGACATGCCCGTTTCTGATTTTTATGTATATTAAATTATGACAAGAGCTACTTTAGGTGGTTACGATTACACTCTGACCACGTGCCTTAGTTTCTGCTAGTGACCTATAAATACATTTGCCCACTTGCTTTCGCTGCCATTAAAGCGGCTGTACCCACACGTACAACACCCAAGAAAAAAAAATGATCTTGCTGTCTGTACTGGGTGTACTCTCAGTAGTCGCAGTTGGTCAGGCCATGGTGGTACGCTCACATAATGCCTCTGAGATACGTCCCATCACACCACCTCCTAGACTACTCGCGAAGGAGTATTCAACACCCCCTTTGTACGAAGACAACCATTATAACGAGCACAGCACAACGCTTGCCGCACGCGAAGACAACATGCAGGAGACAACGCTACCACCTGTCGTGAGAACAACGGATTCGAGTGACAACGATCGCGACTATGACGAGCACATTACAACACCCTCTGTGCACGAAGACCAGGTGCAGGAGACAACGCTACCACCTGTCGTGAGAAACAAGAGTTTGGTTAACAATGATCATCGTCGTGTCCCATTGTAAACGGGCGCGCCATCGCACACATCGTACATGTGTGTTAACCCACCTGTATGAGACAGACTTTGAGTGTTGCATGACATCGAGATGTATTGACGTCTGTGTCAATACAGGACTCTATAAGCTGGGAGCTGGACGCTAATGACCCGTGCATGCGCCACACAAAAGGTATCGTACATGTGTTAACCCACCTGTATGCGACAGACTTTGTGTGTTGCATGACATCGAGATGTATTGACGTCTGTGTCAATACAGGACTCTATAAGCTGGGAGCTGGACGCTAACGACCCGTGCATGCGCCACACAAAAGGTAACTCGACTAACTACAAAACGCATATTGTGATGTAGAAAGTTGGCTCGACTGTTTGAATCAGCTGCAGCTGCGGTTTACTCACGAAGTGAATCGCATGGTTGTTAGAAGTACATTCGGAGCACTTAAAAAATACATCGCTCTCATCGACTTCCGTCTCAGCGTTCACCGGCTGATGGGCAAAAGCGTGACATGGGATCGCCAGGAACTTACTTAAGGGCTATCATCTCATTTGGCATTTACTCACGGACCCAAGAAACCAGTTCCGAAAAATGGTCGAGAATTATAACTTGTCTAATAGCAACTGGAAGATATGTTGCGTCATAAGCCTCTGATGGTTCACAAGGTGCACGGTCCACTCGAAATCCTAATGCTGTATTAGTAGTAAATACACTAAGTCTTCTCTGTTGATGTCAGACTAGAGTTTTATTAGAGTTTTACTTTGCAACAATGGGATTCGAGCAATTGATATGTATATTTTTAATAGTGCACAATGCTACTATTCCTAGGCTGAATGTATGACATGGCTCTTGTGTATCATTATGTATCGTTTCCATTAAGTACTAATTTAAATAAAGTCCCTCTGTCCTCAGTGCTAGGTTGTGGGTTTAATACACATTATTATGATCAACCTGTTGAATAGTATAATAACACTATTCCTGTACAAGTCATTTAGTAATGAACAACCTCAGTTCTGTGAAAGAACATCATGTCTCTGATGTGTACACTGCAGGCCTGACCGGGGTTTGCACGCAAGGGCCTGTGTGTGTGTGTGTGTGTGTGTGTGTGTGTGTGTGTGTGTGTGTGTGTGTGTGTGTGTGTGTGTGTGTGTGTGTGTGTGTGCGTGTGTGTGTGCGTGTGTGTGTGTGTGTGTGTGTGTGTGTGTGTGTGTGTGAAACAAATAAAGATAAATATAGCTAGTGCGGCCACGAGCGGTCGTGCAGGGTAGAGGCTGCGCGAAAACGCCTCTAAAACAAGCGCGTGCCCACGCCCGATCCGTGGAAGCACGTAGAACTAGCAAACGTACTAGCAGAAATCAACGATCGCACACGGGTCATTGAGTGTGTACAGGGTTCGTCTGCGTGTGTGGCATTGGGCAATCTAGCGGCAACCGAGTGGCCTGAAGGCAGAACCGGCCAACCCGTCGCCCTCACCATCGTTGCGCTTCGAGATGAACTATTGCTAAAGATGATCGTCCTCATCAACCACGGCGCTACCAGAGTAGCTCGTAACGAAGACCCTCTCCGCGACCTCGCGGCCAATGTGCGCAGTGTACAGCAAATGACAAACGATGTTGCGAGCGATATATCGGAAAAACTTTGCACTGACGCAACGGTCACCACTGCAGGTTGTGTGAGTCTCGCGCAAAGTGCCATATCAAACGTGCGCAAGCTAGTGACAAGCAACTTCACCAGATCCGTAGATTCTGCATACGCTCGGATACGAATGAAAGTATCGAGAGATAACACCGACACGAGTTGCGCGACGGCGCTGGCTGCAGTCGCTACAACACTGAATTTATTAATCAACGCAATTGTGATCATAATGGCGTTTCGAGTGTGCACCAGAAACTACAACCATTACTACAGAAAACTGGCATGAGGGTCGCAGTCTAACGTTATGTTGGTGTCTCGCATCGACCGTTGACGGCCGTTTGCCAGCGGCTGAAAATGGCACAGTTGACGAAATGGAAACGCCGACCGTCGATAGTGCACTCTCGCAAGTTCCAACCGCACCATCTCAGGAGACAGACCACAGAGTCATATTAGCGGAGGGTAGATAGAAAATGCGCAAACCGCCGCAACCGCCCATATACATACTATACGAGTTCAACATAGAGTGGAGTAAGAAGTTACTACCGATCGTATTTCCAACGTGAAAGCAGCTGGTGTGTGACGCTTTACTTGAGTATTACAGAGGTTGCGATGTCCTGTGTTCCACGAGCGCATGGAAACAAGTGAACGAACTCCTACGGACCGTACTGTTGGGGTATGAGCGAGCTGTAAAATCAATACACACTAGACACGCGGACTTTGCCGCATTACTGGACACGCATATCGCCACAACAAAACCGGGTCAAGTGTTCGGGGCGTCACCGCGCTCGACTATACACGTCTTGGCCTACCACGAGTACATGAGCCCACAGATCCTAAGCGAGGTCGAAGCCGTTGTGTCTACCCAACGCAAATTCAGCACAGCCGTGCGCGCTAAGACAAGTCCCTCTAGACTGCTGGAAACTTTGGAAACGTGGAAGGCTGGCGTGTACGCGCTTTCTACACATCTCAACGGTATGATCGCGATACTCTCGGCCGCACAACAACTAATGGTCATGTGTTCGGAAGGTCTGATCAGGTCTGACATGACCCGTTGTCAATCAACGTCGAGCGTGCACTCACACACGGATATCCTGGCGTACAGTAAAGCGACGGCGACCTCTACGCTCACATTGATCGCCGATGTTTCGAAGGGCAATCGAGTGTGTTGGCTGACGAAAGCTATGGTGACCGACGGTCGCGTCGACTACAATGTGCCTCACTACGACTGGAGAGGCGTATGTGATCCTTTGCAAATCGACAACACCACCGCGGTCGAGTGCGAAGTCACGGTCGGTGGCGTGTTGTCCTTACTGTGCCCCATACAATGTGACGGTCCGTGTCACGGACCGGTGTGTTACGACCCGACTAACGAAACGTACCAGCTGATAACATTCCATCCGCCCATTACAGCGGAGCGAGCGTTTCGCCACACTCCCAAACCAAGGTTAATAGTTGTAGCGCACGCCCTTTCGGACCTCGGTGCACGCGAAACACTGGCGTACACTCACAACAATGCGCTCGAGACAGCTCAAGCGTTACGCGAAACAAAGGACGTGTTCAAATCCATAGAGAATATACGGTCTTTAGCGTATGCGTATATAAAGAAGGTCGATGACATTTGCAGACCCGGCGGCGTGGGCACCACAGTAGAACAACAAGGTGCTCTCAAGCGCACACAGATACTGGCCGCATTATCACTCGTGATGTCTATCCTGACATGCCCGTTTCTGATTTCTATGTATATTAAATTATGACAAGAGCTACTTTAGGTGGTTACGATTACACTCTGACCACGTGCCTTAGTTTCTGCTAGTGACCTATAAATACATTTGCCCACTTGCTTTCGCTGCCATTAAAGCGGCTGTACCAACACGTACAACACCCAAGAAAAAAAAATGATCTCGCTGTCTGTACTGGGTGTACTCTCAGTAGTCGCAGTTGGTCAGGCCATGGTGGTACGCTCACATAATGCCTCTGAGATACGTCCCATCACACCACCTCCTAGACTACTCGCGAAGGAGTATTCAACACCCCCTTTGTACGAAGACAACCATTATAACGAGCACAGCACAACGCTTGCCGCACGAGAAGACAACATGCAGGAGACAACGCTACCACCTGTCGTGAGAACAACGGATTCGAGTGACAACGATCGCGACTATGACGAGCACATTACAACACCCTCTGTGCACGAAGACCAGGTGCAGGAGACAACGCTACCACCTGTCGTGAGAAACAAGAGTTTGGTTAACAATGATCATCGTCGTGTCCCATTGTAAACGGGCGCGCCATCGCACACATCGTACATGTGTGTTAACCCACCTGTATGAGACAGACTTTGAGTGTTGCATGACATCGAGATGTATTGACGTCTGTGTCAATACAGGACTCTATAAGCTGGGAGCTGGACGCTAACGACCCGTGCATGCGCCACACAAAAGGTATCGTACATGTGTTAACCCACCTGTATGCGACAGACTTTGTGTGTTGCATGTGTAACACTCTCTCAGAATTACTTGTGACTCGATTTCAGATTTACCTCACTAAAGTAATTATACTCAAAAAGGGTTCGGACCAGTAGGTTCGGCTACTCACAGAAGAGGTGAAAAAGGAATGAGACTCAGGACAGTACTTCCAATATTTTAGAAATGCCAGCTGGACAAATTTAATGAAGCAAATTTAAAAGAAAAATTAAATAAAACTATTTCGGTCCGAAATATGTCTTTTCCTTTGATACCAACAATTTCGGAGTGGCAATATCTTTTCACAATCGCAACAATTGTTTTTTTTTTTCTCTGGGTGCACCCTTTTTAGTAACTCAATCTTTCAGATTGGATCAGTACCAGTTCAACATACAATGTCTGTCTGACAGGGTAAAATTTTCAGCTTCCTGCAACAAAACCTCAACTTTTGTTGGAATGGCTCCGACCTGAAACACACCAAATCAGTCCTCGTGTAACGATGTGGATAGTCCAAAACAAAAAGAAAATAGTCCTAAATAATAAGGCGGGATGTCCAAGAGTCCAAGGGAATATGTAGGTGTACGTAAAAGATGCAAGGAGAGGGAATTGGCGTGGTGGGATCCCTTTAGTTTTTTTCCTTTTTTTTTCACTCCTACCACACTCCACCGTGCAGCAAGGATGGAGGAAGTCGCTGCTGATCTGGTTCATCCACGGGACTGGCTCGCCATCAACATCAGAATGTTCATATGTCACAAAAAACCTGACCGATTCCACGAATGGGCAGCACAACAGCATAAAATGGCGCCGCCTCTAAGCTCTGGCCTTCTACAACTCTTTTTTTTCCGAAACGCCGTGCCTACTTTCTCCGCTGGTGTTCTGATCGTGTTCTGCAGCCGAAAAGAACTAACGAGGGCCTGCAGTCCGAGACAGAGAAGATGGGCGGGACATGCAGCGTTTAGCCGCAGCTCATTGGCTGAGAGTGATGCCTTCAGCTCACCCGGGATTTAACCCTTTTTACACTAGAACCGTGGGTTATTAAATTAAACTAAACGTAGCTCTTAAGCTAATAACTTATTTCTTGTTTTTAAAGATTAAAATAAAATGTAGCTGCTTCTTTTATTGTTTTAAGAGACTGAACTCTAAAATATCTCAGGCACATTTATATGTGGGTTACACCCTCCCCACTTCGAAGGTATGCACGTCCCTGTGCATCTAAATGGCTAAACTGCATTGAACTGGAGATAGCTTCATTTAGGCTAGTAAATACTGCATTAACAACATATAGTAACGGGTTACCTAACGTTGAATATTGCAACCTTTCTGGTCTCGGATGTGACCTCTGGGATCGACGAAGGATGTCTTGACCTTCTTGAAGACTACTCCGCACATTAGGTGAACTAGGCTGCTCAGTGACAATGGCTTCTTGCTCATTTTGCGATGCTGATGATATCACTTTTTCCCTAGGCACCATTGGTTCCCTAGTTTGATAATTAGTTTCCACTGGTTCATCTAGCTGAATGTCGGGCTCCGACAAACCGGGTTCAGGTAAGTTCTTACTTCCCTTGGTTTCCTGTTTTTCTCGTTCGTCTCTGCTTGTTGGATTGTCACGTTCAGTTGGATCTGAACATTCAGCAGAATTGTCTTGTTCGGGTTTCTGGACTTGTTCGGTTTGACTGCCACATTCTAGTTCATCACCGGTAACAACCTGTCTTTGGACACTTTCAGTGCCGGGCACAGCAAAAGCTGATGACATTTCAGGCGGTTTGGTAGAGGCGGAAAATGACATGGGAACAGGTAGGTACAAGGGAGGTATTGAGTCATAATCTGGCTCTGAGCCAAAATCCTCCTCATCCTCCTGCACCACGGTCAGCCTGGTCGTCTGGCGAGTCTGAAGCTTTTGAACACTGCTTTCTCTTGAACCCGAGGTATGTATAAAACTACAGGGGAGAAGTAAGTCTCGGTGGAGTGTTCGGACTGGTCTCTCTTTGCCTTCCGGCTTAACTGTATAAATTGGTAGATCGCCTGCTTTCCTCAGAACTACATAAACATCATCCTCCCATCTGTTTGCCAGCTTATGCTTTCCTCTGAGTTTAACATTACGCACGAGAACCTTATCGCCTATGTCGAGAGTTGAGTCAACCACTTTTTTGTCAAAGCGTACTTTATTGCGCTCAGCGTTCTTTTGTGCGCTTGAAGTTGCGAGTTTAAAACTTTCCTCCAATCTGTGTTTCAGGTCACTGACATACTGAGAGTGTGACTTCTTTTCAGCATTAACAGGCAACCCAAATGTTAAGTCGATAGGGAGTCTCGGCCGCCTTCCAAACATTAGCTCATAGGGTGAATAGCCGGTTACGTCATTCTTAGTACAATTATACGCATGTACTAAAGGTTTTACATGGTCTTTCCAATGCAACTTTTCACCATCACTCAGAGTACCAAGCATTTGGAGGAGTGTCCTATTAAACCTCTCAACTGGATTGGCTCTAGGGTGATATGGTGTTGTTCGTATCTTCTTCATGCCAGTAATTTCACATAGCTCACGAATGGTTTTTGATTCAAAATCGGTGCCTTGATCACTTAAAAGTCTCTCTGGGACACCATAAGGAACTATAAAGTTTTCCCAGAGAGCTTTTGCGACGGTTCGAGCTCTTTGATTAGGTGTAGGAATGGCTACCGCAAACTTTGTAAAGTGATCAGTCATGACTAATACATCTTTTGTGTTAGACTGGTCTGGTTCAATAGATAAGTAGTCTATACAGACTAACTCCAGGGGCCTATTCGTCTGTATGTTCATTAGAGGGGCTGCCCTCTCAGGCTTACTCTTCCGACGAACACAGCGTTCACATGTGCTGATCATTGCGCTGTGCTCGTTATAATGGTTGTCTTCGTGCAAAG
The DNA here is from genome assembly GCF_043380555.1 of Nothobranchius furzeri. Lineage (NCBI taxonomy): Eukaryota > Metazoa > Chordata > Actinopteri > Cyprinodontiformes > Nothobranchiidae > Nothobranchius > Nothobranchius furzeri. The sequence continues at coordinate 10,787,009 of NC_091751.1, read as the reverse complement.
GGGGTGTTGAATACTCCTTCGCGAGTAGTCTAGGAGGTGGTGTGATGGGACGTATGTCAGAGGCGTTATGTGAGCGTACCACCATGGCCTGAGCAACTGCGACTACTGAGAGTACACCCAGTACAGACAGCGAGATCATTTTTTTTCTTGGGTGTTGTACGTGTGGGTACAGCCGCTTTAATGGCAGTGAGAGCAAGTGGGCAAATGTATTTATAGGTCACTAGCAGAAACTAAGGCACGTGGTCAGAGTGTAATCGTAACCACCGTAGCTCTTGTCATAATTTAATATACATAGAAATCAGAAACGGGCATGTCAGGATAGACATCACGAGTGATAATGCGGCCAGTATCTGTGTGCGTTTGAGAGCACCTTGTTGTTCTACTGTGGTGCCCACGCCGCCGGGTCTGTAAATGTCATCGACCTTCTTTATATACGCATACGCTAAAGACTGTATATTCTCTATGGATTTGAACACGTCCTTTGTTTCGCGTAACGCTTGAGCTGTCTCGAGCGTGATGTTGTGAGTGTACGCCAGTGTTTCGCGTGCACCGAGGTCCGAAAGGGCGTGCGCTACAACTATTAACCTTGGTTTGGGAGTGTGGCGAAATGCTCGCTCCGCTGTAATGGGCGGATGAAATGTTATCACCTGGTACGTTTCGTTAGTCGGGTCATAACACACCGGTCCGTCACACGGACCGTCACATTGTATGGGGCACAGTAAGGACAACACGCCGCCGACCGTGACTTCGCACTCGACCGCGGTGGTGTTGTCGATTTGCAAAGGATCACATACGCCTCTCCAGTCGCAATGAGGCACATTGTAGTCGACGCGACTGTCGGTCACCATAGCTTTCGTCAGCCAACACACTCGATTGCCCTTCGAAAGATCGGCGATCAACGTGAGCGTAGAGGTCGCCGTCGCTTTAATATCCGTGTGTGAGTGCACGCTCGACGTCGATTGACAACCGGTCATGTCAGACCTGATCAGACCTTCCGAACACATGACCATTAGTTGTTGTGCGGCCGAGAGTATCGCGATCATACCGTTGAGATGTGTAGAAAGCGCGTACACGCCAGCCTTCCACGTTTCCAAAATTTCCAGCAGTCTAGAGGGACTTGTCTTAGCGCTACGGCGGTGCTGAATTTGCGTTGAGTAGACACAACGGCTTCGACCTCGCTTAGGATCTGTGGGCTCATGTACTCGTGGTAGGCCAAGACGTGTATAGTCGAGCGCGGTGACGCCCCGAACACTTGACCCGGTTTTGTTGTGGCGATATGCGTGTCCAGTAACGCGGCAAAGTCCGCGTGTCTAGCGTGTATTGATTTTACAGCTCACTCATACCCCAACAGTACGGTCCGTAGAAGTTCGTTCACTTGTTTCCATGCGCTCGTGGAACACAGGACATCGCAACCTCTGTGATACTCAAGTAAAGCGTCACACAGCAGCTGCTTGCACGTTGGAAATACAATCGGTAGTAACTTCTTACTACACTCTATGTTGAACTCGGATAGTATGTATATGGGCGGTTGCGGCGGTTTGCGCATTTTCTATCCACCCTCCGCTAATATGACTCTGTGGTCTGTCTCCTGAGATGGTGCGGTTGGAACTTGCGAGAGTGCACTATCGACGGTCGGCGTTTCCATTTAGTCAACTGTGCCATTTTCAGCCGCTGGCAAACGGCCGTCGACGGTCGATGCGAGACACCAACATAACGTTAGACCGCGACCCTCATGCCAGTTTTCTGTAGTACTGGTTGTAGTTTCTCGTGCACACTCGAAACGCCATTACGATCACAATTACGTTGATTAATAAATCCAGTGTTGTAGCGACTGCAGCCAGCGCCGTCGCGCAACTCGTGTCGGTGTTATCTCTCGATACTTTCATTCGTATCCGAGCGTATGCAGAATCTACGGATCTGGTGAAGTTGCTTGTCACTAGCTTGCGCACATTTGATATGGCACTTTGTGTGAGACTCACACAACCTGCAGTGGCGACCGTCGCGTCAGTGCAAAGTTTTTCCGATATATCGCTCGCAACATCGTTTGTCATTTGCTGTACACTGCGCACACTGGCCGCGAGGTCGCGGAGAGGGTTTTCGTTACGAGTTGTGTAATATCCGCTGACTTGCCGATTCAATTCTGGTGGCGCTGACCCAAACGAGAACGCTTTTAAGGCGCATGTCGTGGTAACTCTGGTAGCGCCGTGGTTGACGAGGACGATCATCTTTAGCAATAGTTCATCTCGAAGCGCAACGATGGTGAGGGCGACGGGTTGGCCGGTTCCGCCTTCAGGCCACTCGGTTGCAGCTAGATTGCCCAATGCCACACACGTAGACAAACCCTGTACACACTCAATGACCCGTGTGCGATCGTTGATTTCTGCTAGTTTGTTTGCTAGTTCTACGTGCTTCCACGGATCGGGCGTGGGCACGCGCTTGTTTTAGAGGCGTTTTCGCGCAGCCTCTACCCTGCACGACCGCTCGTGGCCGCACTAGCTATATTTATCTTTATTTGTTTCACACACACACACACACACACACACACACACACACACACACACACACACACACACACACACACACACACACACACAGGCCCTTGCGTGCAAACCCCGGTCAGGCCTGCAGTGTACACATCAGAGACATGATGTTCTTTCACAGAACTGAGGTTGTTCATTACTAAATGGCTTTTACAGGAATATTGTTATTATACTATTCAACAGGTTGATCATAATAATGTGTATTAAACCCACAACCTAGCACTGAGGACAGAGGGACTTTATTTAAATTAGTACTTAATGGAAACGATACATAATGATACATAAGAGCCATGTCATACATTCAGCCTAGGAATAGTAGCATTGTGCACTATTAAAAATATACACATCAATTGCTCGAATCCCATTGTTGCAAAGTAAAACTCTAATAAAACTCTAGTCTGACATCAACAGAGAAGACTTAGTGTATGTACTACAAATACAGCATTAGGATTTCGAGTGGACCGTGCACCTTGTGAACCATCAGAGGCTTATGACGCAACATATCTTCCAGTTGCTATTAGACAAGTTATAATTCTCGACCATTTTTCGGAACTGGTTTCTTGGGTCCGTGAGTAAATGCCAAATGAGATGATAGTCCTTAAGTAAGTTCCTGGCGATCCCATGTCACGCTCTTGCCCATCAGCCGGTGAACGCTGAGACAGAACTCGATGAGAGCGATGTATTTTTTAAGTGCTCCGAATGTACTTCTAACAAGCGTGCGATTCACTTCGTGAGTAAACCGCAGCTGCAGCTGATTCAAACAGTCAAGCCAACTTTCTACATCACAATATGCGTTTTGTAGTTAGTCGAGTTACCTTTTGTGTGGCGCATGCACGGGTTGTTAGCGTCCAGCTCCCAGCTTAGAGAGTCCTGTATTGACACAGACGTCAATACATCTCGATGTCATGCAACACACAAAGTCTGTCGCATACAGGTGGGTTAACACATGTACGATACCTTTTGTGTGGCGCATGCACGGGTCGTTAGCGTCCAGCTCCCGGCTTATAGAGAGTCCTGTATTGACACAGACGTCAATACATCTCGATGTCATGCAACACACAAAGTCTGTCGCATACAGGTGGGTTAACACACATGTACGATGTGTGCAATGGCGCGCCCGTTTACAATGGGACACGACGATGATCATTGTTAACCAAACTCTTGTTTCTCACGACAGGTGGTAGCGTTGTCTCCTGCACCTGGTCTTCGTGCACAGAGGGTGTTGTAATGTGCTCGTCATAGTCGCGATTGTTGTCACTCGAATCCGTTGTTCTCACGACAGGTGGTAGCGTTGTCTCCTGCATGTTGTCTTTGCGTGCGGCAAGCGTTGTGCTGTGCCCGTTATAATGGTTGTCTTCGTACAAAGGGGGTGTTGAATACTCCTTCGCGAGTAGTCTAGGAGGTGGTGTGATGGGACGTATCTCAGAGGCGTTATGTGAGCGTACCACCATGGCCTGAGCAACTGCGCCTACTGAGAGTACACCCAGTACAGACAGCGAGATCATTTTTTTCTTGGGTTTTGTACGTGTGGGTACAGCCGCTTTAATGGCAGTGAGAGCAAGTGCTCAAATGTATTTATAGGTCACTAGCAGAAACTAAGGCACGTGGTCAGAGTGTAATCGTAACCACCGTAGCTCTTGTCATAATTTAATATACATAGAAATCAGAAACGGGCATGTCAGGATAGACATCGCGAGTGATAATGCGGCCAGTATCTGTGTGCGCTTGAGAGCACCTTGTTGTTCTACTGTGGTGCCCACGCCGCCGGGTCTGTAAATGTCATCGACCTTCTTTATATACGCATACGCTAAAGACCGTATATTCTCTATGGATTTGAACACGTCCTTTGTTTTGCGTAACACTTGAGCTGTCTCGAGCGTGATGTTGTGAGTGTACGCCAGTGTTTCGCGTGCACCGAGGTCCGAACGGGCGTGCGCTACAACTATTAACCTTGGTTTGGGAGTGTGGCGAAACGCTCGCTCCGCTGTAATGGGCAGATGCAATGTTATCACCTGGTACGTTTCGTTAGTCGGGTCGTAACACACCGGTCCGTGATACGGACCGTCACATTGTATGGGGCACAGTAAGGACAACACGCCGCCGACCGTGACTTCGCACTCGACCGCGGTGGTGTTGTCGATTTGCAAAGGATCACATACGCCTCTCCAGTCGCAATGAGGCACATTGTAGTCGACGCGACCGTCGGTCACCATAGCTTTCATCAGCCAACACACTCGATTGCCCTTCGAAACATCGGTGATCAACGTGAGCGTAGAGGTCGCTGTCGCTTTACTGTACGCCAGGATATCCGTGTGTGAGTGCACGCTCGACGTCGATTGACAACCGGTCATGTCAGACCTGATCAGACCTTCCGAACACATGACCATTAGTTGTTGTGCGGCCGAGAGTATCGCGATCATACCGTTGAGATGTGTAGAAAGCGTGTACACGCCAGCCTTCCACGTTTCCAAAGTTTCCAGCAGTCTAGAGGGACTTGTCTTAGCGCGCACGGCTGTGCTGAATTTGCGTTGGGTAGACACAACGGCTTCGACCTCGCTTAGGATCTTGTGGGCTCATGTACTCGTGGTAGGCCAAGACGTGTATAGTCGAGCGCGGTGACGCCCCGAACACTTGACCCGGTTTTTTTGTGGCGATATGCGTGTCCAGTAACGCGGCAAAGTCCGCGTGTCTAGCGTGTATTGATTTTACAGCTCGCTCACACCCCAACAGTACAGTCCGTAGAAGTTCGTTCACTTGTTTCCATGCGCTCGTGGAACACAGGACATCGCAACCTCTGTGATACTCAAGTAAAGCGTCACACACCAGCTGCTTGCACGTTGGAAATACAATCGGTAGTAACTTCTTACTCCACTCTATGTTGAACTCGTATAGTATGTATATGGGCGGTTGCGGCGGTTTGCGCATTTTCTATCTACCCTCCGCTAAAATGACTCTGTGGTCTGTCTCCTGAGATGGTGCGGTTGGAACTTGCGAGAGTGCACTATCGACGGTCGGCGTTTCCATTTCGTCAACTGTGCCATTTTCAGCCGCTGGCAAACGGCCGTCGACGGTCGATGCGAGACACCAACATAACGTTAGACCGCGACCCTCATGCCAGTTTTCTGTAGTACTGGTTGTAGTTTCTGGTGCACACTCGATACGCCATTACGATCACAATTACGTTGATTAATAAATCCAGTGTTGTAGCGACTGCAGCCAGCGCCGTCGCGCAACTCGTGTCAGTGTTATCTCTCGATACTTTCATTCGTATCCAAGCGTATGCAGAATCTACGGATCTGGTGAAGTTGCTTGTCACTAGCTTGCACACGTTTGATATGGCACGTTGCGCGAGACTCACACAACCTGCAGTGCCGACCGTCGCATCAGTGCAAAGTTTTTCCGATATATCGCTCGCAACATCGTTTGTCATTTGCTGTACACTGCGCACACTGGCCGCGAGGTCGCGGAGAGGGTCGTCGTTACGAGTTGTGTAATATCCGCTGACTTGCCGATTCAATTCTGGTGGCGCTGACCCAAACGAGAACGCTTTTAAGGCGCATGTCGTGGTAACTCTGGTAGCGCCGTGGTTGACGAGGACGATCATCTTTAGCAATAGTTCATCTCGTAGCACAATGATGGTGAGGGCGACGGGTTGGCCGGTTCCGCCTTCAGGCCACTCGGTTGCCGCTAGATTGCCCAATGCCACACACGCAGACGAACCCTGTACACACTCAATGACCCGTGTGCGATCGTTGATTTCTGCTAGTACGTTTGCTAGTTCTACGTGCTTCCATGGATCGGGCGTGGGCACGCGCTTGTTTTAGAGGCGTTTTCGCGCAGCCTCTTCCCTGCATGACCTCTCGTGGCCGCACTAGCTATATTTATCTTTATTTGTTTCACACACACACACACACACACACACACATACACACACACACACACACACACACACACACACACACACACACACACACACACACACACACACACACAGAAACACACACACACACACATACACACACGCACACACACACACACACACACACACACAGGCCCTTGCGTGCAAACCCCGGTCAGGCCTGCAGTGTACACATCAGAGACATGATGTTCTTTCACAGAACTGAGGATGTTCATTACTAAATGACTTTTACAGGAATATTGTTATTATACTATTCCACAGGTTGATCATAATAATGTGTATTAAACCCACAACCTAGCACTGAGGACAGAGGGACTTCATTTAAATTAGTACTTAATGGAAACGATACATAATGATACATAAGAACCATGTCATACATTCAGCCTAGGAATAGTAGCATTGTGCACTATTAAAAATATACACATCAATTGCTCGAATCCCATTGTTGCAAAGTAAAACTCTAATAAAACTCTAGTCTGACATCAACAGAGAAGACTTAGTGTATGTACTACAAATACAGCATTAGGATTTCGAGTGGACCGTGCACCTTGTGAACCATCAGAGGCTTATGACGCAACATATCTTCCAGTTGCTATTAGACAAGTTATAATTCTCGACCATTTTTCGGAACTGGTTTCTTGGGTCCGTGAGTAAATGCCAAATGAGATGATAGTCCTTAAGTAAGTTCCTGGCGATCCCACGTCACGCTCTTGCCCATCAGCCGGTGAACGCTGAGACGGAACTCGATGAGAGCGATGTATTTTTTAAGTGCTCCGAATGTACTTCTAACAAGCGTGCGATTCACTTCGTGGGTAAACCGCAGCTGCAGCTGATTCAAACAGTCAAGCCAACTTTCTACATCACAATATGCGTTTTGTAGTTAGTCGAGTTACCTTTTGTGTGGCGCATGCACGGGTTGTTAGCGTCCAGCTCCCAGCTTAGAGAGTCCTGTATTGACACAGACGTCAATACATCTCGATGTCATGCAACACACAAAGTCTGTTGCATACAGGTGGGTTAACACATGTACGATACCTTTTGTGTGGCGCATGCATGGGTCGTTAGCGTCCAGCTCCCGGCTTATAGAGAGTTCTGTATTGACACAGACGTCAATACATCTCGATGTCATGCAACACACAAAGTCTGTCGCATACAGGTGGGTTAACACACATGTACGATGTGTGCGATGGCACGCCCGTTTACAATGGGACACGACGATGATCATTGTTAACCAAACTCTTGTTTCTCACGACAGGTGGTAGCGTTGTCTCTTGCACCTGGTCTTCCTGCACAGAGGGTGTTGTAATGTGCTCGTCATAGTCGCAATCGTTGTCACTCGAATCCGTTTTTCTCACGACAGGTGGTAGCGTTGTCTCCTGCATGTTGTCTTCGCGTGCGGCAAGTGTTGTGCTGTGCTCGTTATAATGGTTGTCTTCGTACAAAGGGGGTGTTGAATACTCCTTCGCGAGTAGTGTAGGAGGTGGTGTGATGGGACCTATCTCAGAGGCGTTATGTGAGCGTACCACCATGGCCTGAGCAACTGCGACTACTGAGAGTACACCCAGTACAGACAGCGAGATCATTTTTTTTCTTGGGTGTTGTACGTGTGGGTACAGCCGCTTTAATGGCAGTGAGAGCAAGTGGGCAAATGTATTCATAGGTCACTAGCAGAAACTAGGGCACCTGGTCAGAGTGTAATCGTAACCACCGTAGCTCTTGTCATAATTTAATATACATAGAAATAAGAAACGGGCATGTCAGGATAAACATCGCGAGTGATAATGCGGCCAGTATCTGTGTGCGCTTGAGAGCACCTTGTTGTTCTACTGTGGTGCCCACGCCGCCGGGTCTGTAAATGTCATCGACCTTCTTTATATACGCATACGCTAAAGACCGTATATTCTCTATGGATTTGAACACGTCCTTTGTTTCGTGTAACGCTTGAGCTGTCTCGAGCGTGATGTTGTGAGTGTACGCCAGTGTTTCACGTGCACCGAGGTCCGAAAGGGCGTGCGCTACAACTATTAACCTTGGTTTGGGAGTGTGGCGAAACGCTCGCTCCGCTGTAATGGGCGGATGCAATGTTATCACCTGGTACGTTTCGTTAGTCGGGTCGTAACACACCGGTCCGTCACACGGACCGTCACATTGTATGGGGCACAGTAAGGACAACACGCCGCCGGCCGTGACTTCGCACTCGACCGCGGTGGTGTTATCGATTTGCAAAGGATCACATACGCCTCTCCAGTCGCAATGAGGCACATTGTAGTCGACGCGACCGTCGGTCACCATAGCTTTCGTCAGCCAACACACACGATTGCCCTTCGAAACATCGGCGATCAACGTGAGCGTAGAGGTCGCCGTCGCTTTACTGTACGCCAGGATATCCGTGTGTGAGTGCACGCTCGACGTGGATTGACAACCGGTCATGTCAGACCTGATCAGACCTTCCGAACACATGACCATTAGTTGTTGTGCGGCCGAGAGTATCGCGATCATACCGTTGAGATGTGTAGAAAGCGCGTACACGCCAGCCTTCCACGTTTCCAAAGTTTCCAGCAGTCTAGAGGGACTTGTCTTAGCGCACACGGCTGTGCTGAATTTGCGTTGGGTAGACACAACGGCTTCGACCTCGCTTAGGATCTGTGGGCTCATGTACTCGTGGTAGGCCAAGACGTGTATAGTCGAGTGCGGTGACGCCCCGAACACTTGACCCGGTTTTGTTGTGGCGATATGCGTGTCCAGTAACGCGGCAAAGTCCGCGTGTCTAGCGTGTATTGATTTTACAGCTCACTCATACCCCAACAGTACGGTCCGTAGAAGTTCGTTCACTTGTTTCCATGCGCTCGTGGAACACAGGACATCGCAACCTCTGTGATACTCAAGTAAAGCGTCACACACCAGCTGCTTGCACGTTGGAAATACAATCGGTAGTAACTTCTTACTCCACTCTATGTTGAACTCGTATAGTATGTATATGGGCGGTTGCGGCGGTTTGCGCATTTTCTATCTACCCTCTGCTAATATGACTCTGTGGTCTGTCTCCTGAGATGGTGCGGTTGGAACTTGCGAGAGTGCACTATCGACGGTCGGCGTTTCCATTTCGTCAACTGTGCCATTTTCAGCCGCTGGCAAACGGCCGTCGACGGTCGATGCGAGACACCAACATAACGTTGGACCGCGACCCTCATGCCAGTTTTCTGTAGTACTAGTTGTAGTTTCTGGTGCACACTCGAAACCCCATTACGATCACAATTACGTTGATTAATAAATCCAGTGTTGTAGCGACTGCAGCCAGCGCCGTCGCGCAACTCGTGTCAGTGTTATCTCTCGATACTTTCATTCGTATCCGAGCGTATGCAGAATCTACGGATCTGGTGAAGTTGCTTGTCACTAGCTTGTGCACGTTTTATATGGCACTTTGCGCGAGACTCACACAACCTGCAGTGGTGACCGTCGCGTCAGTGCAAAGTTTTTCCGATATATCGCTCGCAACATCGTTTGTCATTTGCTGTACACTGCGCAAACTGGCCGCGAGGCCGCGGAGAGGGTCTTCGTTACGAGCTACTCTGGTAGCGCAGTGGTTGATGAGGATGATCATCTTTAGCAATAGTTCATCTCGAAGCGCAACGATGATGAGGGCGACGGGTTGGCTTGTTCCGCCTTCAGGCCTCTCGGTTGCCGCTAGATTGCCCAATGCCACACACGCAGACGAACCCTGTACACACTCAATGACCCGTGTGCGACCGTTGATTTCTGCTAGTACGTTTGCTAGGTCTACGTGCTTCCACGGATCGGGCGTGGGCACGCGCTTGTTTTTAGAGGCGTTTTCGTGCAGCCTCTACCCTGCACGACCGCTCGTGGCCGCACTAGCTATATTTATCTTTATTTGTTTCACACACACACACACACACACACACACACACACACACACACACACACACACACACACACACACACACACACACACACACACACACACACACACACACACACACACACACACAGGCCCTTGCGTGCAAACCCCGGTCAGGCCTGCAGTGTACACATCAGAGACATGATGTTCTTTCACAGAACTGAGGTTGTTCATTACTAAATGACTTTTACAGGAATATTGTTATTATACTATTCAACAGGTTGATCACAATAATGTGTATTAAACCCACAACCTAGCACTGAGGAAAGAGGGACCTTATTTAAATTAGTACTTAATGGAAACGATACATAATGATACATAAGAGGCATGTCATACATTCAGCCTAGGAATAGTAGTATTGTGCACTATTAAAAATATACACATCAATTGCTCGAATCCCATTGTTGCAAAGTAAAACTCTAATAAAACTCTAGTCTGACATCAACAGAGAAGACTTAGTGTATGTACTACAAATACAGCATTAGGATTTCGAGTGGACCGTGCACCTTGTGAACCATCAGAGGCTTATGACGCAATATATCTTCCAGTTGCTATTAGACAAGTTATCACAATTACGTTGTTTAATAAATCCAGTGTTGTAGCGACTGCAGCTAGCGCCGTCGCGCAACTCGTGTCGGTGTTATCTCTCGATACTTTCATTCGTATCCGAGCGTATGCAGAATCTACGGATCTGGTGAAGTTGCTTGTCACTAGCTTGCGCACATTTGATATGGCACTTTGCGCGTGACTCACACAACCTGCAGTGGCGACCGTCGCGTCAGTGCAAAGTTTTTCCGATATATCGCTTCCAACATCGTTTGTCATTTGCTGTACACTGCGCACACTGGCCGCGAGGTCGCGGAGAGGGTCTTCGTTACGAGTTGTGTAATATCCGCTGACTTGCCGATTCATTTCTGGTGGCACTGACCCAAACGAGAACGCTTTTAAGGCGCATTTCGTGGTAACTCTGGTAGCACCGTGGTTGACATGGACGATCATCTTTAGCAATAGTTCATCTCGAAGCGCAACGATGGTGAGGGCGACGGGTTGGCCGGTTCCACCTTCAGGCCACTCGGTTGCCGCTAGATTGCCCAATGCCACACACGCAGACGAACCCTGTACACACTCAATGACCCATGTGCGATCGTTGATTTCTGCTAGTACGTTTGCTAGTTCTACGTGCTTCCACGGATCGGGCGTGGGCACGCGCTTGTTTTAGAGGCGTTTTCGCGCAGCCTCTACCCTGCACGAGCGCTCGTGGCCGCACTAGCTATATTTATCTTTATTTGTTTCACACACACACACACACACACACACACACACACACACACACAAACACACACACACACACACACACACACACACACACAGGCCCTTGCGTGCAAACCCCGGTCCGGCCTGCAGTGTACACATCAGAGACATGATTTTCTTTCACAGAACTGAGGTTGTTCATTACTAAATGACTTTTACAGGAATATTGTTATTATACTATTCAACAGGTTGATCATAATAATGTGTATTAAACCCACAACCTAGCACTGAGGACAGAGGGACCTTATTTAAATTAGTACTTAATGGAAACGATACATAATGATACATAAGAGCCATGTCATACATTCAGCCTAGGAATAGTAGCATTGTGCACTATTAAAAATATACACATCAATTGCTCGAATCCCATTGTTGCAAAGTAAAACTCTAATAAAACTCTAGTCTGATATCAACAGAGAAGACTTAGTGTATGTACTACAAATACAGAATTAGGATTTCCAGTGGACCGTGCACCTTGTGAACTTTCAGAGGCTTATGACGCAACATATCTTCCAGTTGCTATTAGACAAGTTATAATTCTCAACCATTTTTCGGAACTGGTTTCTTGGGTCCGTGAGTAAATGCCAAATGAGATGATAGTCCTTAAGTAAGTTCCTGGCGATCCCATGTCACACTCTTGCCCATCAGCCGGTGAACGCTGAGACGGAACTCGATGAGAGCGATGTATTCTTTAAGTGCTCCGAATGTACTTCTAACAAGCGTGCGATTCACTTCGTGAGTAAACCGCAGCTGCAGCTGATTCAAACAGTCAAGCCAACTTTCTACATCACAATATGCGTTTTGTAGTTAGTCGAGTTACCTTTTGTGTGGCGCATGCACGGGTTGTTAGCGTCCAGCTCCCAGCTTAGAGAGTCCTGTATTGACACAGACGTCAATACATCTTGATGTCATGCAACACACAAAGTCTGTCGCATACAGGTGGGTTAACACATGTACAATACCTTTTGTGTGGCGCATGCACGGGTCGTTAGCGTCCAGCTCCCGGCTTATAGAGTCCTGTATTGACACAGACATCTATACATCTCGATGTCATGCAACACACAAAGTCTGTCGCATACAGGTGGGTTAACACACATGTACGATGTGTGCGATGGCACGCCCGTTTACAATGGTACACGACGATGATCATTGTTAACCAAACTCTTGTTTCTCACAACAGGTGGTAGCGTTGTCTCCTGCACCTGGTCTTCGTGCACAGAGGGTGTTGTAATGTGCTCGTCATAGTCGCGATCGTTGTCACTCGAATCCGTTGTTCTCACGACAGGTGGTAGCGTTGTCTCCTGCATGTTGTCTTCGCGTGCTGCAAGCGTTGTGCTGTGCTCGTTATAATGGTTGTCTTCGTACAAAGGGGGTGTTGAATACTCCTTCGCGAGTAGTGTAGGAGGTGGTGTGATGGGACGTATCTCAGAGGCGTTATGTGAGCGTACCACCATGGCCTGAGCAACTGCGACTACTGAGAGTACACCCAGTACAGACAGCGAGATCATTTTTTTTTCTTGGGTGTTGTACGTGTGGGTACAGCCGCTTTAATGGCAGTGAGAGAAAGTGGTCAAATGTATTTATAGGTCACTAGCAGAAACTAAGGCACGTGGTCAGAGTGTAATCGTAACCAATGTAGCTCTTGTCATAATTTAATATACATAGAAATCAGAAACGGGCATGTCAGGATAGACATCGCGAGTGATAATGCGGCCAGTATCTGTGTGCGCTTGAGAGCACCTTGTTGTTCTACTGTGGTGCCCACGCCGCCGGGTCTGTAAATGTCATCGACCTTCTTTATATACGCATACGCTAAAGACCGTATATTCTCTATGGATTTGAACACGTCCTTTAGTTTCGCGTAACGCTTGAGCTGTCTCGAGCGTGATGTTGTGAGTGTACGCCAGTGTTTCGCGTGCACCGAGATCTGAAAGGGCGTGCGCTACAACTATTAACCTTGGTTTGGGAGTGTGGCGAAACGCTCGCTCCGCTGTAATGGGCGGATGCAATGTTATCACCTGGTACGTTTCGTTAGTCGGGTCGTAACACACCGGTCCGTCACACGGACCGTCACATTGTATGGGGCACAGTAAGGACAACACGCCGCCGGCCGTGACTTCGCACTCGACCGCGGTGGTGTTATCGATTTGCAAAGGATCACATACGCCTCTCCAGTCGCAATGAGGCACATTGTAGTCGACGCGACCGTCGGTCACCATAGCTTTCGTCAGCCAACACACACGATTGCCCTTCGAAACATCGGCGATCAACGTGAGCGTAGAGGTCGCCGTCGCTTTACTGTACGCCAGGATATCCGTGTGTGAGTGCACGCTCGACGTGGATTGACAACCGGTCATGTCAGACCTGATCAGACCTTCCGAACACATGACCATTAGTTGTTGTGCGGCCGAGAGTATCGCGATCATACCGTTGAGATGTGTAGAAAGCGCGTACACGCCAGCCTTCCACGTTTCCAAAGTTTCCAGCAGTCTAGAGGGACTTGTCTTAGCGCACACGGCTGTGCTGAATTTGCGTTGGGTAGACACAACGGCTTCGACCTCGCTTAGGATCTGTGGGCTCATGTACTCGTGGTAGGCCAAGACGTGTATAGTCGAGTGCGGTGACGCCCCGAACACTTGACCCGGTTTTGTTGTGGCGATATGCGTGTCCAGTAACGCGGCAAAGTCCGCGTGTCTAGCGTGTATTGATTTTACAGCTCACTCATACCCCAACAGTACGGTCCGTAGAAGTTCGTTCACTTGTTTCCATGCGCTCGTGGAACACAGGACATCGCAACCTCTGTGATACTCAAGTAAAGCGTCACACACCAGCTGCTTGCACGTTGGAAATACAATCGGTAGTAACTTCTTACTCCACTCTATGTTGAACTCGTATAGTATGTATATGGGCGGTTGCGGCGGTTTGCGCATTTTCTATCTACCCTCTGCTAATATGACTCTGTGGTCTGTCTCCTGAGATGGTGCGGTTGGAACTTGCGAGAGTGCACTATCGACGGTCGGCGTTTCCATTTCGTCAACTGTGCCATTTTCAGCCGCTGGCAAACGGCCGTCGACGGTCGATGCGAGACACCAACATAACGTTGGACCGCGACCCTCATGCCAGTTTTCTGTAGTACTAGTTGTAGTTTCTGGTGCACACTCGAAACCCCATTACGATCACAATTACGTTGATTAATAAATCCAGTGTTGTAGCGACTGCAGCCAGCGCCGTCGCGCAACTCGTGTCAGTGTTATCTCTCGATACTTTCATTCGTATCCGAGCGTATGCAGAATCTACGGATCTGGTGAAGTTGCTTGTCACTAGCTTGTGCACGTTTTATATGGCACTTTGCGCGAGACTCACACAACCTGCAGTGGTGACCGTCGCGTCAGTGCAAAGTTTTTCCGATATATCGCTCGCAACATCGTTTGTCATTTGCTGTACACTGCGCAAACTGGCCGCGAGGCCGCGGAGAGGGTCTTCGTTACGAGCTACTCTGGTAGCGCAGTGGTTGATGAGGATGATCATCTTTAGCAATAGTTCATCTCGAAGCGCAACGATGATGAGGGCGACGGGTTGGCCGGTTCCGCCTTCAGGCCACTCGGTTGCCGCTAGATTGCCCAATGCCACACACGCAGACGAACCCTGTACACACTCAATGACCCGTGTGCGACCGTTGATTTCTGCTAGTACGTTTGCTAGGTCTACGTGCTTCCACGGATCGGGCGTGGGCACGCGCTTGTTTTTAGAGGCGTTTTCGTGCAGCCTCTACCCTGCACGACCGCTCGTGGCCGCACTAGCTATATTTATCTTTATTTGTTTCACACACACACACACACACACACACACACACACACACACACACACACACACACACACACACAGGCCCTTGCGTGCAAACCCCGGTCAGGCCTGCAGTGTACACATCAGAGACATGATGTTCTTTCACAGAACTGAGGTTGTTCATTACTAAATGACTTTTACAGGAATATTGTTATTATACTATTCAACAGGTTGATCACAATAATGTGTATTAAACCCACAACCTAGCACTGAGGAAAGAGGGACCTTATTTAAATTAGTACTTAATGGAAACGATACATAATGATACATAAGAGGCATGTCATACATTCAGCCTAGGAATAGTAGTATTGTGCACTATAAAAAATATACACATCAATTGCTCGAATCCCATTGTTGCAAAGTAAAACTCTAATAAAACTCTAGTCTGACATCAACAGAGAAGACTTAGTGTATGTACTACAAATACAGCATTAGGATTTCGAGTGGACCGTGCACCTTGTGAACCATCAGAGGCTTATGACGCAATATATCTTCCAGTTGCTATTAGACAAGTTATCACAATTACGTTGTTTAATAAATCCAGTGTTGTAGCGACTGCAGCTAGCGCCGTCGCGCAACTCGTGTCGGTGTTATCTCTCGATACTTTCATTCGTATCCGAGCGTATGCAGAATCTACGGATCTGGTGAAGTTGCTTGTCACTAGCTTGCGCACATTTGATATGGCACTTTGCGCGTGACTCACACAACCTGCAGTGGCGACCGTCGCGTCAGTGCAAAGTTTTTCCGATATATCGCTTCCAACATCGTTTGTCATTTGCTGTACACTGCGCACACTGGCCGCGAGGTCGCGGAGAGGGTCTTCGTTACGAGTTGTGTAATATCCGCTGACTTGCCGATTCATTTCTGGTGGCACTGACCCAAACGAGAACGCTTTTAAGGCGCATTTCGTGGTAACTCTGGTAGCACCGTGGTTGACATGGACGATCATCTTTAGCAATAGTTCATCTCGAAGCGCAACGATGGTAAGGGCGACGGGTTGGCCGGTTCCACCTTCAGGCCACTCGGTTGCCGCTAGATTGCCCAATGCCACACACGCAGACGAACCCTGTACACACTCAATGACCCATGTGCGATCGTTGATTTCTGCTAGTACGTTTGCTAGTTCTACGTGCTTCCACGGATCGGGCGTGGGCACGCGCTTGTTTTAGAGGCGTTTTCGCGCAGCCTCTACCCTGCACGAGCGCTCGTGGCCGCACTAGCTATATTTATCTTTATTTGTTTCACACACACACACACACACACACACACACACACACACACACACACAAACACACACACACACACACACACAGGCCCTTGCGTGCAAACCCCGGTCCGGCCTGCAGTGTACACATCAGAGACATGATTTTCTTACACAGAACTGAGGTTGTTCATTACTAAATGACTTTTACAGGAATATTGTTATTATACTATTCAACAGGTTGATCATAATAATGTGTATTAAACCCACAACCTAGCACTGAGGACAGAGGGACCTTATTTAAATTAGTACTTAATGGAAACGATACATAATGATACATAAGAGCCATGTCATACATTCAGCCTAGGAATAGTAGCATTGTGCACTATTAAAAATATACACATCAATTGCTCGAATCCCATTGTTGCAAAGTAAAACTCTAATAAAACTCTAGTCTGATATCAACAGAGAAGACTTAGTGTATGTACTACAAATACAGAATTAGGATTTCCAGTGGACCGTGCACCTTGTGAACTTTCAGAGGCTTATGACGCAACATATCTTCCAGTTGCTATTAGACAAGTTATAATTCTCAACCATTTTTCGGAACTGGTTTCTTGGGTCCGTGAGTAAATGCCAAATGAGATGATAGTCCTTAAGTAAGTTCCTGGCGATCCCATGTCACACTCTTGCCCATCAGCCGGTGAACGCTGAGACGGAACTCGATGAGAGCGATGTATTCTTTAAGTGCTCCGAATGTACTTCTAACAAGCGTGCGATTCACTTCGTGAGTAAACCGCAGCTGCAGCTGATTCAAACAGTCAAGCCAACTTTCTACATCACAATATGCGTTTTGTAGTTAGTCGAGTTACCTTTTGTGTGGCGCATGCACGGGTTGTTAGCGTCCAGCTCCCAGCTTAGAGAGTCCTGTATTGACACAGACGTCAATACATCTCGATGTCATGCAACACACAAAGTCTGTCGCATACAGGTGGGTTAACACATGTACAATACCTTTTGTGTGGCGCATGCACGGGTCGTTAGCGTCCAGCTCCCGGCTTATAGAGTCCTGTATTGACACAGACATCTATACATCTCGATGTCATGCAACACACAAAGTCTGTCGCATACAGGTGGGTTAACACACATGTACGATGTGTGCGATGGCACGCCCGTTTACAATGGTACACGACGATGATCATTGTTAACCAAACTCTTGTTTCTCACAACAGGTGGTAGCGTTGTCTCCTGCACCTGGTCTTCGTGCACAGAGGGTGTTGTAATGTGCTCGTCATAGTCGCGATCGTTGTCACTCGAATCCGTTGTTCTCACGACAGGTGGTAGCGTTGTCTCCTGCATGTTGTCTTCGCGTGCTGCAAGCGTTGTGCTGTGCTCGTTATAATGGTTGTCTTCGTACAAAGGGGGTGTTGAATACTCCTTCGCGAGTAGTGTAGGAGGTGGTGTGATGGGACGTATCTCAGAGGCGTTATGTGAGCGTACCACCATGGCCTGAGCAACTGCGACTACTGAGAGTACACCCAGTACAGACAGCGAGATCATTTTTTTTTCTTGGGTGTTGTACGTGTGGGTACAGCCGCTTTAATGGCAGTGAGAGAAAGTGGTCAAATGTATTTATAGGTCACTAGCAGAAACTAAGGCACGTGGTCAGAGTGTAATCGTAACCAATGTAGCTCTTGTCATAATTTAATATACATAGAAATCAGAAACGGGCATGTCAGGATAGACATCGCGAGTGATAATGCGGCCAGTATCTGTGTGCGCTTGAGAGCACCTTGTTGTTCTACTGTGGTGCCCACGCCGCCGGGTCTGTAAATGTCATCGACCTTCTTTATATACGCATACGCTAAAGACCGTATATTCTCTATGGATTTGAACACGTCCTTTAGTTTCGCGTAACGCTTGAGCTGTCTCGAGCGTGATGTTGTGAGTGTACGCCAGTGTTTCGCGTGCACCGAGATCTGAAAGGGCGTGCGCTACAACTATTAACCTTGGTTTGGGAGTGTGGCGAAACGCTCGCTCCGCTGTAATGGGCAGATGCAATGTTATCACCTGGTACGTTTCGTTAGTCGGGTCGTAACACACCGGTCCGTGACACGGACCGTCACATTTTATGGGGCACAGTAAGGACAACACACCGCCGACCGTGACTTCGCACTCGACCGCGGTGGTGTTGTCGATTTGCAAAGGATCACATACGCCTCTCCAGTCACAATGAGGCACATTGTAGTCGACGCGACCGTCGGTCACCATAGCTTTCGTCAGCCAACACACTCGATTGCCCTTCGAAACATCAGCGATCAACGTGAGCGTAGAGGTCGCTGTCGCTTTACTGTACGCCAGGATATCCGTGTGTGAGTGCACGCTCGACGTCGATTGACAACCGGTCATGTCAGACCTGATTAGACCATCCGAACACATGACCATTAGTTGTTGTGCGGCCGAGAGTATCGCGATCATACCGTTGAGATGTGTAGAAAGCGCGTACACGCCAGCCTTCCACGTTTCCAAATTTTCCAGCAGTCTAGAGGGACTTGTCTTAGCGCGCACGGCTGTGCTGAATTTGCGTTGGGTAGACACAACGGCTTCGACCTCGCTTAGGATCTTGTGGGCTCATGTACTCGTGGTAGGCCAAGACGTGTATAGTCAAGCGCGGTGACGCCCCGAACACTTGACCCGGTTTTGTTGTGGCGATATGCGTGTCCAGTAACGCGGCAAAGTCCGCGTGTCTAGCGTGTATTGATTTTACAGCTCGCTCATACCCCAACAGTACGGTCCGTAGAAGTTCGTTCACTTGTTTCCATGCGCTCGTGGAACACAGGACATTGCAACCTCTGTGATACTCAAGTAAAGCGTCACACACCAGCTGCTTGCACGTTGGAAATACAATCGGTAGTAACTTCTTACTCCACTCTATGTTGAACTCGTATAGTATGTATATGGGCGGTTGCGGCGGTTTGCGCATTTTCTATCTACCCTCCGCTAATATGACTCTGTGGTCTGTCTCCTGAGATGGTGCGGTTGGAACTTGCGAGAGGGCACTATCGACGGTCGGTGTTTCCATTTCGTCAACTGTGCCATTTTCAGCCGCTGGCAAACGGCCGTCGATGCGAGACACCAACATAACGTCAGACCGCGACTCTCATGCCAGTTTTCTGTAGTACTGGTTGTAGTTTCTGGTGCACACTCGATACGCCATTAGGATCACAATTACGTTGATTAATAAATCCAGTGTTGTAGCGACTGCAGCCAGCGCCGTCGCGCAACTCATGTCGGTGTTATCTCTCGATACTTTCATTCGTATCCGAGCGTATGCAGAATCTACGGATCTGGTGAAGTTGCTTTTCACTAGCTTGCGCACGTTTGATATGGCACTTTGCGCGAGACTCACACAACCTGCAGTGGCGACCGTCGCATCAGTGCAAAGTTTTTCCGACATATCGCTCGCAACA
This sequence comes from Nothobranchius furzeri, assembly GCF_043380555.1. Lineage (NCBI taxonomy): Eukaryota > Metazoa > Chordata > Actinopteri > Cyprinodontiformes > Nothobranchiidae > Nothobranchius > Nothobranchius furzeri. Next base: position 10,766,809 of record NC_091751.1, on the reverse strand, counting down.
TCGTTTTTCATTTGCTGTACACTGCGCACACTGGCCGCGAGGTCGTGGAGAGGGCCTTCGTTACGAGTTGTGTAATATCCGCTTACTTGCCGATTCAATTCTGGTGGAGCTGACCCAAACGAGAACGCTTTTAAGGTGCATGTCGTGGTAACTCTGGTAGCGCCGTGGTTGACGAGGACGATCATCTTTAGCAATAGTTCATCTCGAAGCGCAACGATGGTGAGGGCGACGGGTTGGCCGGTTCCGCCTTCAGGCCACTCGGTTGCCGCTAGATTGCCCAATGCCACACACGCAGACGAACCCTGTACACACTCAATGACCCATGTGCGAACATTGATTTCTGCTAGTACGTTTGCTAGTTCTACGTGCTTCCACGGATCGGGCGTGGGCACGCGCTTGTTTTAGAGGCGTTTTCGCGCAGCCTCTACCCTGCACGACTGCTCGTGGCCGCACTAGCTATATTTATCTTTATTTGTTTCACACACACACACACACACACACACACACACACACACACACACACACACACACACACACACACACACACACACACACACACACACACACACACAGGCCCTTGCGTGCAAACCCCGGTCAGGCCTGCAAGGTACACATGGTGGTACGCTCACATAACGCCTCTGAGATACGTCCCATCACACCACCTCCTAGACTACTCGCGAAGGAGTATTCAACACCCCCTTTGTACAAAGACAACCATTATAACGAGCACAGCACAACGCTTGCCGCACGCGAAGACAACATGCAGGAGACAACGCTACCACCTGTCGTGAGAACAACGGATTCGAGTGACAACGATCGCGACTATGACGAGCACATTACAGCACCCTCTGTGCACGAAGACCAGGTGCAGGAGACAACGCTACCACCTGTCGTGAGAAACAAGAGTTTGGTTAACAATGATCATCGTCGTGTCCCATTGTAAACGGGCGTGCCATCGCACACATCGTACATGTGTGTTAACCCACCTGTATGCGACAGACTTTGTGTGTTGCATGACATCGAGATGTATTGACGTCTGTGTCAATACATGACTCTCTATAAGCCGGGAGCTGGACGCTAACGACCCTTGCATGCGCCACACAAAAGGTATCGTACATGTGTTAACCCACCTGTATGCGACAGACTTTGTGTGTTGCATGACATCGAGATGTATTGACGTCTGTGTCAATACAGGACTCTACAAGCTGGGAGCTGGACGCTAACGACCTGTGCATGCGCCACACAAAAGGTAACTCGACTAACTACAAAACGCATATTGTGATGTAGAAAGTTGGCTCGACTGTTTGAATCAGCTGCAGCTGCGGTTTACTCACGAAGTGAATCGCACGCTTGTTAGAAGTATATTCGGAGCACTTAAAAAATACATCGCTCTCATCGAGTTCCGTCTCAGCGTTCACCGGCTGATGGGCAAGAGCGTGACATGGGATCGCCAGGAACTTACTTAAGGACTATCATCTCATTTGGCATTTACTCACGGACCCAAGAAACCAGTTCCGAAAAATGGTCGAGAATTATAACTTGTCTAATAGCAACTGGAAGATATGTTGCGTCATAAGCCTCTGATGGTTCACAAGGTGCACGGTCCACTCGAAATCCTAATGCTGTATTTGTAGTAAATACACTAAGTCTTCTCTGTTGATGTCAGACTAGAGTTTTATTAGAGTTTTACTTTGCAACAATGGGATTCGAGCAATTGATGTGTATATTTTTAATAGTGCACAATGCTACTATTCCTAGGCTGAATGTATGACATGGCTCTTATGTATCATTATGTATCGTTTCCATTAAGTACTAATTTAAATAAAGTCCCTCTGTCCTCAGTGCTAGGTTGTGGGTTTAATACACATTATTATGATCAACCTGTTGAATAGTATAATAACAATATTCCTGTAAAAGTCATTTAGAAATGAACAACCTCAGTTCTGTGAAAGAACATCATGTCTCTGATGTGTACACTGCAGGCCTGACCGGGGTTTGCACGCAAGGGCCTGTGTGTGTGTGTGTGTGTGTGTGTCTGTGTGTGTGTGTGTGTGTGTGTGTGTGTGTGTGTGTGTGTGTGTGTGTGTGTGTGTGTGTGTGTTTGTGTGTGTGTGTTGAAACAAATAAAGATAAATATAGCTAGTGCGGCCACGAGCGGTCGTGCAGGGTAGAGGCTGCGCGAAAACGCCTCTAAAACAAGCGCGTGCCCACGCCCGATCCGTGGAAGCACGTAGAACTAGCAAACAAACTAGCAGAAATCAACTATCGCACACGGGTCCTTGAGTGTGTACAGGGTTTGTCTACGTGTGTGGCATTGGGCAATCTAGCTGCAACCGAGTGGTCTGAAGGCGGAACCGGCCAACCCGTCGCCCTCACCATCGTTGCGCTTCGAGATGAACTATTGCTAAAGATGATCGTCCTCGTCAACCACGGCGCTACCAGAGTTACCACGACATGCGCCTTAAAAGCGTTCTCGTTTGGGTCAGCGCCACCAGAATTGAATTGGCAAGTCAGCGGATATTACACAACTCGTAACGAAAACCCTCTCCGCGACCTCGCGGCCAGTGTGCGCAGTGTACAGCAAATGAAAAACGATGTTGCGAGCGATATATCGGAAAAACTTTGCACTGACGCGACGGTCGCAACTGCAGGTTGTGTGAGTCTCACACAAAGTGCCATATCAAATGTGCGCAAGCTAGTGACAAGCAACTTCACCAGATCCGTAGATTCTGCATACGCTCGGATACGAATGAAAGTATCAAGAGATAACACCGACATGAGTTGCGCGACGGCGCTGGCTGCAGTCGCTACAACACTGGATTTATTAATCAACGTAATTGTGATCGTAATGGCGTTTCGAGTGTGCACGAGAAACTACAACCAGTACTACAGAAAACTGGCATGAGGGTCGCGGTCTAACGTTATGTTGGTGTCTCGCATCGACCGTCGACGGCCGTTTGCCAGCGGCTGAAAATGGCACAGTTAACGAAATGGAAACGCCGACCGTCGATAGTGCACTCTCGCAAGTTCCAACCGCACCATCTCAGGAGACAGACCACAGAGTCATATTAGCGGAGGGTGGATAGAAAATGCGCAAACCGCCGCAACCGCCCATATACATACTATCCGAGTTCAACGTAGAGTGGAGTAAGAAGTTACTACCGATTGTATTTCCAACGTGCACGCAGCTGCTGTGTGACGCTTTACTTGAGTATCACAGAGGTTGCGATGTCCTGTGTTCCACGAGCGCATGGAAACAAGTGAACGAACTTCTACGGACCGTACTGTTGGGGTATGAGTGAGCTGTAAAATCAATACACGCTAGACACGCGGACTTTGCCGCGTTACTGGACACGCATATCGCCACAACAAAACCGGGTCAAGTGTTCGGGGCGTCACCGCGCTCGACTATACACGTCTTGGCCTACCACGAGTACATGAGCCCACAGATCCTAAGCGAGGTCGAAGCCGTTGTGTCTACTCAACGCAAATTCAGCACAGCCGTAGCGCTAAGACAAGTCCCTCTAGACTGCTGGAAATTTTGGAAACGTGGAAGGCTGGCGTGTACGCGCTTTCTACACATCTCAACGGTATGATCGCGATACTCTCGGCCGCACAACAACTAATGGTCATGTGTTCGGAAGGTCTGATCAGGTCTGACATGACCGGTTGTCAATCGACTTCGAGCGTGCACTCACACACGGATATTAAAGCGACGGCGACTTCTACGCTCACGTTGATCGCCGATGTTTCGAAGGGCAATCGAGTGTGTTGGCTGACGAAAGCTATGGTGACCGACAGTCGCGTCGACTACAATGCGCCTCATTGCGACTGGAGAGGCGTATGTGATCCTTTGCAAATCGACAACACCACCGCGGTCGAGTGCGAAGTCACGGTCGGCGGCGTGTTGTCCTTACTGTGCCCCATACAATGTGACGGTCCGTGTGACGGACCAGTGTGTTACGACCCGACTAACGAAACGTACCAGGTGATAACATTGCATCCGCCCATTACAGCGGAGCGAGCGTTTCGCCACACTCCCAAACCAAGGTTAATAGTTGTAGCGCACGCCCTTTCGGACCTCGGTGCACGCGAAACACTGGCGTACACTCACAACATCACGCTCGAGACAGCTCAAGCGTTACGCGAAACAAAGGACGTGTTCAAATCCATAGAGAATATACAGTCTTTAGCGTATGCTTATATAAAGAAGGTCGATGACATTTACAGACCCGGCGGCGTGGGCACCACAGTAGAACAACAAGGTGCTCTCAAACGCACACAGATACTGGCCGCATTATCACTCGTGATGTCTATCCTGACATGCCCGTTTCTGATTTCTATGTATATTAAATTATGACAAGAGCTACGGTGGTTACGATTACACTCTGACCACGTGCCTTAGTTTCTGCTAGTGACCTATAAATACATTTGCCCACTTGCTCTCACTGCCATTAAAGCGGCTGTACCCACACGTACAACACCCAAGAAAAAAAATGATCTCGCTGTCTGTACTGGGTGTACTCTCAGTAGTCGCAGTTGCTCAGGCCATGGTGGTACGCTCACATAACGCCTCTGACATACGTCCCATCACACCACCTCCTAGACTACTCGCGAAGGAGTATTCAACACCCCCTTTGTACGAAGACAACCATTATAACGAGCACAGCACAACGCTTGCCGCACGCGAAGACAACATGCAGGAGACAACGCTACCACCTGTCGTGAGAACAATGGATTCGAGTGACAACGATCGCGACTATGACTTGCACATTACAACACCCTCTGTGCACGAAGACCAGGTGCAGGAGACAACGCTACCACCTGTCGTGAGAAACAAGAGTTTGGTTAACAATGATCATCGTCGTGTCCCATTGTAAACGGGCGCGCCATCACACACATCGTACATGTGTGTTAACCCACCTATATGCGACAGACTTTGTGTGTTGCATGACATCGAGATGTATTGACGTCTGTGTCAATACAGGACTCTCTATAAGCCGAGAGCTGGACGCTAACAACCCGTGCATGCGCCACACAAAAGGTATTGTACATGTGTTAACCCACCTGTATGCGACAGACTTTGTGTGTTGCATGACATCGAGATGTATTGACGTCTGTGTCAATATAGTACATACACTAAGTCTTCTCTGTTGATGTCAGACTAGAGTTTTATTAGAGTTTTACTTAGCAACAATGGGATTCGAGCAATTGATGTGTATATTTTTAATACTGCACAATGCTACTATTCCTAGGCTGAATGTATGACATGGCTCTTATGTATCATTATGTATCGTTTCCATTAAGTACTAATTTAAATAAAGTCCCTCCGTCCTCAGTGCTAGGTTGTGGGTTTAATACACATTATTATGATAAACCTGTTGAATAGTATAATAACAATATTCCTGTAAAAGTCATTTAGTAATGAACAACCTCAGTTCTGTGAAAGAACATCATGTCTCTGATGTACACACTGCAGGCCTGACCGGGGTTTGCACGCAAGGGCCTGTGTGTGTGTGTGTGTGTGTGTGTGTGTGTTTTTGTGTGTGTGTGTGTGTGTGTGTGTGTGTGTGTGTGTGTGTGTGTGTGTGTGTGTGTGTGTGTGTGTGTGTGTGTGTGTGTGTGTGTGAAACAAATAAAGATAAATATAGCTAGTGCGGCCACGAGCGGTCGTGCAGGGTAGAGGCTGCGGGAAAACGCCTCTAAAACAAGCGCGTGCCCGCGCCCAATCCGGCGTCAGCAGGTTCTCCAACAATAGGGTCGGCGTGATCGTGTCCTTACCACATGTCAACACTGGGTCTGACAGAGGGCCTCCAGAAGAGAGGCCCAAGCAAGACGTGCCCCGAGGAGCGTCTTGCCACATGTCACCTCTGGATCTGACTGAGCGCCTCCAGGAGAGAGGCCGAAGCAAGACGCGCCCCCAGGAGCGTCTTGTCACATGTCAACACTGGGTATGACTGAGCGCCTAAATGAGAGAAGCCCCAGCAAGACGTGCCCCGAGGAGCGTCTTGCCACTTGTCAGCACTCGGTCTGACTGAGCACCTCCAGGAGTGAGGCCCAAGCAAGATGCGCCCCGAGGAGCGTCTTGCCACTTGTCAACAATGGGTCTGACTGAGGGCCTCCAGGAGAGAAGCCCAAGCAAGATGCGCCCCGAGGAGCGTCTTGCCACATGTCAGCACTCGGTCTGACTGAGCGCCTCCAGGAGAGAGGCCCAAGCAAGACGCGCCCCGAGGAGCGTCTTGTCACATGTCAACACTGGGTCTGACTGAGCGCCTCCAGGAGAGAAGCCCCAGCAAGACGCGTCCCGAGGAGCGTCTTGCCACATGTCAACGAAGGGTCTGACTGAGGGCCTCCAGGAGAGAAGCCCAAGCAAGACGCGCTCCGAGGAGCGTCTTGCCACATGTCAGCACTAGGGCTGACTGAGCGCCTCCAGGGGAGAGGCCAAAGCAAGACGCGCCCCGAGGAGCGTCTTGCCACATGTCACCTCTGGGTCTGACTGAGCGCCTCCAGGAGAGAGGCCCAAGCAAGACGCGCCCCGAGGAGCGTCTTGTCACATGTCAACACTGGGTCTGACTGAGCGCCTCCAGGAGAGAAGCCCCAGCAAGACGTGCCCCGAGGAGCGTCTTGCCACATGTCAGCACTCGGTCTGACTGAGCGCCTCCAGGAGAGAGGCCCAAGCAAGAAGTGCCCCGAGGAGCGTCTTGCCACGTGTCAACACTGGGTCTGATTGAGGGCCTTCTGGAGAGAGGCCCAAGCAAGACGCGCCCCGAGGAGCGTCTTGCCACATGTCAACAATGGGTCTGACTGAGGGCCTCCAGAAGAGAAGCCCAAGCAAGACGCGCCCCGAGGAGCGTCTTGCCACATGTTGGGGTTATTAGGAGCGAACAATTCGTAAGCGTTAACTTACTTTTGGATTCTTCAATAAATTCTGTAAATATGTAAATATTTACTGATTTATTAATTAATTAAGATATTCTTAGATATACGGGGCACCATTCCCCTTTTTCCGGGGAAAAATTGAATCCAAAACTCTTATCAGTCTTTCTTGAAGTTCGTAGAATCCTTGGAGCAGAGACTTCTCTTCGACACAACAAAGCTACTGGAGACGAAAATCTGAATTTTATAACGTTTAATTAACAATTTGTCAAATGAATAAACAGTGGCATAAATGAATAATAACCATGTGATATAATAAAAGGATGTATATTCAAAATAATGTTCAAGGTGTTTTGTGTGTATGTAGGATGTATGAATGGGGTCCTTTGTTCTCACAAAGGAGTAGTGTGTATGTGTGTGTGTGTGTGTGTGTGTGTGTGCATGTGTATGGATTCAAAATGGAGTCTTGAATACAAGATGGCTGACCCCTTTGTCTGGCTAAAGTGTGGGTGGCAACTTGCACTTTAACTTCCAAAGCACTTAGAATCAGTAGTAACTTAACCTTAAATCACTCAAAACATTTCAAAAGATCATGAAACAACACAAAAGATTAATCACAAATTAATATCTTTTAGTTTCAGCCTGGCCATGACAGAAACCATTTAAAGATACCAAACAATGATCAATAAGCAGTTTATTCTTTCAAAATGACCCGACGGACGTGTTTGGGACGAAAGAGGAAAACACGAAGCTACTTTTTAAGCAATAGCGCGATTTTATTGCTTATTCTGGACTATAAAGGAAACGGGAGAAGAAAAGGAGAGGAAAAAAATGAGTTTCCTGATCACCAAAGCAGCAAGGCGTCCCCCGCTGTTATGACTTGACGGTTCTCCGTTTTTCTCCGCAGTTTCCGGCGTCATCCGTCGGTTTGATGCTTTCTCCGTTGTTTGGCGTTCACGAGTGTTTCTCCACGGGCTGGACAGAGACAGCAAAGTTTCTTTCTGTGCTGAGTTATAACTTACAGCGTTTCTGAGAGCTGGATGGAGTTGTTGTTTCCCTCCGCAGTTCTGTGTCCTCAAACATCAGCTGGAGGGGAGCAGAAACGAGCAGATCTGATGGGCTTGCAGTTTAGTTTCCAGCAGTTCCGTGGCTCAACTTGGCTCTTAGAGCTTCCGCGTGCTCAAAGAAGTCGGAGCGTTCGACAAGCGTGTCCTCACCGCCAGGTATCCTGGGCAAAAGAACGAGGTTTCTTTGTCTCTGCTGAAGATTTATGGTCTTAGTTTGCGGGAAAACTCCACGGCTTCCCGCACATGCGCAGAACGTGTTTCTGGTACTAGGCGGTAACATCACCCAATGCTTCCGTGTGCAAAGCATCATGGGAAATGAAGTTTCTTGGCGCTGATGTGATTATTTGCTTTCCAGAGCAATTTAAGCACAGTCATTTTGGAGAAAATCACTGCATAGTAATTTCCTCATGAGGTCAGACCCTCAACATTCCCCCTTTTGGTTTCGGGGATCGCGCCCAAAGCTCGATCGTCGGAAGCACAGATGGGTTTGTTCCTCATGAACGTAGGTCGACTTGATTGTCGGAAGCACAGGTGGGTTTGTCCCTTAGGACGTTGGTCTCCTTGGACGCCTTTGTCTTTGTTCTTTGTCTTGGATCCTGGCGCCTTTGGTCTTTGATCCTGGCGCCTTTGGTCTTTGATCCTGGTCAGGCACAAAGAGGATAGGAAACGGGATAGTCCCCAACGCGCATAACGAGAAGAAGCCACTCACGCAGGTGGTACGCAATGATGATGTCGTCCATGCGAGAGGTAGTAGTGTAGAAGGAGGAAGGTCGGTGGGCGGTTAACTCCACGAGTGGTCACAAAGGCATCTCACCGCCGGCCATACAGTTCAGTTTATGGAGCACGCGGTGATGTACGAGGTCCATAGTTCGCAAACGCGCATTGACCTATGTGGTCCCAAGATTCCCCCCTTTTTGGTCCAAAGGGCGGATCAGGACAGTCTTTGGGCTAAAACAAGGACCATAAAACTAAGAGGTACTACAATGTGCTGGTGTGTCAGACAGAGTCATTGACAGACTGAGCTGGGCCGGCACATAACCACTAGTCAATATGTGACCAAGTAAGAAACAAAAATACAGAAAACCCCAAAAAAAAAACATGTAACATATAACATCCAAGAAAATTCATAGCAACCTTGAGGTCTCATAAAATACATTCTTAGGTCATACATTCAGTGTGTAGCTTATAAAGAATGTGACATAATGCAACACTCAGATAAAAATGTGAGGTAGACTAAATTGAGAACTACTCTTAGGTTTACAGAATAACAAAGAAAATGTTGCTCACCCCCTTTAGACAGGTGTGGTACATTCACGCTTGGAGTCTCCCCGAACGCTGTTACGAGGCACACCGTAGGTGAGCAAGTGCATCTTATCTTGGAGTTTATTAACACGCCTGTAGGCGGAATAAGCTATCACGGCCGTGATGAGCCATTCCATCCCCAGGGCGACCAATGTGCAGATTAAAGTCGTATAATCTGTGTCAATGTAGCGTCTTGGGCGTCAAAGTAAGTTCACGCGGGTTTTGTGTGAACTTAGCAAATTTGGTTCCTTCAATCAGTAATTGTTGGTCAATTTCTAAATCGAAGGCAAAGTTATAACCCTGGAAAGCGTCCATGATCTCAATCTCTGAGTCATGCTGTTCGAGGTTGAGGTGATGGAGTGTCAGGTTTCTAGTTCAAAGTGGAAATGCCTACCGTCCTTTCAAATACCAATGCTCAGCATCGACCTAAACCTATAGATGTGAGGTGTCACAATTATGGGAACATGTAACAGGAAACCGAGTTCTAATTTTCTGCATCAACGTGAATGGGAATTGCACTACCTAGGCTGTACGCTAGGTGGATTTGTGAAAGGTGCACAGTAGAGGGGTAGCAGCTGTCAAGCTAACTTTGAGCAGGTCCAGTGGTACCAAGTACGGGGAAATACGACTTTCAACCAAGCTGTCCAGCGTGGAACTTACTTCCCTGAGCAGGTCCTACATCAAATCTCTCACCACTCGTGTGTACACAATATCCTGAGGTATGGTTTCAGACAAAGTCTTGATTGCACGTAGAGATTCATTAATCAGAGCCTAGTGTAGGTGCCAGAGTACTCTGTAAGGTTTTAGTAGGTACATCCTGTTAGCGGTCTAGGAAGGAGTTTCTCTTGGTTAGTGAAAATGACGGCGGGGGGGGGCTTGGTTCTTTGTCGGTTAGTACATGTTAGTGGGTTAAACGTGCACTTCCCCCCCTTTCCATTTCCATGCATAGAACTATGTCGAGACTACGTCTACCTCCTGCGGGGAGTCTGGTCTCTGTACCCGCGGGGATGGTTTGACGTAGGGTTTGATTTGGTTTGCATGCACCCATTTGTAGACAGGCTCCTGTCTCGCTTTGGTGATGCGTAACCTGTATGCAACTGGAGAGAGTTTTGCCACGATCTCAAATGGTCCTGACCAGCAGGGCAGGAACTTCTTAGCTTTGCGTGCCGGTTGGGCGAACCGAAAGTAGAATACTTTGTCACCCACCTCGTATTCGCGGCTGGTTGTCTTTTGGTCGTAGTAGGCTTTAGCGCCTTCTACGTTGGTCTCCAGTTTCTTCTGAGCATGCGCGAACGTAGCTCTGAGGTGTGTTTTCAAGTCTGCCACATACTGATGAGCGGTATAGGCAGTGGCAACACTGACATCCTCTGGGTGATACAGGAGGTGCAGTGGTAGAGTCATCAGTCTGCCGGTCATCATCTCAAAGGGCGTAACCCCCGTGGATCGCTGTGGAGTGGACCGTATGGCCATCAGGACCAGAGGGAGCTTGACGTCCCAGTCCTTCCCAGTGGAGCAGACGTACTTTTTGAGCATAGAGACGACCGTGCGGTTCATCCGTTCGACCTGTCCGGATGACTGTGGGTGATAGGGGAGGTGGAATCTCACTTCCACTCCCAGAAGTTCAAACAGGGACGTCATTACACTGGATGTGAAATGAGTTCCCCGGTCAGAGTCAATGCAGAGTGGAAGTCCCCATCGACTGAAAACGTGGTTAATCAGCAGTACAGCGGTTGTGACGGCTGTATCGTTTGGCGCTGGAAGGCATTCCACCCACTTTGTGAAACTGCAAGTTACAGTTAGCATATATTTGTTTCCTCTTGCCGATTTGGGAACCGGTCCAACCCAGTCGATCTGCAGGTGGGACCAAGGGAAGGTTATTCCCCTGCGTTGCAGTGGTGCTCTAGCAAGCGGCTGGGAGGGTTGAAACTGGGCACAGATGAGGCAGCCTTGGACATAGCTGTGTACGTCCTTGGACATCGACGGCCAATATGCTACTTCTGTCAGTGATGCGAGGGTAGCTTTTGCTCCGCGGTGACCTCCAACCGGAGTGTCGTGGGCGTAGGCAAGCATCACTCCTCTGTGGTCGAGTGGAACAACCCAGCGCGGCGGGCTGTGATCGTCACGTATGTAAACTAACAAATCGTTCTGTAGTTTCAGATGCGCGAGTTGACGATGCAGGGTTACCAAATCTTGGCTTGCACCAATAGGTGGTGATGGTTGTTTAGACATCGGGCCCTTTTGGAGAAGCTCGCGGATGAGCTTCAGGTCAGGATCTTGTTCCTGCATGGTGACTAGGTCCGCATCATGTGGTTGTCTGCCTAGAAACACGGGTACCCCAACGTTCTGAGGTTCGTCTGCCTGTTTAGCATGGCGACGAGTAATCGCGCAGACCTCGTGAACGGCCTTGGGTGGAAGCCACTCGTCTTTGAATTCCCAGCAGGTTCCCTGGTCAGCACCGAGCTTAGCAAGGCGGTCAGCTTCGTCATTACCATCTTTCTCTGGACCTATGGTCCTGGAGTGACCTTTGACCTTTTTCCAGTAGACCATTATGCCTTTCTCAGTGGTGAGCAGATCACACGCTAGGAATAACTCCGAGTGTTTCACATCTCTGTTCCTGGCGTTTTTCATGTGGTTCTCCTTCCACATGGGGAAGTGAGAAATGAAGCTGTGTCTAGCGTAGTTTGAATCTGAGCAAAGGACGATTTGAGTGATGTCCAAGGCTGCCGCCTGCTGGAGGGTTATCAACACTGCAGCAATTTCAGCGTACTGACTAGACTTTTGGCCCAACCGGTAGTGATTTGGTTGCTTAGTGTCACAGTCCACCCAAACGACTCCAACCCCGGCACGGAGCTGGCCTTCGTGAAGGTAGGCGCATCCGTCAGTGTAAACTTTCGGAAGCCCTTGGCAAACATTCTCATCAAAGTAGCGATGATTGGATGCGGTTGGGTAGACTGCGGCAGGTGTGTCCAGGGGGCCCATGACGGAGTCAGAGTCACAGTGCTGGCAGCCTGCTAGCCCTTGTCCTAGCGCTAGCTTGGTGTTCTGACCATACTTGACCTCAATGTTGTATCCTTGGAGCACCATCATCCACGTCGCAATGCGGCTGTTTGACACTCTTCCTTCGCGCAGACGCTGGCTGTTTAGGAAGGTGACGGGCTGATGACACGTTTCAATGATCACTTTCTGTCCACCGATGTAACTACGAAAGTGTTCGACGGCCCAGACTGTAGAGAGGAGAGCTCTCTCGCAGTCTGAGAACTGGAGTTCCACCTTGCTCAGAGGCTTGCTGGCGTATGCCACAACTCTCATGTCCTGATCGTGTTTTTGCTTCAAAGCAGCGCTCAGGCAGTGAGAGGAGAAAGTAGCCTCTATGTAGAACTCTTTATCCTTGTCTGGGTAAGCCAGACAGGGTGCGGACGCCAACTTCTGTTTTAGGAACTGGAAGGAGAGTTCTTGGGGTCTGTCCCACACGAAAGGTGTGTCGTTCCGAAGCAGCTCAGTGAGGGGCCTCGCTGTTTCAGCGTACTCCTCAAAGAACTGTCTGGAGTAGTTGCAGACTCCGAGGAAGCTCCTGAGTTCAGTCAGATTAGCTGGGGCTTTGATGTCCTGAATGGCTCTAATGCGTCCCGCTTGGGGCTCGACTCCATTAGGGCCAACCAGCAGTCCAACATACTCCACTTTGGTTCTACACCACTGTCCTTTGAGAATCGTCAATTTAGCTCCGGCGTCAGCGAGCTGTCGCAGCACGTGACGGAGTTCGGCCAGGTGCTCCTCGAAGGTTCGACTCCTCATCAAGATGTCATCGACATATATGAGGTTCCCTCTGGAAGCAGCATCTGACATGGCTTTGTGGAGGAAGATGTTGAACTCGGCAGGTGAGTTAGAGTAGCCAAAGGGGCAGCGGTTCCAAGTATATTGGCGATTTCCAAAGGAGAAAGCCAGTTTATACTGGTCCGCCGGCTCAACCTTCATGGTCCAGAAGCCGTTGGCTACGTCAACCGTAGAGAAGAAACGAGCATCTCTGACTCTGGCTAGCTCCTGATCTAAATGGATCATAGGCCACCTGGAGAGAGGTACTTGTTTGTTCAGTGCGCGATAGTCTATGGTGAGACGCCATTTCCCAGTCGGTTTCAGAACCGGCCAGATGGGAGAGTTGTAAGTGGAGTTACACTCTCTGATGATGTTTTTCTCCTTCAGCTGATCGAGGATCTCCTGGATCGACTCATAAGCAGCGAGGGGAATCTTGTACTGACGTACAAAAGTAGGAGGGGCATTCGGGTTCGTTGGAATGCGAACCGTATGCAGGTTTGTGAGTCCACAGTCCAGGGAGTCCCTGGATAAGACGGACTGAAACTCGTAGAACAGGCTTCTAAGCTCTGCTCTCTGCTCCTCTGACTCCAGCGCATCCGCTTTGTCAAGCTGCTGGCTGACTTCGGCCTCGAAGCCGTCATAAGGTTCAGAGGAGGAGGGTCTCTGGTGTTCCGGGCTTTCAGCCGGTGACTCAGAGGGTTGAGTATTTATTGCAAAAACCGTTAGACACTGACCGCTGTCAGTATCTAAGGTTGCACTGCAAATGGGTTCCTCAGGAAGGGCTTCATGCCGCTTGATGGTAATCATTTGTGAAGGGAAAGTACTGAATGTGTCTGCACCAACCTGTCTGTCGTTCAAGAACAACGGAAGTTGTCCGATCACGGGGACTGAAAGTTCGAAGTCATGGAATGAGCTATCTATCAGCATGCCCAAGGGCTTTCCTGCCGGCAGGTGGATAGGACTCTGGGTCGGATTTTCGACCAACAAGTACGCAGAACGAGTGTTCAGCTCCAAGAGTGGCGTGCCACAGACGGCTAAGTTGAGCTCCAAGAAGTGTGGTGATGGCTGGAAGAAGGCCTGTGTGCCTGGCAGCTTCTGATGCTTCATCAGAGTCAGACGAACAGGCGCTCCTTTGACCAGTGGGGGCAGAACCGTGCTGGCCTCAACCACTGCACGGCAGGCCTGTGGAATGGTCTGTCCGGACAGCAAGTGTTCACGGCCTTCTGAGCGAGGCTCAGAGGAAGGTGTGGCCCGGGCCCAAAGGACTTGATTGCAAGTGTCCAGCTGGGCACCTAGTCGAACCAGCAGATCTGCTCCAATGAGTGCAGGTGGATCAAGCTGTGGTATGATGCTGAATGTATGTGTGAGCTGTCTTGCTCCAAGTTGGATAGTCAGAGAGCAGACCTCTGGCGCTTTCAGGAGCCTCTGCGGCCAAGTAGGTGACAAGAGCCGATGGCTACGTGTCACACTGACCAGAAGGGGGTCCTTCTGACGCAGGTGTTCAAACGTCTGCTGGCTGATGGCTGACTTTTCAGACCAAAGAGCAAGGCGAGCATCTGAGATGTGGGTGCAGTTGATGGTAAGACCACCAACTATGTGTGGTGCATATGGCTGCAGGCTGACGTTCTTCAGCGAGCAGAGAAAAGATGAATGTGTGCGGAACGGAGTTCCAGGAGCGGTTTCATGCCTTTGCAGGCGGACATCGTCTGTGGGAGCTGTAGGGAGGGGCATGACCTTGGAACAAGGGTTTTGCGGCTCACTTAGGCTGACTTCAAGAATGGAGGATGGTCGGCTGCTATCCGGGTTCCAGGGCTTAGGTGTTTCCACCTGAGCCCAAAGTTGACCCTTCTGGCAGTCGATGAGGGGAGCTAGACGTTCAAGCAGGTCCTGACCAATGAGAAGTGGTTCAGTGTCTAGCTGGCAGACATAAAACGGGTGAACCAGAGTCATGTCTTGGAAGGTGATGTCCAGCCACGCCCGGTGAGTGATACACTCCCGGGTCTGGGTGTAGCTGGTGATTTTCAGGTCACAAGGTTCAACCTGGACTGGTTTCCCGAGCGACCGCATGGTGTCAGACACGCGATGGAACAGTGTGGAGCACATCAGGGTGATTTCTGAGCCGGTATCCAGCAGAGCATCAACCTGTATGCATCCACCTACGTTGGTGCTACAGTACAAACGGCGAGCATGATCATGGTTTGTTAAGTCACCAAGGAACTTCAGAAATTTAGTATCAGGTTTCTCTGGGGGGTAGATTTCAGGAGACTCCTGTGATCTACCCGTAGTGTTCCCCCAGCTGATCAGGTAGGTCCTGGCCACGCTGGGGGGTTGAGCCACGCCTAGTCATGCGGACGTTGGCTCTGGGTCTGGCTGCTTAGAAGAAGACTTTGGTGCAGGGGTCTCTCCTGCAGATCTCAGCTGTTCCTTCTGTTTAGCTAGGAACTGCTGAAACATCTCCTGGAGGTCGGCTTTGGTCAAGTACTCACCTGCGGACTTGCGTTCGGGACTTACCTGTTGGCGGCGCTCCTTAAACCTTCCACTGTTCCAACCTGCCTGCCGTTGGTTTTGGTTGGGCCACTTCCTGTCTGATTGTCCAGACCTAGGCGGCCAATCAGCACCCCCCTTCCCCTGTTGAGGAGATTGGGACTGCTCTCGCGGTTTAACAGGTCTAGGTTTAGCAGATTTTGGCTTAGTGGGTGGAGCTTCTGTGCCTTCAAGCTCCAAACGCGGCTCGGCGTCGGGAGCTAGGTGCATGACGCGGTGATGTGCGTCAGGCTTTTGGGGCTTTCCGCCGGCTTCCCAAGCCTGTTGAGCGTATCTCCTAATCTCCTGAGTTGTCAGTTTTTTTATCCGACAATACATTGAGACTTCGGAGCGAACACACTCGTGCAGGTTGTGAATGAACAGGGATCTGAAGGCAGGGTCTTCCTCGAGCCCAGGGCCGTTTCGACCTTGGAAATAAGCACTTTTGAGTCGGCGATAATACTCTCTTGGGGGTTCGTTTCTCCCGTGTTTGATGGAGAAGGCCCCCATTGTAGCAGACGCAGAGTCTGCATACGTGGCGTATTCATCTCTCAACGCTCGGCAGAGCGAGGAGTACCGATCACGAATGTCAGGTGGTAGAGTTTCCATGAAACCGTGCACCGTTCTAGATGTGGTTTTCCAAATTAGCTTGAGCTTTTCCCTTGAAGAAGGTGCTGGAAGATCAAGCAGACAACGTTCTATCTCCCTGAGATAATCGTCGACGTTGGATTCATTGGTGTTAGGATCAAAGCGTTCTATGTCTTTAGCTAGCGATTCAATTTGACGTACACGGAGCCCTGACTCACGGTACGGCGCGTCATCCTCTGACTCTGACCCACGGTCTGTCTCAGAAGGCGCTGGATATCGCTGGTGTGCTCTGGGCTCCCAATGTTGACTCCTGGGGCCCAAATCGGGGTTCGGCATGTTGTGGCGGGCTGCTGGCACGTCACGTGGGTGTCTTGGGAGGTCCTCCTCCCGGGGCACGTCTGCGTAGTGCAGCCTGCGTCTTTCAACTGGGGCTTCTGCGTAATACGCTCTGTCCGGGTACGGACTGGCGTATGATGCTTGGTCATGCAGCTGGTTATCGGCATGCCGAATACCGGAGTAGCTAGGATGGGTGGATGGTTGAGGTGCAGCTTGGGGTGCATAACCCCAATCGGCACCTTGCACCCTTCGTGGACTGGGGGAGCGGTCTAAATAGAGGTGCCGCTCAGCTGGTCGACTTCTCACTGATTGAGAAGGCCGTGAAGATGAGGGTCCAACCTGGGATTCGAGGGTGAACTGCTCTCGGCCCCTAGGTGGTCCTGAATGCCCTATAGTGTGTGTAGGGAACGGGGCCGAAGGTTGGAACAGATAAGCTTCGTCTCTCCCCTGCGGCATGCGTCCGTCCAGAGAGTCAAGGTGTTTCCCCCCTTCCCACTGTCTGTTGTCATCAGCAGAGGGGGGCGGGGTCTCCTCCCCATCTTCCCCAGAATCGGTGCGGGTGTCGTCTTCCTCGATCAGCCTTCCATTTCGCTGTTTTTCAGCTAGCATACTCTGGAGGTTCATGATCTTCTGACCACGTTGGAGTCCTCTCTGATAGAGGATCAGGGCTAACTTAGCTAAGTGAACCTGGATTGGTTTTGTACCATCCGGGTTTTCTATTTGATCAATTACAGCTTCTAGCTCGACGCTACGCTGTTCTTCAGTGAAATCCCTAGAAGGGTAGTCGGGTTCTCGAGCAACCGCGACCAGTTTGGACAATATTTGTCCAGAAAGTAGGCCAGGTTCATAGTCGTGGGCCGCAGCGCCACCTGGTTGCTGGGAGTTGGTCAGTTCACTACTCTGTCCCTCCATTTTAACAACCGAACCAAAAATAGCCTAGTAGAGCTTCTGCAGATAGCTCAAGCTGCACCTTTTGGGCAGCAACTGCTAGCTTTGTAGCAGAAAAACACTAAATTAACCTTTGTGCGCACAGGTTTTAGCGTTTTAAGATTGCACGGAATGCCGTGACTAACGCCTAAAATACTATTCCTTTCAGTATTTTAGCAAAAGCTGGTGCGTTGCCGTAGCAACGTCTTACAACACTTGCAGTGTTAAATATGCTAGTTATTCCTTCAGAATATTAGCAAACAAGGTGTTATCAGTCTTTGAGTGAAGGTTTCAGTTAGTTATAATAGCCACTGTGAGTTAAAGTCGCTAAATTAGCAGTTAATTTTAGCCTAAAAGGGTTAGTCAGAATTACTTACACGCTGCACCTTTAATGAGGAACTGAATTTTAACCTAAAAGGTTAGCCAGAATTAATTACACGTTGCACCTTTAAGGAAAAACTGAATTTTAACCTAAAAGGTTAGCCAGAATTAATTACACGTTGCACCTTTAAGGAAAAGCTGAATTTTAACCTAAAAGGTTAGCCAGAATTAATTACACGTTGCACCTTTAAGGAAAAACTGAATTTTAACCTAAAAGGTCAACCAGAATTAATTTACACGTTGCACCTTTAAAGAAGCACTGAGTTACTGGTGAGAGTTCGATGCAGCTTCCTGCTCAGCGAAATCAGCACCACTCTGTTGCTGGTTCAAGGCTGACCAACGGATTATTTTTAATTCAAGCTCTTTGGATTTATTTGTTTGTTTGTGCCGGATAGAAATCTCTGTGTATCCAAGCCTCACACGGCCGCACCAATAAAATGTTGGGGTTATTAGGAGCGAACAATTCGTAAGCGTTAACTTACTTTTGGATTCTTCAATAAATTCTGTAAATATGTAAATATTTACTGATTTATTAATTAATTAAGATATTCTTAGATATACGGGGCACCATTCCCCTTTTTCCGGGGAAAAATTGAATCCAAAACTCTTATCAGTCTTTCTTGAAGTTCGTAGAATCCTTGGAGCAGAGACTTCTCTTCGACACAACAAAGCTACTGGAGACGAAAATCTGAATTTTATAACGTTTAATTAACAATTTGTCAAATGAATAAACAGTGGCATAAATGAATAATAACCATGTGATATAATAAAAGGATGTATATTCAAAATAATGTTCAAGGTGTTTTGTGTGTATGTAGGATGTATGAATGGGGTCCTTTGTTCTCACAAAGGAGTAGTGTGTATGTGTGTGTGTGTGTGTGTGTGTGTGCGTGTGTATGGATTCAAAATGGAGTCTTGAATACAAGATGGCTGACCCCTTTGTCTGGCTAAAGTGTGGGTGGCAACTTGCACTTTAACTTCCAAAGCACTTAGAATCAGTAGTAACTTAACCTTAAATCACTCAAAACATTTCAAAAGATCATGAAACAACACAAAAGATTAATCACAAATTAATATCTTTTAGTTTCAGCCTGGCCATGACAGAAACCATTTAAAGATACCAAACAATGATCAATAAGCAGTTTATTCTTTCAAAATGACCCGACGGACGTGTTTGGGACGAAAGAGGAAAACACGAAGCTACTTTTTAAGCAATAGCGCGATTTTATTGCTTATTCTGGACTATAAAGGAAACGGGAGAAGAAAAGGAGAGGAAAAAAATGAGTTTCCTGATCACCAAAGCAGCAAGGCGTCCCCCGCTGTTATGACTTGACGGTTCTCCGTTTTTCTCCGCAGTTTCCGGCGTCATCCGTCGGTTTGATGCTTTCTCCGTTGTTTGGCGTTCACGAGTGTTTCTCCACGGGCTGGACAGAGACAGCAAAGTTTCTTTCTGTGCTGAGTTATAACTTACAGCGTTTCTGAGAGCTGGATGGAGTTGTTGTTTCCCTCCGCAGTTCTGTGTCCTCAAACATCAGCTGGAGGGGAGCAGAAACGAGCAGATCTGATGGGCTTGCAGTTTAGTTTCCAGCAGTTCCGTGGCTCAACTTGGCTCTTAGAGCTTCCGCGTGCTCAAAGAAGTCGGAGCGTTCGACAAGCGTGTCCTCACCGCCAGGTATCCTGGGCAAAAGAACGAGGTTTCTTTGTCTCTGCTGAAGATTTATGGTCTTAGTTTGCGGGAAAACTCCACGGCTTCCCGCACATGCGCAGAACGTGTTTCTGGTACTAGGCGGTAACATCACCCAATGCTTCCGTGTGCAAAGCATCATGGGAAATGAAGTTTCTTGGCGCTGATGTGATTATTTGCTTTCCAGAGCAATTTAAGCACAGTCATTTTGGAGAAAATCACTGCATAGTAATTTCCTCATGAGGTCAGACCCTCAACACACATGTCAGCACTCGGTCTGACTGAGCGCCTCCAGGAGAGAGGCCCAAGAAAGACGTGCCCCGAGGAGCGTCTTGCCACATGTCAACACTGGGTCTGACTGAGCTTCTCCAGGAGAGAGGACCAAGCAAGACGCGCCCCGAGGAGCGTCTTGCCACATGTCACCTCTGGGTCTGACTGAGCACCGCCAGGAGAGAGGCCCAAGCAAGACGCGCCCCGAGGAGCGTCTTGTCACATGTCAACACTGGGTCTGACTGAGCGCCTCCAAGAGAGAGGCCCAAGCAAGAAACGCCCCGAGGAGCGTCTTGCCACATGTCAACACTGGGTCTGACAGAGGGCCACCAGGAGAGAGGCCCAAGCAAGACGCGCCCCAAGGAGCGTCTTGCCACATGTCACCTCTGGGTCTGACTGAGCGCCTCCAGGAGAGAGGCCCAAGCAAGACGCGCCCCGAGGAGCGTCTTGTTACATGTCAACACTGGGTCTGACTGAGCGCCTCCAGGAGAGAAGCCCCAGCAAGACGTGCCCCGAGGAGCGTCTTGCCACATGTCAGCACTCGGTCTGACTGAGCGCCTCCAGGAGAGAGGCCCAAGCAAGATGCGCCCCGAGGAGCGTCTTGCCACATGTCAACAATGGGTCTGACTGAGGGCCTCCAGGAGAGAATCCCAAGCAAGAGGAGCCCCGAGGAGCGTCTTGCCACATGTCAGCACTCGGTCTGACTGAGCGCCTCCAGGAGAGAGGGCCAAGCAAGAATCGCCCCGAGGAGCGTCTTGCCACATGTCAACACTGGGTCTGACTGAGCGCCTCCAGGAGAGAGGCCCAAGCAAGACACGCCCCGAGGAGCGTCTTGACACATGTCAACACTGGGTCTGACTGAGGGCCTCCATGAGAGAAGCCCAAGAAAGACGCGCCCCGAGGAGAGTCTTGCCACATGTCAACACTGGGTCTGACAGAGGGCATCCAGGAGAGAGGCCTAAGCAATACGCGCCCCGAGGAGCGTCTTGGCACATGTCACCACTGGGTCTGACTGAGCACCTCCAGGAGAGAGGCCCAAGCAAGAAGCGCCCCGAGGAGCGTCTTGCCACATGTCAACAATGGGTCTGACTGAGGGCCTCCAGGAGAGAAGCCCAAGCAAGACGCGCCCCGAGGAGCGTCTTGCCACATGTCAGCACTCGGTCTGACTGAGCGCCTCCAGGAGAGAGGCCCAAGCAAGACGTGCCCCGAGGAGCGTCTTGCCACATGTCAACACTGGGTCTGACTGAGCTTCTCCAGGAGAGAGGCCCAAGCAAGACGCGGCCCGAGGAGCGTCTCGCCACATGTCACCTCTGGGTCTGACTGAGCACCTCCAGGAGAGAGGCCCAAGCAAGACGCGCCCCGAGGAGCGTCTTGTCACATGTCAACACTGGGTCTGACTGAGCGCCTCCAAGAGAGAGGCCCAAGCAAGAAACGCCCCGAGAAGCGTCTTGCCACATGTCAACACTGGGTCTGACAGAGGGCCTCCAGGAGAGAGGCCCAAGCAAGACGCGCCCCGAGGAGCGTCTTGCCACATGTCACCTCTGGGTCTGACTGAGCGCCTCGAGGAGAGAGGCCCAAGCAAGACGCGCCCCGAGGAGCGTCTTGTTACATGTCAACACTGGGTCTGACTGAGCGCCTCCATGAGAGAAGCCCCAGCAAGACGTGCCCCGAGGAGCGTCGTGCCACATGTCAGCACTCGGTCTGACTGAGCGCCTCCAGGAGAGAGGCCCAAGCAAGATGCGCCCCGAAGGAGCGTCTTGCCACATGTCAACAATGGGTCTGACTGAGGGCCTCCAGGAGAGAATCCCAAGCAAGAGGAGCCCCGAGGAGCGTCTTGCCACATGTCAGCACTCGGTCTGACTGAGCGCCTCCAGGAGAGAGGGCCAAGCAAGAAGCGCCCGGAGGAGCGTCTTGCCACATGTCAACACTGGGTCTGACTGAGCGCCTCCAGGAGAGAGGCCCAAGCAAGACACGCCCCGAGGAGCGTCTTGACACATGTCAACACTGGGTCTGACTGAGGGCCTCCATGAGAGAAGCCCAAGCAAGACGCGCCCCGAGGAGAGTCTTGCCACATGTCAACACTGGGTCTGACAGAGGGCATCCAGGAGAGAGGCCCAAGCAATACGCGCCCCGAGGAGCGTCTTGCCACATGTCACCACTGGGTCTGACTGAGCGCCTCCAGGAGAGAGGCCCAAGCAAGAAGCGCCCCGAGGAGCGTCTTGCCACGTGTCAACACTGGGTCTGATTGAGGGCCTTCTGTAGAGAGGCCCAAGCAAGACGCTCCCCGAGGAGCGTCTTGCCACATGTCAACAATGGGTCTGACTGAGGGCCTCCAGAAGAGAAGCCCAAGCAAGACGCGCCCCGAGGAGCGTCTTGCCACATGTCAGCACTCGGTCTGACTGAGCGCCTCCAGGAGAGAGGCCCAAGCAAGACGTGCCCCGAGGAGCGTCTTGTCACATGTCAACACTGGGTCTGACTGAGCTTCTCCAGGAGAGAGGCCCAAGCAAGACGCGCCCCGAGGAGCGTCTTGCCACATGTCACCTCTGGGTCTGACTTAGCACCTCCAGGAGAGAGGCCCAAGCAAGACGCGCCCCGAGGAGCGTCTTGTCACATGTCAACACTGGGTCTGACTGAGCTCCTCCAGGAGAGAGGCCCAAGCAAGAAACACCCGAGGAGCGTCTTGACACATGTCAACACTGGGTCTGACTGATCGCCTCCCCAGGAGAGAGGCCCAAGCAAGAAACACCCGAGGAGCGTCTTGACACATGTCAACACTGGGTCTGACTGATCGCCTCCCCAGGAGAGAGGCCCAAGCAAGACGCGCCCTGAGGAGCGTCTTGCCACATGTGAACACTGGGTCTGACTGAGCGCCTCCAGGAGAGAGGCCCAAGCAAGACGCGCCCGGAGGAGCGTCTTGCCACATGTCAGCACTCGGTCTGACTGAGCGCCTCCAGGAGAGAGGCCCAAGCAAGACGCGCCCCGAGGAGCATCTTGACACATGTCTCCTCTGGATCTGACTGAGCGCCTCCAGGAGAGAGGCCCAAGCAAGACGTGCCCCGAGGAGCGTCTTGCCACATGTCAACACTGGGTCTGACTGAGTGCCTCCATGAGAGAAGCCCCAGCAAGACGTGCCCCGAGGAGCATCTTGCCACATGTCAACACTGGGTCTGACTAAGAACCTCCAGGAGAGAGGCCCAAGCAAGACGCGCCCCGAGGAGCGTCTTGCCACATGTCAACACTGGGTCTGACTGAGCGCCTCCAGGAGAGAGGCCCAAGCAAGACACGCCCCGAGGAGAGTCTTGTCACATGTCACTACTCGGTCTGACTGAGCGCCTCCAGGAGAGAGGCCCAAGCAAGACGTGCCCCGAGGAGCGTCTTGCCACATGTCAACACTGGGTCTGACTGAGCTTCTCCAGGAGAGAGGCCCAAGCAAGACGCGCCCCGAGGAGCGTCTTGCCACATGTCACCTCTGGGTCTGACTTAGCACCTCCAGGAGAGAGGCCCAAGCAAGACGCGCCCCGAGGAGCGTCTTGTCACATGTCAACACTGGGTCTGACTGAGCTCCTCCAGGAGAGAGGCCCAAGCAAGAAACACCCGAGGAGCGTCTTGACACATGTCAACACTGGGTCTGACTGATCGCCTCCCCAGGAGAGAGGCCCAAGCAAGAAACACCCGAGGAGCGTCTTGACACATGTCAACACTGGGTCTGACTGATCGCCTCCCCAGGAGAGAGGCCCAAGCAAGACGCGCCCTGAGGAGCGTCTTGCCACATGTGAACACTGGGTCTGACTGAGCGCCTCCAGGAGAGATTCAGTCAGACCCAGTGTTGACATGTGGCAAGACACTCCTCGGGGCGCGTCTTGCTTGGGCCTCTCTCATGGAGGCCCTCTGTCGGACCCAGTGTTGACATGTGTCAAGACGCTCCTCGGGGCGCATCTTGCTTTGGCCTCTCTCCTGGAGGCGCTCAGTCAGACCAAGTGCTGACATGTGGCAAGAAGCTCCTCGGGGCGTGTCTTGCTTGGGCTTCTCTCCTGGAGGCCCTCAGTCAGACCCATTGTTGACATGTGGCAAGACGCTCCTCGGGGCGCGTCTTGCTTGGGCCTCTCTCCAGAAGGCCCTCAATCAGACCCAGTGTTGACACATGGCAAGACGCTCCTCGCGGCGCTTCTTGCTTGGGCCTCTCTCCTGGAGGCGCTCAGTCAGACCCATTGTTGACATTTGGCAAGATGCTCCTCGGGGCGCATCTTGCTTGGGCCTCTCTCCTTGAGGCCCTCTGTCAGACCCAGTGTTGACATGTGGCAAAACGCTCCTCCGGGCGCGTCTTGCTTGGGCCTCTCTCCTGGAGGCGCTCAGTCAGACCCAGTGTTGACATGTGGCAAGACGCTCCTTGGGGCGCGTCTTGCCTTGGCCTCTCTCCTGGAGGCGCCCTGTCAGACCGAGTGCTGACATCTGGCAAGACGCTCCCCGGGGCGCGTCTTGCTGGGGCTTCTCTCATGGAGGCACTCAGTCAGACCCAGTGTTGACATGTGGCAAGACGCTCCTCAGGGCGCGTCTTGCTTGGGCCTCTCTCCTGGGGAGGCGATCAGTCAGACCCAGTGTTGACATGTGTCAAGACGCTCCTCGGGCGTTTCTTGCTTGGGCCTCTCTCCCGGAGGCGCTCAGTCAGACCCAGTGTTGACATGTGACAAGACGCTCCTCGGGGCGCGTCTTGCTTGGGCCTCTCTCCTGGAGGTGCTCAGTCAGACCCAGAGGTAACATGTGGCAAGACGCTCCTCGGGGCGCGTCTTGCTTGGGCCTCTCTCCTGGAGGCGCTCAGTCAGACCCATTGTTGACATGTGGCAAGACGCTCCTCGGGGCACGTCTTGCTTGGGCCTCTCTCCTTGAGGCCCTCTGTCAGACCCAGTGTTGACATGTGGCAAAACGCTCCTCCGGGCGCTTCTTGCTTGGGCTTCTCTCCTGGAGGCCCTCAGTCAGACCCTTCGTTGACATGTGGCAAGACGCTCCTCGGGGCGGGTCTTGCTTGGCCCTCTCTCCGGGAGGCGCTCAGTCAGACTGAGTGCTGACATCTGGCAAGACGCTCCTCGGGGCGCATCTTGCTTGGGCTTCTCTCCTGGAGGCCCTCACTCAGACCCATTGTTGACATGTGGCAAGACGCTCCTCCGGGCGTATCTTGCTTGGGCCTCTCTCCTGGAGGCGCTCAGTCAGACCGAGTGCTGACATGTGGCAAGACGCTCCTCGGGGCACGTCTTGCTGGGGCCTCTCTCCTGGAGGCGCTCAGTCAGACCGAGTGCTGACATGTGGCAAGACGCTCCTCGGGCGTTTCTTGCTTGGGCCTCTCTCCTGGAGGCGCTCAGTCAGACCCAGTGGTGACATGTGGCAAGACGCTCCTCGGGGCACGTCTTGCTTGGGCCTCTCTCCTGGAGGCGCTCAGTCAGACCGAGTGCTGACATGTGGCAAGACGCTCCTCGGGGCGCATCTTGCTTGGGCTTTTCTCCTGGAGGCTCTCAGTCAGACCCATTGTTGTCATGTGGCAAGACGCTCCTCGGGGCGCGTCTTGCTTGGGCCTCTCTCCTGGAGGCGCTCAGTCAGACTGAGTGCTGACATGTGGCAAGACGCTCCTCGGGGCCCGTCTTGCTTGGGCCTCTCTCCTGGAGGCGCTCAGTCAGACCGAGTGCTGACATGTGGCAAGACGCTCCTCGGGGCGCATCCTGCTTGGGCTTCTCTCCTGGAGGCTCTCAGTCAGACCCATTGTTGTCATGTGACAAGACGCTCCTCGGGGCGCGTCTTGCTTGGGCCTCTCTCCTGGAGGCGCTCAGTCAGACCCAGTGTTGACATGTGGCAAGACGCTCCTCCGGGCGCGTCTTGCTTGGGCCTCTCACCTGGAGGCGTTCAGTCAGACCCAGTGTTGACATGTGGCAAGACGCTCCTCGGGGCGCGTCTTGCTTGGGCCTCTCTCCTGGGGAGGCGATCAGTCAGACCCAGTGTTGACATGTGTCAAGACGCTCCTCGGGCGTTTCTTGCTTGGGCCTCTATCCTGGAGGCGCTCAGTCAGA
Source organism: Nothobranchius furzeri (assembly GCF_043380555.1). Classification (NCBI taxonomy): domain Eukaryota; kingdom Metazoa; phylum Chordata; class Actinopteri; order Cyprinodontiformes; family Nothobranchiidae; genus Nothobranchius; species Nothobranchius furzeri. Next base: position 10,740,992 of record NC_091751.1, on the reverse strand, counting down.
CCCAGTGTTGACATGTGGCAAGACGCTCCTCGGGGCGCGTCTTGCTTGGGCCTCTCTCCTGGAGGCGCTCAGTCAGACCTAGTGCTGACATGTGGCAAGACGCGCCTCGGGGCGCTTCTTGCTTGGGCTTCTCTCCTGGAGGCCCTCAGTCAGACCCTTCGTTGACATGTGGCAAGACGCTCCTCGGGGCGCGTCTTGCTTGGCCCTCTCTCCTGGAGGCGCTCAGTCAGACTGAGTGCTGACATGTGGCAAGACGCTCCTCGGGGCGCATCTTGCTTGGGCTTCTCTCCTGGAGGCCCTCACTCAGACCCATTGTTGACATGTGGCAAGACGCTCCTCCGGGCGCATCTTGCTTGGGCCTCTCTCCTGGAGGCGCTCAGTCAGACCGAGTGCTGACATGTGGCAAGACGCTCCTCGGGGCACGTCTTGCTGGGGCTTCTCTCCTGGAGGCGCTCAGTCAGACCCAGTGTTGACATGTGACAAGACGCTCCTCGGGGCGCGTCTTTCTTGGGCCTCTCTCCTGGAGGCGCTCAGTAAGACCCAGAGGTGATATGTGGCAAGACACTCCTCGGGGCGCGTCTTGCTTGGGCCTCTCTCCTGGAGGCCCTCTGTCAAACCCAGTGTTGACATGTGGCAAGATGCTCCTCGGGGCGCATCTTGCTTGGGCCTCTCTCCTGGAGGCGCTCAGTCATACCGAGTGCTGACATGTGGCAAGACGCTCCTCGGGGCACGTCTTGCTGGGGCTTCTCTCCTGGAGGCGCTCAGTCAGACCCAGTGTTGACATGTGACAAGACGCTCCTCGGGGCACGTCTTGCTTGGGCCTCTCTCCTGGAGGCGCTCAGTCAGACCCAGTGTTGACATGTGGCAAGACACTCCTCGGGGCGCATCTTGCTTGGGCCTCTCTCATGGAGGCCCTCTGTCAGACCCAGTGTTGACATGTGTCAAGACGCTCCTTGAGGCACTTCTTGCTTTGGCCTCTCTCCTGAAGGCGCCAGTCAGACCGAGTGCTGACATGTGGCAAGAAGCTCCTCGGGGCGCGTCTTCCTTGGGCTTCTCTCCTGGAGGCCCTCAGTCAGACCCATTGTTGACATGTGGCAAGACGCTCCTCGGGGCGCGTATTGCTTGGGCCTCTCTCCTGGATGCCCTCTGTCAGACCCAGTGTTGACATGTGGCAAGAATCTCCTCGGGGCGCGTCTTGCTTGGGCTTCTCACATGGAGGCCCTCAGTCAGACCCAGTGTTTACATGTGACAAGACGCTCCTCGGGACACGTCTTGCTTGGGCCTCTCTCCTGGAGGCGCTCAGTCAGACCGAGTAGTGACATGTGACAAGACGCTCCTCGGGGCGCGTCTTGCTGGGGCTTCTCTCATGGAGGCACTCAGTCAGACCCAGTGTTTACATGTGGCAAGACGCTCCTCGGGGCGCGTCTTGCTTGGGCCTCTCTCCTGGAGGCGCTCAGTCAGACCCAGTGTTGACATGTGTCAAGACGCTCCTCGGGCGTTTCTTGCTTGGGCCTCTCTCCTGGAGGCGCTCAGTCAGACCCAGTGGTGACACATGGCAAGACGCTCCTCGGGGCGCGTCTTGCTTGGGCCTGTCTCCTGGAGGAGCTCATTCAGACCCAGTGGTGACACGTGGCAAGACGCTCCTCGGGGCGCATCTTGCTTGGGCCTCTCTCCTGGAGGCGCTAAGTCAGACCCAGTGTTGACACGTGGCAAGACGCTCCTCGGGGCGCTTCTTGCTTGGGCCTCTCTCCTGGAGGCGCTCAGTCAGACCCAGTGTTGACATGTGGCAAGACACTCCTCGGGGCGCGTCTTGCTTGGGCCTCTCTCATGGAGGCCCTCTGTCAGACCCAGTGTTGACATGTGTCAAGACGCTCCTCGGGGTGTGTCTTGCTTTGGCCTCTCTCCTAGAGGCGCTCAGTCAGACCGAGTGCTGACATGTGGCAAGAAGCTCCTCGGGGTGTGTCTTGCTTGGGCTTCTCTCCTGGAGGCCCTCAGTCAGACCCATTGTTGACATGTGGCAAGACGCTCCTCGGGGCGCGTCTTGCTTGGGCCTCTCTCCAGAAGGCCCTCAATCAGACCCAGTGTTGACACGTGTCAAGACGCTCCCCGGGGCGCTTCTTGCTTGGGCCTCTCTCCTGGAGGCGCTCAGTCAGACCCAGTGGTGACATGTGGCAAGACGCTCCTCGGGGCGCGTATTGCTTGGGCCTCTCTCCTGGATGCCCTCTGTCAGACCCAGTGTTGACATGTGGCAAGACGCTCCTCGGGGCGCGTTTTGCTTGGGCCTCTCTCCAGAAGGCCCTCAATCAGACCCAGTGTTGACACGTGGCAAGACGCTCCTCGGGGCGCTTCTTGCTTGGGCCTCTCTCCTGGAGGAGCTCATTCAGACCCAGTGGTGACACGTGGCAAGACGCTCCTCGGGGCGCATCTTGCTTGGGCCTCTCTCCTGGAGGCGCTAAGTCAGACCCAGTGTTGACACGTGGCAAGACGCTCCTCGGGGCGCTTCTTGCTTGGGCCTCTCTCCTGGAGGCGCTCAGTCAGACCCAGTGTTGACATGTGGCAAGACACTCCTCGGGGCGCGTCTTGCTTGGGCCTCTCTCATGGAGGCCCTCTGTCAGACCCAGTGTTGACATGTGTCAAGACGCTCCTCGGGGCGCGTCTTGCTTTGGCCTCTCTCCTGGAGGTGCTCAGTCAGACCGAGTGCTGACATGTGGCAAGAAGCTCCTCGGGGCGTGTCTTGCTTGGGCCTCTCTCCTGGAGGCCCTCAGTCAGACCCATTGTTGACATGTGGCAAGACGCTCCTCGGGGCGCGTCTTGCTTGGGCCTCTCTCCAGAAGGCCCTCAATCAGACCCAGTGTTGACACGTGGCAAGACGCTCCTCGGGGCGCTTCTTGCTTGGGCCTCTCTCCTGGAGGCGCTCAGTCAGACCCAGTGGTGACATGTGGCAAGACGCTCCTCGGGGCGCGTATTGCTTGGGCCTCTCTCCTGGATGCCCTCTGTCAGACCCAGTGTTGACATGTGGCAAGACGCTCCTCGGGGCGCGTTTTGCTTGGGCCTCTCTCCAGAAGGCCCTCAATCAGACCCAGTGTTGACACGTGGCAAGACGCTCCTCGGGGCGCTTCTTGCTTGGGCCTCTCTCCTGGAGGCGCTCAGTCAGACCCAGTGGTGACATGTGGCAAGACGCTCCTCGGGACACGTCTTGCTTGGGCCTCTCTCCTGGAGGCGCTCAGTCAGACCGAGTAGTGACATGTGACAAGACGCTCCTCGGGGCGCGTCTTGCTGGGGCTTCTCTCATGGAGGCACTCAGTCAGACCCAGTGTTGACATGTGTCAAGACGCTCCTCGGGCGTTTCTTGCTAGGGCCTCTCTCCCGGAGGCGCTCAGTCAGACCCAGTGTTGACATGTGACAAGACGCTCCTCGGGGCGCGTCTTGCTTGGGCCTCTCTCCTGGAGGTGCTCAGTCAGACCCAGAGGTGACATGTGGCAAGACGCTCCTCGGGGCGCGTCTGGCTTGGGCTTCTCTCCTGGAGGCCCTCAGTCAGACCCAGTGTTGACATGTGGCAAGACGCTCCTCGGGGCGCGTCTTGCTTGGGCCTCTCTCCTGGAGGTTCTCAGTCACACCCAGTGTTGACATGTGGCAAGATGCTCCTCGGGGCGCGTCTTGCTTGGGCATCTCTCCTGGAGGCGCTCAGTCAGACCCAGTGTTCACATGTGGCAAGACGCTCCTCGGGGCGCTTCTTGCTTGGGCCTCTCTCCTGGAGGCTCTCAGTCAGACCCATTGTTGCAATGTGCCTCATTGCGACCCGAGAGGCGTATGTGATCCTTTGCAAATCGACAACACCACAGCGGTCGAGTGCGAAGTCACGGGCGGCGGCGTGTTGTCCTTACTGTGACCCATACAATGTGACAGTCCGTGTCACGGACCGGTGTGTTACGACCCGACTAACGAAACATACCAGGTGATAACATTGCATCTGCCCATTACAGCGGAGCGAGCGTTTCGCCACACTCCCAAACCAAGGTTAATATTTGTAGCGCACGCCCTTCTCGGACCTCGGTGCACGCGAAACACTGGCGTACACTCACAACATCACGCTCGAGACAGCTCAAGCGTTACGCGAAACAAAGGACGTGTTCAAATCCATAGAGAATATACGGTCTTTAGCGTATGCGTATATAAAGAAGGTCGATGACATTTACAGACCCGGCGGCGTGGGCACCACAGTAGAACAACAAGATGCTCTCAAGCGCACACAGATACTGGCCGCATTATCACTCGCGATGTCTATCCTGACATGCCCGTTTCTGATTTCTATGTATATCAAATTATGACAAGAGCTACGGTGGTTACGATTACACTCTGACCACGTGCCTTAGTTTCTGCTAGTGACCTATAAATACATTTGACCACTTGCTCTCACTGCCATTAAAGCGGCTGTACCCACACGTACAACACCCAAGAAAAAAAATGATCTCGCTGTCTGTACTGGGTGTACTCTCAGTAGTCGCAGTTGCTCAGGCCATGGTGGTACGCTCACATAACGCCTCTGAGATATGTCCCATCACACCACCTCCTAGACTACTCGCGAAGGAGTATTCAACACCCCCTTTGTACGAAGACAACCATTATAACGAGCACAGCACAACGCTTGCCGCACGCGAAGACAACATGCAGGAGACAACGCTACCACCTGTCGTGAGAACAACGGATTCGAGTGACAACGATCGCGCCTATGACGAGCACATTACAACACCCTCTGTGCACGAAGACCAGGTGCAGGAGACAACGCTACCACCTGTCGTGAGAAACAAGAGTTTGGTTAACAATGATCATCGTCGTGTCCCATTGTAAACGGGCGCGCCATCGCACACATCGTACATGTGTGTTAACCCACCTGTATGCGACAGACTTTGTGTGTTGCATGACATCGAGATGTATTGACGTCTGTGTCAATACAGGACTCTCTATAATCCGGGAGCTGGACGCTAACGACCCGTGCATGTGCCACACAAAAGGTAACTCGACTAACTACAAAACGCATATTGTGATGTAGAAAGTTGGCTCGACTGTTTGAATCAGCTGCAGCTGCGGTTTACTCACGATGTGAATTGCACGCTTGTTAGAAGTACATTCGGAGCACTTAAAAAATACATCACTCTCATCGAGTTCCGTCTCAGCGTTCACCGGCTGATGGGCAAGAGCGTGACATGGGATCGCCAGGAACTTACTTAAGGACTATCATCTCATTTGGCATTTACTCACGGACCCAAGAAACCAGTTCCGAAAAATGGTCGAGAATTATAACTTGTCTAATAGCAACTGGAAGATATGTTGCGTCATAAGCCTCTGATGGTTCACAAGGTGCACGGTCCACTCGAAATCCTAATGCTGTATTTGTAGTACATACACTAAGTCTTCTCTGTTGATGTCAGACTAGAGTTTTATTAGAGTTTTACTTTGCAACAATGGGATTCGAGCAATTGATGTGTATATTTTTAATAGTGCACAATGCTACTATTCCTAGGCTGAATGTATGGCATGGCTCTTATGTATCATTATGTATCGTTTCCATTAAGTACTAATTTAAATAAAGTCCCTCTGTCCTCAGTGCTAGGTTGTGGGTTTAATACACATTATTATGATCAACCTGTTGAATAGTATAATAACAATATTCCTGTAAAAGTCATTTAGTAATGAACAACCTCAGTTCTGTGAAGGAACATCATGTCTCTGATGTGTACACTGCAGGCCTGACCGGGGTTTGCACGCAAGGGCCTGTGTGTGTGTGTGTGTGTGTGTGTGTGTGTGTGTGTGTGTGTGTGTGTGTGTGTGTGTGTGTTTGTGTGTGTGTGTGTGTGTGTGTGTGTGTGTGTGTGTGAAACAAATAAAGATAAAAATAGCTAGTGCGGCCAGGAGCGGTCGTGCAGGGTAGAGGCTGCGCGAAAACGCCTCTAAAACAAGCGCGTGCCCACGCCCGATCCGTGGAAGCACGTAGAACTAGCAAACAGACTAGCAGAAATCAACGATCGCACACGGGTCATTGAGTGTGTACAGGGTTCGTCTGCGTGTGTGGCATTGGACAATCTAGCGGCAACCGAGTGGCCTGAAGGCGGAACCGGCCAACCCGTCGCCCTCACCATCGTTGCGCTTCGAGATGAACTATTGCTAAAGATGATCGTCTTCGTCAACCACGGCGCTACCAGGGTTACCACGACATGCGCCTTAAAAGCGTTCTCGTTTGGGTCAGCGCCACCAAAATTGAATTGGCAAGTCAGCGGATATTACACAACTCGTAACGAAGACCCTCTCCGCGACCTCGCGGCCAGTGTGCGCAGTGTACAGCAAATGACAAACGATGTTGCGAGCGATATATCGGAAAAACTTTGCACTGACGCAACGGTCGCCACTGCAGGTTGTGTGAGTCTCGCGCAAAGTGCCATATCAAACGTGCGCAAGCTAGTGACAAGCAACTTCACCAGATCCGTAGATTCTGCATACGCTCGGATACGAATGAAAGTATCGAGAGATAACACCGACACGAGTTGCGCGACGGCGCTGGCTGCAGTCGCTACAACACTGGATTTATTAATCAACGTAATTGTGAACGTAACGGCGTTTCGAGTGTGCACCAGAATCTACAACCAGTACTACAGAAAACTGGCATGAGGGTCACGGTCTAACGTTATGTTGGTGTCTCGCATCGACCGTCGACGGCCGTTTGCCAGCGGCTAAAAATGGCACAGTTGACGAAATGGAAACGCCGACCGTCGATAGCGCATTCTCACAAGTTCCAACCGCACCATCTCAGGAGACAGACCACAGAGTCATATTAGCGGAGGGTAGATAGAAAATGCGCAAACCGCCGCAACCGCCCATATACATACTATACGAGTTCAACATAGAGTGGAGTAAGAAGTTACTACCGATTGTATTTCCAACGTGCAAGCAGCTGGTGTGTGACGCTTTACTTGAGTATCACAGAGGTTGCGATGTCCTGTGTTCCACGAGTGCATGGAAACAAGTGAACGAACTTCTACGGACCGTACTGTTGGGGTATGAGCGAGCTGTAAAATCAATACACGCTAGACACGCGGACTTTGCCGCGTTACTGGACACGCATATCGCCACAACAAAACCGGGTCAAGTGTTCGGGGCGTCACCGCGCTCGACTATACACGTCTTGGCCTACCACGAGTACATGAGCCCACAGATCCTAAGCGAGGTCGAAGCCGTTGTGTCTACCCAACGCAAATTCAGCACTGCCGTGCGCGCTAAGACAAGTCCCTCTAGACTGCTGGAAACTTTGGAAGCGTGGAAGGCTGGCGTGTACGTGCTTTCTACACATCTCAACGGTATGATCGCGATACTCTCGGCTGCACAACAACTAATGGTCATGTGTTCGGAAGGTCTGACATGACCGGTTGTCAATCGACGTCGAGCGTGCACTCACACACGGATATCCTGGCGTACAGTAAAGCGACAGCGACCTCTACGCTCACGTTGATCGCCGATTTTTCGAAGGGCAATCGAGTGTGTTGGCTGACGAAAGCTATGGTGACCGACGGTCGCGTCGACTACAATGTGCCTCATTGCGACTGGAGAGGCGTATGTGATCCTTTTCAAATCGACAACACCACCGCGGTCGAGTGCGAAGTCACGGTCTGTGGTGTGTTGTCCTTACTGTGCCCCATACAATGTGACGGTCCGTGTCACGGACCGGTGTGTTACGACCCGACTAACGAAACGTACCAGGTGATAACATTGCATCCGCCCATTATAGCGGAGCGAGCATTTCGCCACACTCCCAAACCAAGTTTAATAGTTGTATCGCACGCCCTTTCGGACCTCGGTGCACGCGAAACACTGGCGTACACTCACAACATCACGCTCGAGAAAGCTCAAGCGTTACGCGAAACAAAGGACGTGTTCAAATCCATAGAGAATATACGGTCTTTAGCGTATGCGTATATAAAGAAGGTCGATGACTTTTGCAGACCCGGCGGCGTGGGCACCACAGTAGAACAACAAGGTGCTCTCAAGCGCACACAGAAACTGGCCGCATTATCACTCGCGATGTCTATCCTGACATGCCCGTTTCTGATTTCTATGTATATTAAATTATGACAAGAGCTACTTTAGGTGGTTACGATTGCACTCTGACCACGTGCCTTAGTTTCTGCTAGTGACCTATAAATACATTTGCCCACTTGCTCTCGCTGCCATTAAAGCGGCTGTACCCACACGTGCAACACCCAAGAAAAAAATGATCTCGCTGTCTGTACTGGGTGTACTCTCAGTAGTTGCAGTTGCTCAGGCAATGGTGGTACGCTCACATAACGCCTCTGAGATATGTCCCATCACACCACCTCCTAGACTACTCGCGAAGGAGTATTCAACACCCCCTTTGTACGAAGACAACCATTATATCGAGCACAGCACAACGCTTGCCGCACGCGAAGACAACATGCAGGAGACAACGCTACCACCTGTCGTGAGAACAACGGATTCGAGTGACAACGATCGCGACTATGACGAGCACATTACAACACCCTCTGTGCACGAAGACCAGGTGCAGGAGACAACGCTACCACCTGTCGTGAGAAACAAGAGTTTGGTTAACAATGATCATCGTCGTGTCCCATTGTAAACGGGCGCGCCATCGCACACATCGTACATGTGTGTTAACCCACCTGTATGCGACAGACTTTGTGTGTTGCATGACATCGAGATGTATTGACGTCTGTGTCAATACAGGACTCTCTATAATCCGGGAGCTGGACGCTAACGACCCGTGCATGTGCCACACAAAAGGTAACTCGACTAACTACAAAACGCATATTGTGATGTAGAAAGTTGGCTCGACTGTTTTAATCAGCTGCAGCTGCGGTTTACTCACGATGTGAATTGCACGCTTGTTAGAAGTACATTCGGAGCACTTAAAAAATACATCACTCTCATCGAGTTCCGTCTCAGCGTTCACCGGCTGATGGGCAAGAGCGTGACATGGGATCGCCAGGAACTTACTTAAGGACTATCATCTCATTTGGCATTTACTCACGGACCCAAGAAACCAGTTCCGAAAAATGGTCGAGAATTATAACTTGTCTAATAGCAACTGGAAGATATGTTGCGTCATAAGCCTCTGATGGTTCACAAGGTGCACGGTCCACTCGAAATCCTAATGCTGTATTTGTAGTACATACACTAAGTCTTCTCTGTTGATGTCAGACTAGAGTTTTATTAGAGTTTTACTTTGCAACAATGGGATTCGAGCAATTGATGTGTATATTTTTAATAGTGCACAATGCTACTATTCCTAGGCTGAATGTATGGCATGGCTCTTATGTATCATTATGTATCGTTTCCATTAAGTACTAATTTAAATAAAGTCCCTCTGTCCTCAGTGCTAGGTTGTGGGTTTAATACACATTATTATGATCAACCTGTTGAATAGTATAATAACAATATTCCTGTAAAAGTCATTTAGTAATGAACAACCTCAGTTCTGTGAAGGAACATCATGTCTCTGATGTGTACACTGCAGGCCTGACCGGGGTTTGCACGCAAGGGCCTGTGTGTGTGTGTGTGTGTGTGTGTGTGTGTGTGTGTGTGTGTGTGTGTGTGTGTGTGTTTGTGTGTGTGTGTGTGTGTGTGTGTGTGTGTGTGTGTGTGAAACAAATAAAGATAAAAATAGCTAGTGCGGCCAGGAGCGGTCGTGCAGGGTAGAGGCTGCGCGAAAACGCCTCTAAAACAAGCGCGTGCCCACGCCCGATCCGTGGAAGCACGTAGAACTAGCAAACAGACTAGCAGAAATCAACGATCGCACACGGGTCATTGAGTGTGTACAGGGTTCGTCTGCGTGTGTGGCATTGGACAATCTAGCGGCAACCGAGTGGCCTGAAGGCGGAACCGGCCAACCCGTCGCCCTCACCATCGTTGCGCTTCGAGATGAACTATTGCTAAAGATGATCGTCTTCGTCAACCACGGCGCTACCAGGGTTACCACGACATGCGCCTTAAAAGCGTTCTCGTTTGGGTCAGCGCCACCAAAATTGAATTGGCAAGTCAGCGGATATTACACAACTCGTAACGAAGACCCTCTCCGCGACCTCGCGGCCAGTGTGCGCAGTGTACAGCAAATGACAAACGATGTTGCGAGCGATATATCGGAAAAACTTTGCACTGACGCAACGGTCGCCACTGCAGGTTGTGTGAGTCTCGCGCAAAGTGCCATATCAAACGTGCGCAAGCTAGTGACAAGCAACTTCACCAGATCCGTAGATTCTGCATACGCTCGGATACGAATGAAAGTATCGAGAGATAACACCGACACGAGTTGCGCGACGGCGCTGGCTGCAGTCGCTACAACACTGGATTTATTAATCAACGTAATTGTGAACGTAACGGCGTTTCGAGTGTGCACCAGAATCTACAACCAGTACTACAGAAAACTGGCATGAGGGTCACGGTCTAACGTTATGTTGGTGTCTCGCATCGACCGTCGACGGCCGTTTGCCAGCGGCTAAAAATGGCACAGTTGACGAAATGGAAACGCCGACCGTCGATAGCGCATTCTCACAAGTTCCAACCGCACCATCTCAGGAGACAGACCACAGAGTCATATTAGCGGAGGGTAGATAGAAAATGCGCAAACCGCCGCAACCGCCCATATACATACTATACGAGTTCAACATAGAGTGGAGTAAGAAGTTACTACCGATTGTATTTCCAACGTGCAAGCAGCTGGTGTGTGACGCTTTACTTGAGTATCACAGAGGTTGCGATGTCCTGTGTTCCACGAGTGCATGGAAACAAGTGAACGAACTTCTACGGACCGTACTGTTGGGGTATGAGCGAGCTGTAAAATCAATACACGCTAGACACGCGGACTTTGCCGCGTTACTGGACACGCATATCGCCACAACAAAACCGGGTCAAGTGTTCGGGGCGTCACCGCGCTCGACTATACACGTCTTGGCCTACCACGAGTACATGAGCCCACAGATCCTAAGCGAGGTCGAAGCCGTTGTGTCTACCCAACGCAAATTCAGCACTGCCGTGCGCGCTAAGACAAGTCCCTCTAGACTGCTGGAAACTTTGGAAGCGTGGAAGGCTGGCGTGTACGTGCTTTCTACACATCTCAACGGTATGATCGCGATACTCTCGGCTGCACAACAACTAATGGTCATGTGTTCGGAAGGTCTGACATGACCGGTTGTCAATCGACGTCGAGCGTGCACTCACACACGGATATCCTGGCGTACAGTAAAGCGACAGCGACCTCTACGCTCACGTTGATCGCCGATTTTTCGAAGGGCAATCGAGTGTGTTGGCTGACGAAAGCTATGGTGACCGACGGTCGCGTCGACTACAATGTGCCTCATTGCGACTGGAGAGGCGTATGTGATCCTTTTCAAATCGACAACACCACCGCGGTCGAGTGCGAAGTCACGGTCTGTGGTGTGTTGTCCTTACTGTGCCCCATACAATGTGACGGTCCGTGTCACGGACCGGTGTGTTACGACCCGACTAACGAAACGTACCAGGTGATAACATTGCATCCGCCCATTATAGCGGAGCGAGCATTTCGCCACACTCCCAAACCAAGTTTAATAGTTGTATCGCACGCCCTTTCGGACCTCGGTGCACGCGAAACACTGGCGTACACTCACAACATCACGCTCGAGAAAGCTCAAGCGTTACGCGAAACAAAGGACGTGTTCAAATCCATAGAGAATATACGGTCTTTAGCGTATGCGTATATAAAGAAGGTCGATGACTTTTGCAGACCCGGCGGCGTGGGCACCACAGTAGAACAACAAGGTGCTCTCAAGCGCACACAGAAACTGGCCGCATTATCACTCGCGATGTCTATCCTGACATGCCCGTTTCTGATTTCTATGTATATTAAATTATGACAAGAGCTACTTTAGGTGGTTACGATTGCACTCTGACCACGTGCCTTAGTTTCTGCTAGTGACCTATAAATACATTTGCCCACTTGCTCTCGCTGCCATTAAAGCGGCTGTACCCACACGTGCAACACCCAAGAAAAAAATGATCTCGCTGTCTGTACTGGGTGTACTCTCAGTAGTTGCAGTTGCTCAGGCAATGGTGGTACGCTCACATAACGCCTCTGAGATATGTCCCATCACACCACCTCCTAGACTACTCGCGAAGGAGTATTCAACACCCCCTTTGTACGAAGACAACCATTATATCGAGCACAGCACAACGCTTGCCGCACGCGAAGACAACATGCAGGAGACAACGCTACCACCTGTCGTGAGAACAACGGATTCGAGTGACAACGATCGCGACTATGACGAGCACATTACAACACCCTCTGTGCACGAAGACCAGGTGCAGGAGACAACGCTACCACCTGTCGTGAGAAACAAGAGTTTGGTTAACAATGATCATCGTCGTGTCCCATTGTAAACGGGCGCGCCATCGCACACATCGTACATGTGTGTTAACCCACCTGTATGCGACAGACTTTGAGTGTTGCATGACATCGAGATGTATTGACGTCTGTGTCAATACAGGACTCTCTATAAGCCGGGAGCTGGACGCTAACGACCCGTGCATGCGCCACACAAAAGGTATCGTACATGTGTTAACCCACCTGTATGCGACAGACTTTGTGTGTTGCATGACATCGAGATGTATTGACGCCTGTGTCAATACAGGACTCTATATGCTGGGAGCTGGACGCTGACGACCCGTGCATGCGCCACACAAAAGGTAACTCGACTAACTACAAAACGCATATTGTGATGTAGAAAGTTGGCTCGACTGTTTGAATCAGCTGCAGCTGCGGTTTACTCACGAAGTGAATCGCACGCTTGTTAGAAGTACATTCGGAGCACTTAAAAAATACATCGCTCTCATCGAGTTCCGTCTCAGTGTTCACCAGCTGATGGGCAAGAGCGTGACATGGGATCGCCAGGAACTTACTTAAGGACTATCATCTCATTTGGCATTTACTCACGGACCCAAGAAACCAGTTCCGAAAAATGGTCGAGAATTATAACTTGTCTAATAGCAACTGGAAGATATGTTGCATCATAAGCCTCTGATGGTTCACAAGGTGCACGGTCCACTCGAAATCCTAATGCTGTATTTGTAGTACATACACTAAGTCTTCTCTGTTGATGTCAGACTAGAGTTTTATTAGAGTTTTACTTTGCAACAATGGGATTCGAGCAATTGATGTGTATATTTTTAATAGTGCACAATGCTACTATTCCTAGGCTGAATGTATGACATGGCTCTTATGTATCATTATGTATCGTTTCCATTAAGTACTAATTTAAATAAAGTCCCTCTGTCCTCAGTGCTAGGTTGTGGGTTTAATACACATTATTATGATCAACCTGTTGAATAGTATAATAACAATATTCCTGTAAAAGTCATTTAGTAATGAACAACCTCAGTTCTTTGAAAGAACATCATGTCTCTGATGTGTACACTGCAGGCCTGACCGGGGTTTGCACGCAAGGGCCTGTGTGTGTGTGTGTGTGTGTGTGTGTGTGTGTGTGTGTGTGTGTGTGTTTGTGTGTGTGTGAGAGTGTGTGTGTGTGTGTGAAACAAATAAAGATAAATATAGCTAGTGCGGCCACGAGCGGTCGTGCAGGGTAGAGGCTGCGTGAAAACGCCTCTAAAACAAGCGCGTGCCCACGCCCGATCCGTGGAAGCACGTAGAACTAGCAAACATACTAGCAGAAATCAACGATCGCACACGGGTCATTGAGTGTGTACAGGGTTTGTCTGCGTGTGTGGCATTGGGCAATCTAGCGGCAACCGAGTGGCCTGAAGGCGGAACCGGCCAACCCGTCGCCCTCACCATCGTTGCGCTTCGAGATGAACTATTGCTAAAGATGATCCTCCTCGTCAACCACGGCGCTACCAGAGTTACCACGACATGCGCCTTAAAAGCGTTCTCGTTTGGGTCATCGCCACCAGAATTGAATCGGCAAGTCAGCGGATATTTTACAACTCGTAACGAAAACCCTCTCCGCGACCTCGCGGCCAGTGTGCGCAGTGTACAGCAAATGACAAACGATGTTGCGAGCGATATATCGGAAAAACTTTGCACTGACGCGACGGTCGCCACTGCAGGTTGTGTGAGTCTCGCGCAAAGTGCCATATCAAACGTGCACAAGCTAGTGACAAGCAACTTCACCAGATCCGTAGATTCTGCATACGCTCGGATACGAATGAAAGTATCGAGAGATAACACCGACACGAGTTGAACGACGGCGCTGGCTGCAGTCGCTACAACACTGGATTTATTAATCAACGTAATTGTGATCGTAATGGCGTTTCGAGTGTGCACAAGAAACTACAACCAGTACTACAGAAAACTGGCATGAGGGTCGCGGTCTAACGTTATGTTGGTGTCTCGCATCGACCGTCGTCGGCCGTTTGCCAGCGGCTGAAAATGGCACAGTTGACGAAATGGAAACGCCAACCGTCGATAGTGCACTCTCGCAAGTTCCAACCGCACCATCTCAGGAGACAGACCACAGAGTCATATTAGCGGAGGGTGGATAGAAAATGAGCAAACCGCCGCAACCGCCCAATTACATACTATACGAGTTCAACATAGAGTGGAGTAAGAAGTTACTACCGATTGTATTTCCAACGTGCAAGCAGCTGGTGTGTGACGCTTTACTTGAGTATCACAGAGGTTGCGATGTCCTGTGTTCCACGAGTGCATGGAAACAAGTGAACGAACTTCTACGGACCGTACTGTTGGGGTATGAGTGAGCTGTAAAATCAATACACGCTAGACATGCGGACTTTGCCGTGTTACTGGACACGCATATCGCCACAACAAAACCGGGTCAAGTGTTCGGGGCGTCACCGCGCTCGACTATACACGTCTTGGCCTACCACGAGTACATCAGCCCACAGATCCTAAGCGAGGTCGAAGCTGTTGTGTCAACCAAACGCAAATTCAGCACAGCCGTGTGCGCTAAGACAAGTCCCTCTAGACTGCTGGAAACTTTGGAAACGTGGAAGGCTGGCGTGTAGGCGCTTTCTACACATCTCAACGGTATGATCGCGATACTCTCGGCCGCACAACAACTAATGGTCATGTGTTCGGAAGGTCTGATCAGGTCTGACATGACCGGTTGTCAATCGACGTCGAGCGTGCACTCACACACGGATATCATGGCGGACAGTAAAGCGACGGCGACCTCTACGCTCACGTTGAACGCCGATGTTTCGAAGGGCAATCGAGTGTGTTGGCTGACGAAAGCTATGGTGACCGACGGTCGCGTCGACTACAATGTGCCTCATTGCGACTGGAGAGGCGTATGTGATCCTTTGCAAATCGACAACACCACCGCCGTCGAGTGCGAAGTCACGGTCGGCGGCGTGTTGTCCTTACTGTGCCCCATACAATGTGACGGTCCGTGTGACGGACCGGTGTGTTACGACCCGACTAACGAAATGTATCAGGTGATAACATTGCATCCGCCCATTACAGCGGAGCGAGCGTTTCGCCACACTCCCAAACCAAGGTTAATAGTTGTAGCGCACGCCCTTTCGGATCTCGGTGCACGCGAAACACTGGCGTACACTCACAACATCACGCTCGAGACAGCTCAAGCCTTACGCGAAACAAAGGACGTGTTCAAATCCAAAGAGAATATACAGTCTTTAGCGTATGTGTATATAAAGAAGGTCGATGACATTTACAGACCCGGCGGCGTGGGCACCACAGTAGAACAACAAGGTGCTCTCAAGCGCACACAGATACTGGCTGCATTATCACTCGTGATGTCTATCCTGACATGCCCGTTTCTGATTTCTATGTATATTAAATTAAGACAAGAGCTACGGTGGTTACGATTACAGTCTGACCACGTGCCTTAGTTTCTGCTAGTGACCTATAAATACATATACCCACTTGCTCTCACTGCCATTAAAGCGGCTGTACCCACACGTACAACACCCAAGAAAAAAAATGATCTCGCTGTCTGTACTGGGTGTACTCTCAGTAGTCGCAGTTACTCAGGCCATGGTGATACGCTCACATAACGCCTCTGAGATACGTCCCATCACACCACCTCCTAGACTACTCGCGAAGGAGTATTCAACACCCCCTTTGTACGAAGACAACCATTATAACGAGCACAGCACAACGCTTGCCGCACGCGAAGACATCATACAGGAGACAACGCTACCACCTGTCATGAGAACAACGGATTCGAGTGACAATGATCGCGACTATGACGAGCACATTACAACACCCTCTGTGCACGAAGACCAGGTGCAGGAGACAACGCTACCACCTGTCGTGAGAAACAAGAGTTTGGTTAACAATGATCATCAACGTGTCCCATTGTAAACGGGCGCGCCATCGCACACATCGTACATGTGTGTTAACCCACCTGTATGCGACAGACTTTGTGTGTTGCATGACATCGAGATGTATTGATGTCTGTGTCAATACAGGACTCTCTAAGCTGGGAGCTGGACGCTAACAACCCGTGCATGCGCCACACAAAAGAAAACTCGACTAACTACAAAACGCATATTGTGATGTAGAAAGTTGGCTCGACTGTTTGAATCAGCTGCAGCTGCGGTTTACTCACGAAGTGAATCGCACGCTTGTTAGAAGTACATTCGGAGCACTTAAAAAATACATCGCTCTCATCGAGTTCCGTCTCAGCGTTCACCGGCTGATGGGCAAGAGCGTGACATGGGATCGCCAGGAACTTACTTAAGGACTATCATCTCATTTGGCATTTACTCACGGACCCAAGAAACCAGTTCCGAAAAATGGTTGAGAATTCTAACTTGTCTAATAGCAACTGGAAGATATGTTGCGTCATAAGCCTCTGATGGTTCACAAGGTGCACGGTCCACTCGAAATCCTAATGCTGTATTTGTAGTACATACACTAAGTCTTCTCTGTTGATGTCAGACTAGAGTTTTATTAGAGTTTTACTTTGCAACAATGGGATTCGAGCAATTGATGTGTATATTTTTAATAGTGCACAATGCTACTATTCCTAGGCTGAATGTATGACATGGCTCTTATGTATCATTATGTGTCGTTTCCATTAAGTACTAATTTAAATAAAGTCCCTCTGTCCTCAGTGCTAGGTTGTGGGTTTAATACACATTATTATGAAAAACCTGTTGAATAGTATAATAACAATATTCCTGTAAAAGTAATTTAGTAATGAACAACCTCAGTTCTGTGAAAGAACATCATGTCTGTGATCTGTACACTGCAGGCCTGACCGGGGTTTGCACGCAAGGGCCTGTGTGTGTGTGTGTGTGTGTGTGTGTGTGTGTGTGTGTGTGTGTGTGTGTGTGTGTGTGTGTGTGTGTGTGTGTGTGTGTGTGTGTGTGTGTGTGTGTGTGTGTGTGTGAAACAAATAAAGATAAATATAGCTAGTGCGGCCATGATCGGTCGTGCAGGGTAGAGGCTGCGCGAAAACGCCTCTAAAAAAAAGCGCATGCCCACGCCCGATCCGTGGAAGCACGTAGAACTAGCAAACGTACTAGCAGAAATCAACGATCGCACACGAGTCATTGAGTGTGTACATGGTTCGTCTGCGTGTGTGGCATTGGGCAATCTAGCGGCAACTGAGTGGCCTGAAGGCGGAACCGGCCAACCCGTCGCCCTCACCATCGTTGCGCTTCGAGATGAACTATTGCTAAAGATGATCAGCCTCATCAACCACGACACTACCAGAGTAGCTCGTAACGACGACCCTCTCCGCGACCTCGCGGCCAGTGTGCGCAGTGTACAGCAAATGACAAACGATGTTGCGAGCGATATATCGGAAAAACTTTGCACTGACACGACGGTCGCCACTGCAGGTTGTGTGAGTCTCGCGCAAAGTGCCATATCAAACGTGCGGAAGCTAGTGACAAGCAACTTCACCAGATCCGTAGATTCTGCATACGCTCGGATACAAATAAAAGTATCGAGAGATAACACCGACACGAGTTGCGCGACGGCGCTGGCTGCAGTCGCTACAACACTGGATTTATTAATCAACGTAATTGTGATCTTAATGGCGTATCGAGTGTGCACCAGAAACTACAACCAGTACTACAGAAAACTGGCATGAGGGTCACGGTCTAACGTTATGTTGGTGTCTCGCATCGACCGACGACGGCCGTTTGCCAGCGGCTGAAAATGGCACAGTTGACGAAATGGAAACGCCGACCGTCGATAGTGCACTCTCGCAAGTTCCAACCGCACCATCTCAGGAGACAGACCACAGAGTCATATTAGCGGAGGGTGGATAGAAAATGAGCAAACCGCCGCAACCGCCCAATTACATACTATACGAGTTCAACATAGAGTGGAGTAAGAAGTTACTACCGATTGTATTTCCAACGTGCAAGCAGCTGGTGTGTGACGCTTTACTTGAGTATCACAGAGGTTGCGATGTCCTGTGTTCCACGAGCGCATGGAAACAAGTGAACGAACTTCTACGGACCGTACTGTTGGGGTATGAGTGAGCTGTAAAATCAATACACGCTAGACATGCGGACTTTGCCGTGTTACTGGACACGCATATCGCCACAACAAAACCGGGTCAAGTGTTCGGGGCGTCACCGCGCTCGACTATACACGTCTTGGCCTACCACGAGTACATCAGCCCACAGATCCTAAGCGAGGTCGAAGCTGTTGTGTCAACCAAACGCAAATTCAGCACAGCCGTGTGCGCTAAGACAAGTCCCTCTAGACTGCTGGAAACTTTGGAAACGTGGAAGGCTGGCGTGTAGGCGCTTTCTACACATCTCAACGGTATGATCGCGATACTCTCGGCCGCACAACAACTAATGGTCATGTGTTCGGAAGGTCTGATCAGGTCTGACATGACCGGTTGTCAATCGACGTCGAGCGTGCACTCACACACGGATATCATGGCGGACAGTAAAGCGACGGCGACCTCTACGCTCACGTTGAACGCCGATGTTTCGAAGGGCAATCGAGTGTGTTGGCTGACGAAAGCTATGGTGACCGACGGTCGCGTCGACTACAATGTGCCTCATTGCGACTGGAGAGGCGTATGTGATCCTTTGCAAATCGACAACACCACCGCCGTCGAGTGCGAAGTCACGGTCGGCGGCGTGTTGTCCTTACTGTGCCCCATACAATGTGACGGTCCGTGTGACGGACCGGTGTGTTACGACCCGACTAACGAAATGTATCAGGTGATAACATTGCATCCGCCCATTACAGCGGAGCGAGCGTTTCGCCACACTCCCAAACCAAGGTTAATAGTTGTAGCGCACGCCCTTTCGGATCTCGGTGCACGCGAAACACTGGCGTACACTCACAACATCACGCTCGAGACAGCTCAAGCCTTACGCGAAACAAAGGACGTGTTCAAATCCATAGAGAATATACAGTCTTTAGCGTATGTGTATATAAAGAAGGTCGATGACATTTACAGACCCGGCGGCGTGGGCACCACAGTAGAACAACAAGGTGCTCTCAAGCGCACACAGATACTGGCTGCATTATCACTCGTGATGTCTATCCTGACATGCCCGTTTCTGATTTCTATGTATATTAAATTATGACAAGAGCTACGGTGGTTACGATTACAGTCTGACCACGTGCCTTAGTTTCTGCTAGTGACCTATAAATACATATACCCACTTGCTCTCACTGCCATTAAAGCGGCTGTACCCACACGTACAACACCCAAGAAAAAAAATGATCTCGCTGTCTGTACTGGGTGTACTCTCAGTAGTCGCAGTTACTCAGGCCATGGTGATACGCTCACATAACGCCTCTGAGATACGTCCCATCACACCACCTCCTAGACTACTCGCGAAGGAGTATTCAACACCCCCTTTGTACGAAGACAACCATTATAACGAGCACAGCACAACGCTTGCCGCACGCGAAGACATCATACAGGAGACAACGCTACCACCTGTCATGAGAACAACGGATTCGAGTGACAATGATCGCGACTATGACGAGCACATTACAACACCCTCTGTGCACGAAGACCAGGTGCAGGAGACAACGCTACCACCTGTCGTGAGAAACAAGAGTTTGGTTAACAATGATCATCAACGTGTCCCATTGTAAACGGGCGCGCCATCGCACACATCGTACATGTGTGTTAACCCACCTGTATGCGACAGACTTTGTGTGTTGCATGACATCGAGATGTATTGATGTCTGTGTCAATACAGGACTCTCTAAGCTGGGAGCTGGACGCTAACAACCCGTGCATGCGCCACACAAAAGAAAACTCGACTAACTACAAAACGCATATTGTGATGTAGAAAGTTGGCTCGACTGTTTGAATCAGCTGCAGCTGCGGTTTACTCACGAAGTGAATCGCACGCTTGTTAGAAGTACATTCGGAGCACTTAAAAAATACATCGCTCTCATCGAGTTCCGTCTCAGCGTTCACCGGCTGATGGGCAAGAGCGTGACATGGGATCGCCAGGAACTTACTTAAGGACTATCATCTCATTTGGCATTTACTCACGGACCCAAGAAACCAGTTCCGAAAAATGGTTGAGAATTCTAACTTGTCTAATAGCAACTGGAAGATATGTTGCGTCATAAGCCTCTGATGGTTCACAAGGTGCACGGTCCACTCGAAATCCTAATGCTGTATTTGTAGTACATACACTAAGTCTTCTCTGTTGATGTCAGACTAGAGTTTTATTAGAGTTTTACTTTGCAACAATGGGATTCGAGCAATTGATGTGTATATTTTTAATAGTGCACAATGCTACTATTCCTAGGCTGAATGTATGACATGGCTCTTATGTATCATTATGTGTCGTTTCCATTAAGTACTAATTTAAATAAAGTCCCTCTGTCCTCAGTGCTAGGTTGTGGGTTTAATACACATTATTATGAAAAACCTGTTGAATAGTATAATAACAATATTCCTGTAAAAGTAATTTAGTAATGAACAACCTCAGTTCTGTGAAAGAACATCATGTCTGTGATCTGTACACTGCAGGCCTGACCGGGGTTTGCACGCAAGGGCCTGTGTGTGTGTGTGTGTGTGTGTGTGTGTGTGTGTGTGTGTGTGTGTGTGTGTGTGTGTGTGTGTGTGTGTGTGTGTGTGTGTGTGTGTGTGTGTGTGTGAAACAAATAAAGATAAATATAGCTAGTGCGGCCATGATCGGTCGTGCAGGGTAGAGGCTGCGCGAAAACGCCTCTAAAAAAAAGCGCATGCCCACGCCCGATCCGTGGAAGCACGTAGAACTAGCAAACGTACTAGCAGAAATCAACGATCGCACACGAGTCATTGAGTGTGTACATGGTTCGTCTGCGTGTGTGGCATTGGGCAATCTAGCGGCAACTGAGTGGCCTGAAGGCGGAACCGGCCAACCCGTCGCCCTCACCATCGTTGCGCTTCGAGATGAACTATTGCTAAAGATGATCAGCCTCATCAACCACGACACTACCAGAGTAGCTCGTAACGACGACCCTCTCCGCGACCTCGCGGCCAGTGTGCGCAGTGTACAGCAAATGACAAACGATGTTGCGAGCGATATATCGGAAAAACTTTGCACTGACACGACGGTCGCCACTGCAGGTTGTGTGAGTCTCGCGCAAAGTGCCATATCAAACGTGCGGAAGCTAGTGACAAGCAACTTCACCAGATCCGTAGATTCTGCATACGCTCGGATACGAATAAAAGTATCGAGAGATAACACCGACACGAGTTGCGCGACGGCGCTGGCTGCAGTCGCTACAACACTGGATTTATTAATCAACGTAATTGTGATCTTAATGGCGTATCGAGTGTGCACCAGAAACTACAACCAGTACTACAGAAAACTGGCATGAGGGTCACGGTCTAACGTTATGTTGGTGTCTCGCATCGACCGACGACGGCCGTTTGCCAGCGGCTGAAAATGGCACAGTTGACGAAATGGAAACGCCGACCGTCGATAGTGCACTCTCGCAAGTTCCAACCGCACCATCTCAGGAGACAGACCACAGAGTCATATTAGCGGAGGGTGGATAGAAAATGAGCAAACCGCCGCAACCGCCCAATTACATACTATACGAGTTCAACATAGAGTGGAGTAAGAAGTTACTACCGATTGTATTTCCAACGTGCAAGCAGCTGGTGTGTGACGCTTTACTTGAGTATCACAGAGGTTGCGATGTCATGTGTTCCACGAGCGCATGGAAACAAGTGAACGAACTTCTACGGACCGTACTGTTGGGGTATGAGTGAGCTGTAAAATCAATACACGCTAGACATGCGGACTTTGCCGTGTTACTGGACACGCATATCGCCACAACAAAACCGGGTCAAGTGTTCGGGGCGTCACCGCGCTCGACTATACACGTCTTGGCCTACCACGAGTACATCAGCCCACAGATCCTAAGCGAGGTCGAAGCTGTTGTGTCAACCAAACGCAAATTCAGCACAGCCGTGTGCGCTAAGACAAGTCCCTCTAGACTGCTGGAAACTTTGGAAACGTGGAAGGCTGGCGTGTAGGCGCTTTCTACACATCTCAACGGTATGATCGCGATACTCTCGGCCGCACAACAACTAATGGTCATGTGTTCGGAAGGTCTGATCAGGTCTGACATGACCGGTTGTCAATCGACGTCGAGCGTGCACTCACACACGGATATCATGGCGGACAGTAAAGCGACGGCGACCTCTACGCTCACGTTGAACGCCGATGTTTCGAAGGGCAATCGAGTGTGTTGGCTGACGAAAGCTATGGTGACCGACGGTCGCGTCGACTACAATGTGCCTCATTGCGACTGGAGAGGCGTATGTGATCCTTTGCAAATCGACAACACCACCGCCGTCGAGTGCGAAGTCACGGTCGGCGGCGTGTTGTCCTTACTGTGCCCCATACAATGTGACGGTCCGTGTGACGGACCGGTGTGTTACGACCCGACTAACGAAATGTATCAGGTGATAACATTGCATCCGCCCATTACAGCGGAGCGAGCGTTTCGCCACACTCCCAAACCAAGGTTAATAGTTGTAGCGCACGCCCTTTCGGATCTCGGTGCACGCGAAACACTGGCGTACACTCACAACATCACGCTCGAGACAGCTCAAGCCTTACGCGAAACAAAGGACGTGTTCAAATCCATAGAGAATATACAGTCTTTAGCGTATGTGTATATAAAGAAGGTCGATGACATTTACAGACCCGGCGGCGTGGGCACCACAGTAGAACAACAAGGTGCTCTCAAGCGCACACAGATACTGGCTGCATTATCACTCGTGATGTCTATCCTGACATGCCCGTTTCTGATTTCTATGTATATTAAATTATGACAAGAGCTACGGTGGTTACGATTACAGTCTGACCACGTGCCTTAGTTTCTGCTAGTGACCTATAAATACATATACCCACTTGCTCTCACTGCCATTAAAGCGGCTGTACCCACACGTACAACACCCAAGAAAAAAAATGATCTCGCTGTCTGTACTGGGTGTACTCTCAGTAGTCGCAGTTACTCAGGCCATGGTGATACGCTCACATAACGCCTCTGAGATACGTCCCATCACACCACCTCCTAGACTACTCGCGAAGGAGTATTCAACACCCCCTTTGTACGAAGACAACCATTATAACGAGCACAGCACAACGCTTGCCGCACGCGAAGACATCATACAGGAGACAACGCTACCACCTGTCATGAGAACAACGGATTCGAGTGACAATGATCGCGACTATGACGAGCACATTACAACACCCTCTGTGCACGAAGACCAGGTGCAGGAGACAACGCTACCACCTGTCGTGAGAAACAAGAGTTTGGTTAACAATGATCATCAACGTGTCCCATTGTAAACGGGCGCGCCATCGCACACATCGTACATGTCTGTTAACCCACCTGTATGCGACAGACTTTGTGTGTTGCATGACATCGAGATGTATTGATGTCTGTGTCAATACAGGACTCTCTAAGCTGGGAGCTGGACGCTAACAACCCGTGCATGCGCCACACAAAAGAAAACTCGACTAACTACAAAACACATATTGTGATGTAGAAAGTTGGCTCGACTGTTTGAATCAGCTGCAGCTGCGGTTTACTCACGAAGTGAATCGCACGCTTGTTAGAAGTACATTCGGAGCACTTAAAAAATACATCGCTCTCATCGAGTTCCGTCTCAGCGTTCACCGGCTGATGGGCAAGAGCGTGACATGGGATCGCCAGGAACTTACTTAAGGACTATCATCTCATTTGGCATTTACTCACGGACCCAAGAAACCAGTTCCGAAAAATGGTTGAGAATTCTAACTTGTCTAATAGCAACTGGAAGATATGTTGCGTCATAAGCCTCTGATGGTTCACAAGGTGCACGGTCCACTCGAAATCCTAATGCTGTATTTGTAGTACATACACTAAGTCTTCTCTGTTGATGTCAGACTAGAGTTTTATTAGAGTTTTACTTTGCAACAATGGGATTCGAGCAATTGATGTGTATATTTTTAATAGTGCACAATGCTACTATTCCTAGGCTGAATGTATGACATGGCTCTTATGTATCATTATGTGTCGTTTCCATTAAGTACTAATTTAAATAAAGTCCCTCTGTCCTCAGTGCTAGGTTGTGGGTTTAATACACATTATTATGAAAAACCTGTTGAATAGTATAATAACAATATTCCTGTAAAAGTAATTTAGTAATGAACAACCTCAGTTCTGTGAAAGAACATCATGTCTGTGATCTGTACACTGCAGGCCTGACCGGGGTTTGCACGCAAGGGCCTGTGTGTGTGTGTGTGTGTGTGTGTGTGTGTGTGTGTGTGTGTGTGTGTGTGTGTGTGTGTGTGTGTGTGTGTGTGTGTGTGTGTGTGTGTGTGTGTGTGTGTGTGTGTGTGTGTGTGTGTGTGTGTGTGTGAAACAAATAAAGATAAATATAGCTAGTGCGGCCATGATCGGTCGTGCAGGGTAGAGGCTGCGCGAAAACGCCTCTAAAAAAAAGCGCATGCCCACGCCCGATCCGTGGAAGCACGTAGAACTAGCAAACGTACTAGCAGAAATCAACGATCGCACACGAGTCATTGAGTGTGTACATGGTTCGTCTGCGTGTGTGGCATTGGGCAATCTAGCGGCAACTGAGTGGCCTGAAGGCGGAACCGGCCAACCCGTCGCCCTCACCATCGTTGCGCTTCGAGATGAACTATTGCTAAAGATGATCAGCCTCATCAACCACGACACTACCAGAGTAGCTCGTAACGACGACCCTCTCCGCGACCTCGCGGCCAGTGTGCGCAGTGTACAGCAAATGACAAACGATGTTGCGAGCGATATATCGGAAAAACTTTGCACTGACACGACGGTCGCCACTGCAGGTTGTGTGAGTCTCGCGCAAAGTGCCATATCAAACGTGCGGAAGCTAGTGACAAGCAACTTCACCAGATCCGTAGATTCTGCATACGCTCGGATACAAATAAAAGTATCGAGAGATAACACCGACACGAGTTGCGCGACGGCGCTGGCTGCAGTCGCTACAACACTGGATTTATTAATCAACGTAATTGTGATCTTAATGGCGTATCGAATGTGCACCAGAAACTACAACCAGTACTACAGAAAACTGGCATGAGGGTCACGGTCTAACGTTATGTTGGTGTCTCGCATCGACCGACGACGGCCGTTTGCCAGCGGCTGAAAATGGCACAGTTGACGAAATGGAAACGCCGACCGTCGATAGTGCACTCTCGCAAGTTCCAACCGCACCATCTCAGGAGACAGACCACAGAGTCATATTAGCGGAGGGTGGATAGAAAATGAGCAAACCGCCGCAACCGCCCAATTACATACTATACGAGTTCAACATAGAGTGGAGTAAGAAGTTACTACCGATTGTATTTCCAACGTGCAAGCAGCTGGTGTGTGACGCTTTACTTGAGTATCACAGAGGTTGCGATGTCCTGTGTTCCACGAGCGCATGGAAACAAGTGAACGAACTTCTACGGACCGTACTGTTGGGGTATGAGTGAGCTGTAAAATCAATACACGCTAGACATGCGGACTTTGCCGTGTTACTGGACACGCATATCGCCACAACAAAACCGGGTCAAGTGTTCGGGGCGTCACCGCGCTCGACTATACACGTCTTGGCCTACCACGAGTACATCAGCCCACAGATCCTAAGCGAGGTCGAAGCTGTTGTGTCAACCAAACGCAAATTCAGCACAGCCGTGTGCGCTAAGACAAGTCCCTCTAGACTGCTGGAAACTTTGGAAACGTGGAAGGCTGGCGTGTAGGCGCTTTCTACACATCTCAACGGTATGATCGCGATACTCTCGGCCGCACAACAACTAATGGTCATGTGTTCGGAAGGTCTGATCAGGTCTGACATGACCGGTTGTCAATCGACGTCGAGCGTGCACTCACACACGGATATCATGGCGGACAGTAAAGCGACGGCGACCTCTACGCTCACGTTGAACGCCGATGTTTCGAAGGGCAATCGAGTGTGTTGGCTGACGAAAGCTATGGTGACCGACGGTCGCGTCGACTACAATGTGCCTCATTGCGACTGGAGAGGCGTATGTGATCCTTTGCAAATCGACAACACCACCGCCGTCGAGTGCGAAGTCACGGTCGGCGGCGTGTTGTCCTTACTGTGCCCCATACAATGTGACGGTCCGTGTGACGGACCGGTGTGTTACGACCCGATTAACGAAATGTATCAGGTGATAACATTGCATCCGCCCATTACAGCGGAGCGAGCGTTTCGCCACACTCCCAAACCAAGGTTAATAGTTGTAGCGCACGCCCTTTCGGATCTCGGTGCACGCGAAACACTGGCGTACACTCACAACATCACGCTCGAGACAGCTCAAGCCTTACGCGAAACAAAGGACGTGTTCAAATCCATAGAGAATATACAGTCTTTAGCGTATGTGTATATAAAGAAGGTCGATGACATTTACAGACCCGGCGGCGTGGGCACCACAGTAGAACAACAAGGTGCTCTCAAGCGCACACAGATACTGGCTGCATTATCACTCGTGATGTCTATCCTGACATGCCCGTTTCTGATTTCTATGTATATTAAATTATGACAAGAGCTACGGTGGTTACGATTACAGTCTGACCACGTGCCTTAGTTTCTGCTAGTGACCTATAAATACATATACCCACTTGCTCTCACTGCCATTAAAGCGGCTGTACCCACACGTACAACACCCAAGAAAAAAAATGATCTCGCTGTCTGTACTGGGTGTACTCTCAGTAGTCGCAGTTACTCAGGCCATGGTGATACGCTCACATAACGCCTCTGAGATACGTCCCATCACACCACCTCCTAGACTACTCGCGAAGGAGTATTCAACACCCCCTTTGTACGAAGACAACCATTATAACGAGCACAGCACAACGCTTGCCGCACGCGAAGACATCATACAGGAGACAACGCTACCACCTGTCATGAGAACAACGGATTCGAGTGACAATGATCGCGACTATGACGAGCACATTACAACACCCTCTGTGCACGAAGACCAGGTGCAGGAGACAACGATACCACCTGTCGTGAGAAACAAGAGTTTGGTTAACAATGATCATCAACGTGTCCCATTGTAAACGGGCGCGCCATCGCACACATCGTACATGTGTGTTAACCCACCTGTATGCGACAGACTTTGTGTGTTGCATGACATCGAGATGTATTGATGTCTGTGTCAATACAGGACTCTCTAAGCTGGGAGCTGGACGCTAACAACCCGTGCATGCGCCACACAAAAGAAAACTCGACTAACTACAAAACGCATATTGTGATGTAGAAAGTTGGCTCGACTGTTTGAATCAGCTGCAGCTGCGGTTTACTCACGAAGTGAATCGCACGCTTGTTAGAAGTACATTCGGAGCACTTAAAAAATACATCGCTCTCATCGAGTTCCGTCTCAGCGTTCACCGGCTGATGGGCAAGAGCGTGACATGGGATCGCCAGGAACTTACTTAAGGACTATCATCTCATTTGGCATTTACTCACGGACCCAAGAAACCAGTTCCGAAAAATGGTTGAGAATTCTAACTTGTCTAATAGCAACTGGAAGATATGTTGCGTCATAAGCCTCTGATGGTTCACAAGGTGCACGGTCCACTCGAAATCCTAATGCTGTATTTGTAGTACATACACTAAGTCTTCTCTGTTGATGTCAGACTAGAGTTTTATTAGAGTTTTACTTTGCAACAATGGGATTCGAGCAATTGATGTGTATATTTTTAATAGTGCACAATGCTACTATTCCTAGGCTGAATGTATGACATGGCTCTTATGTATCATTATGTGTCGTTTCCATTAAGTACTAATTTAAATAAAGTCCCTCTGTCCTCAGTGCTAGGTTGTGGGTTTAATACACATTATTATGAAAAACCTGTTGAATAGTATAATAACAATATTCCTGTAAAAGTAATTTAGTAATGAACAACCTCAGTTCTGTGAAAGAACATCATGTCTGTGATCTGTACACTGCAGGCCTGACCGGGGTTTGCACGCAAGGGCCTGTGTGTGTGTGTGTGTGTGTGTGTGTGTGTGTGTGTGTGTGTGTGTGTGTGTGTGTGTGTGTGTGTGTGTGTGTGTGTGTGTGTGTGTGTGTGTGTGTGTGTGTGTGTGTGTGTGAAACAAATAAAGATAAATATAGCTAGTGCGGCCATGATCGGTCGTGCAGGGTAGAGGCTGCGCGAAAACGCCTCTAAAAAAAAGCGCATGCCCACGCCCGATCCGTGGAAGCACGTAGAACTAGCAAACGTACTAGCAGAAATCAACGATCGCACACGAGTCATTGAGTGTGTACATGGTTCGTCTGCGTGTGTGGCATTGGGCAATCTAGCGGCAACTGAGTGGCCTGAAGGCGGAACCGGCCAACCCGTCGCCCTCACCATCGTTGCGCTTCGAGATGAACTATTGCTAAAGATGATCAGCCTCATCAACCACGACACTACCAGAGTAGCTCGTAACGACGACCCTCTCCGCGACCTCGCGGCCAGTGTGCGCAGTGTACAGCAAATGACAAACGATGTTGCGAGCGATATATCGGAAAAACTTTGCACTGACACGACGGTCGCCACTGCAGGTTGTGTGAGTCTCGCGCAAAGTGCCATATCAAACGTGCGGAAGCTAGTGACAAGCAACTTCACCAGATCCGTAGATTCTGCATACGCTCGGATACGAATAAAAGTATCGAGAGATAACACCGACACGAGTTGCGCGACGGCGCTGGCTGCAGTCGCTACAACTCTGGATTTATTAATCAACGTAATTGTGATCTTAATGGCGTATCGAGTGTGCACCAGAAACTACAACCAGTACTACAGAAAACTGGCATGAGGGTCACGGTCTAACGTTATGTTGGTGTCTCGCATCGACCGACGACGGCCGTTTGCCAGCGGCTGAAAATGGCACAGTTGACGAAATGGAAACGCCGACCGTCGATAGTGCACTCTCGCAAGTTCTAACCGCACCATCTCAGGAGACAGACCACTTAGTCATATTAGCGGAGGGTAGATAGAAAATGCGCAAATCGCCGCAACCGCCCATATACATACTATACGAGTTCAACATAAAGTGGAGTAAGAAGTTACTACCGATTGTATTTCCAATGTGCAAGCAGCTGGTGTGTGACGCTTTACTTGAGTATCACAGAGGTTGCGATGTCCTGTGTTCCACGAGCGCATGGAAACAAGTGAACGAACTTCTACGGACCGTACTGTTGGGGTATGAGCGAGCTGTAAAATCAATACACGCTAGACACGCGGACTTTGCCGCATTAATGGACACGCATATCGCCACAACAAAACAGGGTCAAGTGTTCGGGGCGTCACCGCGCTCGACTATGCACGTCTTGGCCTACCACGAGTACATGAGCCCACAGATCCTAAGCGAGGTCGAAGCCGTTTTGTCTACCCAACGCAAATTCAGCACAGCCGTGCGCGCTAAGACAAGTCCCTCTAGACTGCTGGAAACTTTGGAAACGTGGAAGGCTGGCGTGTACGCGCTTTCTACACATCTCAACGGTATGATCGCGATACTCTCGGCCGCACAACAACTAATGGTCATGTGTTCGGAAGGTCTGATCAGGTCTGACATGACCGGTTGTCAATCCACGTCGAGCGTGCACTCACACACGGATATCCTGGCCTACAGTAAAGCGACGGCGACCTCTACGCTCACGTTGATCGCCGATGTTTCGAAGGGCAATCGAATGTGTTGGCTGACGAAAGCTATGGTGACCGACGGACGCGTCGACTACAATGTGCCTCATTGCGACTGGAGAGGCGTATGTGATCCTTTGCAAATTGACAACACCACCGCGGTCGAGTGCAAAGCCACGGTCGGCGGCGTGTTGTCCTTACTGTGTCCCATACAATGTGACGATCCGTGTCACGGAC
Source organism: Nothobranchius furzeri (assembly GCF_043380555.1). Taxonomy (NCBI): domain Eukaryota; kingdom Metazoa; phylum Chordata; class Actinopteri; order Cyprinodontiformes; family Nothobranchiidae; genus Nothobranchius; species Nothobranchius furzeri. The sequence continues at coordinate 10,710,622 of NC_091751.1, read as the reverse complement.
CGGTGTGTTACGACCTGACTAACGAAACGTACCAGGTGATAACATTGCATCCGCCCATTACAGCGGAGCGAGCGTTTCGCCACACTCCCAAACCAAGGTTCTTTATATACACATACGCTAAAGACTGTATATTCTCTATGGATTTGAACACGTCCTTTGTTTCGCGTAAGGCTTGAGCTGTCTCGAGCGTGATGTTGTGAGTGTACGCCAGTGTTTCGCGTGCACCGAGATCCGAAAGGGCGTGCGCTACAACTATTAACCTTGGTTTGGGAGTGTGGCGAAACGCTCGCTCCGCTGTAATGGGCGGATGCAATGTTATCACCTGATACATTTCGTTAGTCGGGTCGTAACACACCGGTCCGTCACACGGACCGTCACATTGTATGGGGCACAGTAAGGACAACACGCCGCCGACCGTGACTTCGCACTCGACGGCGGTGGTGTTGTCGATTTGCAAAGGATCACATACGCCTCTCCAGTCGCAATGAGGCACATTGTAGTCGACGCGACCGTCGGTCACCATAGCTTTCGTCAGCCAACACACTTGATTGCCCTTCGAAACATCGGCGTTCAACGTGAGCGTAGAGGTCGCCGTCGCTTTACTGTCCGCCATGATATCCGTGTGTGAGTGCACGCTCGACGTCGATTGACAACCGGTCATGTCAGACCTGATCAGACCTTCCGAACACATGACCATTAGTTGTTGTGCGGCCGAGAGTATCGCGATCATACCGTTGAGATGTGTAGAAAGCGCCTACACGCCAGCCTTCCACGTTTCCAAAGTTTCCAGCAGTCTAGAGGGACTTGTCTTAGCGCACACGGCTGTGCTGAATTTGCGTTTGGTTGACACAACAGCTTCGACCTCGCTTAGGATCTGTGGGCTGATGTACTCGTGGTAGGCCAAGACGTGTATAGTCGAGCGCGGTGACGCCCCGAACACTTGACCCGGTTTTGTTGTGGCGATATGCGTGTCCAGTAACACGGCAAAGTCCGCATGTCTAGCGTGTATTGATTTTACAGCTCACTCATACCCCAACAGTACGGTCCGTAGAAGTTCGTTCACTTGTTTCCATGCGCTCGTGGAACACAGGACATCGCAACCTCTGTGATACTCAAGTAAAGCGTCACACACCAGCTGCTTGCACGTTGGAAATACAATCGGTAGTAACTTCTTACTCCACTCTATGTTGAACTCGTATAGTATGTAATTGGGCGGTTGCGGCGGTTTGCTCATTTTCTATCCACCCTCCGCTAATATGACTCTGTGGTCTGTCTCCTGAGATGGTGCGGTTGGAACTTGCGAGAGTGCACTATCGACGGTCGGCGTTTCCATTTCGTCAACTGTGCCATTTTCAGCCGCTGGCAAACGGCCGTCGTCGGTCGATGCGAGACACCAACATAACGTTAGACCGTGACCCTCATGCCAGTTTTCTGTAGTACTGGTTGTAGTTTCTGGTGCACACTCGATACGCCATTAAGATCACAATTACGTTGATTAATAAATCCAGTGTTGTAGCGACTGCAGCCAGCGCCGTCGCGCAACTCGTGTCGGTGTTATCTCTCGATACTTTTATTTGTATCCGAGCGTATGCAGAATCTACGGATCTGGTGAAGTTGCTTGTCACTAGCTTCCGCACGTTTGATATGGCACTTTGCGCGAGACTCACACAACCTGCAGTGGCGACCGTCGTGTCAGTGCAAAGTTTTTCCGATATATCGCTCGCAACATCGTTTGTCATTTGCTGTACACTGCGCACACTGGCCGCGAGGTCGCGGAGAGGGTCGTCGTTACGAGCTACTCTGGTAGTGTCGTGGTTGATGAGGCTGATCATCTTTAGCAATAGTTCATCTCGAAGCGCAACGATGGTGAGGGCGACGGGTTGGCCGGTTCCGCCTTCAGGCCACTCAGTTGCCGCTAGATTGCCCAATGCCACACACGCAGACGAACCATGTACACACTCAATGACTCGTGTGCGATCGTTGATTTCTGCTAGTACGTTTGCTAGTTCTACGTGCTTCCACGGATCGGGCGTGGGCATGCGCTTTTTTTTAGAGGCGTTTTCGCGCAGCCTCTACCCTGCACGACCGATCATGGCCGCACTAGCTATATTTATCTTAATTTGTTTCACACACACACACACACACACACACACACACACACACACACACACACACACACACACAGGCCCTTGCGTGCAAACCCCGGTCAGGCCTGCAGTGTACAGATCACAGACATGATGTTCTTTCACAGAACTGAGGTTGTTCATTACTAAATTACTTTTACAGGAATATTGTTATTATACTATTCAACAGGTTTTTCATAATAATGTGTATTAAACCCACAACCTAGCACTGAGGACAGAGGGACTTTATTTAAATTAGTACTTAATGGAAACGACACATAATGATACATAAGAGCCATGTCATACATTCAGCCTAGGAATAGTAGCATTGTGCACTATTAAAAATATACACATCAATTGCTCGAATCCCATTGTTGCAAAGTAAAACTCTAATAAAACTCTAGTCTGACATCAACAGAGAAGACTTAGTGTATGTACTACAAATACAGCATTAGGATTTCGAGTGGACCGTGCACCTTGTGAACCATCAGAGGCTTATGACGCAACATATCTTCCAGTTGCTATTAGACAAGTTAGAATTCTCAACCATTTTTCGGAACTGGTTTCTTGGGTCCGTGAGTAAATGCCAAATGAGATGATAGTCCTTAAGTAAGTTCCTGGCGATCCCATGTCACGCTCTTGCCCATCAGCCGGTGAACGCTGAGACGGAACTCGATGAGAGCGATGTATTTTTTAAGTGCTCCGAATGTACTTCTAACAAGCGTGCGATTCACTTCGTGAGTAAACCGCAGCTGCAGCTGATTCAAACAGTCGAGCCAACTTTCTACATCACAATATGCGTTTTGTAGTTAGTCGAGTTTTCTTTTGTGTGGCGCATGCACGGGTTGTTAGCGTCCAGCTCCCAGCTTAGAGAGTCCTGTATTGACACAGACATCAATACATCTCGATGTCATGCAACACACAAAGTCTGTCGCATACAGGTGGGTTAACACACATGTACGATGTGTGCGATGGCGCGCCCGTTTACAATGGGACACGTTGATGATCATTGTTAACCAAACTCTTGTTTCTCACGACAGGTGGTAGCGTTGTCTCCTGCACCTGGTCTTCGTGCACAGAGGGTGTTGTAATGTGCTCGTCATAGTCGCGATCATTGTCACTCGAATCCGTTGTTCTCATGACAGGTGGTAGCGTTGTCTCCTGTATGATGTCTTCGCGTGCGGCAAGCGTTGTGCTGTGCTCGTTATAATGGTTGTCTTCGTACAAAGGGGGTGTTGAATACTCCTTCGCGAGTAGTCTAGGAGGTGGTGTGATGGGACGTATCTCAGAGGCGTTATGTGAGCGTATCACCATGGCCTGAGTAACTGCGACTACTGAGAGTACACCCAGTACAGACAGCGAGATCATTTTTTTTCTTGGGTGTTGTACGTGTGGGTACAGCCGCTTTAATGGCAGTGAGAGCAAGTGGGTATATGTATTTATAGGTCACTAGCAGAAACTAAGGCACGTGGTCAGACTGTAATCGTAACCACCGTAGCTCTTGTCATAATTTAATATACATAGAAATCAGAAACGGGCATGTCAGGATAGACATCACGAGTGATAATGCAGCCAGTATCTGTGTGCGCTTGAGAGCACCTTGTTGTTCTACTGTGGTGCCCACGCCGCCGGGTCTGTAAATGTCATCGACCTTCTTTATATACACATACGCTAAAGACTGTATATTCTCTATGGATTTGAACACGTCCTTTGTTTCGCGTAAGGCTTGAGCTGTCTCGAGCGTGATGTTGTGAGTGTACGCCAGTGTTTCGCGTGCACCGAGATCCGAAAGGGCGTGCGCTACAACTATTAACCTTGGTTTGGGAGTGTGGCGAAACGCTCGCTCCGCTGTAATGGGCGGATGCAATGTTATCACCTGATACATTTCGTTAGTCGGGTCGTAACACACCGGTCCGTCACACGGACCGTCACATTGTATGGGGCACAGTAAGGACAACACGCCGCCGACCGTGACTTCGCACTCGACGGCGGTGGTGTTGTCGATTTGCAAAGGATCACATACGCCTCTCCAGTCGCAATGAGGCACATTGTAGTCGACGCGACCGTCGGTCACCATAGCTTTCGTCAGCCAACACACTCGATTGCCCTTCGAAACATCGGCGTTCAACGTGAGCGTAGAGGTCGCCGTCGCTTTACTGTCCGCCATGATATCCGTGTGTGAGTGCACGCTCGACGTCGATTGACAACCGGTCATGTCAGACCTGATCAGACCTTCCGAACACATGACCATTAGTTGTTGTGCGGCCGAGAGTATCGCGATCATACCGTTGAGATGTGTAGAAAGCGCCTACACGCCAGCCTTCCACGTTTCCAAAGTTTCCAGCAGTCTAGAGGGACTTGTCTTAGCGCACACGGCTGTGCTGAATTTGCGTTTGGTTGACACAACAGCTTCGACCTCGCTTAGGATCTGTGGGCTGATGTACTCGTGGTAGGCCAAGACGTGTATAGTCGAGCGCGGTGACGCCCCGAACACTTGACCCGGTTTTGTTGTGGCGATATGCGTGTCCAGTAACACGGCAAAGTCCGCATGTCTAGCGTGTATTGATTTTACAGCTCACTCATACCCCAACAGTACGGTCCGTAGAAGTTCGTTCACTTGTTTCCATGCACTCGTGGAACACAGGACATCGCAACCTCTGTGATACTCAAGTAAAGCGTCACACACCAGCTGCTTGCACGTTGGAAATACAATCGGTAGTAACTTCTTACTCCACTCTATGTTGAACTCGTATAGTATGTAATTGGGCGGTTGCGGCGGTTTGCTCATTTTCTATCCACCCTCCGCTAATATGACTCTGTGGTCTGTCTCCTGAGATGGTGCGGTTGGAACTTGCGAGAGTGCACTATCGACGGTTGGCGTTTCCATTTCGTCAACTGTGCCATTTTCAGCCGCTGGCAAACGGCCGACGACGGTCGATGCGAGACACCAACATAACGTTAGACCGCGACCCTCATGCCAGTTTTCTGTAGTACTGGTTGTAGTTTCTTGTGCACACTCGAAACGCCATTACGATCACAATTACGTTGATTAATAAATCCAGTGTTGTAGCGACTGCAGCCAGCGCCGTCGTTCAACTCGTGTCGGTGTTATCTCTCGATACTTTCATTCGTATCCGAGCGTATGCAGAATCTACGGATCTGGTGAAGTTGCTTGTCACTAGCTTGTGCACGTTTGATATGGCACTTTGCGCGAGACTCACACAACCTGCAGTGGCGACCGTCGCGTCAGTGCAAAGTTTTTCCGATATATCGCTCGCAACATCGTTTGTCATTTGCTGTACACTGCGCACACTGGCCGCGAGGTCGCGGAGAGGGTTTTCGTTACGAGTTGTAAAATATCCGCTGACTTGCCGATTCAATTCTGGTGGCGATGACCCAAACGAGAACGCTTTTAAGGCGCATGTCGTGGTAACTCTGGTAGCGCCGTGGTTGACGAGGAGGATCATCTTTAGCAATAGTTCATCTCGAAGCGCAACGATGGTGAGGGCGACGGGTTGGCCGGTTCCGCCTTCAGGCCACTCGGTTGCCGCTAGATTGCCCAATGCCACACACGCAGACAAACCCTGTACACACTCAATGACCCGTGTGCGATCGTTGATTTCTGCTAGTATGTTTGCTAGTTCTACGTGCTTCCACGGATCGGGCGTGGGCACGCGCTTGTTTTAGAGGCGTTTTCACGCAGCCTCTACCCTGCACGACCGCTCGTGGCCGCACTAGCTATATTTATCTTTATTTGTTTCACACACACACACACTCTCTCACACACACACAAACACACACACACACACACACACACACACACACACACACACACACACACACACACACACACACACACACACAGGCCCTTGCGTGCAAACCCCGGTCAGGCCTGCAGTGTACACATCAGAGACATGATGTTCTTTCAAAGAACTGAGGTTGTTCATTACTAAATGACTTTTACAGGAATATTGTTATTATACTATTCAACAGGTTGATCATAATAATGTGTATTAAACCCACAACCTAGCACTGAGGACAGAGGGACTTTATTTAAATTAGTACTTAATGGAAACGATACATAATGATACATAAGAGCCATGTCATACATTCAGCCTAGGAATAGTAGCATTGTGCACTATTAAAAATATACACATCAATTGCTCGAATCCCATTGTTGCAAAGTAAAACTCTAATAAAACTCTAGTCTGACATCAACAGAGAAGACTTAGTGTATGTACTACAAATACAGCATTAGGATTTCGAGTGGACCGTGCACCTTGTGAACCATCAGAGGCTTATGACGCAACATATCTTCCAGTTGCTATTAGACAAGTTATAATTCTCGACCATTTTTCGGAACTGGTTTCTTGGGTCCGTGAGTAAATGCCAAATGAGATGATAGTCCTTAAGTAAGTTCCTGGCGATCCCATGTCACGCTCTTGCCCATCAGCTGGTGAACACTGAGACGGAACTCGATGAGAGCGATGTATTTTTTAAGTGCTCCGAATGTACTTCTAACAAGCGTGCGATTCACTTCGTGAGTAAACCGCAGCTGCAGCTGATTCAAACAGTCGAGCCAACTTTCTACATCACAATATGCGTTTTGTAGTTAGTCGAGTTACCTTTTGTGTGGCGCATGCACGGGTCGTCAGCGTCCAGCTCCCAGCATATAGAGTCCTGTATTGACACAGGCGTCAATACATCTCGATGTCATGCAACACACAAAGTCTGTCGCATACAGGTGGGTTAACACATGTACGATACCTTTTGTGTGGCGCATGCACGGGTCGTTAGCGTCCAGCTCCCGGCTTATAGAGAGTCCTGTATTGACACAGACGTCAATACATCTCGATGTCATGCAACACTCAAAGTCTGTCGCATACAGGTGGGTTAACACACATGTACGATGTGTGCGATGGCGCGCCCGTTTACAATGGGACACGACGATGATCATTGTTAACCAAACTCTTGTTTCTCACGACAGGTGGTAGCGTTGTCTCCTGCACCTGGTCTTCGTGCACAGAGGGTGTTGTAATGTGCTCGTCATAGTCGCGATCGTTGTCACTCGAATCCGTTGTTCTCACGACAGGTGGTAGCGTTGTCTCCTGCATGTTGTCTTCGCGTGCGGCAAGCGTTGTGCTGTGCTCGATATAATGGTTGTCTTCGTACAAAGGGGGTGTTGAATACTCCTTCGCGAGTAGTCTAGGAGGTGGTGTGATGGGACATATCTCAGAGGCGTTATGTGAGCGTACCACCATTGCCTGAGCAACTGCAACTACTGAGAGTACACCCAGTACAGACAGCGAGATCATTTTTTTCTTGGGTGTTGCACGTGTGGGTACAGCCGCTTTAATGGCAGCGAGAGCAAGTGGGCAAATGTATTTATAGGTCACTAGCAGAAACTAAGGCACGTGGTCAGAGTGCAATCGTAACCACCTAAAGTAGCTCTTGTCATAATTTAATATACATAGAAATCAGAAACGGGCATGTCAGGATAGACATCGCGAGTGATAATGCGGCCAGTATCTGTGTGCGCTTGAGAGCACCTTGTTGTTCTACTGTGGTGCCCACGCCGCCGGGTCTGCAAAAGTCATCGACCTTCTTTATATACGCATACGCTAAAGACCGTATATTCTCTATGGATTTGAACACGTCCTTTGTTTCGCGTAACGCTTGAGCTTTCTCGAGCGTGATGTTGTGAGTGTACGCCAGTGTTTCGCGTGCACCGAGGTCCGAAAGGGCGTGCGATACAACTATTAAACTTGGTTTGGGAGTGTGGCGAAATGCTCGCTCCGCTATAATGGGCGGATGCAATGTTATCACCTGGTACGTTTCGTTAGTCGGGTCGTAACACACCGGTCCGTGACACGGACCGTCACATTGTATGGGGCACAGTAAGGACAACACACCACAGACCGTGACTTCGCACTCGACCGCGGTGGTGTTGTCGATTTGAAAAGGATCACATACGCCTCTCCAGTCGCAATGAGGCACATTGTAGTCGACGCGACCGTCGGTCACCATAGCTTTCGTCAGCCAACACACTCGATTGCCCTTCGAAAAATCTGCGATCAACGTGAGCGTAGAGGTCGCTGTCGCTTTACTGTACGCCAGGATATCCGTGTGTGAGTGCACGCTCGACGTCGATTGACAACCGGTCATGTCAGACCTTCCGAACACATGACCATTAGTTGTTGTGCAGCCGAGAGTATCGCGATCATACCGTTGAGATGTGTAGAAAGCACGTACACGCCAGCCTTCCACGCTTCCAAAGTTTCCAGCAGTCTAGAGGGACTTGTCTTAGCGCGCACGGCAGTGCTGAATTTGCGTTGGGTAGACACAACAGCTTCGACCTCGCTTAGGATCTGTGGGCTCATGTACTCGTGGTAGGCCAAGACGTGTATAGTCGAGCGCGGTGACGCCCCGAACACTTGACCCGGTTTTGTTGTGGCGATATGCGTGTCCAGTAACGCGGCAAAGTCCGCGTGTCTAGCGTGTTTTGATTTTACAGCTCGCTCATACCCCAACAGTACGGTCCGTAGAAGTTCGTTCACTTGTTTCCATGCACTCGTGGAACACAGGACATCGCAACCTCTGTGATACTCAAGTAAAGCGTCACACACCAGCTGCTTGCACGTTGGAAATACAATCGGTAGTAACTTCTTACTCCACTCTATGTTGAACTCGTATAGTATGTATATGGGCGGTTGCGGCGGTTTGCGCATTTTCTATCTACCCTCCGCTAATATGACTCTGTGGTCTGTCTCCTGAGATGGTGCGGTTGGAACTTGTGAGAATGCGCTATCGACGGTCGGCGTTTCCATTTCGTCAACTGTGCCATTTTTAGCCGCTGGCAAACGGCCGTCGACGGTCGATGCGAGACACCAACATAACGTTAGACCGTGACCCTCATGCCAGTTTTCTGTAGTACTGGTTGTAGATTCTGGTGCACACTCGAAACGCCGTTACGTTCACAATTACGTTGATTAATAAATCCAGTGTTGTAGCGACTGCAGCCAGCGCCGTCGCGCAACTCGTGTCGGTGTTATCTCTCGATACTTTCATTCGTATCCGAGCGTATGCAGAATCTACGGATCTGGTGAAGTTGCTTGTCACTAGCTTGCGCACGTTTGATATGGCACTTTGCGCGAGACTCACACAACCTGCAGTGGCGACCGTTGCGTCAGTGCAAAGTTTTTCCGATATATCGCTCGCAACATCGTTTGTCATTTGCTGTACACTGCGCACACTGGCCGCGAGGTCGCGGAGAGGGTCTTCGTTACGAGTTGTGTAATATCCGCTGACTTGCCAATTCAATTTTGGTGGCGCTGACCCAAACGAGAACGCTTTTAAGGCGCATGTCGTGGTAACCCTGGTAGCGCCGTGGTTGACGAAGACGATCATCTTTAGCAATAGTTCATCTCGAAGCGCAACGATGGTGAGGGCGACGGGTTGGCCGGTTCCGCCTTCAGGCCACTCGGTTGCCGCTAGATTGTCCAATGCCACACACGCAGACGAACCCTGTACACACTCAATGACCCGTGTGCGATCGTTGATTTCTGCTAGTACGTTTGCTAGTTCTACGTGCTTCCACGGATCGGGCGTGGGCACGCGCTTGTTTTAGAGGCGTTTTCGCGCAGCCTCTACCCTGCACGACCGCTCCTGGCCGCACTAGCTATTTTTATCTTTATTTGTTTCACACACACACACACACACACACACACACACACACACACACACACACACACACACACACACACACACACACAGGCCCTTGCGTGCAAACCCCGGTCAGGCCTGCAGTGTACACATCAGAGACATGATGTTCCTTCACAGAACTGAGGTTGTTCATTACTAAATGACTTTTACAGGAATATTGTTATTATACTATTCAACAGGTTGATCATAATAATGTGTATTAAACCCACAACCTAGCACTGAGGACAGAGGGACTTTATTTAAATTAGTACTTAATGGAAACGATACATAATGATACATAAGAGCCATGCCATACATTCAGCCTAGGAATAGTAGCATTGTGCACTATTAAAAATATACACATCAATTGCTCGAATCCCATTGTTGCAAAGTAAAACTCTAATAAAACTCTAGTCTGACATCAACAGAGAAGACTTAGTGTATGTACTACAAATACAGCATTAGGATTTCGAGTGGACCGTGCACCTTGTGAACCATCAGAGGCTTATGACGCAACATATCTTCCAGTTGCTATTAGACAAGTTATAATTCTCGACCATTTTTCGGAACTGGTTTCTTGGGTCCGTGAGTAAATGCCAAATGAGATGATAGTCCTTAAGTAAGTTCCTGGCGATCCCATGTCACGCTCTTGCCCATCAGCCGGTGAACGCTGAGACGGAACTCGATGAGAGTGATGTATTTTTTAAGTGCTCCGAATGTACTTCTAACAAGCGTGCAATTCACATCGTGAGTAAACCGCAGCTGCAGCTGATTCAAACAGTCGAGCCAACTTTCTACATCACAATATGCGTTTTGTAGTTAGTCGAGTTACCTTTTGTGTGGCACATGCACGGGTCGTTAGCGTCCAGCTCCCGGATTATAGAGAGTCCTGTATTGACACAGACGTCAATACATCTCGATGTCATGCAACACACAAAGTCTGTCGCATACAGGTGGGTTAACACACATGTACGATGTGTGCGATGGCGCGCCCGTTTACAATGGGACACGACGATGATCATTGTTAACCAAACTCTTGTTTCTCACGACAGGTGGTAGCGTTGTCTCCTGCACCTGGTCTTCGTGCACAGAGGGTGTTGTAATGTGCTCGTCATAGGCGCGATCGTTGTCACTCGAATCCGTTGTTCTCACGACAGGTGGTAGCGTTGTCTCCTGCATGTTGTCTTCGCGTGCGGCAAGCGTTGTGCTGTGCTCGTTATAATGGTTGTCTTCGTACAAAGGGGGTGTTGAATACTCCTTCGCGAGTAGTCTAGGAGGTGGTGTGATGGGACATATCTCAGAGGCGTTATGTGAGCGTACCACCATGGCCTGAGCAACTGCGACTACTGAGAGTACACCCAGTACAGACAGCGAGATCATTTTTTTTCTTGGGTGTTGTACGTGTGGGTACAGCCGCTTTAATGGCAGTGAGAGCAAGTGGTCAAATGTATTTATAGGTCACTAGCAGAAACTAAGGCACGTGGTCAGAGTGTAATCGTAACCACCGTAGCTCTTGTCATAATTTGATATACATAGAAATCAGAAACGGGCATGTCAGGATAGACATCGCGAGTGATAATGCGGCCAGTATCTGTGTGCGCTTGAGAGCATCTTGTTGTTCTACTGTGGTGCCCACGCCGCCGGGTCTGTAAATGTCATCGACCTTCTTTATATACGCATACGCTAAAGACCGTATATTCTCTATGGATTTGAACACGTCCTTTGTTTCGCGTAACGCTTGAGCTGTCTCGAGCGTGATGTTGTGAGTGTACGCCAGTGTTTCGCGTGCACCGAGGTCCGAGAAGGGCGTGCGCTACAAATATTAACCTTGGTTTGGGAGTGTGGCGAAACGCTCGCTCCGCTGTAATGGGCAGATGCAATGTTATCACCTGGTATGTTTCGTTAGTCGGGTCGTAACACACCGGTCCGTGACACGGACTGTCACATTGTATGGGTCACAGTAAGGACAACACGCCGCCGACCGTGACTTCGCACTCGACCGCTGTGGTGTTGTCGATTTGCAAAGGATCACATACGCCTCTCGGGTCGCAATGAGGCACATTGCAACAATGGGTCTGACTGAGAGCCTCCAGGAGAGAGGCCCAAGCAAGAAGCGCCCCGAGGAGCGTCTTGCCACATGTGAACACTGGGTCTGACTGAGCGCCTCCAGGAGAGAGGCCCAAGCAAGACGCGCCCCGAGGAGCATCTTGCCACATGTCAACACTGGGTGTGACTGAGAACCTCCAGGAGAGAGGCCCAAGCAAGACGCGCCCCGAGGAGCGTCTTGCCACATGTCAACACTGGGTCTGACTGAGGGCCTCCAGGAGAGAAGCCCAAGCAAGACGCGCCCCGAGGAGCGTCTTGCCACATGTCACCTCTGGGTCTGACTGAGCACCTCCAGGAGAGAGGCCCAAGCAAGACGCGCCCCGAGGAGCGTCTTGTCACATGTCAACACTGGGTCTGACTGAGCGCCTCCGGGAGAGAGGCCCTAGCAAGAAACGCCCGAGGAGCGTCTTGACACATGTCAACACTGGGTCTGACTGAGTGCCTCCATGAGAGAAGCCCCAGCAAGACGCGCCCCGAGGAGCGTCTTGTCACATGTCACTACTCGGTCTGACTGAGCGCCTCCAGGAGAGAGGCCCAAGCAAGACGTGTCCCGAGGAGCGTCTTGCCACATGTCACCACTGGGTCTGACTGAGCGCCTCCAGGAGAGAGGCCCAAGCAAGAAGCGCCCCGAGGAGCGTCTTGCCACGTGTCAACACTGGGTCTGATTGAGGGCCTTCTGGAGAGAGGCCCAAGCAAAACGCGCCCCGAGGAGCGTCTTGCCACATGTCAACACTGGGTCTGACAGAGGGCATCCAGGAGAGAGGCCCAAGCAATACGCGCCCCGAGGAGCGTCTTGCCACATGTCACCACTGGGTCTGACTGAGCGCCTCCAGGAGAGAGGCCCAAGCAAGAAGCGCCCCGAGGAGCGTCTTGCCACGTGTCAACACTGGGTCTGATTGAGGGCCTTCTGGAGAGAGGCCCAAGCAAGACGCGCCCCGAGGAGCGTCTTGCCACATGTCAACAATGGGTCTGACTGAGGGCCTCCAGGAGAGAGGCCCAAGCAAGACACGCCCCGAGGAGCTTCTTGCCACATGTCAGCACTCGGTCTGACTGAGCACCTCCAGGAGAGAGGCCAAAGCAAGACGCGCCCCGAGGAGCGTCTTGACACATGTCAACACTGGGTCTGACAGAGGGCCTCCATGAGAGAGGCCCAAGCAAGACGCGCCCCGAGGAGTGTCTTGCCACATGTCAACACTGGGTCTGACTGAGCGCCTCCAGGAGAGAGGCCCAAGCAAGAAGCGCCCCGAGGAGCGTCTTGCCACGTGTCAACACTGGGTCTGACTTAGCGCCTCCAGGAGAGAGGCCCAAGCAAGATGCGCCCCGAGGAGCGTCTTGCCACGTGTCACCACTGGGTCTGAATGAGCTCCTCCAGGAGAGAGGCCCAAGCAAGAAGCGCCCCGAGGAGCGTCTTGCCACGTGTCAACACTGGGTCTGATTGAGGGCCTTCTGGAGAGAGGCCCAAGCAAAACGCGCCCCGAGGAGCGTCTTGCCACATGTCAACACTGGGTCTGACAGAGGGCATCCAGGAGAGAGGCCCAAGCAATACGCGCCCCGAGGAGCGTCTTGCCACATGTCACCACTGGGTCTGACTGAGCGCCTCCAGGAGAGAGGCCCAAGCAAGAAGCCCCCCGGGGAGCGTCTTGACACGTGTCAACACTGGGTCTGATTGAGGGCCTTCTGGAGAGAGGCCCAAGCAAGACGCGCCCCGAGGAGCGTCTTGCCACATGTCAACAATGGGTCTGACTGAGGGCCTCCAGGAGAGAAGCCCAAGCAAGACACACCCCGAGGAGCTTCTTGCCACATGTCAGCACTCGGTCTGACTGAGCGCCTCTAGGAGAGAGGCCAAAGCAAGACACACCCCGAGGAGCGTCTTGACACATGTCAACACTGGGTCTGACAGAGGGCCTCCATGAGAGAGGCCCAAGCAAGACGCGCCCCGAGGAGTGTCTTGCCACATGTCAACACTGGGTCTGACTGAGCGCCTCCAGGAGAGAGGCCCAAGCAAGAAGCGCCCCGAGGAGCGTCTTGCCACGTGTCAACACTGGGTCTGACTTAGCGCCTCCAGGAGAGAGGCCCAAGCAAGATGCGCCCCGAGGAGCGTCTTGCCACGTGTCACCACTGGGTCTGAATGAGCTCCTCCAGGAGACAGGCCCAAGCAAGACGCGCCCCGAGGAGCGTCTTGCCATGTGTCACCACTGGGTCTGACTGAGCGCCTCCAGGAGAGAGGCCCAAGCAAGAAACGCCTGAGGAGCGTCTTGACACATGTCAACACTGGGTCTGACTGAGCGCCTCCAGGAGAGAGGCCCAAGCAAGACGCGCCCCGAGGAGCGTCTTGCCACATGTAAACACTGGGTCTGACTGAGTGCCTCCATGAGAGAAGCCCCAGCAAGACGCGCCCCGAGGAGCGTCTTGTCACATGTCACTACTCGGTCTGACTGAGCGCCTCCAGGAGAGAGGCCCAAGCAAGACGTGTCCCGAGGAGCGTCTTGTCACATGTAAACACTGGGTCTGACTGAGGGCCTCCATGTGAGAAGCCCAAGCAAGACGCGCCCCGAGGAGATTCTTGCCACATGTCAACACTGGGTCTGACAGAGGGCATCCAGGAGAGAGGCCCAAGCAATACGCGCCCCGAGGAGCGTCTTGCCACATGTCAACAATGGGTCTGACTGAGGGCCTCCAGGAGAGAAGCCCAAGGAAGACGCGCCCCGAGGAGCTTCTTGCCACATGTCAGCACTCGGTCTGACTGGCGCCTTCAGGAGAGAGGCCAAAGCAAGAAGTGCCTCAAGGAGCGTCTTGACACATGTCAACACTGGGTCTGACAGAGGGCCTCCATGAGAGAGGCCCAAGCAAGATGCGCCCCGAGGAGTGTCTTGCCACATGTCAACACTGGGTCTGACTGAGCGCCTCCAGGAGAGAGGCCCAAGCAAGACGTGCCCCGAGGAGCATCTTGTCACATGTCAACACTGGGTCTGACTGAGCGCCTCCAGGAGAGAAGCCCCAGCAAGACGTGCCCCGAGGAGCGTCTTGCCACATGTCAGCACTCGGTATGACTGAGCGCCTCCAGGAGAGAGGCCCAAGCAAGATGCGCCCCGAGGAGCATCTTGCCACATGTCAACACTGGGTTTGACAGAGGGCCTCCAGGAGAGAGGCCCAAGCAAGACGCGCCCCGAGGAGTGTCTTGCCACATATCACCTCTGGGTCTGACTGAGCGCCTCCAGGAGAGAGGCCCAAGAAAGACGCGCCCCGAGGAGCGTCTTGTCACATGTCAACACTGGGTCTGACTGAGCGCCTCCAGGAGAGAAGCCCCAGCAAGACGTGCCCCGAGGAGCGTCTTGCCACATGTCAGCACTCGGTCTGACTGAGCGCCTCCAGGAGAGAGGCCCAAGCAAGATGCGCCCGGAGGAGCGTCTTGCCACATGTCAACAATGGGTCTGAGTGAGGGCCTCCAGGAGAGAAGCCCAAGCAAGATGCGCCCCGAGGAGCGTCTTGCCACATGTCAGCACTCAGTCTGACTGAGCGCCTCCAGGAGAGAGGGCCAAGCAAGACGCGCCCCGAGGAGCGTCTTGCCACATGTCAACGAAGGGTCTGACTGAGGGCCTCCAGGAGAGAAGCCCAAGCAAGAAGCGCCCCGAGGCGCGTCTTGCCACATGTCAGCACTAGGTCTGACTGAGCGCCTCCAGGAGAGAGGCCCAAGCAAGACGCGCCCCGAGGAGCGTCTTGCCACATGTCAACACTGGGTCTGACTGAGCGCCTCCAGGATAGAGGCCCAAGCAAGAAACGCCCGAGGAGCGTCTTGACACATGTCAACACTGGGTCTGACTGATCGCCTCCCCAGGAGAGAGGCCCAAGCAAGACGCGCCCCGAGGAGCGTCTTGCCACATGTCAACACTGGGTCTGACTGAACGCCTCCAGGTGAGAGGCCCAAGCAAGACGCGCCCGGAGGAGCGTCTTGCCACATGTCAACACTGGGTCTGACTGAGCGCCTCCAGGAGAGAGGCCCAAGCAAGACGCGCCCCGAGGAGCGTCTTGTCACATGTCAACACTCGGTCTGACTGAGCACCTCCAGGAGAGAGGCCAAAGCAAGACGCGCCCCGAGGAGCGTCTTGACACATGTCAACACTGGGTCTGACAGAGGGCCTCCATGAGAGAGGCCCAAGCAAGACGCGCCCCGAGGAGTGTCTTGCCACATGTCAACACTGGGTCTGACTGAGCGCCTCCAGGAGAGAGGCCCAAGCAAGAAGCGCCCCGAGGAGCGTCTTGCCACGTGTCAACACTGGGTCTGACTTAGCGCCTCCAGGAGAGAGGCCCAAGCAAGATGCGCCCCGAGGAGCGTCTTGCCACGTGTCACCACTGGGTCTGAATGAGCTCCTCCAGGAGAGAGGCCCAAGCAAGAAGCGCCCCGAGGAGCGTCTTGCCACGTGTCAACACTGGGTCTGATTGAGGGCCTTCTGGAGAGAGGCCCAAGCAAAACGCGCCCCGAGGAGCGTCTTGCCACATGTCAACACTGGGTCTGACAGAGGGCATCCAGGAGAGAGGCCCAAGCAATACGCGCCCCGAGGAGCGTCTTGCCACATGTCACCACTGGGTCTGACTGAGCGCCTCCAGGAGAGAGGCCCAAGCAAGAAGCGCCCCGGGGAGCGTCTTGACACGTGTCAACACTGGGTCTGATTGAGGGCCTTCTGGAGAGAGGCCCAAGCAAGACGCGCCCCGAGGAGCGTCTTGCCACATGTCAACAATGGGTCTGACTGAGGGCCTCCAGGAGAGAAGCCCAAGCAAGACACACCCCGAGGAGCTTCTTGCCACATGTCAGCACTCGGTCTGACTGAGCGCCTCTAGGAGAGAGGCCAAAGCAAGACACACCCCGAGGAGCGTCTTGACACATGTCAACACTGGGTCTGACAGAGGGCCTCCATGAGAGAGGCCCAAGCAAGACGCGCCCCGAGGAGTGTCTTGCCACATGTCAACACTGGGTCTGACTGAGCGCCTCCAGGAGAGAGGCCCAAGCAAGAAGCGCCCCGAGGAGCGTCTTGCCACGTGTCAACACTGGGTCTGACTTAGCGCCTCCAGGAGAGAGGCCCAAGCAAGATGCGCCCCGAGGAGCGTCTTGCCACGTGTCACCACTGGGTCTGAAAGAGCTCCTCCAGGAGACAGGCCCAAGCAAGACGCGCCCCGAGGAGCGTCTTGCCATGTGTCACCACTGGGTCTGACTGAGCGCCTCCAGGAGAGAGGCCCAAGCAAGAAACGCCTGAGGAGCGTCTTGACACATGTCAACACTGGGTCTGACTGAGCGCCTCCAGGAGAGAGGCCCAAGCAAGACGCGCCCCGAGGAGCGTCTTGCCACATGTAAACACTGGGTCTGACTGAGTGCCTCCATGAGAGAAGCCCCAGCAAGACGCGCCCCGAGGAGCGTCTTGTCACATGTCACTACTCGGTCTGACTGAGCGCCTCCAGGAGAGAGGCCCAAGCAAGACGTGTCCCGAGGAGCGTCTTGTCACATGTAAACACTGGGTCTGACTGAGGGCCTCCATGTGAGAAGCCCAAGCAAGACGCGCCCCGAGGAGATTCTTGCCACATGTCAACACTGGGTCTGACAGAGGGCATCCAGGAGAGAGGCCCAAGCAATACGCGCCCCGAGGAGCGTCTTGCCACATGTCAACAATGGGTCTGACTGAGGGCCTCCAGGAGAGAAGCCCAAGGAAGACGCGCCCCGAGGAGCTTCTTGCCACATGTCAGCACTCGGTCTGACTGGCGCCTTCAGGAGAGAGGCCAAAGCAAGAAGTGCCTCAAGGAGCGTCTTGACACATGTCAACACTGGGTCTGACAGAGGGCCTCCATGAGAGAGGCCCAAGCAAGATGCGCCCCGAGGAGTGTCTTGCCACATGTCAACACTGGGTCTGACTGAGCGCCTCCAGGAGAGAGGCCCAAGCAAGACGTGCCCCGAGGAGCGTCTTGTCACATGTCAACACTGGGTCTGACTGAGCGCCTCCAGGAGAGAAGCCCCAGCAAGACGTGCCCCGAGGAGCGTCTTGCCACATGTCAGCACTCGGTATGACTGAGCGCCTCCAGGAGAGAGGCCCAAGCAAGATGCGCCCCGAGGAGCATCTTGCCACATGTCAACACTGGGTTTGACAGAGGGCCTCCAGGAGAGAGGCCCAAGCAAGACGCGCCCCGAGGAGTGTCTTGCCACATATCACCTCTGGGTCTGACTGAGCGCCTCCAGGAGAGAGGCCCAAGAAAGACGCGCCCCGAGGAGCGTCTTGTCACATGTCAACACTGGGTCTGACTGAGCGCCTCCAGGAGAGAAGCCCCAGCAAGACGTGCCCCGAGGAGCGTCTTGCCACATGTCAGCACTCGGTCTGACTGAGCGCCTCCAGGAGAGAGGCCCAAGCAAGATGCGCCCGGAGGAGCGTCTTGCCACATGTCAACAATGGGTCTGAGTGAGGGCCTCCAGGAGAGAAGCCCAAGCAAGATGCGCCCCGAGGAGCGTCTTGCCACATGTCAGCACTCAGTCTGACTGAGCGCCTCCAGGAGAGAGGGCCAAGCAAGACGCGCCCCGAGGAGCGTCTTGCCACATGTCAACGAAGGGTCTGACTGAGGGCCTCCAGGAGAGAAGCCCAAGCAAGAAGCGCCCCGAGGCGCGTCTTGCCACATGTCAGCACTAGGTCTGACTGAGCGCCTCCAGGAGAGAGGCCCAAGCAAGACGCGCCCCGAGGAGCGTCTTGCCACATGTCAACACTGGGTCTGACTGAGCGCCTCCAGGATAGAGGCCCAAGCAAGAAACGCCCGAGGAGCGTCTTGACACATGTCAACACTGGGTCTGACTGATCGCCTCCCCAGGAGAGAGGCCCAAGCAAGACGCGCCCCGAGGAGCGTCTTGCCACATGTCAACACTGGGTCTGACTGAACGCCTCCAGGTGAGAGGCCCAAGCAAGACGCGCCCGGAGGAGCGTCTTGCCACATGTCAACACTGGGTCTGACTGAGCGCCTCCAGGAGAGAGGCCCAAGCAAGACGCGCCCCGAGGAGCGTCTTGTCACATGACAACAATGGGTCTGACTGAGAGCCTCCAGGAGAGAAGCCCAAGCAAGATGCGCCCCGAGGAGCGTCTTGCCACATGTCAGCACTCGGTCTGACTGAGCGCCTCCAGGAGAGAGGCCCAAGCAAGACGCGCCCCGAGGAGCGTCTTGCCACATGTCAGCACTCAGTCTGACTGAGCGCCTCCAGGAGAGAGGCCCAAGCAAGACGCGCCCCGAGGAGCGTCTTGCCACATGACAACAATGGGTCTGACTGAGAGCCTCCAGGAGAAAAGCCCAAGCAAGATGCGCCCCGAGGAGCGTCTTGCCACATGTCAGCACTCGGTCTGACTGAGCGCCTCCAGGAGAGAGGCCCAAGAAAGACGTGCCCCGAGGAGCGTCTTGCCACATGTCACCACTGGGTCTGACTGAGCGCCTCCAGGAGAGAGGCCCAAGCAAGAAACGCCCGAGGAGCGTCTTGCCACATGTCAGCACTCGGTCTGACTGAGCGCCTCCAGGAGAGAGGCCCCAGCAAGACGTGCCCCGAGGAGCGTCTTGCCACATGTCAGCACTCGGTCTGACTGAGCGCCTCCAGGAGAGAGGCCCAAGCAAGATGCGCCCGGAGGAGCGTCTTGCCACATGTCAACAATGGGTCTGAGTGAGGGCCTCCAGGAGAGAAGCCCAAGCAAGATGCGCCCCGAGGAGCGTCTTGCCAGATGTCAGCACTCAGTCTGACTGAGCGCCTCCCGGAGAGAGGGCCAAGCAAGACCCGCCCCGAGGAGCGTCTTGCCACATGTCAACGAAGGGTCTGACTGAGGGCCTCCAGGAGAGAAGCCCAAGCAAGAAGCGCCCGGAGGAGCGTTTTGCCACATGTCAACACTGGGTCTGACAGAGGGCCTCAAGGAGAGAGGCCCAAGCAAGACGTGCCCCGAGGAGCGTCTTGCCACATGTCAACAATGGGTCTGACTGAGCGCCTCCAGGAGAGAGGCCCAAGCAAGACGCGCCCCGAGGAGCGTCTTGCCACATGTTACCTCTGGGTCTGACTGAGCACCTCCAGGAGAGAGGCCCAAGCAAGACGCGCCCCGAGGAGCGTCTTGTCACATGTCAACACTGGGTCTGACTGAGCGCCTCCGGGAGAGAGGCCCAAGCAAGAAACGCCCGAGGAGCGTCTTGACACATGTCAACACTGGGTCTGACTGATCGCCTCCCCAGGAGAGAGGCCCAAGCAAGACGCGCCCTGAGGAGCGTCTTGCCACATGTCAACACTGGGTCTGACTGAGTGCCTCCATGAGAGAAGCCCCAGCAAGACGCGCCCCGGGGAGCGTCTTGCCAGATGTCAGCACTCGGTCTGACTGGGCGCCTCCAGGAGAGAGGCCAAGGCAAGACGCGCCCCAAGGAGCGTTTTGCCACATGTCAACACTGGGTCTGACAGAGGGCCTCAAGGAGAGAGGCCCAAGCAAGATGCGCCCCGAGGAGCATCTTGCCAAATGTCAACAATGGGTCTGACTGAGCGCCTCCAGGAGAGAGGCCCAAGCAAGAAGCGCCGCGAGGAGCGTCTTGCCATGTGTCAACACTGGGTCTGATTGAGGGCCTTCTGGAGAGAGGCCCAAGCAAGACGCGCCCCGAGGAGCGTCTTGCCACATGTCAACAATGGGTCTGACTGAGGGCCTCCAGGAGAGAAGCCCAAGCAAGACACGCCCCGAGGAGCTTCTTGCCACATGTCAGCACTTGGTCTGACTGAGTGCCTCCAGGAGAGAGGCCAAAGCAAGATGCGCCCCGAGGAGCGTCTTGACACATGTCAACACTGGGTCCGACAGAGGGCCTCCATGAGAGAGGCCCAAGCAAGACGCGCCCCGAGGAGTGTCTTGCCACATGTCAACACTGGGTCTGACTGAGCGCCTCCAGGAGAGAGGCCCAAGCAAGACGCGCCCCGAGGAGCGTCTTGCCACGTGTCAACACTGGGTCTGACTTAGCGCCTCCAGGAGAGAGGCCCAAGCAAGATGCGCCCCGAGGAGCGTCTTGCCACGTGTCACCACTGGGTCTGACTGAGCTCCTCCAGGAGACAGGCCCAAGCAAGACGCGCCCGGAGGAGCGTTTTGCCACATGTCAACACTGGGTCTGACAGAGGGCCTCAAGTAGAGAGGCCCAAGCAAGACGTGCCCCGAGGAGCGTCTTGCCACATGTCAACACTGGGTCTGACTGAGCGCCTCCAGGAGAGAGGCCCAAGCAAGAAGCGCCCCGAGGAGCGTCTTGCCACATGTGAACACTGGGTCTGACTGAGCGCCTCCAGGAGAGAGGCCCAAGCAAGACGCGCCCCGAGGAGCATCTTTCCACATGTCAACAATGGGTCTGACTGAGCGCCTCCAGGAGAGAGGCCCAAGCAAGACGCGCCCCGAGGAGCGTCTTGCCACATGTTACCTCTGGGTCTGACTGAGCACCTCCAGGAGAGAGGCCCAAGCAAGACGCGCCCCGAGGAGCGTCTTGTCACATGTCAACACTGGGTCTGACTGAGCGCCTCCGGGAGAGAGGCCCAAGCAAGAAACGCCCGAGGAGCGTCTTGACACATGTCAACACTGGGTCTGACTGATCGCCTCCCCAGGAGAGAGGCCCAAGCAAGACGCGCCCTGAGGAGCGTCTTGCCACATGTCAACACTGGGTCTGACTGAGTGCCTCCATGAGAGAAGCCCCAGCAAGACGCGCCCCGGGGAGCGTCTTGCCAGATGTCAGCACTCGGTCTGACTGGGCGCCTCCAGGAGAGAGGCCCAAGCAAGACGCGCCCCAAGGAGCGTCTTGTCACATGTCAACACTGGGTCTGACTGAGCGCCTCCAGGAGAGAGGCCCAAGCAAGACGCGCCCGGAGGAGCGTTTTGCCACATGTCAACACTGGGTCTGACAGAGGGCCTCAAGGAGAGAGGCCCAAGCAAGATGCGCCCCGAGGAGCATCTTGCCACATGTCAACAATGGGTCTGACTGAGCGCCTCCAGGAGAGAGGCCCAAGCAAGAAGCGCCCCGAGGAGTGTCTTGCCATGTGTCAACACTGGGTCTGATTGAGGGCCTTCTGGAGAGAGGCCCAAGCAAGACGCGCCCCGAGGAGCGTCTTGCCACATGTCAACAATGGGTCTGACTGAGGGCCTCCAGGAGAGAAGCCCAAGCAAGACACGCCCCGAGGAGCTTCTTGCCACATGTCAGCACTTGGTCTGACTGAGCGCCTCCAGGAGAGAGGCCAAAGCAAGATGCGCCCCGAGGAGCGTCTTGACACATGTCAACACTGGGTCCGACAGAGGGCCTCCATGAGAGAGGCCCAAGCAAGACGCGCCCCGAGGAGTGTCTTGCCACATGTCAACACTGGGTCTGACTGAGCGCCTCCAGGAGAGAGGCCCAAGCAAGACGCGCCCCGAGGAGCGTCTTGCCACGTGTCAACACTGGGTCTGACTTAGCGCCTCCAGGAGAGAGGCCCAAGCAAGATGCGCCCCGAGGAGCGTCTTGCAACGTGTCACCACTGGGTCTGACTGAGCTCCTCCAGGAGACAGGCCCAAGCAAGACGCGCCCGGAGGAGCGTTTTGCCACATGTCAACACTGTGTCTGACAGAGGGCCTCAAGGAAAGAGGCCCAAGCAAGACGTGCCCCGAGGAGCGTCTTGCCACATGTCAACAATGGGTCTGACTGAGCGCCTCCAGGAGAGAGGCCCAAGCAAGAAGCGCCCCGAGGAGCGTCTTGCCACATGTGAACACTGGGTCTGACTGAGCGCCTCCAGGAGAGAGGCCCAAGCAAGACGCGCCCCGAGGAGCATCTTTCCACATGTCAACACTGGGTGTGACTGAGAACCTCCAGGAGAGAGGCCCAAGCAAGACGCGCCCCGAGGAGCGTCTTGCCACATGTCAACACTGGGTCTGACTGAGCGCCTCCAGGAGAGAGGCCCAAGCAAGACGTGCCCCGAGGAGCGTCTTGCCACATGTCACCACTGGGTCTGACTGAGCGCCTCCAGGAGAGAGGCCCAAGCAAGAAGCGCCCCGAGGAGCGTCTTGCCACGTGTCAACACTGGGTCTGATTGAGGGCCTTCTGGAGAGAGGCCCAAGCAAAACGCGCCCCGAGGAGCGTCTTGCCACATGTCAACACTGGGTCTGACAGAGGGCATCCAGGAGAGAGGCCCAAGCAATACGCGCCCCGAGGAGCGTCTTGCCACATGTCACCACTGGGTCTGACTGAGCGCCTCCAGGAGAGAGGCCCAATCAAGAAGCGCCCCGAGGAGCGTCTTGCCATGTGTCAACACTGGGTCTGACAGAGGGCCTCCATGAGAGAGGCCCAAGCAAGACGCGCCCCGAGGAGTGTCTTGCCACATGTCAACACTGGGTCTGACTGAGCGCCTCCAGGAGAGAGGCCCAAGCAAGACGCGCCCCGAGGAGCGTCTTGCCACGTGTCAACACTGGGTCTGACTTAGCGCCTCCAGGAGAGAGGCCCAAGCAAGATGCGCCCCGAGGAGCGTCTTGCCACGTGTCACCACTGGGTCTGACTGAGCTCCTCCAGGAGACAGGCCCAAGCAAGACGCGCCCCGAGGAGCGTCTTGCCACGTGTCACCACTGGGTCTGATTGAGCACCTCCAGGAGAGAGGCCCCAGCAAGACGCGCCCTGAGGAGCATCTTACCTCATGTCAGCACTCGGTCTGACTGAGCGCCTCCAGGAGAGAGGCCCAAGCAAGACGCGCCCGGAGGAGCGTCTTGCCACATGTCAGCACTCGGTCTGACTGAGCGCCTCCAGGAGAGAGGCCCGAGGAGCGTCTTGCCACATGTCACCTCTGGGTCTGACTGAGCGCCTCCAGGAGAGAGGCCCAAGCAAGAAACGCCCGAGGAGCGTCTTGACACATGTCAACACTGGGTCTGACTGAGTGCCTCCATGAGAGAAGCCCCAGCAAGACGCGCCCCGAGGAGCGTCTTGTCACATGTCACTACTCTGTCTGACTGAGCGCCTCCAGGAGAGAGGCCCAAGCAAGACGTGCCCCGAGGAGCGTCTTGTCACATGTCAACAATGGGTCTGACTGAGGGCCTCCATGTGAGAAGCCCAAGCAAGACGCGCCCCGAGGAGAGTCTTGCCACATGTCAACACTGGGTCTGACAGAGGGCATCCAGGAGAGAGGCCAGAGCAATACGCGCCCCGAGGAGCGTCTTGCCACATGTCAACAATGGGTCTGACTGAGGGCCTCCAGGAGAGAAGCCCAAGGAAGACGCGCCCCGAGGAGCTTCTTGCCACATGTCAGCACTCGGTCTGACTGAGCGCCTCCAGGAGAGAGGCCAAAGCAAGATGTGCCCCGAGGAGCGTCTTGACACATGTCAACAATGGGTCTGACTGAGAGCCTCAAGGAGAAAAGCCCAAGCAAGATGCGCCCCGAGGAGCGTCTTGTCACATGTCAACACTGGGTCTGACTGAGCGCCTCCGGGAGAGAGGCCCAAGCAAGAAACGCCCTGAGGAGCGTCTTGCCACATGTCAACACTGGGTCTGACTGAGTGCCTCCATGAGAGAAGCCCCAGCAAGACGCGCCCCGGGGAGCGTCTTGCCACATGTCAGCACTCGGTCTGACTGAGCGCCTCCAGGAGAGAGGCCCAAGCAAGACGTGCCCCAAGGAGCGTCTTGCCACATGTCAACACTGGGTCTGACTGAGCGCCTCCAGGAGAGAGGCCCAAGCAAGACGCGCCCGGAGGAGCGTTTTGCCACATGTCAACACTGGGTCTGACAGAGGGCCTCAAGGAGAGAGGCCCAAGCAAGATGCGCCCCGAGGAGCATCTTGCCACATGTCAACAATGGGTCTGACTGAGGGCCTCCAGGAGAGAAGCCCAAGCAAGAAGCGCCCCGAGGAGCGTCTTGCCACATGTCAGCACTTGGTCTGACTGAGCGCCTCCAGGAGAGAGGCCCAAGCAAGACGCGCCCCAAGGAGCGTCTTGCCACATGTCAACACTGGGTCTGACTGAGCGCCTCCAGGAGAGAGGCCCAAGCAAGACGCGCCCGGAGGAGCGTTTTGCCACATGTCAACACTGGGTCTGACAGAGGGCCTCAAGGAGAGAGGCCCAAGCAAGATGCGCCCCGAGGAGCATCTTGCCACATGTCAACAATGGGTCTGACTGAGGGCCTCCAGGAGAGAAGCCCAAGCAAGAAGCGCCCCGAGGAGCGTCTTGCCACATGTCAGCACTCGGTCTTACTGAGCGCCTCCAGGAGAGAGGCCCAAATAAGACGCGCCCCGAGGAGCGTCTTGCCACATGTCAACAATGGGTCTGACTGAGGGCCTCCAGGAGAGAAGCCCAAGCAAGACGCGCCCCGAGGAGCGTCTTGCCACATGTGAACACTGGGTCTGACTGAGCGCCCCCAGGAGAGAGGCCCAAGCAAGACGCGCCCCGAGGAGCGTCTTGCCACATGTCACCTCTGGGTCTGACTGAGCGCCTCCAGGAGAGAGGCCCAAGAAAGACGCGCCCCGAGGAGCGTCTTGTCACATGTGAACACTGGGTCTGACTGAGCGCCTCCAGGAGAGAAGCCCCAGCAAGACGTGCCCCGAGGAGCGTCTTGCCACATGTCAGCACTCGGTCTGACTGAGCGCCTCCAGGAGAGAGGCCCAAGCAAGACGCGCCCCGAGGAGCGTCTTGCCACATGTCAGCACTAGGTCTGACTGAGCGCCTCCAGGAGAGAGGCCCAAGCAAGACGCGCCCCGAGGAGCGTCTTGCCACATGTCAACACTGGGTCTGACTGAGCGCCTCCAGTAGAGAGGCCCAAGCAAGAAACGCCCGAGGAGCGTCTTGACACATGTCAACACTGGGTCTGACTGATTGCCTCCCCAGGAGAGAGGCCCAAGCAAGACGCGCCCCGAGGAGCGTCTTGCCACATGTCAACACTGGGTCTGACTGAGCGCCTCCAGGTGAGAGGCCCAAGCAAGACGCGCCCGGAGGAGCGTCTTGCCACATGTCAACACTGGGTCTGACTGAGCGCCTCCAGGAGAGAGGCCCAAGCAAGACATGCCCCGAGGAGCGTCTTGCCACATGTCAACAATGGGTCTGACTGAGGGCCTCCCGGAGATAAGCCCAAGCAAGAAGTGCCCCGGGGAGCGTCTTGCCACATGTCAACACTGGGTCTGACTGAGCGCCTCCAGGAGAGAGGCCCAAGAAAGACACGCCCCGAGGAGCGTCTTGACACATGTCAACAGTGGGTCTGACTGAGGGCATCCATGAGAGAAGCCCAAGCAAGACGCGCCCCGAGGAGCGTCTTGCCACATGTCACCACTGGGTCTGACTGAGCGCCTCCAGGAGAGAGGCCCAAGCAAGAAGCGCCCCGAGGAGCGTCTTGCCATGTGTCAACACTGGGTCTGACAGAGGGCCTCCATGAGAGAGGCCCAAGCAAGACGCGCCCCGAGGAGTGTCTTGCCACATGTCAACACTGGGTCTGACTGAGCGCCTCCAGGAGAGAGGCCCAAGCAAGACGCGCCCCGAGGAGCGTCTTGCCACGTGTCAACACTGGGTCTGACTTAGCGCCTCCAGGAGAGAGGCCCAAGCAAGATGCGCCCCGAGGAGCGTCTTGCCACCTGTCACCACTGGGTCTGACTGAGCTCCTCCAGGAGACAGGCCCAAGCAAGACGCGCCCCGAGGAGCGTCTTGCCACGTGTCACCACTGGGTCTGATTGAGCACCTCCAGGAGAGAGGCCCCAGCAAGACGCGCCCTGAGGAGCATCTTACCTCATGTCAGCACTCGGTCTGACTGAGCGCCTCCAGGAGAGAGGCCCAAGCAAGACGCGCCCGGAGGAGCGTCTTGCCACATGTCAGCACTCGGTCTGACTGAGCGCCTCCAGGAGAGAGGCCCGAGGAGCGTCTTGCCACATGTCACCTCTGGGTCTGACTGAGCGCCTCCAGGAGAGAGGCCCAAGCAAGAAACGCCCGAGGAGCGTCTTGACACATGTCAACACTGGGTCTGACTGAGTGCCTCCATGAGAGAAGCCCCAGCAAGACGCGCCCCGAGGAGCGTCTTGTCACATGTCACTACTCTGTCTGACTGAGCGCCTCCAGGAGAGAGGCCCAAGCAAGACGTGCCCCGAGGAGCGTCTTGTCACATGTCAACAGTGGGTCTGACTGAGGGCCTCCATGTGAGAAGCCCAAGCAAGACGCGCCCCGAGGAGAGTCTTGCCACATGTCAACACTGGGTCTGACAGAGGGCATCCAGGAGAGAGGCCAGAGCAATACGCGCCCCGAGGAGCGTCTTGCCACATGTCAACAATGGGTCTGACTGAGGGCCTCCAGGAGAGAAGCCCAAGGAAGACGCGCCCCGAGGAGCTTCTTGCCACATGTCAGCACTCGGTCTGACTGAGCGCCTCCAGGAGAGAGGCCAAAGCAAGATGTGCCCCGAGGAGCGTCTTGACACATGTCAACAATGGGTCTGACTGAGAGCCTCAAGGAGAAAAGCCCAAGCAAGATGCGCCCCGAGGAGCGTCTTGTCACATGTCAACACTGGGTCTGACTGAGCGCCTCCGGGAGAGAGGCCCAAGCAAGAAACGCCCTGAGGAGCGTCTTGCCACATGTCAACACTGGGTCTGACTGAGTGCCTCCATGAGAGAAGCCCCAGCAAGACGCGCCCCGGGGAGCGTCTTGCCACATGTCAGCACTCGGTCTGACTGAGCGCCTCCAGGAGAGAGGCCCAAGCAAGACGCGCCCCAAGGAGCGTCTTGCCACATGTCAACACTGGGTCTGACTGAGCGCCTCCAGGAGAGAGGCCCAAGCAAGACGCGCCCGGAGGAGCGTTTTGCCACATGTCAACACTGGGTCTGACAGAGGGCCTCAAGGAGAGAGGCCCAAGCAAGATGCGCCCCGAGGAGCATCTTGCCACATGTCAACAATGGGTCTGACTGAGGGCCTCCAGGAGAGAAGCCCAAGCAAGAAGCGCCCCGAGGAGCGTCTTGCCACATGTCAGCACTTGGTCTGACTGAGCGCCTCCAGGAGAGAGGCCCAAGCAAGACGCGCCCCAAGGAGCGTCTTGCCACATGTCAACACTGGGTCTGACTGAGCGCCTCCAGGAGAGAGGCCCAAGCAAGACGCGCCCGGAGGAGCGTTTTGCCACATGTCAACACTGGGTCTGACAGAGGGCCTCAAGGAGAGAGGCCCAAGCAAGATGCGCCCCGAGGAGCATCTTGCCACATGTCAACAATGGGTCTGACTGAGGGCCTCCAGGAGAGAAGCCCAAGCAAGAAGCGCCCCGAGGAGCGTCTTGCCACATGTCAGCACTCGGTCTTACTGAGCGCCTCCAGGAGAGAGGCCCAAATAAGACGCGCCCCGAGGAGCGTCTTGCCACATGTCAACAATGGGTCTGACTGAGGGCCTCCAGGAGAGAAGCCCAAGCAAGACGCGCCCCGAGGAGCGTCTTGCCACATGTGAACACTGGGTCTGACTGAGCACCTCCAGGAGAGAGGCCCAAGCAAGACGCGCCCCGAGGAGCATCTTGCCACATGTCAACACTGGGTCTGACTGAGCGCCCCCAGGAGAGAGGCCCAAGCAAGACGCGCCCCGAGGAGCGTCTTGTCACATGTCACTACTCGGTCTGACTGAGTGTCTCCAGGAGAGAGTTCCAAGCAAGACGTGCCCCGAGGAGTGTCTTGCCACATGTCAACAATGGGTCTGACTGAGGGCCTCCAGGAGAGAAGCCCAAGCAAGAAGCGCCCCGGGGAGCGTCTTGCCACATGTCAACACTGGGTCTGACTGAGCGCCTCCAGGAGAGAGGCCCAAGCAAGACGCGCCCCGAGGAGCGTCTTGTCACATGTCAACACTGGGTCTGACTGAGCGCCTCCAGGAGAGAAGCCCCAGCAAGACGTGCCCCGAGGAGCGTCTTGCCACATGTCAGCACTCGGTATGACTGAGCGCATCCAGGAGAGAGGCCCAAGCAAGATGCGCCCCGAGGAGCATCTTGCCACATGTCAACACTGGGTTTGACAGAGGGCCTCCAGGAGAGAGGCCCAAGCAAGACGCGCCCCGAGGAGCGTCTTGCCACATGTCACCTCTGGGTCTGACTGAGCGCCTCCAGGAGAGAGGCCCAAGAAAGACGCGCCCCGAGGAGCGTCTTGTCACATGTGAACACTGGGTCTGACTGAGCGCCTCCAGGAGAGAAGCCCCAGCAAGACGTGCCCCGAGGAGCGTCTTGCCACATGTCAGCACTCGGTCTGACTGAGCGCCTCCAGGAGAGAGGCCCAAGCAAGACGCGCCCCGAGGAGCGTCTTGCCACATGTCAGCACTAGGTCTGACTGAGCGCCTCCAGGAGAGAGGCCCAAGCAAGACGCGCCCCGAGGAGCGTCTTGCCACATGTCAACACTGGGTCTGACTGAGCGCCTCCAGTAGAGAGGCCCAAGCAAGAAACGCCCGAGGAGCGTCTTGACACATGTCAACACTGGGTCTGACTGATTGCCTCCCCAGGAGAGAGGCCCAAGCAAGACGCGCCCCGAGGAGCGTCTTGCCACATGTCAACACTGGGTCTGACTGAGCGCCTCCAGGTGAGAGGCCCAAGCAAGACGCGCCCGGAGGAGCGTCTTGCCACATGTCAACACTGGGTCTGACTGAGCGCCTCCAGGAGAGAGGCCCAAGCAAGACATGCCCCGAGGAGCGTCTTGCCACATGTCAACAATGGGTCTGACTGAGGGCCTCCCGGAGATAAGCCCAAGCAAGAAGTGCCCCGGGGAGCGTCTTGCCACATGTCAACACTGGGTCTGACTGAGCGCCTCCAGGAGAGAGGCCCAAGAAAGACACGCCCCGAGGAGCGTCTTGACACATGTCAACAGTGGGTCTGACTGAGGGCATCCATGAGAGAAGCCCAAGCAAGACGCGCCCCGAGGAGAGTCTTGCCACATGTCAACACTGGGTCTGACAGAGGGCATCCAGGAGAGAGGCCCAAGCAATACGCGCCCCGAGGAGCGTCTTGCCACATGTCACCACTGGGTCTGACTGAGCGCCTCCAGGAGAGAGGCCCAAGCAAGAAGCGCCCCGAGGAGCGTCTTGCCACGTGTCAACACTGGGTCTGATTGAGGGCCTTCTGGAGAGAGGCCCAAGCAAGACGCGCCCCGAGGAGCGTCTTGCCACATGTCAACAATGGGTCTGACTGAGGGCCTCCAGGAGAGAAGCCCAAGCAAGACGCGCCGCGAGGAGCTTCTTGCCACATGTCAGCACTCGGTCTGACTGAGCGCCTCCAGGAGAGAGGGCCAAGCAAGACGCGCCCCGAGGAGCGTCTTGCCACATGTCAACACTGGGTCTGACTGAGCGCCTCCAGGAGAGAGGCCCAAGCAAGATGTGCCCCGAGGAGCATCTTGCCACATGTCAACGAAGGGTCTGACTGAGGGCCTCCAGGAGAGAAGCCCAAGAGAAATGCGCCCCGAGGAGTGTCTTGCCACATGTCAGCACTAGGTCTGACTGAGCGCCTCCAGGTGAGAGGCCCAAGCAAGACGCGCCCGGAGGAGCGTCTTGCCACATGTCAACACTGGGTCTGACTGAGCGCCTCCAGGAGAGAGGCCCAAGCAAGACGCGCCCCGAGGAGCGTCTTGCCACATGACAACAATGGGTCTGACTGAGAGCCTCCAGGAGAGAAGCCCAATTAAGATGCGCCCCGAGGAGCGTCTTGCCACATGTCAGCACTCGGTCTGACTGAGCGCCTCCAGGAGAGAGGCCCAAGCAAGACGCGCCCCGAGGAGCGTCTTGCCACATGTCAGCACTCGGTCTGACTGAGCGCCTCCAGGAGAGAGGCCCAAGAGAGACGCGCCCCGAGGAGCGTCTTGCCACATGACAACAATGGGTCTGACTGACAGCCTCCAGGAGAAAAGCCCAAGCAAGATGCGCCCCGAGGAGCGTCTTGCCACATGTCAACAATGGGTCTGACTGAGGGCCTCCAGCAGAGAAGCCCAAGCAAGACGCGCCCCGAGGAGCGTCTTTTCAGATGTCAGAACTCGGTCTGACTGAGCGCCTCCAGGAGAGAGGCCCAAGCAAGACGTGCCCCGAGGAGCGTCTTGCCACATGTCAACAATGGGTCTGACTGAGCGCCTCCAGGAGAGAGGCCCAAGCAAGACGCGCCCCGAGGAGCGTCTTGCCACATGTGAACACTGGGTCTGAATGAGCGCCTCCAGGAGAGAGGCCAAAGCAAGACGCGCCCCGAGGAGCATCTTGCCACATGTCAACAATGGGTCTGACTGAGGGCCTCCAGGAGAGAAGCCCAAGCAAGAAGCGCCCCGAGGAGCGTCTTGCCACATGTCAGCACTCGGTCTTACTGAGCGCCTCCAGGAGAGAGGCCCAAATAAGACGCGCCCCGAGGAGCGTCTTGCCACATGTCAACAATGGGTCTGACTGAGGGCCTCCAGGAGAGAAGCCCAAGCAAGACGCGCCCCGAGGAGCGTCTTGCCACATGTGAACACTGGGTCTGACTGAGCACCTCCAGGAGAGAGGCCCAAGCAAGACGCGCCCCGAGGAGCATCTTGCCACATGTCAACACTGGGTCTGACTGAGCGCCCCCAGGAGAGAGGCCCAAGCAAGACGCGCCCCGAGGAGCGTCTTGTCACATGTCACTACTCGGTCTGACTGAGTGCCTCCAGGAGAGAGTTCCAAGCAAGACGTGCCCCGAGTAGTGTCTTGCCACATGTCAACAATGGGTCTGACTGAGGGCCTCCAGGAGAGAATCCCAAGCAAGAAGCGCCCCGGGGGGCGTCTTGCCACATGTCAACACTGGGTCTGACTGAGCGCCTCCAGGAGAGAGGCCCAAGCAAGACGCGCCCCGAGGAGCGTCTTGTCACATGTCAACACTGGGTCTGACTGAGCGCCTCCAGGAGAGAAGCCCCAGCAAGACGTGCCCCGAGGAGCGTCTTGCCACATGTCAGCACTCGGTATGACTGAGCGCATCCAGGAGAGAGGCCCAAGCAAGATGCGCCCCGAGGAGCATCTTGCCACATGTCAACACTGGGTTTGACAGAGGGCCTCCAGGAGAGAGGCCCAAGCAAGACGCGCCCCGAGGAGCGTCTTGCCACATGTCACCTCTGGGTCTGACTGAGCGCCTCCAGGAGAGAGGCCCAAGAAAGACGCGCCCCGAGGAG
The DNA here is from genome assembly GCF_043380555.1 of Nothobranchius furzeri. Classification (NCBI taxonomy): domain Eukaryota; kingdom Metazoa; phylum Chordata; class Actinopteri; order Cyprinodontiformes; family Nothobranchiidae; genus Nothobranchius; species Nothobranchius furzeri. The sequence goes on along the minus strand of NC_091751.1, from coordinate 10,678,609 downwards.
CGTCTTGTCACATGTGAACACTGGGTCTGACTGAGCGCCTCCAGGAGAGAAGCCCCAGCAAGACGTGCCCCGAGGAGCGTCTTGCCACATGTCAGCACTCGGTCTGACTGAGCGCCTCCAGGAGAGAGGCCCAAGCAAGACGCGCCCCGAGGAGCGTCTTGCCACATGTCAGCATTAGGTCTGACTGAGCGCCTCCAGGAGAGAGGCCCAAGCAAGATGTGCCCCGAGGAGCGTCTTGCCACATGACAACAATGGGTCTGACTGACAGCCTCCAGGAGAAAAGCCCAAGCAAGATGCGCCCCGAGGAGCGTCTTGCCACATGTCAACAATGGGTCTGACTGAGGGCCTCCAGCAGAGAAGCCCAAGCAAGACGCGCCCCGAGGAGCGTCTTTTCAGATGTCAGAACTCGGTCTGACTGAGCGCCTCCAGGAGAGAGGCCCAAGCAAGACGTGCCCCGAGGAGCGTCTTGCCACATGTCAACAATGGGTCTGACTGAGCGCCTCCAGGAGAGAGGCCCAAGCAAGACGCGCCCCGAGGAGCGTCTTGCCACATGTGAACACTGGGTCTGAATGAGCGCCTCCAGGAGAGAGGCCAAAGCAAGACGCGCCCCGAGGAGCATCTTGCCACATGTCAACACTGGGTCTGACTGAGCGCCTCCAGGAGAGAGGCCCAAGCAAGACGCGCCCCGAGGAGCGTCTTGTCACATGTCACTACTCGGTCTGACTGAGTGCCTCCAGGAGAGAGGCCCAAGCAAGACATGCCCCGAGGAGCGTCTTGCCACATGTCAACAATGGGTCTGACTGAGGGCCTCCCGGAGAGAAGCCCAAGCAAGAAGTGCCCCGGGGAGCGTCTTGCCACATGTCAACACTGGGTCTGACTGAGCGCCTCCAGGAGAGAGGCCCAAGCAAGACACGCCCCGAGGAGCGTCTTGACACATGTCAACAGTGGGTCTGACTGAGGGCATCCAATAGAGAAGCCCAAGCAAGACGCGCCCCGAGGAGAGTCTTGCCACATGTCAACACTGGGTCTGACAGAGGGCATCCAGGAGAGAGGCCCAAGCAATACGCGCCCCGAGGAGCGTCTTGCCACATGTCACCACTGGGTCTGACTGAGCGCCTCCAGGAGAGAGGCCCAAGCAAGAAGCGCCCCGAGGAGCGTCTTGCCACGTGTCAACACTGGGTCTGATTGAGGGCCTTCTGGAGAGAGGCCCAAGCAAGACGCGCCCCGAGGAGCGTCTTGCCACATGTGAACAATGGGTCTGACTGAGGGCCTCCAGGAGAGAAGCCCAAGCAAGACGCGCCGCGAGGAGCTTCTTGCCACATGTCAGCACTCGGTCTGACTGAGCGCCTCCAGGAGAGAGGGCCAAGCAAGACGCGCCCCGAGGAGCGTCTTGCCACATGTCAACACTGGGTCTGACTGAGCGCCTCCAGGAGAGAGGCCCAAGCAAGATGTGCCCCGAGGAGCATCTTGCCACATGTCAACGAAGGGTCTGACTGAGGGCCTCCAGGAGAGAAGCCCAAGAGAAATGCGCCCCGAGGAGTGTCTTGCCACATGTCAGCACTAGGTCTGACTGAGCGCCTCCAGGTGAGAGGCTCAAGCAAGACGCGCCCGGAGGAGCGTCTTGCCACATGTCAACACTGGGTCTGAATGAGCGCCTCCAGGAGAGAGGCCCAAGCAAGACGCGCCCCGAGGAGCGTCTTGCCACATGACAACAATGGGTCTGACTGAGAGCCTCCAGGAGAGAAGCCCAATTAAGATGCGCCCCGAGGAGCGTCTTGCCACATGTCAGCACTCGGTCTGACTGAGCGCCTCCAGGAGAGAGGCCCAAGCAAGACGCGCCCCGAGGAGCGTCTTGCCACATGTCAGCACTCGGTCTGACTGAGCGCCTCCAGGAGAGAGGCCCAAGAGAGACGCGCCCCGAGGAGCGTCTTGCCACATGACAACAATGGGTCTGACTGACAGCCTCCAGGAGAAAAGCCCAAGCAAGATGCGCCCCGAGGAGCGTCTTGCCACATGTCAACAATGGGTCTGACTGAGGGCCTCCAGCAGAGAAGCCCAAGCAAGACGCGCCCCGAGGAGCGTCTTTTCAGATGTCAGAACTCGGTCTGACTGAGCGCCTCCAGGAGAGAGGCCCAAGCAAGACGTGCCCCGAGGAGCGTCTTGCCACATGTCAACAATGGGTCTGACTGAGCGCCTCCAGGAGAGAGGCCCAAGCAAGACGCGCCCCGAGGAGCGTCTTGCCACATGTGAACACTGGGTCTGAATGAGCGCCTCCAGGAGAGAGGCCAAAGCAAGACGCGCCCCGAGGAGTATCTTGCCACATGTCAACACTGGGTCTGACTGAGCGCCTCCAGGAGAGAGGCCCAAGCAAGACGCGCCCCGAGGAGCGTCTTGTCACATGTCACTACTCGGTCTGACTGAGTGCCTCCAGGAGAGAGGCCCAAGCAAGACATGCCCCGAGGAGCGTCTTGCCACATGTCAACAATGGGTCTGACTGAGGGCCTCCCGGAGAGAAGCCCAAGCAAGAAGTGCCCCGGGGAGCGTCTTGCCACATGTCAACACTGGGTCTGACTGAGCGCCTCCAGGAGAGAGGCCCAAGCAAGACACGCCCCGAGGAGCGTCTTGACACATGTCAACAGTGGGTCTGACTGAGGGCATCCATGAGAGAAGCCCAAGCAAGACGCGCCCCGAGGAGAATCTTGCCACATGTCAACACTGGGTCTGACAGAGGGCATCCAGGAGAGAGGCCCAAGCAATACGCGCCCCGAGGAGCGTCTTGCCACATGTCACCACTGGGTCTGACTGAGCGCCTCCAGGAGAGAGGCCCAAGCAAGAAGCGCCCCGAGGAGCGTCTTGCCACGTGTCAACACTGGGTCTGATTGAGGGCCTTCTGGAAAGAGGCCCAAGCAAGACGCGCCCCGAGGAGCGTCTTGCCACATGTCAACAATGGGTCTGACTGAGGGCCTCCAGGAGAGAAGCCCAAGCAAGACGCGCCGCGAGGAGCTTCTTGCCACATGTCAGCACTCGGTCTGACTGAGCGCCTCCAGGAGAGAGGGCCAAGCAAGACGCGCCCCGAGGAGCGTCTTGCCACATGCCAACACTGGGTCTGACTGAGCGCCTCCAGGAGAGAGGCCCAAGCAAGATGTGCCCCGAGGAGCATCTTGCCACATGTCAACGAAGGGTCTGACTGAGGGCCTCCAGGAGAGAAGCCCAAGCAAAGCGCGCCCCGAGGAGTGTCTTGCCACATGTCAGCACTAGGTCTGACTGAGCGCCTCCAGGAGAGAGGCCCAAGCAAGACGCGCCCCGAGGAGCGTCTTGCCACATGTCAACACTGGGTCTGACTGAGCGCCTCCAGGAGAGAGGCCCAAGCAAGAAACGCCCGAGGAGCGTCTTGACACATGTCAACACTGGGTCTGACTGATCGCCTCCCCAGGAGAGAGGCCCAAGCAAGACGTGCCCCGAGGAGCGTCTTGCCACATGTCAACACTGGGTCTGACTGAGCGCCTCCAGGTGAGAGGCCCAAGCAAGACGCGCCCCGAGGAGCGTCTTGCCACATGTCAGCACTCGGTCTGACTGATCGCCTCCCCAGAAGCGAGGCCCAAGCAAGACGCGCCCCGAGGAGCGTCTTGCCACATTTCAACACTGGGTCTGACTGAGCGCCTCCAGGTAAGAGGCCCAAGCAAGACGCGCCCCGAGGAGCGTCTTGCCACATGACAACAATGGGTCGGACTGAGAGCCTCCAGGAGAGAAGCCCAAGCAAGATGCGCCCCGAGGAGCGTCTTGCCACATGTCAGCACTCGGTCTGACTGAGCTCCTCCAGGAGAGAGGCCCAAGCAAGACGCGCCCCGAGGAGCGTCTTGCCACATGTCAGCACTCGGTCTGACTGAGCACCTCCAGGAGAGAGGCCCGAGCAAGAAGCGCCCCGAGGAGCGTCTTGCCACATGACAACAATGGGTCTGACTGACAGCCTCCAGGAGAAAAGCCCAAGCAAGATGCGCCCCGAGGAGCGTCTTGCCACATGTCAGCACTAGGTCTGACTGAGCGCCTCCAGGAGAGAGGCCCAAGCAAGACGCGCCCCGAGGAGCGTCTTGCCACATGTCAACAATGGGTCTGACTGAGGGCCTCCAGGAGAGAAGTCCAAGCAAGACGCGCCCCAAGGAGCGTCTTGCCACATGTCAGCACTCGGTCTGACTGAGCGCCTCCAGGAGAGAGGCCCAAGCAAGACGCGCCCCGAGGAGCGTCTTGCCACATGTCAGCACTCGGTCTGACTGAGCGCCTCCAGGAGAGAGGCCCAAGCAAGACGCGCCCCGAGGAGCGTCTGGCCACATGTCAACAATGGGTCTGACTGAGGGCCTCCAGGAGAGAAGTCCAAGCAAGACGCGCCCCAAGGAGCGTCTTGCCACATGTCAGCACTCGGTCTGACTGAGCGCCTCCAGGAGAGAGGCCCAAGCAAGATGCGCCCCGAGGAGTGTCTTGCCACATGTCACCACTGGGTCTTACTGAGCGCCTCCAGGAGAGAGGCCCAAGCAAGACACGCCCCGAGGAGCGTCTTGACACATGTCAACACTGGGTCGGACTAAGGGCCTCCATGAGAGAAGCCCAAGCAAGACGCGCCCCGAGGAGAGTCTTGCCACATGTCAACACTCGGTCTGACAGAGGGCATTCAGGAGAGAGGCCCAAGCAATACGCACCCCGAGGAGCGTCTTGTCACAAGTCACCACTGGGTCTGAATGAGCGCCTCCAGGAGAGAGGCCCAACCAAGACGCGCCCCGAGGAGTGTCTTGCCACATGCCAACACTGGGTCTGACTGAGCGCCTCCAGGAGAGAGGCCCAAGCAAGACGCGCCCCGAGGAGCGTCTTGCCACGTGTCAACACTGGGTCTGACTGAGCGCCTCCAGGAGAGAGGCCCAAGCAAGACGCGCCCCGAGGAGCGTCTTTCCACGTGTCACCACTGGGTCTGACTGAGCGCCTCCAGGAGAGAGGCCCAAGCAAGACGCGCCCCGACGAGCGTCTTGCCTTATGTCAGCACTCGGTCTGACTGAGCGCCTCCAGGAGAGAGGCCCAAGCAAGACGCGCCCCGAGGAGCGTCTTGCCACATGTCAACAATGGGTCTGACTGAGGGCCTCCAGGAGAGAGGCCCAAGCAAGATGCGCCCGGAGGAGCGTCTTGCCACATGACAACAATGGGTCTGACTGAGAGCCTCCAGGAGAGAAGCCCATGCAAGATGCGCCCCGAGGAGCGTCTTGCCACATGTCAGCACTCGGTCTGACTGAGCGCCTCCAGGAGAGAGGCCCAAGCAAGACGCGCCCCGAGGAGCGTCTTGCCACATGTCAGCACTCGGTCTGACTGATCGCCTCCCCAGAAGCGAGGCCCAAGCAAGACGCGCCCCGAGGAGCGTCTTGCCACATGTCAACACTGGGTCTGACTGAGCGCCTCCAGGTAAGAGGCCCAAGCAAGACGCGCCCCGAGGAGCGTCTTGCCACATGTCAACAATGGGTCTGACTGAGGGCCTCCAGGAGAGAGGCCCAAGCAAGATGCGCCCGGAGGAGCGTCTTGCCACATGTCAACACTGGGTCTGTCTGAGCGCCTCCAGGAGAGAAGCCCAAGCAAGACGCGCCCCGAGGAGTGTCTTGCCACATGTCAACAATGGGTCTGACTGAGGGCCTCCAGGAGAGAAGCCCAAGCAAGACGCGCCCCGAGGAGCGTCTTGACACATGTCAACACTGGGTCTGACAGAGGGCCTCCAGGAGAGAGGCCCAGGCAAGACACGCCCTGAGGAGTGTCTTGCCACATGTCAGCACTAGGTCTGACTGAGCGCCTCCAGGAGAGAGGCCCAAGCAAGACGCGCCCCGAGGAGCGTCTTGCCACATGTCAACACTGGGTCTGACTGAGCGCCTCCAGGAGAGAGGCCCAAGCAAGAAACGCCAGAGGAGCGTCTTGACACATGTCAACACTGGGTCTGACTGATCGCCTCCCCAGGAGAGAGGCCCAAGCAAGACGCGCCCCGAGGAGCGTCTTGCCACATGTCAACACTGGGTCTGACTGAGCGCCTCCAGGTGAGAGGCCCAAGCAAGACGCGCCCCGAGGAGCGTCTTGCCACATGACAACAATGGGTCTGACTGAGAGCCTCCAGGAGAGAAGCCCAAGCAAGATGCGCCCCGAGGAGCGTCTTGCCACATGTCAGCACTCGGTCTGACTGAGCGCCTCCAGGAGAGAGGCCCAAGCAAGACGCGCCCCGAGGAGCGTTTTGCCACATGTCAGCACTCGGTCTGACTGATCGCCTCCCCAGAAGCGAGGCCCAAGCAAGACGCGCCCCGAGGAGCGTCTTGCCACATGTCAACACTGGGTCTGACTGAGCGCCTCCAGGTAAGAGGCCCAAGCAAGACGCGCCCCGAGGAGCGTCTTGCCACATGACAACAATGGGTCGGACTGAGAGCCTCCAGGAGAGAAGCCCAAGCAAGATGCGCCCCGAGGAGCGTCTTGCCACATGTCAGCACTCGGTCTGACTGAGCGCCTCCAGGAGAGAGGCCCAAGCAAGACGCGCCCCGAGGAGCGTCTTGCCACATGTCAGCACTCGGTCTGACTGAGCGCCTCCAGGAGAGAGGCCCGAGCAAGAAGCGCCCCGAGGAGCGTCTTGCCACATGACAACAATGGGTCTGACTGACAGCCTCCAGGAGAAAAGCCCAAGCAAGATGCGCCCCGAGGAGCGTCTTGCCACATGTCAGCACTCGGTCTGACTGAGCGCCTCCAGGAGAGAGGCCCAAGCAAGACGCGCCCCGAGGAGCGTCTTGCCACATGTCAACAATGGGTCTGACTGAGGGCCTCCAGGAGAGAAGTCCAAGCAAGACGCGCCCCAAGGAGCGTCTTGCCACATGTCAGCACTCGGTCTGACTGAGCGCCTCCAGGAGAGAGGCCCAAGCAAGACGCGCCCCGAGGAGCGTCTTGCCACATGTCAGCACTCGGTCTGACTGAGCGCCTCCAGGAGAGAGGCCCAAGCAAGACGCGCCCCGAGGAGCGTCTGGCCACATGTCAACAATGGGTCTGACTGAGGGCCTCCAGGAGAGAAGTCCAAGCAAGACGCGCCCCAAGGAGCGTCTTGCCACATGTCAGCACTCGGTCTGACTGAGCGCCTCCAGGAGAGAGGCCCAAGCAAGACGCGCCCCGAGGAGTGTCTTGCCACATGTCACCACTGGGTCTTACTGAGCGCCTCCAGGAGAGAGGCCCAAGCAAGACACGCCCCGAGGAGCGTCTTGACACATGTCAACACTGGGTCGGACTGAGGGCCTCCATGAGAGAAGCCCAAGCAAGACGCGCCCCGAGGAGAGTCTTGCCACGTGTCAACACTGGGTCTGACTGAGCGCCTCCAGGAGAGAGGCCCAAGCAAGACGCGCCCCGAGGAGCGTCTTTCCACGTGTCACCACTGGGTCTGACTGAGCGCCTCCAGGAGAGAGGCCCAAGCAAGACGCGCCCCGAGGAGCGTCTTGCCACATGTCAACAATGGGTCTGACTGAGGGCCTCCAGGAGAGAGGCCCAAGCAAGATGCGCCCGGAGGAGCGTCTTGCCACATGACAACAATGGGTCTGACTGAGAGCCTCCAGGAGAGAAGCCCAAGCAAGATGCGCCCCGAGGAGCGTCTTGCCACATGTCAGCACTCGGTCTGACTGAGCGCCTCCAGGAGAGAGGCCCAAGCAAGACGCGCCCCGAGGAGCGTCTTGCCACATGTCAGCACTCGGTCTGACTGATCGCCTCCCCAGAAGCGAGGCCCAAGCAAGACGCGCCCCGAGGAGCGTCTTGCCACATGTCAACACTGGGTCTGACTGAGCGCCTCCAGGTAAGAGGCCCAAGCAAGACGCGCCCCGAGGAGCGTCTTGCCACATGTCAACAATGGGTCTGACTGAGGGCCTCCAGGAGAGAGGCCCAAGCAAGATGCGCCCGGAGGAGCGTCTTGCCACATGTCAACACTGGGTCTGTCTGAGCGCCTCCAGGAGAGAAGCCCAAGCAAGACGCGCCCCGAGGAGTGTCTTGCCACATGTCAACAATGGGTCTGACTGAGGGCCTCCAGGAGAGAAGCCCAAGCAAGACGCGCCCCGAGGAGCGTCTTGGCACATGTCAACACTGGGTCTGACAGAGGGCCTCCAGGAGAGAGGCCCATGCAAGACACGTCCCGAGGAGTGTCTTGCCACATGTAACCACTGGGTCTGACTGAGCGCCTCCAGGAGAGAGGCCCAAGCAAGACGCGCACCGAGGAGCGTCAGGCCACATGTCACTACTCAGTCTGACTGAGCGCCTCCAGGAGAGAGGCCCAAGCAAGACGCGCCCCGAGGAGCGTCTTGCCACATGTCAGCACTGGGTCTGACTGAGCGCCTCCAGGAGAGAGGCCCCAGCAAGACGCGCCCCGAGGAGCGTTTTGCCTTATGTCAGCACTCGGTCTGACTGAGCGCCTCCAGGAGAGAGGCCCAAGCAAGACGCGCCCCGAGGAGCGTCTTGCCACATGTCAACAATGGGTCTTTCTGAGCGCCTCCAGGAGAGAAGCCCAAGCAAGACGCGCCCCGAGGAGCGTCTTGCCACATGTCAGCACTCGGTCTGACTGAGCGCCTCCAGGAGAGAGGCCCAAGCAAGACGCGCCCCGAGGAGCGTCTTGCCACATGTCACCACTGGGTCTTACTGAGCGCCTCCAGGAGAGAGGCCCAAGCAAGACACGCCCCGAGGAGCGTCTTGACACATGTCAACACTGGGTCGGACTGAGGGCCTCCATGAGAGAAGCCCAAGCAAGACGCGCCCCGAGGAGAGTCTTGCCACGTGTCAACACTGGGTCTGACTGAGCGCCTCCAGGAGAGAGGCCCAAGCAAGACGCGCCCCGAGGAGCGTCTTTCCACGTGTCACCACTGGGTCTGACTGAGCGCCTCCAGGAGAGAGGCCCAAGCAAGACGCGCCCCGAGGAGCGTCTTGCCACATGTCAACAATGGGTCTGACTGAGGGCCTCCAGGAGAGAGGCCCAAGCAAGATGCGCCCGGAGGAGCGTCTTGCCACATGTCAACACTGGGTCTGTCTGAGCGCCTCCAGGAGAGAAGCCCAAGCAAGACGCGCCCCGAGGAGTGTCTTGCCACATGTCAACAATGGGTCTGACTGAGGGCCTCCAGGAGAGAAGCCCAAGCAAGACGCGCCCCGAGGAGCGTCTTGGCACATGTCAACACTGGGTCTGACAGAGGGCCTCCAGGAGAGAGGCCCATGCAAGACACGTCCCGAGGAGTGTCTTGCCACATGTAACCACTGGGTCTGACTGAGCGCCTCCAGGAGAGAGGCCCAAGCAAGACGCGCACCGAGGAGCGTCAGGCCACATGTCACTACTCAGTCTGACTGAGCGCCTCCAGGAGAGAGGCCCAAGCAAGACGCGCCCCGAGGAGCGTCTTGCCACATGTCAGCACTGGGTCTGACTGAGCGCCTCCAGGAGAGAGGCCCCAGCAAGACGCGCCCCGAGGAGCGTTTTGCCTTATGTCAGCACTCGGTCTGACTGAGCGCCTCCAGGAGAGAGGCCCAAGCAAGACGCGCCCCGAGGAGCGTCTTGCCACATGTCAACAATGGGTCTTTCTGAGCGCCTCCAGGAGAGAAGCCCAAGCAAGACGCGCCCCGAGGAGCGTCTTGCCACATGTCAGCACTCGGTCTGACTGAGCGCCTCCAGGAGAGAGGCCCAAGCAAGACGCGCCCCGAGGAGCGTCTTGCCACATGTCAACACTCGGTCTGACAGAGGGCATTCAGGAGAGAGGCCCAAGCAATACGCGCCCCGAGGAGCGTCTTGTCACATGTCACCACTGGGTCTGAATGAGCGCCTCCAGGAGAGAGGCCCAACCAAGACGCGCCCCGAGGAGCGTCTTGCAACATGTCACTACTCGGTCTGACTGAGCGCCTCCAGGAGAGAGGCCCAAGCAAGACGTGCCCCGAGGAGCGTCTTGCCACATGTCAACAATGGGTCTGACTGAGGGCCTCCAGGAGAGAAGCCCAAGCAAGACGCGCCCAGAGGAGCGTCTTGCCACATGTCAACACTGGGTTCTGACTGAGCGCCTCCAGGAGAGAGGCCCAAGCAAGACACGCCCCGAGGAGCGTCTTGACACATGTCAACACTGGGTCGGACTGAGGGCCTCCATGAGAGAAGCCCAAGCAAGACGCGCCCCGAGGAGAGTCTTGCCACATGTCAACACTCGGTCTGACAGAGGGCATTCAGGAGAGAGGCCCAAGCAATACGCGCCCCGAGGAGCGTCTTGTCACATGTCACCTCTGGGTCTGAATGAGCGCCTCCAGGAGAGAGGCCCAACCAAGACGCGCCCCGAGGAGTGTGTTGCCACATGCCAAAACTGGGTCTGACTGAGCGCCTCCAGGAGAGAGGCCCAAGCAAGACGCGCCCCGAGGAGCGTCTTGCCACGTGTCAACACTGGGTCTGACTGAGCGCCTCCAGGAGAGAGGCCCAAGCAAGACGCGCCCCGAGGAGCGTCTTTCCACGTGTCACAACTGGGTCTGACTGAGCGCCTCCAGGAGAGAGGCCCAAGCAAGACGCGCCCCGAGGAGCGTCTTGCCACATGTCAACACTGGGTCTGACTGAGTGCCTCCAGGAGAGAGGCCCAAGCAAGACGCGCCCCGAGGAGCGTCTTGCCACATGTCAGCACTGGGTCTGACTGAGCGCCTCCAGGAGAGAGGCCCCAGCAAGACGCGCCCCGAGGAGCGTCTTGCCTTATGTTAGCACTCGGTCTGACTGAGCGCCTCCAGGAGAGAGGCCCAAGCAAGACGCGCCCCGAGGAGCGTCTTGCCACATGTCAACAATGGGTCTGACTGAGGGCCTCCAGGAGAGAGGCCCAAGCAAGATGCGCCCGGAGGAGCGTCTTGCCACATGTCAACACTGGGTCTGACAGAGGGCCTCCAGGAGAGAGGCCCAAGCAAGACGTGCCCTGAGGAGCGTCTTGTCACATGTCAACACTGGGTCTTTCTGAGCGCCTCCAGGAGAGAAGCCTAAGCAAGACGCGCCCCGAGGAGCGTCTTGCCACATGTCAGCACTCGGTCTGACTGAGCGCCTCCAGGAGAGAGGCCCAAGCAAGACGCGCCCCGAGGAGCGTCTTGCCACATGTCAACACTCGGTCTGACAGAGGGCATTCAGGAGAGAGGCCCAAGCAATACGCGCCCCGAGGAGCGTCTTGTCACATGTCACCACTGGGTCTGAATGAGCGCCTCCAGGAGAGAGGCCCAACCAAGACGCGCCCCGAGGAGCGTCTTGCCACATGTCAGCACTCGGTCTGACTGAGCGCCTCCAGGAGAGAGGCCCAAGCAAGACGCGCCCCGAGGAGCGTCTTGCCACATGTCAGCACTCGGTCTGACTGATCGCCTCCCCAGAAGCGAGGCCCAAGCAAGACGCGCCCCGAGGAGCGTCTTGCCACATGTCAACACTGGGTCTGACTGAGCGCCTCCAGGTAAGAGGCCCAAGCAAGACGCGCCCCGAGGAGCGTCTTGCCACATGTCAACAATGGGTCTGACTGAGGGCCTCCAGGAGAGAGGCCCAAGCAAGATGCGCCCGGAGGAGCGTCTTGCCACATGTCAACACTGGGTCTGTCTGAGCGCCTCCAGGAGAGAAGCCCAAGCAAGACGCGCCCCGAGGAGTGTCTTGCCACATGTCAACAATGGGTCTGACTGAGGGCCTCCAGGAGAGAAGCCCAAGCAAGACGCGCCCCGAGGAGCGTCTTGGCACATGTCAACACTGGTTCTGACAGAGGGCCTCCAGGAGAGAGGCCCAGGCAAGACACGCCCCGAGGAGTGTCTTGCCACATGTAACCACTGGGTCTGACTGAGCGCCTCCAGGAGAGAGGCCCAAGCAAGACGCGCACCGAGGAGCGTCAGGCCACATGTCACTACTCAGTCTGACTGAGCGCCTCCAGGAGAGAGGCCCAAGCAAGACGCGCCCCGAGGAGCGTCTTGCCACATGTCAGCACTGGGTCTGACTGAGCGCCTCCAGGAGAGAGGCCCCAGCAAGACGCGCCCCGAGGAGCGTTTTGCCTTATGTCAGCACTCGGTCTGACTGAGCGCCTCCAGGAGAGAGGCCCAAGCAAGACGCGCCCCGAGGAGCGTCTTGCCACATGTCAACAATGGGTCTTTCTGAGCGCCTCCAGGAGAGAAGCCCAAGCAAGACGCGCCCCGAGGAGCGTCTTGCCACATGTCAGCACTCGGTCTGACTGAGCGCCTCCAGGAGAGAGGCCCAAGCAAGACGCGCCCCGAGGAGCGTCTTGCCACATGTCAACACTCGGTCTGACAGAGGGCATTCAGGAGAGAGGCCCAAGCAATACGCGCCCCGAGGAGCGTCTTGTCACATGTCACCACTGGGTCTGAATGAGCGCCTCCAGGAGAGAGGCCCAACCAAGACGCGCCCCGAGGAGCGTCTTGCAACATGTCACTACTCGGTCTGACTGAGCGCCTCCAGGAGAGAGGCCCAAGCAAGACGTGCCCCGAGGAGCGTCTTGCCACATGTCAACAATGGGTCTGACTGAGGGCCTCCAGGAGAGAAGCCCAAGCAAGACGCGCCCAGAGGAGCGTCTTGCCACATGTCAACACTGGGTTCTGACTGAGCGCCTCCAGGAGAGAGGCCCAAGCAAGACACGCCCCGAGGAGCGTCTTGACACATGTCAACACTGGGTCGGACTGAGGGCCTCCATGAGAGAAGCCCAAGCAAGACGCACCCCGAGGAGAGTCTTGCCACATGTCAACACTCGGTCTGACAGAGGGCATTCAGGAGAGAGGCCCAAGCAATACGCGCCCCGAGGAGCGTCTTGTCACATGTCACCTCTGGGTCTGAATGAGCGCCTCCAGGAGAGAGGCCCAACCAAGACGCGCCCCGAGGAGTGTGTTGCCACATGCCAAAACTGGGTCTGACTGAGCGCCTCCAGGAGAGAGGCCCAAGCAAGACGCGCCCCGAGGAGCGTCTTGCCACGTGTCAACACTGGGTCTGACTGAGCGCCTCCAGGAGAGAGGCCCAAGCAAGACGCGCCCCGAGGAGCGTCTTTCCACGTGTCACAACTGGGTCTGACTGAGCGCCTCCAGGAGAGAGGCCCAAGCAAGACGCGCCCCGAGGAGCGTCTTGCCACATGTCAACACTGGGTCTGACTGAGTGCCTCCAGGAGAGAGGCCCAAGCAAGACGCGCCCCGAGGAGCGTCTTGCCACATGTCAGCACTGGGTCTGACTGAGCGCCTCCAGGAGAGAGGCCCCAGCAAGACGCGCCCCGAGGAGCGTCTTGCCTTATGTTAGCACTCGGTCTGACTGAGCGCCTCCAGGAGAGAGGCCCAAGCAAGACGCGCCCCGAGGAGCGTCTTGCCACATGTCAGCACTGGGTCTGACTGAGCGCCTCCAGGAGAGAGGCCCCAGCAAGACGCGCCCCGAGGAGCGTCTTGCCTTATGTTAGCACTCGGTCTGACTGAGCGCCTCCAGGAGAGAGGCCCAAGCAAGACGCGCCCCGAGGAGCGTCTTGCCACATGTCAACAATGGGTCTGACTGAGGGCCTCCAGGAGAGAGGCCCAAGCAAGATGCGCCCGGAGGAGCGTCTTGCCACATGTCAACACTGGGTCTGACAGAGGGCCTCCAGGAGAGAGGCCCAAGCAAGACGTGCCCTGAGGAGCGTCTTGTCACATGTCAACACTGGGTCTTTCTGAGCGCCTCCAGGAGAGAAGCCTAAGCAAGACGCGCCCCGAGGAGCGTCTTGCCACATGTCAGCACTCGGTCTGACTGAGCGCCTCCAGGAGAGAGGCCCAAGCAAGACGCGCCCCGAGGAGCGTCTTGCCACATGTCAACACTCGGTCTGACAGAGGGCATTCAGGAGAGAGGCCCAAGCAATACGCGCCCCGAGGAGCGTCTTGTCACATGTCACCACTGGGTCTGAATGAGCGCCTCCAGGAGAGAGGCCCAACCAAGACGCGCCCCGAGGAGCGTCTTGCCACATGTCAGCACTCGGTCTGACTGAGCGCCTCCAGGAGAGAGGCCCAAGCAAGACGCGCCCCGAGGAGCGTCTTGCCACATGTCAGCACTCGGTCTGACTGATCGCCTCCCCAGAAGCGAGGCCCAAGCAAGACGCGCCCCGAGGAGCGTCTTGCCACATGTCAACACTGGGTCTGACTGAGCGCCTCCAGGTAAGAGGCCCAAGCAAGACGCGCCCCGAGGAGCGTCTTGCCACATGTCAACAATGGGTCTGACTGAGGGCCTCCAGGAGAGAGGCCCAAGCAAGATGCGCCCGGAGGAGCGTCTTGCCACATGTCAACACTGGGTCTGTCTGAGCGCCTCCAGGAGAGAAGCCCAAGCAAGACGCGCCCCGAGGAGTGTCTTGCCACATGTCAACAATGGGTCTGACTGAGGGCCTCCAGGAGAGAAGCCCAAGCAAGACGCGCCCCGAGGAGCGTCTTGGCACATGTCAACACTGGGTCTGACAGAGGGCCTCCAGGAGAGAGGCCCAGGCAAGACACGCCCCGAGGAGTGTCTTGCCACATGTAACCACTGGGTCTGACTGAGCGCCTCCAGGAGAGAGGCCCAAGCAAGACGCGCACCGAGGAGCGTCAGGCCACATGTCACTACTCAGTCTGACTGAGCGCCTCCAGGAGAGAGGCCCAAGCAAGACGCGCCCCGAGGAGCGTCTTGCCACATGTCAACACTCGGTCTGACAGAGGGCATTCAGGAGAGAGGCCCAAGCAATACGCGCCCCGAGGAGCGTCTTGTCACATGTCACCACTGGGTCTGAATGAGCGCCTCCAGGAGAGAGGCCCAACCAAGACGCGCCCCGAGGAGCGTCTTGCAACATGTCACTACTCGGTCTGACTGAGCGCCTCCAGGAGAGAGGCCCAAGCAAGACGTGCCCCGAGGAGCGTCTTGCCACATGTCAACAATGGGTCTGACTGAGGGCCTCCAGGAGAGAAGCCCAAGCAAGACGCGCCCAGAGGAGCGTCTTGCCACATGTCAACACTGGGTTCTGACTGAGCGCCTCCAGGAGAGAGGCCCAAGCAAGACACGCCCCGAGGAGCGTCTTGACACATGTCAACACTGGGTCGGACTGAGGGCCTCCATGAGAGAAGCCCAAGCAAGACGCGCCCCGAGGAGAGTCTTGCCACATGTCAACACTCGGTCTGACAGAGGGCATTCAGGAGAGAGGCCCAAGCAATACGCGCCCCGAGGAGCGTCTTGTCACATGTCACCTCTGGGTCTGAATGAGCGCCTCCAGGAGAGAGGCCCAACCAAGACGCGCCCCGAGGAGTGTGTTGCCACATGCCAAAACTGGGTCTGACTGAGCGCCTCCAGGAGAGAGGCCCAAGCAAGACGCGCCCCGAGGAGCGTCTTGCCACGTGTCAACACTGGGTCTGACTGAGCGCCTCCAGGAGAGAGGCCCAAGCAAGACGCGCCCCGAGGAGCGTCTTTCCACGTGTCACAACTGGGTCTGACTGAGCGCCTCCAGGAGAGAGGCCCAAGCAAGACGCGCCCCGAGGAGCGTCTTGCCACATGTCAACACTGGGTCTGACTGAGTGCCTCCAGGAGAGAGGCCCAAGCAAGACGCGCCCCGAGGAGCGTCTTGCCACATGTCAGCACTGGGTCTGACTGAGCGCCTCCAGGAGAGAGGCCCCAGCAAGACGCGCCCCGAGGAGCGTCTTGCCTTATGTTAGCACTCGGTCTGACTGAGCGCCTCCAGGAGAGAGGCCCAAGCAAGACGCGCCCCGAGGAGCGTCTTGCCACATGTCAGCACTGGGTCTGACTGAGCGCCTCCAGGAGAGAGGCCCCAGCAAGACGCGCCCCGAGGAGCGTCTTGCCTTATGTTAGCACTCGGTCTGACTGAGCGCCTCCAGGAGAGAGGCCCAAGCAAGACGCGCCCCGAGGAGCGTCTTGCCACATGTCAACAATGGGTCTGACTGAGGGCCTCCAGGAGAGAGGCCCAAGCAAGATGCGCCCGGAGGAGCGTCTTGCCACATGTCAACACTGGGTCTGACAGAGGGCCTCCAGGAGAGAGGCCCAAGCAAGACGTGCCCTGAGGAGCGTCTTGTCACATGTCAACACTGGGTCTTTCTGAGCGCCTCCAGGAGAGAAGCCTAAGCAAGACGCGCCCCGAGGAGCGTCTTGCCACATGTCAGCACTCGGTCTGACTGAGCGCCTCCAGGAGAGAGGCCCAAGCAAGACGCGCCCCGAGGAGCGTCTTGCCACATGTCAACACTCGGTCTGACAGAGGGCATTCAGGAGAGAGGCCCAAGCAATACGCGCCCCGAGGAGCGTCTTGTCACATGTCACCACTGGGTCTGAATGAGCGCCTCCAGGAGAGAGGCCCAACCAAGACGCGCCCCGAGGAGCGTCTTGCCACATGTCAGCACTCGGTCTGACTGAGCGCCTCCAGGAGAGAGGCCCAAGCAAGACGCGCCCCGAGGAGCGTCTTGCCACATGTCAGCACTCGGTCTGACTGATCGCCTCCCCAGAAGCGAGGCCCAAGCAAGACGCGCCCCGAGGAGCGTCTTGCCACATGTCAACACTGGGTCTGACTGAGCGCCTCCAGGTAAGAGGCCCAAGCAAGACGCGCCCCGAGGAGCGTCTTGCCACATGTCAACAATGGGTCTGACTGAGGGCCTCCAGGAGAGAGGCCCAAGCAAGATGCGCCCGGAGGAGCGTCTTGCCACATGTCAACACTGGGTCTGTCTGAGCGCCTCCAGGAGAGAAGCCCAAGCAAGACGCGCCCCGAGGAGTGTCTTGCCACATGTCAACAATGGGTCTGACTGAGGGCCTCCAGGAGAGAAGCCCAAGCAAGACGCGCCCCGAGGAGCGTCTTGGCACATGTCAACACTGGGTCTGACAGAGGGCCTCCAGGAGAGAGGCCCAGGCAAGACACGCCCCGAGGAGTGTCTTGCCACATGTAACCACTGGGTCTGACTGAGCGCCTCCAGGAGAGAGGCCCAAGCAAGACGCGCACCGAGGAGCGTCAGGCCACATGTCACTACTCAGTCTGACTGAGCGCCTCCAGGAGAGAGGCCCAAGCAAGACGCGCCCCGAGGAGCGTCTTGCCACATGTCAGCACTGGGTCTGACTGAGCGCCTCCAGGAGAGAGGCCCCAGCAAGACGCGCCCCGAGGAGCGTTTTGCCTTATGTCAGCACTCGGTCTGACTGAGCGCCTCCAGGAGAGAGGCCCAAGCAAGACGCGCCCCGAGGAGCGTCTTGCCACATGTCAACAATGGGTCTTTCTGAGCGCCTCCAGGAGAGAAGCCCAAGCAAGACGCGCCCCGAGGAGCGTCTTGCCACATGTCAGCACTCGGTCTGACTGAGCGCCTCCAGGAGAGAGGCCCAAGCAAGACGCGCCCCGAGGAGCGTCTTGCCACATGTCAACACTCGGTCTGACAGAGGGCATTCAGGAGAGAGGCCCAAGCAATACGCGCCCCGAGGAGCGTCTTGTCACATGTCACCACTGGGTCTGAATGAGCGCCTCCAGGAGAGAGGCCCAACCAAGACGCGCCCCGAGGAGCGTCTTGCAACATGTCACTACTCGGTCTGACTGAGCGCCTCCAGGAGAGAGGCCCAAGCAAGACGTGCCCCGAGGAGCGTCTTGCCACATGTCAACAATGGGTCTGACTGAGGGCCTCCAGGAGAGAAGCCCAAGCAAGACGCGCCCAGAGGAGCGTCTTGCCACATGTCAACACTGGGTTCTGACTGAGCGCCTCCAGGAGAGAGGCCCAAGCAAGACACGCCCCGAGGAGCGTCTTGACACATGTCAACACTGGGTCGGACTGAGGGCCTCCATGAGAGAAGCCCAAGCAAGACGCGCCCCGAGGAGAGTCTTGCCACATGTCAACACTCGGTCTGACAGAGGGCATTCAGGAGAGAGGCCCAAGCAATACGCGCCCCGAGGAGCGTCTTGTCACATGTCACCTCTGGGTCTGAATGAGCGCCTCCAGGAGAGAGGCCCAACCAAGACGCGCCCCGAGGAGTGTGTTGCCACATGCCAAAACTGGGTCTGACTGAGCGCCTCCAGGAGAGAGGCCCAAGCAAGACGCGCCCCGAGGAGCGTCTTGCCACGTGTCAACACTGGGTCTGACTGAGCGCCTCCAGGAGAGAGGCCCAAGCAAGACGCGCCCCGAGGAGCGTCTTTCCACGTGTCACAACTGGGTCTGACTGAGCGCCTCCAGGAGAGAGGCCCAAGCAAGACGCGCCCCGAGGAGCGTCTTGCCACATGTCAACACTGGGTCTGACTGAGTGCCTCCAGGAGAGAGGCCCAAGCAAGACGCGCCCCGAGGAGCGTCTTGCCACATGTCAGCACTGGGTCTGACTGAGCGCCTCCAGGAGAGAGGCCCCAGCAAGACGCGCCCCGAGGAGCGTCTTGCCTTATGTTAGCACTCGGTCTGACTGAGCGCCTCCAGGAGAGAGGCCCAAGCAAGACGCGCCCCGAGGAGCGTCTTGCCACATGTCAACAATGGGTCTGACTGAGGGCCTCCAGGAGAGAGGCCCAAGCAAGATGCGCCCGGAGGAGCGTCTTGCCACATGTCAACACTGGGTCTGACAGAGGGCCTCCAGGAGAGAGGCCCAAGCAAGACGTGCCCTGAGGAGCGTCTTGTCACATGTCAACACTGGGTCTTTCTGAGCGCCTCCAGGAGAGAAGCCTAAGCAAGACGCGCCCCGAGGAGCGTCTTGCCACATGTCAGCACTCGGTCTGACTGAGCGCCTCCAGGAGAGAGGCCCAAGCAAGACGCGCCCCGAGGAGCGTCTTGCCACATGTCAACACTCGGTCTGACAGAGGGCATTCAGGAGAGAGGCCCAAGCAATACGCGCCCCGAGGAGCGTCTTGTCACATGTCACCACTGGGTCTGAATGAGCGCCTCCAGGAGAGAGGCCCAACCAAGACGCGCCCCGAGGAGCGTCTTGCCACATGTCACTACTCGGTCTGACTGAGCGCCCCCAGGAGAGAGGCCCAAGCAAGACGTGCCCCGAGGAGCGTCTTGCCACATGTCAACAATGGGTCTGACTGAGGGCCTCCATGAGAGAAGCCCAAGCAAGACGCGCCCAGAGGAGCGTCTTGCCACATGTCAACACTGGGTCTGACTGAGCGCCTCCAGGAGAGAGGCCCAAGCAAGACACGGTCCGAGGAGCGTCTTGACACATGTCAACACTGGGTCGGACTGAGGGCCTCCATGTGAGAAGCCCAAGCAAGACGCGCCCCGAGGAGAGTCTTGCCACATGTCAACACTCGGTCTGACAGAGGACATTCAGGAGAGAGGCCCAAGCAATACGCGCCCCGAGGAGCGTCTTGTCACATGTCACCACTGGGTCTGAATTAGCGCCTCCAGGAGAAAGGCCCAACCAAGACGCGCCCCGAGAAGTGTCTTGCCACATGTCAACACTGGGTCTGACTGAGGGCCTCCAGGAGAGAGGCCCAAATAAGACGCGCCCCGAGGAGCGTCTTGCCACATGTCAACACTGGGTCTGACTGAGGGCCTCCAGGAGAGAAGCCCAAGCAAGACGCGCCCCGAGGAGCGTCTTGCCACATGTCAACACTGGGTCTGACTGAGCGCCTCCAGGAGAGAGGCGCAAGCAAGAAACGCCCGAGGAGCGTCTTGACACATGTCAACACTGGGTTTGACTGAGCGCCTCCAGGAGAGAGGCGCAAGCAAGAAACGCCCGAGGAGCGTCTTGACACATGTCAACACTGGGTTTGACTGAGCGCCTCCAGGAGAGAGGCCCCAGCAAGAAGCGCCCCGAGGAGCTTCTTGCCACATGTCAACAATGGGTCCGACTGAGGGCCTCCAGGAGAGAAGCCCAAGCAAGACGCGCCCCGAGGAGCGTCTTGCCACATGTCAACACTGGGTCTAATTGAGCGCCTCCAGGAGAGAGGTCCAAGCAACACGCGCCCCGAGGAGCGTCTTGCCACATGTCAACACTGGGTCTGACTGAGTGCCTCCATGAGAGAAGCCCCAGCAAGACGCGCCCCGAGGAGCGTCTTGCCACATGTCACTACTCGGTCTGACTGAGCGCCTCCAGGAGAGAGGCCCAAGCAAGACGTGCCCCGAGGAGCGTCTTGCCGCATGTCAACAATGGGTCTGACTGAGGGCCTCCAGGAGAGAAGCCCAAGCAAGAAGCGCCCCAAGGAGCGTCTTGCCACATGTCAACACTGGGTCTGACTGAGCGCCTCCCGGAGAGAGGCCCAAGCAAGACACGCCCCGAGGAGCGTCTTGACGCATGTCAACACTGGGTCTGACTGAGGGACTCCATGAGAGAAGCCCAAGCAAGACGCGCCCCGAGGAGAGTCTTGCCACATGTCAACACTGGGTCTGACAGAGGGCATCCAGGAGAGAGGCCCAAGCAATACGCGCCCCGAGGAGCGTCTTGCCACATGTCAACAATGGGTCTGACTGAGGGCCTCCAGGAGAGAAGCCAAAGCAAGACGCGCCCCGAGGAGCTTCTTTCGACATGTCAACAATGGGTCTTACTGAGGGCCTCCATGAGAGAAGCCCAAGCAAGACGCGCCCCGAGGAATGTCTTGCCACATGTCAACACTGTGTCTGACTGAGCGCCTCCAGGAGAGAGGCCCAAGCAAGACGCGCCCCGAGGAGCGTCTTGCCACGTGTCAACACTGGGTCTGACTTAGCGCCTCCAGGAGAGAGGCCCAAGCAAGACGCGCCCCGAGGAGCGTCTTGCCACATGTCAACACTGGGTCTGACTGAGCGCCTCCAGGAGAGAGGCCCAAGCAAGACGCGCCCCGAGGAGCGTCTTGCCACATGTCAGCACTGGGTCTGACTGAGCGCCTCCAGGAGAGAGGCCCCAGCAAGACGCGCCCCGAGGAGCGTCTTGCCTTATGTTAGCACTCGGTCTGACTGAGCGCCTCCAGGAGAGAGGCCCAAGCAAGACGCGCCCCGAGGAGCGTCTTGCCACATGTCAACAATGGGTCTGACTGAGGGCCTCCAGGAGAGAGGCCCAAGCAAGATGCGCCTGGAGGAGCGTCTTGCCACATGTCAACACTGGGTCTGACAGAGGGCCTCCAGGAGAGAGGCCCAAGCAAGACGCCCCCCGAGGAGCGTCTTGCCACATGTCACCTCTGGTTCTGACTGAGCGCCTCCAGGAGAGAGGCCCAAGCAAGACGTGCCCTGAGGAGCGTCTTGTCACATGTCAACACTGGGTCTTTCTGAGCGCCTCCAGGAGAGAAGCCCAAGCAAGACGTGCCCCGAGGAGCGTCTTGCCACATGTCAGCACTCGGTCTGACTGAGCGCCTCCAGGAGAGAGGCCCAAGCAAGACGCGCCCCGAGGAGCGTCTTGTCACATGTCACCACTGGGTCTGAATGAGCGCCTCCAGGAGAGAGGCCCAACCAAGACGCGCCCCGAGGAGCGTCTTGCCACATGTCACTACTCGGTCTGACTGAGCGCCTCCAGGAGAGAGGCCCAAGCAAGACGTGCCCCGAGGAGCGTCTTGCCACATGTCAACAATGGGTCTGACTGAGGGCCTCCATGAGAGAAGCCCAAGCAAGACGCGCCCAGAGGAGCGTCTTGCCACATGTCAACACTGGGTCTGACTGAGCGCCTCCAGGAGAGAGGCCCAAGCAAGACACGGTCCGAGGAGCGTCTTGACACATGTCAACACTGGGTCGGACTGAGGGCCTCCATGAGAGAAGCCCAAGCAAGACGCGCCCCGAGGAGCGTCTTGCCACATGTCACTACTCGGTCTGACTGAGCGCCTCCAGGAGAGAGGCCCAAGCAAGACGTGCCCCGAGGAGCGTCTTGCCGCATGTCAACAATGGGTCTGACTGAGGGCCTCCAGGAGAGAAGCCCAAGCAAGAAGCGCCCCAAGAAGCGTCTTGCCACATGTCAACACTGGGTCTGACTGAGCGCCTCCCGGAGAGAGGCCCAAGCAAGACACGCCCCGAGGAGCGTCTTGACGCATGTCAACACTGGGTCTGACTGAGGGCCTCCATGAGAGAAGCCCAAGCAAGACGCGCCCCGAGGAGAGTCTTGCCACATGTCAACACTGGGTCTGACAGAGGGCATCCAGGAGAGAGGCCCAAGCAATACGCGCCCCGAGGAGCGTCTTGCCACATGTCAACAATGGGTCTGACTGAGGGCCTCCAGGAGAGAAGCCAAAGCAAGACGCGCCCCGAGGAGCTTCTTTCGACATGTCAACAATGGGTCTTACTGAGGGCCTCCATGAGAGAAGCCCAAGCAAGACGCGCCCCGAGGAATGTCTTGCCACATGTCAACACTGTGTCTGACTGAGCGCCTCCAGGAGAGAGGCCCAAGCAAGACGCGCCCCGAGGAGCATCTTGCCACGTGTCAACACTGGGTCTGACTTAGCGCCTCCAGGAGAGAGGCCCAAGCAAGACGCGCCCCGAGGAGCGTCTTGCCACAAGTCAACACTGGGTCTGACTGAGCGCCTCCAGGAGAGAGGCCCAAGCAAGACGCGCCCCGAGGAGCGTCTTGCCACATGTCAGCACTGGGTCTGACTGAGCGCCTCCAGGAGAGAGGCCCCAGCAAGACGCGCCCCGAGGAGCGTCTTGCCTTATGTTAGCACTCGGTCTGACTGAGCGCCTCCAGGAGAGAGGCCCAAGCAAGACGCGCCCTGAGGAGCGTCTTGCCACATGTCAACAATGGGTCTGACTGAGGGCCTCCAGGAGAGAGGCCCAAGCAAGATGCGCCTGGAGGAGCGTCTTGCCACATGTCAACACTGGGTCTGACAGAGGGCCTCCAGGAGAGAGGCCCAAGCAAGACGCCCCCCGAGGAGCGTCTTGCCACATGTCACCTCTGGTTCTGACTGAGCGCCTCCAGGAGAGAGGCCCAAGCAAGACGTGCCCTGAGGAGCGTCTTGTCACATGTCAACACTGGGTCTTTCTGAGCGCCTCCAGGAGAGAAGCCCAAGCAAGACGCGCCCCGAGGAGCGTCTTGCCACATGTCAGCACTCGGTCTGACTGAGCGCCTCCAGGAGAGAGGCCCAAGCAAGACGCGCCCCGAGGAGCGTCTTGTCACATGTCACCACTGGGTCTGAATGAGCGCCTCCAGGAGAGAGGCCCAACCAAGACGCGCCCCGAGGAGCGTCTTGCCACATGTCACTACTCGGTCTGACTGAGCGCCTCCAGGAGAGAGGCCCAAGCAAGACGTGCCCCGAGGAGCGTCTTGCCACATGTCAACAATGGGTCTGACTGAGGGCCTCCATGAGAGAAGCCCAAGCAAGACGCGCCCAGAGGAGCGTCTTGCCACATGTCAACACTGGGTCTGACTGAGCGCCTCCAGGAGAGAGGCCCAAGCAAGACACGGTCCGAGGAGCGTCTTGACACATGTCAACACTGGGTCGGACTGAGGGCCTCCATGAGAGAAGCCCAAGCAAGACGCGCCCCGAGGAGAGTCTTGCCACATGTCAACACTCGGTCTGACAGAGGACATTCAGGAGAGAGGCCCAAGCAATACGCGCCCCGAGGAGCGTCTTGTCACATGTCACCACTGGGTCTGAATTAGCGCCTCCAGGAGAAAGGCCCAACCAAGACGCGCCCCGAGAAGTGTCTTGCCACATGTCAACACTGGGTCTGACTGAGGGCCTCCAGGAGAGAGGCCCAAATAAGACGCGCCCCGAGGAGCGTCTTGCCACATGTCAACACTGGGTCTGACTGAGGGCCTCCAGGAGAGAAGCCCAAGCAAGACGCGCCCCGAGGAGCGTCTTGCCACATGTCAACACTGGGTCTGACTGAGCGCCTCCAGGAGAGAGGCGCAAGCAAGAAACGCCCGAGGAGCGTCTTGACACATGTCAACACTGGGTTTGACTGAGCGCCTCCAGGAGAGAGGCGCAAGCAAGAAACACCCGAGGAGCGTCTTGACACATGTCAACACTGGGTTTGACTGAGCGCCTCCAGGAGAGAGGCCCCAGCAAGAAGCGCCCCGAGGAGCTTCTTGCCACATGTCAACAATGGGTCCGACTGAGGGCCTCCAGGAGAGAAGCCCAAGCAAGACGCGCCCCGAGGAGCGTCTTGCCACATGTCAACACTGGGTCTAATTGAGCGCCTCCAGGAGAGAGGTCCAAGAAACACGCGCCCCGAGGAGCGTCTTGCCACATGTCAACACTGGGTCTGACTGAGTGCCTCCATGAGAGAAGCCCCAGCAAGACGCGCCCCGAGGAGCGTCTTGCCACATGTCACTACTCGGTCTGACTGAGCGCCTCCAGGAGAGAGGCCCAAGCAAGACGTGCCCCGAGGAGCGTCTTGCCGCATGTCAACAATGGGTCTGACTGAGGGCCTCCAGGAGAGAAGCCCAAGCAAGAAGCGCCCCAAGGAGCGTCTTGCCACATGTCAACACTGGGTCTGACTGAGCGCCTCCCGGAGAGAGGCCCAAGCAAGACACGCCCCGAGGAGCGTCTTGACGCATGTCAACACTGGGTCTGACTGAGGGCCTCCATGAGAGAAGCCCAAGCAAGACGCGCCCCGAGGAGAGTCTTGCCACATGTCAACACTGGGTCTGACAGAGGGCATCCAGGAGAGAGGCCCAAGCAATACGCGCCCCGAGGAGCGTCTTGCCACATGTCAACAATGGGTCTGACTGAGGGCCTCCAGGAGAGAAGCCAAAGCAAGACGCGCCCCGAGGAGCTTCTTTCCACATGTCAACAATGGGTCTTACTGAGGGCCTCCATGAGAGAAGCCCAAGCAAGACGCGCCCCGAGGAATGTCTTGCCACATGTCAACACTGTGTCTGACTGAGCGCCTCCAGGAGAGAGGCCCAAGCAAGACGCGCCCCGAGGAGCGTCTTGCCACGTGTCAACACTGGGTCTGACTTAGCGCCTCCAGGAGAGAGGCCCCAGCAAGACGCGCCCCGAGGAGCGTCTTGCCTTATGTCAGCACTCGGTCTGACTGAGCGCCTCCAGGAGAGAGGCCCAAGCAAGACGCGCCCCGAGGAGCGTCTTGCCACATGTCACTACTCGGTCTAACTGAGCGCCTCCAGGAGAGAGGTCCAAGCAAGACGCGCCCAGAGGAGCGTCTTGCCAAATGTCACTACTCGGTCTGACTGAGCGCCTCCAGGTGGGAGGTCCAAGCAAGACGTGCCCCGAGGAGCGTCTTGCCACATGTCAACAATGGGTCTGACTGAGGGCCTCCAGGAGAGAAGCCCAAGCAAGACGCACCCAGAGGAGGGTCTTGCCACATGTCAACACTGGGTCTGACTGAGCGCCTCCAGGAGAGAGGCCCAAGCAAGACACGCCCCGAGGAGCGTCTTGACACATGTAAACACTGGGTCGGACTGAGGGCCTCCATGAGAGAAGCCCAATTAAGACGCGCCCCGAGGAGAGTCTTGCCACATGTCAACACTCGGTCTGACAGAGGGCATTCAGGAGAGAGGCCCAAGCAATACGCACCCCGAGGAGCGTCTTGTCACATGTCACCACTGGGTCTGAATGAGCGCCTCCAGGAGAGAGGCCTAACCAAGACGCGCCCCGAGGAGTGTCTTGCCACATGCCAACACTGGGTCTGACTGAGCGCCTCCAGGAGAGAGGCCCAAGCAAGACGCGCCCCGAGGAGCGTCTTGCCACGTGTCAACACTGGGTCTGACTGAGCGCCTCCAGGAGAGAGGCCCAAGAAAGACGCGCCCCGAGGAGCGTCTTTCCACGTGTCAACACTGGGTCTGACTGAGCGCCTCCAGGAGAGAGGCCCAAGAAAGACGCGCCCCGAGGAGCGTCTTGCCACATGTCAGCACTGGGTCTGACTGAGCGCCTCCAGGAGATAGGCCCCAGCAAGACGCGCCCCGAGGAGCGTCTTGCCTTATGTCAGCACTCGGTCTGACTGAGCGCCTCCAGGAGAGAGGCCCAAGCAAGACGCGCCCCGAGGAGCGTCTTGCCACATGTCAACAATGGGTCTGACTGAGGGCCTCCAGGAGAGAGGCCCAAGCAAGATGCGCCCGGAGGAGCGTCTTGCCACATGTCAACACTGGGTCTGTCTGAGCGCCTCCAGGAGAGAGGCCCAAGCAAGACGCGCCCCGAGGAGCGTCTTGTCACATGTCAACACTGGGTCTGTCTGAGCGCCTCCAGGAGAGAAGCCCAAGCAAGACGCGCCCCGAGGAGTGTCTTGCCACATGTCAACAATGGGTCTGACTGAGGGCCTCCAGGAGAGATGCCCAAGCAAGACGCGCCCCGAGGAGCGTCTTGACACATGTCAACACTGGGTCTGACAGAGGGCCTCCAGGAGAGATGCCCAAGCAAGACGCGCCCCGAGGAGTGTCTTGCCACATGTCACCACTGGGTCTTACTGAGCGCCTCCAGGAGAGAGGCCCAAGCAAGACACGCCCCGAGGAGCGTCTTGACACATGTCAACACTGGGTCGGACTGAGGGCCTCCATGAGAGAAGCCCAAGCAAGACGCGCCCCGAGGAGAGTCTTGCCACATGTCAACACTCGGTCTGACAGAGGGCATTCAGGAGAGAGGCCCAAGCAATACGCGCCCCGAGGAGCGTCTTGTCACAAGTCACCACTGGGTCTGAATGAGCGCCTCCAGGAGAGAGGCCCAACCAAGACGAGCCCCGAGGAGTGTCTTGCCACATGCCAACACTGGGTCTGACTGAGCGCCTCCAGGAGAGAGGCCCAAGCAAGACGCGCCCCGAGGAGCGTCTTGCCACGTGTCAACACTGGGTCTGACTGAGCGCCTCCAGGAGAGAGGCCCAAGCAAGACGCGCCCCGAGGAGCGTCTTTCCACGTGTCACCACTGGGTCTGACTGAGCGCCTCCAGGAGAGAGGCCCAAGCAAGACGCGCCCCGAGGAGCGTCTTGCCTTATGTCAGCACTCGGTCTGACTGAGCGCCTCCAGGAGAGAGGCCCAAGCAAGACGCGCCCCGAGGAGCGTCTTGCCACATGTCAACAATGGGTCTGACTGAGGGCCTCCAGGAAAGAGGCCCAAGCAAGATGCGCCCGGAGGAGCGTCTTGCCACATGTCAACACTGGGTCTGTCTGAGCGCATCCAGGAGAGAAGCCCAAGCAAGACGCGCCCCGAGGAGTGTCTTGCCACATGTCAACAATGGGTCTGACTGAGGGCCTCCAGGAGAGAAGCCCAAGCAAGACGCGCCCCGAGGAGCGTCTTGACACATGTCAACACTGGGTCTGACTGAGCGCCTCCAGGAGAGAGGCCCCAGAAAGACGCGCCCCGAGGAGCATTTTGCCTTATGTCAGCACTCGGTCTGACTGAGCGCCTCCAGGAGAGAGGCCCAAGCAAGACGCGCCCCGAGGAGCGTCTTGCCACATGTCAACACTCGGTCTGACAGAGGGCATTCAGGAGAGAGGCCCAAGCAATACGCGCCCCGAGGAGCGTCTTGTCACATGTCACCACTGGGTCTGAATGAGCGCCTCCAGGAGAGAGGCCCAACCAAGACGCGCCCCGAGGAGCGTCTTGCAACATGTCACTACTCCGTCTGACTGAGCGCCTCCAGGAGAGAGGCCCAAGCAAGACGTGCCCCGAGGAGCGTCTTGCCACATGTCAACAATGGGTCTGACTGAGGGCCTCCAGGAGAGAAGCCCAAGCAAGACGCGCCCAGTGGAGCGTCTTGCCACATGTCAACACTGGGTCTGACTGAGCGCCTCCAGGAGAGAGGCCCAAGCAAGACACGCCCAGAGGAGCGTCTTGACACAGGTCAACACTGGGTCGGACTGAGGGCCTCCATGAGAGAAGCCCAAGCAAGACGCGCCCCGAGGAGAGTCTTGCCACATGTCAACACTCGGTCTGACAGAGGGCATTCAGGAGAGAGGCCCAAGCAATACGCGCCCCGAGGAGCGTCTTGTCACATGTCACCTCTGGGTCTGAATGAGCGCCTCCAGGAGAGAGGCCCAACCAAGACGCGCCCCGAGGAGTGTCTTGCCACATGCCAAAACTGGGTCTGACTGAGCGCCTCCAGGAGAGAGGCCCAAGCAAGACGCGCCCCGAGGAGCGTCTTGCCACGTGTCACAACTGGGTCTGACTGAGCGCCTCCAGGAGAGAGGCCCAAGCAAGACGCGCCCCGAGGAGCGTCTTGCCACATGTCAACACTGGGTCTGACTGAGCGCCTCCAGGAGAGAGGCCCAAGCAAGACGCGCCCCGAGGAGCGTCTTGCCACATGTCAGCACTGGGTCTGACTGAGCGCCTCCAGGAGAGAGGCCCCAGCAAGACGCGCCCCGAGGAGCGTCTTGCCTTATGTTAGCACTCGGTCTGACTGAGCGCCTCCAGGAGAGAGGCCCAAGCAAAACGCGCCCCGAGGAGCGTCTTGCCACATGTCAACAATGGGTCTGACTGAGGGCCTCCAGGAGAGAGGCCCAAGCAAGATGCGCCCGGAGGAGCGTCTTGCCACATGTCAACACTGGGTCTGACGGAGGGCCTCCAGGAGAGAGGCCCAAGCAAGACGCCCCCCGAGGAGCGTCTTGCCACATGTCACCTCTGGTTCTGACTGAGCGCCTCCAGGAGAGAGGCCCAAGCAAGACGTGCCCCGAGGAGCGTCTTGTCACATGTCAACACTGGGTCTTTCTGAGCGCCTCCAGGAGAGAAGCCCAAGCAAGACGCGCCCCGAGGAGCGTCTTGCCACATGTCAGCACTCGGTCTGACTGAGCGCCTCCAGGAGAGAGGCCCAAGCAAGACGCGCCCCGAGGAGCGTCTTGCCACATGTCAACACTCGGTCTGACAGAGGGCATTCAGGAGAGAGGCCCAAGCAATACGCGCCCCGAGGAGCGTCTTGTCACATGTCACCACTGGGTCTGAATGAGAGCCTTCAGGAGAGAGGCCCAACCAAGACGCGCCCCGAGGAGCGTCTTGCCACATGTCACTACTCGGTCTGACTGAGCACCTCCAGGAGAGAGGCCCAAGCAAGACGTGCCCCGAGGAGCGTCTTGCCACATGTCAACAATGGGTCTGACTGAGGGCCTCCATGAGAGAAGCCCAAGCAAGACGCGCCCAGAGGAGCGTCTTGCCACATGTCAACACTGGGTCTGACTGAGCGCCTCCAGGAGAGAGGCCCAAGCAAGACACGGTCCGAGGAGCGTCTTGACACATGTCAACACTGGGTCGGACTGAGGGCCTCCATGAGAGAGGCCCAAGCAAGACACGCCCCGAGGAGAGTCTTGCCACATGTCAACACTCGGTCTGACAGAGGACATTCAGGAGAGAGGCCCAAGCAATACGCGCCCCGAGGAGCGACTTGTCACATGTCACCACTGGGTCTGAATTAGCGCCTCCAGGAGAAAGGCCCAACCAAGACGCGCCCCGAGGAGTGTCTTGCCACATGCCAAAACTGGGTCTGACTGAGCGCCTCCAGGAGAGAGGCCCAAGCAAGACGCGCCCCGAGGAGCGTCTTGCCACGTGTCAACACTGGGTCTGACTGAGCGCCTCCAGGAGAGAGGCCCAAGCAAGACGCGCCCCGAGGAGCGTCTTTCCACGTGTCACCACTGGGTCTGACTGAGCGCCTCCAGGAGAGAGGCCCAAGCAAGACACGGTCCGAGGAGCGTCTTGACACATGTCAACACTGGGTCGGACTGAGGGCCTCCATGAGAGAAGCCCAAGCAAGACACGCCCCGAGGAGAGTCTTGCCACATGTCAACACTCGGTCTGACAGAGGACATTCAGGAGAGAGGCCCAAGCAATACGCGCCCCGAGGAGCGTCTTGTCACATGTCACCACTGGGTCTGAATTAGCGCCTCCAGGAGAAAGGCCCAACCAAGACGCGCCCCGAGGAGTGTCTTGCCACATGCCAAAACTGGGTCTGACTGAGCGCCTCCAGGAGAGAGGCCCAAGCAAGACGCGCCCCGAGGAGCGTCTTGCCACGTGTCAACACTGGGTCTGACTGAGCGCCTCCAGGAGAGAGGCCCAAGCAAGACACGGTCCGAGGAGCGTCTTGACACATGTCAACACTGGGTCGGACTGAGGGCCTCCATGAGAGAAGCCCAAGCAAGACACGCCCCGAGGAGAGTCTTGCCACATGTCAACACTCGGTCTGACAGAGGACATTCAGGAGAGAGGCCCAAGCAATACGCGCCCCGAGGAGCGTCTTGTCACATGTCACCACTGGGTCTGAATTAGCGCCTCCAGGAGAAAGGCCCAACCAAGACGCGCCCCGAGGAGTGTCTTGCCACATGCCAAAACTGGGTCTGACTGAGCGCCTCCAGGAGAGAGGCCCAAGCAAGACGCGCCCCGAGGAGCGTCTTGCCACGTGTCAACACTGGGTCTGACTGAGCGCCTCCAGGAGAGAGGCCCAAGCAAGACGCGCCCCGAGGAGCGTCTTTCCACGTGTCACCACTGGGTCTGACTGAGCGCCTCCAGGAGAGAGGCCCAAGCAAGACGCGCCCCGAGGAGCGTCTTGCAACATGTCAACACTGGGTCTGACTGAGCGCCTCCAGGAGAGAGGCCCAAGCTAGACGCGCCCCGAGGAGCATCTTGCCACATGTCAGCACTGGGTCTGACTGAGCGCCTCCAGGAGAGAGGCCCCAGCAAGACGCGCCCCGAGGAGCGTCTTGCCTTATGTCAGCACTCGGTCTGACTGAGCGCCTCCAGGAGAGAGGCCCAAGCAAGACGCGCCCCGAGGAGCGTCTTGCCACATGTCAACAATGGGTCTGACTGAGGGCCTCCAGGAGAGAGGCCCAAGCAAGATGTGCCCGGAGGAGCGTCTTGCCACAGGTCAACACTGGGTCTGTCTGAGCGCCTCCAGGAGAGAGGCCCAAGCAAGACGTGCCCCGAGGAGCGTCTTGTCACATGTCAACACTGGGTCTGTCTGAGCGCCTCCAGGAGAGAAGCCCAAGCAAGACGCGCCCCTAGGAGTGTCTTGCCACATGTCAACAATGGGTCTGACTGAGGGCCTCCAGGAGAGAAGCCCAAGCAAGACGCGCCCCGAGGAGCGTCTTGACACATGTCAACACTGGGTCTGACAGAGGGCCTCCAGGAGAGAGGCCCAAGCAAGACGCGCCCCGAGGAATGTCTTGCCACATGTCACCACTGGGTCTGACTGAGCGCCTCCAGGAGAGAGGCCCAAGCAAGACACGCCCCGAGGAGCGTCTTGACCAATGTCAACACTGGGTCGGACTGAGGGCCTCCATGAGAGAAGCCCAAGCAAGACGCGCCCCGAGGAGAGTCTTGCCACATGTCAACACTCGGTCTGACAGAGGGCATTCAGGAGAGAGGCCCAAGCAATACGCGCCCCGAGGAGCGTCTTGTCACATGTCACCACTGGGTCTGAATGAGCGCCTCCAGGAGAGAAGCCCAACCAAGACTCGCCCCGAGGAGTGTCTTGCCACATGCCAGCACTGGGTCTGACTGAGCGCCTCCAGGAGAGAGGCCCAAGCAAGACGCGCCCCGAGGAGCGTCTTGCCACGTGTCAACACTGGGTCTGACTGAGCGCCTCCAGGAGAGAGGCCCAAGCAAGACGCGTCCCGAGGAGCGTCTTTCGAAGTGTCACCACTGGGTCTGACTGAGCGCCTCCAGGAGAGAGGCCCAAGCAAGACGCGCCCCGAGGAGCGTCTTGCCACATGTCAACAATGGGTCTGACTGAGGGCCTCCAGGAAAGAGGCCCAAGCAAGATGCGCCCGGAGGAGCGTCTTGCCACATGTCAACACTGGGTCTGTCTGAGCGCCTCCAGGAGAGAAGCCCAAGCAAGACGCGCCCCGAGGAGTGTCTTGCCACATGTCAACAATGGGTCTGACTGAGGGCCTCCAGGAGAGAAGCCCAAGCAAGACGCGCCCCGAGGAGCGTCTTGACACATGTCAACACTGGGTCTGACTGAGCGCCTCCAGGAGAGAGGCCCCAGCAAGACGCGCCCCGAGGAGCATTTTGCCTTATGTCAGCACTCGGTCTGACTGAGCGCCTCCAGGAGAGAGGCCCAAGCAAGACGCGCCCCGAGGAGCGTCTTGCCACATATCAACAATGGGTCTTTCTGAGCGCCTCCAGGAGAGAAGCCCAAGCAAGACGCGCCCCGAGGAGCGTCTTGCCACATGTCAGCACTCGGTCTGACTGAGCGCCTCCAGGAGAGAGGCCCAAGCAAGACGCGCCCCGAGGAGCGTCTTGCCACATGTCAACACTCGGTCTGACAGAGGGCATTCAGGAGAGAGGCCCAAGCAATACGCGCCCCGAGGAGCGTCTTGTCACATGTCACCACTGGGTCTGAATGAGCGCCTCCAGGAGAGAGGCCCAACCAAGACGCGCCCCGAGGAGCGTCTTGCAACATGTCACTACTCCGTCTGACTGAGCGCCTCCAGGAGAGAGGCCCAAGCAAGACGTGCCCCGAGGAGCGTCTTGCCACATGTCAACAATGGGTCTGACTGAGGGCCTCCAGGAGAGAAGCCCAAGCAAGACGCGCCCAGTGGAGCGTCTTGCCACATGTCAACACTGGGTCTGACTGAGCGCCTCCAGGAGAGAGGCCCAAGCAAGACACGCCCAGAGGAGCGTCTTGACACAGGTCAACACTGGGTCGGACTGAGGGCCTCCATGAGAGAAGCCCAAGCAAGACGCGCCCCGAGGAGAGTCTTGCCACATGTCAACACTCGGTCTGACAGAGGGCATTCAGGAGAGAGGCCCAAGCAATACGCGCCCCGAGGAGCGTCTTGTCACATGTCAGCTCTGGGTCTGAATGAGCGCCTCCAGGAGAGAGGCCCAACCAAGACGCGCCCCGAGGAGTGTCTTGCCACATGCCAAAACTGGGTCTGACTGAGCGCCTCCAGGAGAGAGGCCCAAGCAAGACGCGCCCCGAGGAGCGTCTTGCCACGTGTCACAACTGGGTCTGACTGAGCGCCTCCAGGAGAGAGGCCCAAGCAAGACGCGCCCCGAGGAGCGTCTTGCCACATGTCAACACTGGGTCTGACTGAGCGCCTCCAGGAGAGAGGCCCAAGCAAGACGCGCCCCGAGGAGCGTCTTGCCACATGTCAGCACTGGGTCTGACTGAGCGCCTCCAGGAGAGAGGCCCCAGCAAGACGCGCCCCGAGGAGCGTCTTGCCTTATGTTAGCACTCGGTCTGACTGAGCGCCTCCAGGAGAGAGGCCCAAGCAAGACGCGCCCCGAGGAGCGTCTTGCCACATGTCAACAATGGGTCTGACTGAGGGCCTCCAGGAGAGAGGCCCAAGCAAGATGCGCCCGGAGGAGCGTCTTGCCACATGTCAACACTGGGTCTGACAGAGGGCCTCCAGGAGAGAGGCCCAAGCAAGACGCCCCCCGAGGAGCGTCTTGCCACATGTCACCTCTGGTTCTGACTGAGCGCCTCCAGGAGAGAGGCCCAAGCAAGACGTGCCCCGAGGAGCGTCTTGTCACATGTCAACACTGGGTCTTTCTGAGCGCCTCCAGGAGAGAAGCCCAAGCAAGACGCGCCCCGAGGAGCGTCTTGCCACATGTCAGCACTCGGTCTGACTGAGCGCCTCCAGGAGAGAGGCCCAAGCAAGACGCGCCCCGAGGAGCGTCTTGCCACATGTCAACACTCGGTCTGACAGAGGGCATTCAGGAGAGAGGCCCAAGCAATACGCGCCCCGAGGAGCGTCTTGTCACATGTCACCACTGGGTCTGAATGAGAGCCTCCAGGAGAGAGGCCCAACCAAGACGCGCCCCGAGGAGCGTCTTGCCACATGTCACTACTCGGTCTGACTGAGCGCCTCCAGGAGAGAGGCCCAAGCAAGACGTGCCCCGAGGAGCGTCTTGCCACATGTCAACAATGGGTCTGACTGAGGGCCTCCATGAGAGAAGCCCAAGCAAGACGCGCCCAGAGGAGCGTCTTGCCACATGTCAACACTGGGTCTGACTGAGCGCCTCCAGGAGAGAGGCCCAAGCAAGACACGGTCCGAGGAGCGTCTTGACACATGTCAACACTGGGTCGGACTGAGGGCCTCCATGAGAGAAGCCCAAGCAAGACACGCCCCGAGGAGAGTCTTGCCACATGTCAACACTCGGTCTGACAGAGGACATTCAGGAGAGAGGCCCAAGCAATACGCGCCCCGAGGAGCGTCTTGTCACATGTCACCACTGGGTCTGAATTAGCGCCTCCAGGAGAAAGGCCCAACCAAGACGCGCCCCGAGGAGTGTCTTGCCACATGCCAAAACTGGGTCTGACTGAGCGCCTCCAGGAGAGAGGCCCAAGCAAGACGCGCCCCGAGGAGCGTCTTGCCACGTGTCAACACTGGGTCTGACTGAGCGCCTCCAGGAGAGAGGCCCAAGCAAGACGCGCCCCGAGGAGCGTCTTTCCACGTGTCACCACTGGGTCTGACTGAGCGCCTCCAGGAGAGAGGCCCAAGCAAGACACGGTCCGAGGAGCGTCTTGACACATGTCAACACTGGGTCGGACTGAGGGCCTCCATGAGAGAAGCCCAAGCAAGACACGCCCCGAGGAGAGTCTTGCCACATGTCAACACTCGGTCTGACAGAGGACATTCAGGAGAGAGGCCCAAGCAATACGCGCCCCGAGGAGCGTCTTGTCACATGTCACCACTGGGTCTGAATTAGCGCCTCCAGGAGAAAGGCCCAACCAAGACGCGCCCCGAGGAGTGTCTTGCCACATGCCAAAACTGGGTCTGACTGAGCGCCTCCAGGAGAGAGGCCCAAGCAAGACGCGCCCCGAGGAGCGTCTTGCCACGTGTCAACACTGGGTCTGACTGAGCGCCTCCAGGAGAGAGGCCCAAGCAAGACACGGTCCGAGGAGCGTCTTGACACATGTCAACACTGGGTCGGACTGAGGGCCTCCATGAGAGAAGCCCAAGCAAGACACGCCCCGAGGAGAGTCTTGCCACATGTCAACACTCGGTCTGACAGAGGACATTCAGGAGAGAGGCCCAAGCAATACGCGCCCCGAGGAGCGTCTTGCCACAGGTCAACACTGGGTCTGTCTGAGCGCCTCCAGGAGAGAGGCCCAAGCAAGACGTGCCCCGAGGAGCGTCTTGTCACATGTCAACACTGGGTCTGTCTGAGCGCCTCCAGGAGAGAAGCCCAAGCAAGACGCGCCCCGAGGAGTGTCTTGCCACATGTCAACAATGGGTCTGACTGAGGGCCTCCAGGAGAGAAGCCCAAGCAAGACGCGCCCCGAGGAGCGTCTTGACACATGTCAACACTGGGTCTGACAGAGGGCCTCCAGGAGAGAGGCCCAAGCAAGACGCGCCCCGAGGAATGTCTTGCCACATGTCACCACTGGGTCTGACTGAGCGCCTCCAGGAGAGAGGCCCAAGCAAGACACGCCCCGAGGAGCGTCTTGACCAATGTCAACACTGGGTCGGACTGAGGGCCTCCATGAGAGAAGCCCAAGCAAGACGCGCCCCGAGGAGAGTCTTGCCACATGTCAACACTCGGTCTGACAGAGGGCATTCAGGAGAGAGGCCCAAGCAATACGCGCCCCGAGGAGCGTCTTGTCACATGTCACCACTGGGTCTGAATGAGCGCCTCCAGGAGAGAAGCCCAACCAAGACTCGCCCCGAGGAGTGTCTTGCCACATGCCAGCACTGGGTCTGACTGAGCGCCTCCAGGAGAGAGGCCCAAGCAAGACGCGCCCCGAGGAGCGTCTTGCCACGTGTCAACACTGGGTCTGACTGAGCGCCTCCAGGAGAGAGGCCCAAGCAAGACGCGCCCCGAGGAGCGTCTTTCGAAGTGTCACCACTGGGTCTGACTGAGCGCCTCCAGGAGAGAGGCCCAAGCAAGACGCGCCCCGAGGAGCGTCTTGCCACATGTCAGCACTGGGTCTGACTGAGCGCCTCCAGGAGAGAAGCCCAATCAAGACGCGCCCCGAGGAGTGTCTTGCCACATGTCAACAATGGGTCTGACTGAGGGCCTCCAGGAGAGAAGCCCAAGCAAGACGCCCCCTTAGGAGTGTCTTGCCACATGTCACCACTGGGTCTGACTGAGCGCCTCCAGGAGATAGGCCCAAGCAAGACGCGCCCCGAGGAGCGTCAGGCCACATGTCACTACTCAGTCTGACTGAGTGCCTCCAGGAGAGAGGCCCAAGCAAGACGCGCCCCGAGGAGCGTCTTGCCTTATGTCAGCACTCGGTCTGACTGAGCGCCTCCAGGAGAGAGGCCCAAGCAAGACGCGCCCCGAGGAGCGTCTTGCCACATGTCAACAATGGGTCTGACTGAGGGCCTCCAGGAGACAGGCCCAAGCAAGATGCGCCCGGAGGAGCGTCTTGCCACATGTCAACACTGGGTCTGAATGAGGGCCTCCAGGAGAGAGGCCCAAGCAA
The DNA here is from genome assembly GCF_043380555.1 of Nothobranchius furzeri. Classification (NCBI taxonomy): domain Eukaryota; kingdom Metazoa; phylum Chordata; class Actinopteri; order Cyprinodontiformes; family Nothobranchiidae; genus Nothobranchius; species Nothobranchius furzeri. Next base: position 10,642,496 of record NC_091751.1, on the reverse strand, counting down.
GACGCGCCCCGAGGAGCGTCTTGCCACATGTCACCTCTGGTTCTGACTGAGCGCCTCCAGGAGAGAGGCCCAAGCAAGACGCGCCCCGAGGAGCGTCTTGCCACATGTCAACAATGGGTCTGACTGAGGGCCTCCAGGAGAGAGGCCCAAGCAAGATGCGCCCGGAGGAGCGTCTTGCCACAGGTCAACACTGGGTCTGTCTGAGCGCCTCCAGGAGAGAGGCCCAAGCAAGACGTGCCCCGAGGAGCGTCTTGTCACATGTCAACACTGGGTCTGTCTGAGCGCCTCCAGGAGAGAAGCCCAAGAAAGACGCGCCCCGAGGAGTGTCTTGCCACATGTCAACAATGGGTCTGACTGAGGGCCTCCAGGAGAGAAGCCCAAGCAAGACGCGCCCCGAGGAGCGTCTTGACACATGTCAACACTGGGTCTGACAGAGGGCCTCCAGGAGAGAGGCCCAAGCAAGACGCGCCCCGAGGAATGTCTTGCCACATGTCACCACTGGGTCTGACTGAGCGCCTCCAGGAGAGAGGCCCAAGCAAGACACGCCCCGAGGAGCGTCTTGACACATGTCAACACTGGGTCGGACTGAGGGCCTCCATGAGAGAAGCCCAAGCAAGACGCGCCCCGAGGAGAGTCTTGCCACATGTCAACACTCTGTCTGACTGAGCGCCTCCAGGAGAGAGGCCCAAGCAAGACGCGCCCCGAGGAGCGTCTTGCCACGTGTCAACACTGGGTCTGACTGAGCGCCTCCAGGAGAGAGGCCCAAGCAAGACGTGCCCCGAGGAGCGTCTTTCCACGTGTCACCACTGGGTCTGACTGAGCGCCTCCAGGAGAGAAGCCCAATCAAGACGCGCCCCGAGGAGCGTCTTGCCACATGTCAGCACTGGGTCTGACTGAGCGCCTCCAGGAGATAGGCCCAAGCAAGACGCGCCCCGAGGAGCGTCAGGCCACATGTCACTACTCAGTCTGACTGAGTGCTTCCAGGAGAGAGGCCCAAGCAAGACGCGCCCCGAGGAGCGTCTTGCCACATGTCAGCACTGGGTCTGACTGAGCGCCTCCAGGAGAGAGGCCCCAGCAAGACGCGCCCCGAGGAGCGTCTTGCCTTATGTCAGCACTCGGTCTGACTGAGCGCCTCCAGGAGAGAGGCCCAAGCAAGACGCGCCCCGAGGAGCGTCTTGCCACATGTCAACAATGGGTCTGACTGAGGGCCTCCAGGAGACAGGCCCAAGCAAGATGCGCCCGGAGGAGCGTCTTGCCAAATGTCAACACTGGGTCTGAATGAGGGCCTCCAGGAGAGAGGCCCAAGCAAGACGCGCCCCGAGGAGCGTCTTGCCACATGTCACCTCTGGTTCTGACTGAGCGCCTCCAGGAGAGAGGCCCAAGCAAGACGTGCCCCGAGGAGCGTCTTGTCACATGTCAACACTGGGTCTTTCTGAGCGCCTCCAGGAGAGAAGCCCAAGCAAGACGCGCCCCGAGGAGCGTCTTGCCACATGTCAGCACTCGGTCTGACTGAGCGCCTCCAGGAGAGAGGCCCAAGCAAGACGCGCCCCGAGGAGCGTCTTGCCACATGTCAACAATGGGTCTGACTGAGGGCCTCCAGGAGAGAAGCCCAAGCAACACGTGGCCCGAGGAGCGTCTTGCCACATGTCAGCACTCGGTCTGACTGAGCGCCTCCAGGAGAGAGGCCCAAGCAAGACGCGCCCCGAGGAGTGTCTTGCCACATGTCAACACTGGGTCTGACAGAGGGCCTCCAGGAGAGAGGCCCAAGCAAGACGCGCCCCGAGAAGTGTCTTGCCACATGTCACCACTTGGTCTGAATGAGCGCCTCCAGGAGAGAGGCCCAAGCAACACGCACCCCGAGGAGCGTCAGGCCACATGTCACTACTCATTCTGACTGAGCGCCTCCAGGAGAGAGGCCCAAGCAAGACGCGCCCCGAGGAGCGTCTTGCCACGTGTCAACACTGGGTCTGATTGAGGGCCTTCTGGAGAGAGGCCCAAGCAAGACGCGCCCCGAGGAGCGTCTTGCCACATGTCAGCACTCGGTCTGACTGAGCGTCTCCAGGAGAGAGGCCAAAGCAAGACGCGCCCCGAGGAGCGTCTTGACACATGTCAACACTGGGTCTGACAGAGGGCCTCCATGAGAGAGGCCCAAGCAAGACGCGCCCCGAGGAGTGTCTTGCCACATGTCAACACTGGGTCTGACAGAGGGCCTCCACGAGAGAGGCTCAAGCAAGACGCGCCCCGAGGAGTGTCTTGCCACATGTCACCACTTGGTCTGACCGAGCGCCTCCAGGAGAGAGGCCCAAGCAACACGCGCCCCGAGGAGCGTCAGGCCACATGTCACTACTCAGTCTGACTGAGCGCCTCCAGGAGAGAGGCCCAAGCAAGACGCGCCCCGAGGAGCGTCTTGCCACGTGTCAACACTGGGTCTGTTTGAGGGCCTTCTGGAGAGAGGCCAAAGCAAGACGCCCCCCGAGGAGCGTCTTGACACATGTCAACACTGGGTCTGACAGAGGGCCTCCATGAGAGAGGCCCAAGCAAGACGAGCCCCGAGGAGTGTCTTGCCACATGTCAACACTGGGTCTGACTGAGTGCCTCCATGAGAGAAGCCCCAGCAAGACGCGCCCCGAGGAGCGTCTTGCCACATGTCACTACTCGGTCTGTTTCAGCGCCTCCAGGAGAGAGGCCCAAGCAAGACGTGCCCCGAGGAGCGTCTTGCCACATGTCAACAATGGGTCTGACTGAGGGCCTCCAGGAGAGAAGCCCAAGCAAGATGCGCCCGGAGGAGCGTCTTGCCACAGGTCAACACTGGGTCTGTCTGAGCGCCTCCAGGAGAGAGGCCCAAGCAAGACGTGCCCCGAGGAGCGTCTTGTCACATGTCAACACTGGGTCTGTCTGAGCGCCTCCAGGAGAGAAGCCCAAGAAAGACGCGCCCCGAGGAGTGTCTTGCCACATGTCAACAATGGGTCTGACTGAGGGCCTCCAGGAGAGAAGCCCAAGCAAGACGCGCCCCGAGGAGCGTCTTGACACATGTCAACACTGGGTCTGACAGAGGGCCTCCAGGAGAGAGGCCCAAGCAAGACGCGCCCCGAGGAATGTCTTGCCACATGTCACCACTGGGTCTGACTGAGCGCCTCCAGGAGAGAGGCCCAAGCAAGACACGCCCCGAGGAGCGTCTTGACACATGTCAACACTGGGTCGGACTGAGGGCCTCCATGAGAGAAGCCCAAGCAAGACGCGCCCCGAGGAGAGTCTTGCCACATGTCAACACTCTGTCTGACAGAGGGCATTCAGGAGAGAGGCCCAAGCAATACGCACCCCGAGGAGCGTCTTGTCACATGTCACCACTGGGTCTGAATGAGCGCCTCCAGGAGAGAGGCCCAACCAAGACTCGCCCCGAGGAGTGTCTTGCCACATGCCAACACTGGATCTGACTGAGCGCCTCCAGGAGAGAGGCCCAAGCAAGACGCGCCCCGAGGAGCGTCTTGCCACGTGTCAACACTGGGTCTGACTGAGCGCCTCCAGGAGAGAGGCCCAAGCAAGACGTGCCCCGAGGAGCGTCTTTCCACGTGTCACCACTGGGTCTGACTGAGCGCCTCCAGGAGAGAGGCCCAAGCAAGACACGCCCCGAGGAGCGTCAGGCCACATGTCACTACTCAGTCTGACTGAGTGCCTCCAGGAGAGAGGCCCAAGCAAGACGCGCCCCGAGGAGCGTCTTGCCACATGTCAGCACTGGGTCTGACTGAGCGCCTCCAGGAGAGAGGCCCCAGCAAGACGCGCCCCGAGGAGCGTCTTGCCTTATGTCAGCACTCGGTCTGACTGAGCGCCTCCAGGAGAGAGGCCAAAGCAAGACACGCCCCGAGGAGCGTCTTGCCACATGTCAACACTGGGTCTGTCTGAGCGCCTCCAGGAGAGAGGCCCAAGCAAGACGCGCCCCGAGGAGCGTCTTGTCACATGTCAACACTGGGTCTGTCTGAGCGCCTCCAGGAGAGAAGCCCAAGCAAGACGCGCCCCGAGGAGTGTCTTGCCACATGTCAACACTCGGTCTGACAGAGGGCATCCAGGAGAGAGGCCCAAGCAATACGCGCCCCGAGGAGCGTCTTGCCACATGTCACCACTGGGTCTGACTGAGCGCCTCCAGGAGAGAGGCCCAACCAAGACGCGCCCTGAGGAGCGTCTTGCCACATGCCAACACTGGGTCTGACAGAGGGCCTCCAGGAGAGAGGCCCAAGCAAGATGCGCCCCGAGGAGTGTCTTGCCACATGTTACCACTGGGTCTGACAGAGCGCCTCCAGGAGAGAGGCCCAAGCAAGACGCGCCCCGAGGAGCGTCTTGTCACATGTCAACACTGGGTCTGACAGAGGGCCTCCAGGAGAGAGGCCCAAGCAAGACGCGCCCCGAGGAATGTCTTGCCACATGTCACCACTGGGTCTGACTGAGCGCCTCCAGGAGAGAGGCCCAAGCAAGACACGCCCCGAGGAGTGTCTTGCCACATGCCAACACTGGGTCTGACTGAGCGCCTCCAGGAGAGAGGCCCAAGCAAGACGCGCCCCGAGGAGCGTCTTGCCACGTGTCAACACTGGGTCTGACTGAGCGCCTCCAGGAGAGAGGCCCAAGCAAGACGCGCCCCGAGGAGCGTCTTTCCACGTGTCACCACTGGGTCTGACTGAGCGCCTCCAGGAGAGAGGCCCAAGCAAGACGCGCCCCGAGAAGCGTCTTGCCACATGTCAGCACTGGGTCTGACTGAGCGCCTCCAGGAGAGAAGCCCAATCAAGACGCGCCCCGAGGAGTGTCTTGCCCCATGTCAACAATGGGTCTGACTGAGGGCCTCCAGGAGAGAAGCCCAAGCAAGCCGCGCCCCGAGGAGCGTCTTGACACATGTCAACACTGGGTCTGACAGAGGGCCTCCAGGAGAGAGGCCCAAGCAAGACGCCCCCTTAGGAGTGTCTTGCCACATGTCACCACTGGGTCTGACTGAGCGCCTCCAGGAGATAGGCCCAAGCAAGACGCGCCCCGAGGAGCGTCAGGCCACATGTCACTACTCAGTCTGACTGAGTGCCTCCAGGAGAGAGGCCCAAGCAAGACACGCCCCGAGAAGTGTCTTGCCATATGTCACCACTTGGTCTGAATGAGCGCCTCCAGGAGAGAGGCCCAAGCAACACGCACCCCGAGGAGCGTCAGGCCACTTGTCACTACTCATTCTGACTGAGCGCCTCCAGGAGAGAGGCCCAAGCAAGACGCGCCCCGAGGAGCGTCTTGCCACGTGTCAACACTGGGTCTGATTGAGGGCCTTCTGGAGAGAGGCCCAAGCAAGACGCGCCCCGAGGAGCGTCTTGCCACATGTCAGCACTCGGTCTGACTGAGCGTCTCCAGGAGAGAGGCCAAAGCAAGACGCGCCCCGAGGAGCGTCTTGACACATGTCAACACTGGGTCTGACAGAGGGCCTCCATGAGACAGGCCCAAGCAAGACGCGCCCCGAGGAGTGTCTTGCCACATGTCAACACTGGGTCTGACAGAGGGCCTCCAGGAGAGAGGCCCAAGCAAGACGCGCCCCGAGGAGTGTCTTGCCACATGTCACCACTTGGTCTGACTGAGCGCCTCCAGGAGAGAGGCCCAAGCAACAAGCGCCCCGAGGAGCGTCAGGCCACATGTCACTACTCAGTCTGACTGAGCGCCTCCAGGAGAGAGGCCCAAGCAAGACGCGCCCCGAGGAGCGTCTTGCCACGTGTCAGCACTCGGTCTGACTGAGCGCCTCCAGGAGAGAGGCCCAAGCAACACGCGCCCCGAGGAGCGTCAGGCCACATGTCACTACTCAGTCTGACTGAGCGCCTCCAGGAGAGAGGCCCCAGCAAAACGCGCCCCGAGGAGCGTCTTGCCTTATGTCAGCACTCGGTCTGACTGAGCACCTCCAGGAGAGAGGCCCAAGCAAGACGCGCCCCGAGGAGCGTCTTGACACCTGTCACCTCTGGGTCTGACTGAGTGCCTCCAGGAGAGAGGCCCAAGCAAGACGCGCCCCGAGGAGCGTCTTGTCACATGTCAACACTGGGTCTGACTGAGCATCTCCAGGAGCGAGGCCCAAGCAAGAAACGCCCAAGGAGCGTCTTGACACATGTCAACACTGGGTCTGACTGAGCGCCTCCAGGAGAGAGGTCCAAGCAACACGCACCCAAAGGAGCGTCTTGCCACATGTCAACACTGGGTCTGACTGAGTGCCTCCATGAGAGAAGCCCCAGCAAGACGCGCCCCGAGGAGCGTCTTGTCACATGTCACTACTCGGTCTGACTGAGCGCCTCCAGGAGAGAGGCCCAAGCAAGACGTGCCCCGAGGAGCGTCTTGCCACATGTCAACAATGGGTCTGACTGAGGGCCTCCAGGAGAGAAGACCAAGCAAGAAGCGCCCCGAGGAGCGTCTTGCCACATGTCAAAACTGGGTCTGACTGAGCGCCTCCAGGAGAGAGGCCCATTCAAGACACGCCCCGAGGAGCATCTTGACACATGTTAACACTGGGTCTGACTGAGGGCCTCCATGTGAGAAGCCCAAGCAAGACGCGCCCCGAGGAGAGTCTTGCCACATGTCAACACTGGGTCTGACAGAGGGCATCCAGGAGAGAGGCCCAAGCAATACGCGCCCCGAGGAGCGTCTTGCCACATGTCAACAATGGGTCTGACTGAGGGCCTCCAGGAGAGAAGCCCAAGGAAGAGGCGCCCCGAGGAGCTTCTTGCCACATGTCAGCACTCGGTCTGACTGAGCGCCTCCGGGAGAGAGGCCAAAGCAAGATGCGCCCAGAGGAGCGTCTTGACACATGTCAACACTGGGTCTGACAGAGGGCCTCCATGAGAGAGGCCCAAGCAAGACGCGCCCCGAGGAGTGTCTTGCCACATGTCAACACTGGGTCTGACTGAGCGCCTCCAGGAGAGAGGCCCAAGCAAGAAGCGCCCCGAGGAGCGTCTTGCAACGTGTCAACACTGGGTCTGACTTAGCGCCTCCAGGAGAGAGGCCCAAGCAAGATGCGCCCCGAGGAGCGTCTTGCCACGTGTCACCACTGGGTCTGACTGAGCTCCTCCAGGAGAGAGGCCCAAGCAAGACGCGCCCCGAGGAGCGTCTTGCCACGTGTCACCACTGGGTCTGATTGAGCACCTCCAGGAGAGAGGCCCCAGCAAGACGCGCCCAGAGGAGCATCTTGCCTTATGTCAGCACTCGGTCTGACTGAGCGCCTCCAGGAGAGAGGCCCAAGCAAGACCCGCCCCGAGGAGCGTCTTGCCACATGTCACTACTCGGTCTAACTGAGCGCCTCCAGGAGAGAGGTCCAAGCAAGACACGCCCCGAGGAGCGTCTTGCCACATGTCACTACTCGGTCTGACTGAGCGCCTCCAGGAGGGAGGTCCAAGCAAGACGTGCCCCGAGGAGCGTCTTGCCACATGTCAACAATGGGTCTGACTGAGGGCCTCCAGGAGAGAAGCCCAAGCAAGACGCGCCCCGAGGAGCGTCTTGCCACATGTCAACACTGGGTCTGACTGAGCGCCTCCAGGAGAGAGGCCCAAGCAAGACGCGCCCCGAGGAGCGTCTTGCCACATGTCAACACTGGGTTTGACTGAGCGCCTCTAGGAGAGAGGCCCGAGGAGCGTCTTGCCACATGTCACCTCTGGGTCTGACTGAGCGCCTCCAGGAGAGAGGCGCAAGCAAGAAACGCCCGAGGAGCGTCTTGACACATGTCAACACTGGGTCTGACTGAGCGCCTCCAGGAGAGAGGCCCCAGCAAGACGCGCCCCGAGGAGCGTCTTGCCACATGTCAGCACTCGGTCTGACTGAGCGCCTCCAGGAGAGAGGCCCAAGCAAGAAGCGCCCCGAGGAGCGTCTTGCCACATGTCAACAATGGGTCTGACTGAGGGCCTCCAGGAGAGAAGCCCCAGCAAGACGCGCCCCGAGGAGCGTCTTGCCACATGTCACTACTCGGTCTGTTTGAGCGCCTCCAGGAGAGAGGCCCAAGCAAGACGTGCCCCGAGGAGCGTCTTGCCACATGTCAACAATGGGTCTGACTGAGGGCCTCCAGGAGAGAAGCCCAAGCAATACGCGCCCCGAGGAGCGTCTTGCCACATGTCACCACTGGGTCTGACTGAGCGCCTCCAGGAGAGAGGCCCAACCAAGACGCGCCCTGAGGAGAGTCTTGCCACATGCCAACACTGGGTCTGACAGAGGGCCTCCAGGAGAGAGGCCCAAGCAAGACGCGCCCCGAGGAGTGTCTTGCCACATGTTACCACTGGGTCTGACAGAGCGCCTCCAGGAGAGAGGCCCAAGCAAGACGCGCCCCGAGGAGCGTCTTGTCACATGTCAACACTGGGTCTTTCTGAGCGCCTCCAGGAGAGAAGCCCAAGCAAGACGCACCCCGAGGAGCGTCTTTCCACATGTCAGCACTCGGTCTGACTGAGCGCCTCCAGGAGAGAGGCCCAAGCAACATGCGCCCCGAGGAGCGTCAGGCCACATGTCACTACTCAGTTTGACTGAGCGCCTCCAGGAGAGAGGCCCAAGCAAGACGCGCCCCGAGGAGCGTCTTGCCACGTGTCAACACTGGGTCTGTTTGAGGGCCTTCTGTAGAGAGGCCCAAGCAAGACGCGCCCCGAGGAGCGTCTTTCCACGTGTCACCACTGGGTCTGACTGAGCGCCTCCAGGAGAGAGGCCCAAGCAAGACGCGCCCCGAGGAGCGTCTTGCCACATGTCAGCACTGGGTCTGACTGAGCGCCTCCAGGAGAGAAGCCCAATCAAGACGCGCCCTGAGGAGTGTCTTGCCACATGTCAACAATGGGTCTGACTGAGGGCCTCCAGGAGAGAAGCCCAAGCAAGACGCGCCCCGAGGAGCGTCTTGACACATGTCAACACTGGGTCTGACAGAGGGCCTCCAGGAGAGAGGCCCAAGCAAGACGCCCCCTTAGGAGTGTCTTGCCACATGTCACCACTGGGTCTGACTGAGCGCCTCCAGGAGATAGGCCCAAGCAAGACGCGCCCCGAGGAGCGTCAGGCCACATGTCACTACTCAGTCTGACTGAGTGCCTCCAGGAGAGAGGCCCAAGCAAGATGCGCCCCGAGGAGCGTCTTGCCACATGTCAGCACTGGGTCTGACTGAGCGCCTCCAGGAGAGAGGCCCCAGCAAGACGCGCCCCGAGGAGCGTCTTGCCTTATGTCAGCACTCGGTCTGACTGAGCGCCTCCAGGAGTGAGGCCCAAGCAAGACGCACCCCGAGGAGCGTCTTGCCACATGTCAACAATGGGTCTGACTGAGGGCCTCCAGGAGACAGGCCCAAGCAAGATGCGCCCGGAGGAGCGTCTTGCCACATGTCAACACTGGGTCTGAATGAGGATCTCCAGGAGAGAGGCCCAAGCAAGACGCGCCCCGAGGAGCGTCTTGCCACATGTCACCTCTGGCTCTGACTGAGCGCCTCCAGGAGAGAGGCCCAAGCAAGACGCGCCCCGAGGAGCGTCTTGCCACATGTCAACAATGGGTCTGACTGAGGGCCTCCAGGAGAGAGGCCCAAGCAAGATGCGCCCGGAGGAGCGTCTTGCCACAGGTCAACACTGGGTCTGTCTGAGCGCCTCCAGGAGAGAGGCCCAAGCAAGACGTGCCCCGAGGAGCGTCTTGTCACATGTCAACACTGGGTCTGTCTGAGCGCCTCCAGGAGAGAAGCCCAAGCAAGACGCGCCCCGAGGAGTGTCTTGCCACATGTCAACACTGGGTTTGACAGAGGGCCTCCAGGAGAGAGGCCCAAGCAAGACGCGCCCCGAGGAATGTCTTGCCACATGTCACCACTGGGTCTGACTGAGCGCCTCCAGGAGAGAGGCCCAAGCAAGACACGCCCCGAGGAGTGTCTTGCCACATGCCAACACTGGGTCTGACTGAGCGCCTCCAGGAGAGAGGCCCAAGCAAGACGCGCCCCGAGGAGCGTCTTGCCACGTGTCAACACTGGGTCTGACTGAGCGCCTCCAGGAGAGAGGCCCAAGCAAGACGCGCCCCGAGGAGCGTCTTGCCACATGTCAGCACTGGGTCTGACTGAGCGCCTCCAGGAGAGAAGCCCAATCAAGACGCGCCCCGAGGAGTGTCTTGCCACATGTCAACAATGGGTCTGACTGAGGGCCTCCAGGAGAGAAGCCCAAGCAAGCCGCGCCCCGAGGAGCGTCTTGACACATGTCAACACTGGGTCTGACAGAGGGCCTCCAGGAGAGAGGCCCAAGCAAGACGCCCCCTTAGGAGTGTCTTGCCACATGTCACCACTAGGTCTGACTGAGCGCCTCCAGGAGATAGGCCCAAGCAAGACGCGCCCCGAGGAGCGTCAGGCCACATGTCACTACTCAGTCTGACTGAGTGCCTCCAGGAGAGAGGCCCAAGCAAGACGCGCCCCGAGGAGCCTCTTGCCACATGTCAGCACTGGGTCTGACTGAGCGCCTCCAGGAGAGAGGCCCCAGCAAGACGCGCCCCGAGGAGCATCTTGCCTTATGTCAGCACTCGGTCTGACTGAGCGCCTCCAGGAGAGAGGCCCAAGCAAGACGCGCCCCGAGGAGCGTCTTGCCACATGTCAACAATGGGTCTGACTGAGGGCCTCCAGGAGACAGGCCCAAGCAAGATGCGCCCGGAGGAGCGTCTTGCCACATGTCAACACTGGGTCTGAATGAGGGCCTCCAGGAGAGAGGCCCAAGCAAGACGCGCCCCGAGGAGCGTCTTGCCACATGTCACCTCTGGTTCTGACTGAGCGCCTCCAGGAGAGAGGCCCAAGCAAGACGTGCCCCGAGGAGCCTCTTGTCACATGTCAACACTGGGTCTTTCTGAGCGCCTCCAGGAGAGAAGCCCAAGCAAGATGCGCCCCGAGGAGCGTCTTGCCACATGTCAGCACTCGGTCTGACTGAGCGCCTCCAGGAGAGAGGCCCAAGCAAGACGCGCCCCGAGGAGCGTCTTGCCACATGTCAACAATGGGTCTGACAGTGGGCCTCCATGAGAGAGGCCCAAGCAAGATGCGCCCCGAGGAGTGTCTTGCCACATGTCAACACTGGGTCTGACAGAGGGCCTCCAGGAGAGAGGCCCAAGCAAGACGCGCCCCGAGAAGTGTCTTGCCATATGTCACCACTTGGTCTGAATGAGCGCCTCCAGGAGAGAGGCCCAAGCAACACGCACCCCGAGGAGCGTCAGGCCACTTGTCACTACTCATTCTGACTGAGCGCCTCCAGGAGAGAGGCCCAAGCAAGACGCGCCCCGAGGAGCGTCTTGCCACGTGTCAACACTGGGTCTGATTGAGGGCCTTCTGGAGAGAGGCCCAAGCAAGACGCGCCCCGAGGAGCGTCTTGCCACATGTCAGCACTCGGTCTGACTGAGCGTCTCCAGGAGAGAGGCCAAAGCAAGACGCGCCCCGAGGAGCGTCTTGACACATGTCAACACTGGGTCTGACAGAGGGCCTCCATGAGAGAGGCCCAAGCAAGACGCGCCCCGAGGAGTGTCTTGCCACATGTCAACACTGGGTCTGACAGAGGGCCTCCAGGAGAGAGGCCCAAGCATACGCGCCCCGAGGAGTGTCTTGCCACATGTCACCACTTGGTCTGACGGAGCGCCTCCAGGAGAGAGGCCCAAGCAACACGCGCCCCGAGGAGCGTCAGGCCACATGTCACTACTCAGTCTGACTGAGCGCCTCCAGGAGAGAGGCCCAAGCAAGACGCGCCCCGAGGAGCGTCTTGCCACGTGTCAGCACTCGGTCTGACTGAGCGCCTCCAGGAGAGAGGCCCAAGCAACACGCGCCCCGAGGAGCGTCAGGCCACATGTCACTACTCAGTCTGACTGAGCGCCTCCAGGAGAGAGGCCCCAGCAAGACGCGCCCCGAGGAGCGTCTTGCCTTATGTCAGCACTCTGTCTGACTGAGCACCTCCAGGAGAGAGGCCCAAGCAAGACGCGCCCCGAGGAGCGTCTTGCCACATGTCAACACTGGGTCTGTCTGAGCGCCTCCAGGAGAGAGGCCCAAGCAAGACGCGCCCCGAGGAGCGTCTTGTCACATGTCAACACTGGGTCTGTCTGAGCGCCTCCAGGAGAGAAGCCCAAGCAAGACGCGCCCCGAGGAGTGTCTTGCCACATGTCAACAATGGGTCTGACTGAGGGCCTCCAGGAGAGAAGCCCAAGCAAGATGCGCCCCGAGGAGCGTCTTGACACATGTCAACACTGGGTCTGACAGAGGGCCTCCAGGAGAGAGGCCCAGGCAAGACGCGCCCCGAGGAGTGTCTTGCCACATGTCACCACTGGGTCTGACTGAGAGCCTCCAGGAGAGAGGCCCAAGCAAGACGCGCCCCGAGGAGCGTCAGGCCACATGTCACTACTCAGTCTGACTGAGCGCCTCCAGGAGAGAGGCCCAAGCAAGACGCGCCCCGAGGAGCGTCTTGCCACATGTCAGCACTGGGTCTGACTGAGCGCCTCCAGGAGAGAAGCCCCAGCAAGACGCGCCCCGAGGAGCGTCTTGCTTTATGTCAGCACTCGGTCTGACTGAGCGCCTCCAGGAGAGAGGCCCAAGCAACACGCGCCCCGAGGAGCGTCAGGCCACATGTCACTACTCAGTCTGACTGAGCGCCTCCAGGAGAGAGGCCCCAGCAAGACGCGCCCCGAGGAGCGTCTTGCCTTATGTCAGCACTCTGTCTGACTGAGCACCTCCAGGAGAGAGGCCCAAGCAAGACGCGCCCCGAGGAGCGTCTTGCCACATGTCAACACTGGGTCTGTCTGAGCGCCTCCAGGAGAGAGGCCCAAGCAAGACGCGCCCCGAGGAGCGTCTTGTCACATGTCAACACTGGGTCTGTCTGAGCGCCTCCAGGAGAGAAGCCCAAGCAAGACGCGCCCCGAGGAGTGTCTTGCCACATGTCAACAATGGGTCTGACTGAGGGCCTCCAGGAGAGAAGCCCAAGCAAGATGCGCCCCGAGGAGCGTCTTGACACATGTCAACACTGGGTCTGACAGAGGGCCTCCAGGAGAGAGGCCCAGGCAAGACGCGCCCCGAGGAGTGTCTTGCCACATGTCACCACTGGGTCTGACTGAGAGCCTCCAGGAGAGAGGCCCAAGCAAGACGCGCCCCGAGGAGCGTCAGGCCACATGTCACTACTCAGTCTGACTGAGCGCCTCCAGGAGAGAGGCCCAAGCAAGACGCGCCCCGAGGAGCGTCTTGCCACATGTCAGCACTGGGTCTGACTGAGCGCCTCCAGGAGAGAAGCCCCAGCAAGACGCGCCCCGAGGAGCGTCTTGCTTTATGTCAGCACTCGGTCTGACTGAGCACCTCCAGGAGAGAGGCCCAAGCAAGACGCGCCCCGAGGAGCGTCTTGCCACATGTCAACAATGGGTCTGACTGAGGGCCTCCAGGAGAGAGGCCCAAGCAAGATGCGCCCGGAGGAGCGTCTTGCCACATGTCAACACTGGGTCTGACAGAGGGCCTCCAGGAGAGAGGCCCAAGCAAGACGCGCCCCGAGGAGCGTCTTGCCACATGTCACCTCTGGTTCTGACTGAGCGCCTCCAGGAGAGAAGCCAAAGCAAGACGTGCCCTGAGGAGCGTCTTGTCACATGTCAACACTGGGTCTTTCTGAGCGCCTCCAGGAGAGAAGCCCAAGCAAGGCGCGCCCCGAGGAGCGTCTTGCCACATGTCAACACTCGGTCTGACAGAGGGCATTCAGGAGAGAGGCCCAAGCAATACGCGCCCCGAGGAGCGTCTTGTCACATGTCACCACTGGGTCTGAATGAGCGCCTCCAGGAGAGAGGCCCAAGCAAGACGCGCCCCGAGGAGCGTCTTGCCACTTGTCAGCACTCGGTCTGACTGAGCGCCTCCAGGAGAGAGGCCCAAGCAAGACGCGCCCCGAGGAGCGTCTTGCCACATGTCAACACTCGGTCTGACAGAGGGCATTCAGGAGAGAGGCCCAAGCAATACGCGCCCCGAGGAGCGTCTTGTCACATGTCACCACTGGGTCTGAATGAGCGCCTCCAGGAGAGAGGCCCAACCAAGACGCGCCCCGAGGAGCGTCTTGCCACATGTCACTACTCGGTCTAACTGAGCGCCTCCAGGAGAGAGGTCCAAGCAGGACGCGCCCCGAGGAGAGTCTTGCCAAATGTCACTACTCGGTCTGACTGAGCGCCTCCAGGAGGGAGGTCCAAGCAGGACGCGCCCCGAGGAGCGTCTTGCCACATGTCACTACTCGGTCTGACTGAGCGCCTCCAGAAGAGAGGCCCAAGCAAGACGTGCCCCGAGGAGCGTCTTGCCACATGTCAACAATGGGTCTGACTGAGGGCCTCCAGGAGAGAAGCCCAAGCAAGACGCGCCCCGAGGAGCGTCTTGCCACATGTCAGCACTGGGTCTGACTGAGCGCCTCCAGGAGAGAGGCCCCAGCAAGACGCGCCCCGAGGAGCGTCTTGCCACATGTCAGCACTCGGTCTGACTGAGCGCCTCCAGGAGAGAGGCCCAAGCAAGACGCGCCCCGAGGAGCGTCTTGCCACATGTCAACAATGGGTCTGACTGAGGGCCTCCAGGAGAGAAGCCCAAGCAACACGTGGCCCGAGGAGCGTCTTGCCACATGTCAGCACTCGGTCTGACTGAGCGCCTCCAGGAGAGAGGCAAAGGCAAGACACGCCCCGAGGAGCGTCTTGACACATGTCAACACTGGGTCTGACAGTGGGCCTCCATGAGAGAGGCCCAAGCAAGATGCGCCCCGAGGAGTGTCTTGCCACATGTCAACACTGGGTCTGACAGAGGGCCTCCAGGAGAGAGGCCCAAGCAAGACGCGCCCCGAGAAGTGTCTTGCCATATGTCACCACTTGGTCTGAATGAGCGCCTCCAGGAGAGAGGCCCAAGCAACACGCACCCCGAGGAGCGTCAGGCCACTTGTCACTACTCATTCTGACTGAGCGCCTCCAGGAGAGAGGCCCAAGCAAGACGCGCCCCGAGGAGCGTCTTGCCACGTGTCAACACTGGGTCTGATTGAGGGCCTTCTGGAGAGAGGCCCAAGCAAGACGCGCCCCGAGGAGCGTCTTGCCACATGTCAGCACTCGGTCTGACTGAGCGTCTCCAGGAGAGAGGCCAAAGCAAGACGAGCCCCGAGGAGCGTCTTGACACATGTCAACACTGGGTCTGACAGAGGGCCTCCATGAGAGAGGCCCAAGCAAGACGCGCCCCGAGGAGTGTCTTGCCACATGTCAACACTGGGTCTGACAGAGGGCCTCCAGGAGAGAGGCCCAAGCATACGCGCCCCGAGGAGTGTCTTGCCACATGTCACCACTTGGTCTGACGGAGCGCCTCCAGGAGAGAGGCCCAAGCAACACGCGCCCCGAGGAGCGTCAGGCCACATGTCACTACTCAGTCTGACTGAGCGCCTCCAGGAGAGAGGCCCAAGCAAGACGCGCCCCGAGGAGCGTCTTGCCACGTGTCAGCACTCGGTCTGACTGAGCGCCTCCAGGAGAGAGGCCCAAGCAACACGCGCCCCGAGGAGCGTCAGGCCACATGTCACTACTCAGTCTGACTGAGCGCCTCCAGGAGAGAGGCCCCAGCAAGACGCGCCCCGAGGAGCGTCTTGCCTTATGTCAGCACTCGGTCTGACTGAGCACCTCCAGGAGAGAGGCCCAAGCAAGACGCGCCCTGAGGAGCGTCTTGCCACATGTCAGCACTGGGTCTGACTGAGCGCCTCCAGGAGAGAAGCCCCAGCAAGACGCGCCCCGAGGAGCGTCTTGCTTTATGTCAGCACTCGGTCTGACTGAGCACCTCCAGGAGAGAGGCCCAAGCAAGACGCGCCCCGAGGAGCGTCTTGCCACATGTCAACAATGGGTCTGACTGAGGGCCTCCAGGAGAGAGGCCCAAGCAAGATGCGCCCGGAGGAGCGTCTTGCCACATGTCAACACTGGGTCTGACAGAGGGCCTCCAGGAGAGAGGCCCAAGCAAGACGCGCCCCGAGGAGCGTCTTGCCACATGTCACCTCTGGTTCTGACTGAGCGCCTCCAGGACAGAAGCCAAAGCAAGACGTGCCCTGAGGAGCGTCTTGTCACATGTCAACACTGGGTCTTTCTGAGCGCCTCCAGGAGAGAAGCCCAAGCAAGGCGCGCCCCGAGGAGCTTCTTGCCACATGTCAACACTCGGTCTGACAGAGGGCATTCAGGAGAGAGGCCCAAGCAATACGCGCCCCGAGGAGCGTCTTGTCACATGTCACCACTGGGTCTGAATGAGCGCCTCCAGGAGAGAGGCCCAAGCAAGAC
This sequence comes from Nothobranchius furzeri, assembly GCF_043380555.1. Lineage (NCBI taxonomy): Eukaryota > Metazoa > Chordata > Actinopteri > Cyprinodontiformes > Nothobranchiidae > Nothobranchius > Nothobranchius furzeri. The sequence goes on along the minus strand of NC_091751.1, from coordinate 10,626,266 downwards.
GCGCCCCGAGGAGCGTCTTGCCACTTGTCAGCACTCGGTCTGACTGAGCGCCTCCAGGAGAGAGGCCCAAGCAAGACGCGCCCCGAGGAGCGTCTTGCCACATGTCAACACTCGGTCTGACAGAGGGCATTCAGGAGAGAGGCCCAAGCAATACGCGCCCCGAGGAGCGTCTTGTCACATGTCACCACTGGGTCTGAATGAGCGCCTCCAGGAGAGAGGCCCAACCAAGACGCGCCCCGAGGAGCGTCTTGCCACATGTCACTACTCGGTCTGACTGAGCGCCTCCAGGAGAGAGGCCCCAGCAAGATGCGCCCCGAGGAGCGTCTTGCCACATGTCACTACTCGGTCTAACTGAGCGCCTCCAGGAGAGAGGTCCAAGCAGGACGCGCCCCGAGGAGAGTCTTGCCAAATGTCACTACTCGGTCTGACTGAGCGCCTCCAGGAGGGAGGTCCAAGCAGGACGCGCCCCGAGGAGCGTCTTGCCACATGTCACTACTCGGTCTGACTGAGCGCCTCCAGAAGAGAGGCCCAAGCAAGACGTGCCCCGAGGAGCGTCTTGCCACATGTCAACAATGGGTCTGACTGAGGGCCTCCAGGAGAGAAGCCCAAGCAAGACGCGCCCCGAGGAGCGTCTTGCCACATGTCAGCACTGGGTCTGACTGAGCGCCTCCAGGAGAGAGGCCCCAGCAAGACGCGCCCCGAGGAGCGTCTTGCCTTATGTCAGCACTCGGTCTGACTGAGCGCCTCCAGGAGAGAGGCCCAAGCAAGACGCGCCCCGAGGAGCGTCTTGCCACATGTCAACAATGGGTCTGACTGAGGGCCTCAAGGAGACAGGCCCAAGCAAGATGCGCCCGGAGGAGCGTCTTGCCACATGTCAACACTGGGTCTGAATGAGGATCTCCAGGAGAGAGGCCCAAGCAAGACGCGCCCCGAGGAGCGTCTTGCCACATGTCACCTCTGGCTCTGACTGAGCGCCTCCAGGAGAGAGGCACAAGCAAGACGCGCCCCGAGGAGCGTCTTGCCACATGTCAACAATGGGTCTGACTGAGGGCCTCCAGGAGAGAGGCCCAAGCAAGATGCGCCCGGAGGAGCGTCTTGCCACATGTCAACACTGGGTCTGAATGAGGGCCTCCAGGAGAGAGGCCCAAGCAAGACGCGCCCCGAGGAGCGTCTTGCCACATGTCACCTCTGGTTCTGACTGAGCGCCTCCAGGAGAGAGGCCCAAGCAAGACGTGCCCCGAGGAGCGTCTTGTCACATGTCAACACTGGGTCTTTCTGAGCGCCTCCAGGAGAGAAGCCCAAGCAAGATGCGCCCCGAGGAGCGTCTTGCCACATGTCAGCACTCGGTCTGACTGAGCGCCTCCAGGAGAGAGGCCCAAGCAAGACGCGCCCCGAGGAGCGTCTTGCCACATGTCAACAATGGGTCTGACTGAGGGCCTCCAGGAGAGAAGCCCAAGCAACACGTGGCCCGAGGAGCGTCTTGCCACATGTCAGCACTCGGTCTGACTGAGCGCCTCCAGGAGAGAGGCCAAAGCAAGACACGCCCCGAGGAGCTTCTTGACACATGTCAACACTGGGTCTGACAGTGGGCCTCCATGAGAGAGGCCCAAGCAAGACGCGCCCCGAGGAGTGTCTTGCCACATGTCAACACTGGGTCTGACAGAGGGCCTCCAGGAGAGAGGCCCAAGCAAGACGCGCCCCGAGAAGTGTCTTGCCATATGTCACCACTTGGTCTGAATGAGCGCCTCCAGGAGAGAGGCCCAAGCAACACGCACCCCGAGGAGCGTCAGGCCACTTGTCACTACTCATTCTGACTGAGCGCCTCCAGGAGAGAGGCCCAAGCAAGACGCGCCCCGAGGAGCGTCTTGCCACGTGTCAACATGGGTCTGATTGAGGGCCTTCTGGAGAGAGGCCCAAGCAAGACGCGCCCCGAGGAGCGTCTTGCCACATGTCAGCACTCGGTCTGACTGAACGTCTCCAGGAGAGAGGCCAAAGCAAGACGCGCCCCGAGGAGCGTCTTGACACATGTCAACACTGGGTCTGACAGAGGGCCTCCATGAGAGAGGCCCAAGCAAGACGCGCCCCGAGGAGTGTCTTGCCACATGTCAACACTGGGTCTGACAGAGGGCCTCCAGGAGAGAGGCCCAAGCAAGACGCGCCCCGAGGAGTGTCTTGCCACATGTCACCACTTGGTCTGACTGAGCGCCTCCAGGAGAGAGGCCCAAGCAACACGCGCCCCGAGGAGCGTCAGGCCACATGTCACTACTCAGTCTGACTGAGCGCCTCCAGGAGAGAGGCCCAAGCAAGACGCGCCCCGAGGAGCGTCTTGCCACGTGTCAGCACTCGGTCTGACTGAGCGCCGCCAGGAGAGAGGCCCAAGCAACACGCGCCCCGAGGAGCGTCAGGCCACATGTCACTACTCAGTCTGACTGAGCGCCTCCAGGAGAGAGGCCCCAGCAAGACGCGCCGCGAGGAGCGTCTTGCCTTATGTCAGCACTCGGTCTGACTGAGCACCTCCAGGAGAGAGGCCCAAGCAAGACGCGCCCCGAGGAGCGTCTTGCCACATGTCAACAATGGGTCTGACTGAGGGCCTCCAGGAGAGAGGCCCAAGCAAGATGCGACCGGAGGAGCGTCTTGCCACATGTAAACACTGAGTCTGTCTGAGCGCCTCCAGGAGAGAGGCCCAAGCAAGACGCGCCCCGAGGAGCGTCTTGTCACATGTCAACACTGGGTCTGTCTGAGCGCCTCCAGGAGAGAAGCCCAAGCAAGACGCGCCCCGAGGAGTGTCTTGCCACATGTCAACAATGGGTCTGACTGAGGGCCTCCAGGAGAGAAGCCCAAGCAAGATGCGCCCCGAGGAGCGTCTTGACACATGTCAACACTGGGTCTGACAGAGGGCCTCCAGGAGAGAGGCCCAGGCAAGACGCGCCCCGAGGAGTGTCTTGCCACATGTCACCACTGTGTCTGACTGAGAGCCTCCAGGAGAGAGGCCCAAGCAAGACGCGCCCCGAGGAGCGTCAGGCCACATGTCACTACTCAGTCTGACTGAGCGCCTCCAGGAGAGAGGCCCAAGCAAGACGCGCCCCGAGGAGCGTCTTGCCACATGTCAGCACTGGGTCTGACTGAGCGCCTCCAGGAGAGAGGCCCCAGCAAGACGCGCCCCGAGGAGCGCCTTCCCTTATGTCAGCACTCGGTCTGACTGAGCACCTCCAGGAGAGAGGCCCAAGCAAGACGCGCCCCGAGGAGCGTCTTGCCACATGTCAGCACTGGGTCTGACTGAGCGCCTCCAGGAGAGAAGCCCAAGCAAGACGTGCCCCGAGGAGCGTCTTGTCACATGTCAACACTGGGTCTTTCTGAGCGCCTCCAGGAGAGAAGCCCAAGCAAGACGCGCCCCGAGGAGCGTCTTGCCACATGTCAACACTCGGTCTGACAGAGGGCATTCAGGAGAGAGGCCCAAGCAATACGCGCCCCGAGGAGCGTCTTGTCACATGTCACCACTGGGTCTGAATGAGCGCCTCCAGGAGAGAGGCCCAAGCAAGACGCGCCCCGAGGAGCGTCTTGCCACTTGTCAGCACTCGGTCTGACTGAGCGCCTCCAGGAGAGAGGCCCAAGCAAGACGCGCCCCGAGGAGCGTCTTGCCACATGTCAACACTCGGTCTGACAGAGGGCATTCAGGAGAGAGGCCCAAGCAATACGCGCCCCGAGGAGCGTCTTGTCACATGTCACCACTGGGTCTGAATGAGCGCCTCCAGGAGAGAGGCCCAACCAAGACGCGCCCCGAGGAGCGTCTTGCCACATGTCACTACTCGGTCTGACTGAGCGCCTCCAGGAGAGAGGCCCCAGCAAGATGCGCCCCGAGGAGCGTCTTGCCACATGTCACTACTCGGTCTAACTGAGCGCCTCCAGGAGGGAGGTCCAAGCAGGACACGCCCCGAGGAGCGTCTTGCCACATGTCACTACTCGGTCTGACTGAGCGCCTCCAGGAGAGAGGCCCAAGCAAGACGTGCCCCGAGGAGCGTCTTGCCACATGTCAACAATGGGTCTGACTGAGGGCCTCCAGGAGAGAAGCCCAAGCAAGACGCGCCCAGAGGAGCGTCTTGCCACATGTCAACACTGGGTCTGACTGAGCGCCTCCAGGAGAGAGGCCCAAGCAAGACACGCCCCGAGGAGCGTCTTGACACATGTCAACACTGGGTCGGACTGAGGGCCTCCATGAGAGAAGCCCAAGCAAGACACGCCCCGAGGAGAGTCTTGCCACATGTCAACACTCGGTCTGACAGAGGGCATTCAGGAGAGAGGCCCAAGCAATACTCGCCCCGAGGAGCGTCTTGCCACATGTCACCACTGGGTCTAAATGAGCGCCTCCAGGAGAGAGGCCCAAAAAAGACGCGCCCCGAGGAATGTCTTGCCAAATGCCAACACTGGGTCTGACTGAGCGCCTCCAGGAGAGAGGCCCAGGCAAGACGCGCCCCGAGGAGCGTCTTGCCACGTGTCAACACTGGGTCTGACTGAGCGCCTCCAGGAGAGAGGCCCAAGCAAGACGCGCCCCGAGGAGCGTCTTTCCATGTGTCACCACTGGGTCTGACTGAGCGCCTCGCGGAGAGAGGCCCAAGCAAGACGTGCCCCGAGGAGCGTCTTGCCACATGTCAACACTGGGTCTGACTGAGGGCCTCCAGGAGAGAAGCCCAAGCAAGACGCGCCCCGAGGAGCGTCTTGCCACATGTCAACACTGGGTCTGACTGAGGGCCTCCAGGAGAGAGGCCCAAATAAGACGCGCCCCGAGGAGCGTCTTGCCACATGTCAACAATTGGTCTGACTGAGGGCCTCCAGGAGAGAAGCCCAAGCAAGACGCGCCCCGAGGAGCGTCTTGCCACATGTCAGCACTCGGTCTGACTGAGCGCCTCCAGGAGAGAGGCCCAAGCAAGACGCGCCCCGAGGAGCGTCTTGCCACATGTCAACACTGGGTCTGACTGAGCGCCTCCAGGAGAGAGGCCCAAGCAAGACGCACCCCTAGGAGAGTCTTGCCACATGTCAGCACTCGGTCTGACTGAGAGCCTTCAGGAGAGACGCCCAAGCAAGACGCGCCCCGAGGAGCGTCTTGACACATTTCTCCTTTGGGTCTGACTGAGCGCCTCCAGGAGAGAGGCCCAAGCAAGACGCGCCCCGAGGAGCGTCTTGCCACATGTCAACACTGGGTCTGACTGAGCGCCTCCAGGAGAGAGGCCCGAGGAGCGTCTTGACACATGTCACCTCTGGGTCTGACTGAGTGCCTCCAGGAGAGAGGCCCAAGCAAGACGCGCCCCGAGGAGCGTCTTGTCACATGTCAACACTGGGTCTGACTGAGCATCTCCAGGAGCGAGGCCCAAGCAAGAAACGCCCGAGGAGCGTCTTGACACATGTCAACACTGGGTCTGACTGAGCGCCTCCAGGAGAGAGGTCCAAGCAACACACGCCCAAAGGAGCGTCTTGCCACATGTCAACACTGGGTCTGACTGAGTGCCTCCATGAGAGAAGCCCCAGCAAGACGCGCCCCGAGGAGCGTCTTGTCACATGTCACTACTCGGTCTGACTGAGCGCCTCCAGGAGAGAGGCCCAAGCAAGACGTGCCCCGAGGAGCGTCTTGCCACATGTCAACAATGGGTCTGACTGAGGGCCTCCAGGAGAGAAGACCAAGCAAGAAGTGCCCCGAGGAGCGTCTTGCCACATGTCAAAACTGGGTCTGACTGAGCGCCTCCAGGAGAGAGGCCCAAGCAAGACACGCCCCGAGGAGCATCTTGACACATGTTAACACTGGGTCTGACTGAGGGCCTCCATGTGAGAAGCCCAAGCAAGACGCGCCCCGAGGAGAGTCTTGCCACATGTCAACACTGGGTCTGACAGAGGGCATCCAGGAGAGAGGCCCAAGCAATACGCGCCCCGAGGAGCGTCTTGCCACATGTAAACAATGGGTCTGACTGAGGGCCTCCAGGAGAGAAGCCCAAGGAAGAGGCGCCCCGAGGAGCTTCTTGCCACATGTCAGCACTCGGTCTGACTGAGCGCCTCCGGGAGAGAGGCCAAAGCAAGATGCGCCCCGAGGAGCGTCTTGACACATGTCAACACTGGGTCTGACAGAGGGCCTCCATGAGAGAGGCCCAAGCAAGACGCGCCCCGAGGAGTGTCTTGCCACATGTCAACACTGGGTCTGACTGAGCGCCTCCAGGAGAGAGGCCCAAGCAAGAAGCGCCCCGAGGAGCGTCTTGCAACGTGTCAACACTGGGTCTGACTTAGCGCCTCCAGGAGAGAGGCCCAAGCAAGATGCGCCCCGAGGAGCGTCTTGCCACGTGTCACCACTGGGTCTGACTGAGCTCCTCCAGGAGAGAGGCCCAAGCAAGACGCGCCCCGAGGAGCGTCTTGCCACGTGTCACCACTGGGTCTGATTGAGCACCTCCAGGAGAGAGGCCCCAGCAAGACGCGCCCCGAGGAGCATCTTGCCTTATGTCAGCACTCGGTCTGACTGAGCGCCTCCAGGAGAGAGGCCCAAGCAAGACCCGCCCCGAGGAGCGTCTTGCCACATGTCACTACTCGGTCTAACTGAGCGCCTCCAGGAGAGAGGTCCAAGCAAGACACGCCCCGAGGAGCGTCTTGCCACATGTCACTACTCGGTCTGACTGAGCGCCTCCAGGAGGGAGGTCCAAGCAAGACGTGCCCCGAGGAGCGTCTTGCCACATGTCAACAATGGGTCTGACTGAGGGCCTCCAGGAGAGAAGCCCAAGCAAGACGCGACCCGAGGAGCGTCTTGCCACATGTGAACACTGGGTCTGACTGAGCGCCTCCAGGAGAGAGGCCCAAGCAAGACGCGCCCCGAGGAGCGTCTTGCCACATGTCAACACTGGGTTTGACTGAGCGCCTCCAGGAGAGAGGCCCGAGGAGCGTCTTGCCACATGTCACCTCTGGGTCTGACTGAGCGCCTCCAGGAGAGAGGCGCAAGCAAGAAACGCCCGAGGAGCGTCTTGACACATGTCAACACTGGGTCTGACTGAGCGCCTCCAGGAGAGAGGCCCCAGCAAGACGCGCCCCGAGGAGCGTCTTGCCACATGTCAGCACTCGGTCTGACTGAGCGCCTCCAGGAGAGAGGCCCAAGCAAGAAGCGCCCCGAGGAGCGTCTTGCCACATGTCAACAATGGGTCTGACTGAGGGCCTCCAGGAGAGAAGCCCAAGCAAGACGCGCCCCGAGGAGCGTCTTGCCACATGTCACTACTCGGTCTGACTGAGCGCCCCTTTGTACGAAGACAACCATTATAACGAGCACAGCACAACGCTTGCCGCACGCGAAGACAACATGCAGGAGACAACGCTACCACCTGTCGTGAGAACAACGGATTCGAGTGACAACGATCGCGACTATGATGAGCACATTACAACACCCTCTGTGCACGAAGACCAGGTGCAGGCGTCAACGCTACCACCTGTCGTGAGAAACAAGAGTTTGGTTAACAATGATCATCGTCGTGTCCTATTGTAAACGGGCGCGCCATCGCACACGTTGTACATGTGTGTTAACCCACCTGTATGCGACAGACTTTGTGTGTTGCATGACATCGAGATGTATTGACGTCTGTGTCAATACAGGACTCTCTAAGCTGGGAGCTGGACGCTAACAACCCGTGCATGCGCCACACAAAAGGTAACTCGACTAACTACAAAACGCATATTGTGATGTAGAAAGTTGGCTCGACTGTTTGAATCAGCTGCAGCTGCGGTTTACTCACGAAGTGAATCGCACGCTTGTTAGAAGTACATTCGGATCAATTAAAAAATACATCGCTCTCATCGAGTTCCGTCTCAGCGTTCACCGGCTGATGGGCAAGAGCGTGACATGGGATCGCCAGGAACTTACTTAAGGACTATCATCTCATTTGGCATTTACTCACGGACCCAAGAAACCAGTTCCGAAAAATGGTCGAGAATTATAACTTGTCTAATAGCAACTGGAAGATATGTTTCGTCATAAGCCTCTGATGGTTCACAAGGTGCACGGTCCACTCGAAATCCTAATGCTGTATTTGTAGTACATACACTAAGTCTTCTCTGTTGATGTCAGACTAGAGTTTTATTAGTTTTACTTTGCAACAATGGGATTCGAGCAATTGATGTGTATATTTTTAATCCTGCACAATGCTACTATTCCTAGGCTGAATGTATGACATGGCTCTAATGTATCATTATGTATCGTTTCCATTAAGTACTAATTTAAATAAAGTCCCTCTGTCCTCGGTGCTAGGTTGTGGGTTTAATACACATTATTATGATCAACCTGTTGAATAGTATAATAACAATATTCCTGTAAATTATAACTTGTCTAATAGCAACTGGAAGATATGTTGCGTCATAAGCCTCTGATGGTTCACAAGGTGCACGGTCCACTCGAAATCCTAATGCTGTATTTGTAGTACATACACTAAGTCTTCTCTGTTGATGTCAGACTAGAGTTTTATTAGAGTTTTACTTTGCAACAATGGGATTCGAGCAATTGATGTGTATATTTTTAATAGTGCACAATGCTACTATTCCTAGGCTGAATGTATGACATGGCTCTTATGTATCATTATGTATCGTTTCCATTAAGTACTAATTTAAATAAAGTCCCTCTGTCCTCAGTGCTAGGTTGTGGGTTTAATACACATTATTATGATCAACCTGTTGAATAGTATAATAACAATATTCCTGTAAAAGTCATTTAGTAATGAACAACCTCAGTTCCGTGAAAGAACATCATGTCTCTGATGTGTACACTGCAGGCCTGACCGGGGTTTGCACGCAAGGGCCTGTGTGTGTGTGTGTGTGTGTGTGTGTGTGTGTGTGTGTGTGTGTGTGTGTGTGTGTGTGTGTGTGTGTGTGTGTGTGTGTGTGTGTGTGTGTGTGTGTGTGAAACAAATAAAGATAAATATAGCTAGTGCGGCCACGAGCGGTCGTGCAGTGTAGAGGCTGTGCAAGAACGCCTCTAAAAACAAGAGCGTGCCCACGCCCGATCCGTGGAAGAACGTAGAACTAGCAAACGTACTAGCAGAAATCAACGATCGCACACGGGTCATTGAGTGTGTACAGGGTTCGTCTGCGTGTGTGGCATTGGGCAATCTAGCGGCAACCGAGTGGCCTGAAGGCGGAACCGGCCAACCCGTCGCCCTCACAATCGTTGCGCTTCGAGATGAACTATTGCTAAAGATGATCGCCCTCATCAACCACGGCGCTACCAGAGTAGCTCGTAACGAAGACCCTCTCCGCGACCTCGCGGCCAGTGTGCGCAGTGTACAGCAAATGACAAACGATGTTGCGAGCGATATATCGGAAAAACTTTGCACTGACGCGACGGTCGCCACTGCAGGTTGTGTGAGTCTCGCGCAAAGTGCCATATCAAACGTGCGCAAGCTAGTGACAAGCAACTTCACCAGATCCGTAGATTCTGCATACGCTCGGATAAGAATGAAAGTATCGAGAGATAACACCGACACGAGTTGCGCGACGGCGCTGGCTGCAGTCGCTACAACACTGGATTTATTAATCAACGTAATTGTGATCTTAATGGCGTATCGAGTGTGCACCAGAAACTACAACCAGTACTACAGAAAACTGGCATGAGGGTCGCGGTCTAACGTTATGTTGGTGTCTCGCATCGACCGTCGATGGCCGTTTGCCAGCGGCTGAAAATGGCACAGTTGACGAAATGGAAACGCCGACCGTCGATAGCGCACTCTCGCAAGTTCCAACCGCACCATCTCAGGAGACAGACCACAGAGTCATATTAGCGGAGGGTAGATAGAAAATGCGCAAACCGCCGCAACCGCCCATATACATACTATACGGGTTCAACATAGAGTGGAGTAAGAAGTTACTACCGATTGTATTTCCAACGTGCAAGCAGCTGGTGTGTGACGCTTTACTTGAGTATCACAGAGGTTGCAATGTCCTGTGTTCCACGAGTGCATGGAAACAAGTGAACGAACTTCTACGGACCGTACTGTTGGGGTATGAGCGAGCTGTAAAATCAATACACGCTAGACACGCGGACTTTGCCGCGTTACTGGACACGCATATCGCCACAACAAAACCGGGTCAAGTGTTCGGGGCGTCACCGCGCTCGACTATACACGTCTTGGCCTACCACGAGTACATGAGCCCACAGATCCTAAGCGAGGTCGAAGCCGTTGTGTCTACCCAACGCAAATTCAGCACAGCCGTGCGCGCTAAGACAAGTCCCTCTAGACTGCTGGAAACTTTGGAAGCGTGGAAGGCTGGCGTGTACGTGCTTTCTACACATCTCAACGGTATGATCGCGATACTCTCGGCTGCACAACAACTAATGGTCATGTGTTCAGAAGGTCTGACATGACCGGTTGTCAATCGACGTCGAGCGTGCACTCACACACGGATATCCTGGCGTACAGTAAAGCGACAGCGACCTCTACGCTCACGTTGATCGCCGATGTTTCGAAGGGCAATCGAGTGTGTTGGCTGACGAAAGCTATGGTGACCGACGGTCGCGTCGACTACAATGTGCCTCATTGCGACTGGAGAGGCGTATGTGATCCTTTTCAAATCGACAACACCACCGCGGTCGAGTGCGAAGTCACGGTCTGTGGTGTGTTGTCCTTACTGTGCCCCATACAATGTGACGGTCCGTGTCACGGACCGGTGTGTTACGACCCGACTAACGAAACGTACCAGGTGATAACATTGCATTCGCCCATTATAGCGGAGCGAGCATTTCGCCACACTCCCAAACCAAGTTTAATAGTTGTATCGCACGCCCTTTCGGACCTCGGTGCACGCGAAACACTGGCGTACACTCACAACATCACGCTCGAGACAGCTCAAGCGTTACGCGAAACAAAGGAAGTGTTCAAATCCATAGAGAATATACGGTCTTTAGCGTATGCGTATATAAAGAAGGTCGATGACTTTTGCAGACCCGGCGGCGTGGGCACCACAGTAGAACAACAAGGTGCTCTCAAGCGCACACAGATACTGGCCGCATTATCACTCGTGATGTCTATCCTGACATGACCGTTTCTGATTTCTATGTATATTAAATTATGACAAGAGCTACTTTAGGTGGTTACGATTGCACTCTGACCACGTGCCTTAGTTTCTGCTAGTGACCTATAAATACATTTGCCCACTTGCTCTCGCTGCCATTAAAGCGGCTGTACCCACACGTGCAACACCCAAGAAAAAAATGATCTCGCTGTCTGTACTGGGTGTACTCTCAGTAGTCGCAGTTGCTCAGGCAATGGTGGTACGCTCACATAACGCCTCTGAGATACGTCCCATCACACCACCTCCTAGACTACTCGCGAAGGAGTATTCAACACCCCCTTTGTACGAAGACAACCATTATATCGAGCACAGCACAACGCTTGCCGCACGCGAAGACAACATGCAGGAGACAACGCTACCACCTGTCGTGAGAACAACGGATTCGAGTGACAACGATCGCGACTATGACGAGCACATTACAACACCCTCTGTGCACGAAGACCAGGTGCAGGAGACAACGCTACCACCTGTCGTGAGAAACAAGAGTTTGGTTAACAATGATCATCGTCGTGTCCCATTGTAAACGGGCGCGCCATCGCACACATCGTACATGTGTGTTAACCCTCCTGTATGCGACAGACTTTGAGTGTTGCATGACATCGAGATGTATTGACGTCTGTGTCAATACAGGACTCTCTATAAGCCGGGAGCTGGACGCTAACGACCCGTGCATGCGCCACACAAAAGGTATCGTACATGTGTTAAACCACCTGTATGCGACAGACTTTGTGTGTTGCATGACATCGAGATGTATTGACGTCTGTGTCAATACAGGACTCTCTATAAGCCGGGAGCTGGACGCTAACGACCCGTGCATGCGCCACACAAAAGGTATTGTACATGTGTTAACCCACCTGTATGCGACAGACTTTGTGTGTTGCATGACATCGAGATGTATTGACGTCTGTGTCAATACAGGACTCTCTAAGCTGGGAGCTGGACGCTAACAACCCGTGCATGCGCCACACAAAAGGTAACTCGACTAACTACAAAACGCATATTGTGATGTAGAAAGTTGGCTCGACTGTTTGAATCAGCTGCAGCTGCGGTTTACTCACGAAGTGAATCGCACGCTTGTTAGAAGTACATTCGGATCAATTAAAAAATACATCGCTCTCATCGAGTTCCGTCTCGGCGTTCACCGGCTGATGGGCAAGAGCGTGACATGGGATCGCCAGGAACTTACTTAAGGACTATCATCTAATTTGGCATTTACTCACGGACCCAAGAAACCAGTTCCGAAAAATGGTCGAGAATTATAACTTGTCTAATAGCAACTGGAAGATATGTTTCGTCATAAGCCTCTGATGGTTCACAAGGTGCACGGTCCACTCGAAATCCTAATGCTGTATTTGTAGTACATACACTAAGTCTTCTCTGTTGATGTCAGACTAGAGTTTTATTAGTTTTACTTTGCAACAATGGGATTCGAGCAATTGATGTGTATATTTTTAATCCTGCACAATGCTACTATTCCTAGGCTGAATGTATGACATGGCTCTAATGTATCATTATGTATCGTTTCCATTAAGTACTAATTTAAATAAAGTCCCTCTGTCCTCGGTGCTAGGTTGTGGGTTTAATACACATTATTATGATCAACCTGTTGAATAGTATAATAACAATATTCCTGTAAATTATAACTTGTCTAATAGCAACTGGAAGATATGTTGCGTCATAAGCCTCTGATGGTTCACAAGGTGCACGGTCCACTCGAAATCCTAATGCTGTATTTGTAGTACATACACTAAGTCTTCTCTGTTGATGTCAGACTAGAGTTTTATTAGAGTTTTACTTTGCAACAATGGGATTCGAGCAATTGATGTGTATATTTTTAATAGTGCACAATGCTACTATTCCTAGGCTGAATGTATGACATGGCTCTTATGTATCATTATGTATCGTTTCCATTAAGTACTAATTTAAATAAAGTCCCTCTGTCCTCAGTGCTAGGTTGTGGGTTTAATACACATTATTATGATCAACCTGTTGAATAGTATAATAACAATATTCCTGTAAAAGTCATTTAGTAATGAACAACCTCAGTTCCGTGAAAGAACATCATGTCTCTGATGTGTACACTGCAGGCCTGACCGGGGTTTGCACGCAAGGGCCTGTGTGTGTGTGTGTGTGTGTGTGTGTGTGTGTGTGTGTGTGTGTGTGTGTGTGTGTGTGTGTGTGTGAAACAAATAAAGATAAATATAGCTAGTGCGGCCACGAGCGGTCGTGCAGTGTAGAGGCTGCGCAAGAACGCCTCTAAAAACAAGAGCGTGCCCACGCCCGATCCGTGGAAGAACGTAGAACTAGCAAACGTACTAGCAGAAATCAACGATCGCACACGGGTCATTGAGTGTGTACAGGGTTCGTCTGCGTGTGTGGCATTGGGCAATCTAGCGGCAACCGAGTGGCCTGAAGGCGGAACCGGCCAACCCGTCGCCCTCACAATCGTTGCGCTTCGAGATGAACTATTGCTAAAGATGATCGCCCTCATCAACCACGGCGCTACCAGAGTAGCTCGTAACGAAGACCCTCTCCGCGACCTCGCGGCCAGTGTGCGCAGTGTACAGCAAATGACAAACGATGTTGCGAGCGATATATCGGAAAAACTTTGCACTGATGCGACGGTCGCCACTGCAGGTTGTGTGAGTCTCGCGCAAAGTGCCATATCAAACGTGCGCAAGCTAGTGACAAGCAACTTCACCAGATCCGTAGATTCTGCATACGCTCGGATAAGAATGAAAGTATCGAGAGATAACACCGACACGAGTTGCGCGACGGCGCTGGCTGCAGTCGCTACAACACTGGATTTATTAATCAACGTAATTGTGATCTTAATGGCGTATCGAGTGTGCACCAGAAACTACAACCAGTACTACAGAAAACTGGCATGAGGGTCGCGGTCTAACGTTATGTTGGTGTCTCGCATCGACCGTCGACGGCCGTTTGCCAGCGGCTGAAAATGGCACAGTTGACGAAATGGAAACGCCGACCGTCGATAGCGCACTCTCGCAAGTTCCAACCGCACCATCTCAGGAGACAGACCACAGAGACATATTAGCGGAGGGTAGATAGAAAATGCGCAAACCGCCGCAACCGCCCATATACATACTATACGGGTTCAACATAGAGTGGAGTAAGAAGTTACTACCGATTGTATTTCCAACGTGCAAGCAGCTGGTGTGTGACGCTTTACTTGAGTATCACAGAGGTTGCAATGTCCTGTGTTCCACGAGTGCATGGAAACAAGTGAACGAACTTCTACGGACCGTACTGTTGGGGTATGAGCGAGCTGTAAAATCAATACACGCTAGACACGCGGACTTTGCCGCGTTACTGGACACGCATATCGCCACAACAAAACCGGGTCAAGTGTTCGGGGCGTCACCGCGCTCGACTATACACGTCTTGGCCTACCACGAGTACATGAGCCCACAGATCCTAAGCGAGGTCGAAGCCGTTGTGTCTACCCAACGCAAATTCAGCACAGCCGTGCGCGCTAAGACAAGTCCCTCTAGACTGCTGGAAACTTTGGAAGCGTGGAAGGCTGGCGTGTACGTGCTTTCTACACATCTCAACGGTATGATCGCGATACTCTCGGCTGCACAACAACTAATGGTCATGTGTTCAGAAGGTCTGACATGACCGGTTGTCAATCGACGTCGAGCGTGCACTCACACACGGATATCCTGGCGTACAGTAAAGCGACAGCGACCTCTACGCTCACGTTGATCGCCGATGTTTCGAAGGGCAATCGAGTGTGTTGGCTGACGAAAGCTATGGTGACCGACGGTCGCGTCGACTACAATGTGCCTCATTGCGACTGGAGAGGCGTATGTGATCCTTTTCAAATCGACAACACCACCGCGGTCGAGTGCGAAGTCACGGTCTGTGGTGTGTTGTCCTTACTGTGCCCCATACAATGTGACGGTCCGTGTCACGGACCGGTGTGTTACGACCCGACTAACGAAACGTACCAGGTGATAACATTGCATTCGCCCATTATAGCGGAGCGAGCATTTCGCCACACTCCCAAACCAAGTTTAATAGTTGTATCGCACGCCCTTTCGGACCTCGGTGCACGCGAAACACTGGCGTACACTCACAACATCACGCTCGAGACAGCTCAAGCGTTACGCGAAACAAAGGAAGTGTTCAAATCCATAGAGAATATACGGTCTTTAGCGTATGCGTATATAAAGAAGGTCGATGACTTTTGCAGACCCGGCGGCGTGGGCACCACAGTAGAACAACAAGGTGCTCTCAAGCGCACACAGATACTGGCCGCATTATCACTCGTGATGTCTATCCTGACATGACCGTTTCTGATTTCTATGTATATTAAATTATGACAAGAGCTACTTTAGGTGGTTACGATTGCACTCTGACCACGTGCCTTAGTTTCTGCTAGTGACCTATAAATACATTTGCCCACTTGCTCTCGCTGCCATTAAAGCGGCTGTACCCACACGTGCAACACCCAAGAAAAAAATGATCTCGCTGTCTGTACTGGGTGTACTCTCAGTAGTCGCAGTTGCTCAGGCAATGGTGGTACGCTCACATAACGCCTCTGAGATACGTCCCATCACACCACCTCCTAGACTACTCGCGAAGGAGTATTCAACACCCCCTTTGTACGAAGACAACCATTATATCGAGCACAGCACAACGCTTGCCGCACGCGAAGACAACATGCAGGAGACAACGCTACCACCTGTCGTGAGAACAACGGATTCGAGTGACAACGATCGCGACTATGACGAGCACATTACAACACCCTCTGTGCACGAAGACCAGGTGCAGGAGACAACGCTACCACCTGTCGTGAGAAACAAGAGTTTGGTTAACAATGATCATCGTCGTGTCCCATTGTAAACGGGCGCGCCATCGCACACATCGTACATGTGTGTTAACCCTCCTGTATGCGACAGACTTTGAGTGTTGCATGACATCGAGATGTATTGACGTCTGTGTCAATACAGGACTCTCTATAAGCCGGGAGCTGGACGCTAACGACCCGTGCATGCGCCACACAAAAGGTATCGTACATGTGTTAAACCACCTGTATGCGACAGACTTTGTGTGTTGCATGACATCGAGATGTATTGACGTCTGTGTCAATACAGGACTCTATATGCTGGGAGCTGGACGCTGACGACCCGTGCATGCGCCACACAAAAGGTAACTCGACTAACTACAAAACGCATATTGTGATGTAGAAAGTTGGCTCGACTGTTTGAATCAGCTGCAGCTGCGGTTTACTCACGAAGTGAATCGCACGCTTGTTAGAAGTACATTCGGAGCACTTAAAAAATACATCGCTCTCATCGAGTTCCGTCTCAGCGTTCACCGGCTGATGGGCAAGAGCGTGACACGGGATCGCCAGGAACTTACTTAAGGACTATCATCTCATTTGGCATTTACTCACGGACCCAAGAAACCAGTTCCAAAAAATGGTCGAGAATTATAACTTGTCTAATAGCAACTGGAAGATATGTTGCGTCATAAGCCTCTGATGGTTCACAAGGTGCACGGTCCACTCGAAATCCTAATGCTGTATTTGTAGTACATACACTAAGTCTTCTCTGTTGATGTCAGACTAGAGTTTTATTAGAGTTTTACTTTGCAAAAATGGGATTCGAGCAATTGATGTGTATATTTTTAATAGTGCACAATGCTACTATTCCTAGGCTGAATGTATGACATGGCTCTTATGTATCATTATGTATCGTTTCCATTAAGTACTAATTTAAATAAAGTCCCTCTGTCCTCAGTGCTAGGTTGTCGGTTTAATACACATTATTATGATCAACCTGTTGAATAGTATAATAACAATATTCCTGTAAAAGTCATTTAGTAATGAACAACCTCAGTTCTTTGAAAGAACATCATGTCTCTGATGTGTACACTGCAGGCCTGACCGGGGTTTGCACGCAAGGGCCTGTGTGTGTGTGTGTGTGTGTGTGTGTGTGTGTGTGTGTGTGTGTTTGTGTGTTTGTGAGTGTGTGTGTGTGTGTGTGAAACAAATAAAGATAAATATAGCTAGTGCGGCCACGAGCGGTCGTGCAGGGTAGAGGCTGCGCGAAAACGCCTCTAAAACAAGCGCGTGCCCACGCCCGATCCGTGGAAGCACGTAGAACTAGCAAACATACTAGCAGAAATCCACGATCGCACACGGGTCATTGAGTGTGTACAGGGTTTGTCTGCGTGTGTGGCATTGGGCAATCTAGCGGCAACCGAGTGGCCTGAAGGCGGAACCGGCCAACCCGTCGCCCTCACCATCGTTGCGCTTCGAGATGAACTATTGTTAAGATGATCGTCCTCGTCAACCACGGCGCTACCAGAGTTACCACGACATGCGCCTTAAAAGCGTTCTCGTTTGGGTCATCGCCACCAGAATTGAATCGGCAAGTCAGCGGATATTACACAACTCGTAACGAAAACCCTCTCCGCGACCTCGCGGCCAGTGTGCGCAGTGTACAGCAAATGACAAACGATGTTGCGAGCGATATATCGGAAAAACTTTGCACTGACGCGACGGTCGCCACTGCAGGTTGTGTGAGTCTCGCGCAAAGTGCCATATCAAACGTGCACAAGCTAGTGACAAGCAACTTCACCAGATCCGTAGATTCTGCATACGCTCGGATACGAATGAAAGTATCGAGAGATAACACCGACACGAGTTGAACAACGGCGCTGGCTGCAGTCGCTACAACACTGGATTTATTAATCAACGTAATTGTGATCGTAATGGCGTTTCGAGTGTGCACAAGAAACTACAACCAGTACTACAGAAAACTGGCATGAGGGTCGCGGTCTAACGTTATGTTGGTGTCTCGCATCGACCGTCGACGGCCGTTTGCCAGCGGCTGAAAATGGCACAGTTGACGAAATGGAAACGCCAACCGTCGATAGTGCACTCTCGCAAGTTCCAACCGCACCATCTCAGGAGACAGACCACAGAGTCATATTAGCGGAGGGTGGATAGAAAATGAGCAAACCGCCGCAACCGCCCAATTACATACTATACGAGTTCAACATAGAGTGGAGTAAGAAGTTACTACCGATTGTATTTCCAACGTGCAAGCAGCAGGTGTGTGACGCTTTACTTGAGTATCACAGAGGTTGCGATGTCCTGTGTTCCACGAGCGCATGGAAACAAGTGAACGAACTTCTACGGACCGTACTGTTGGGGTATGAGTGAGCTGTAAAATCAAAACACGCTAGACATGCAGACTTTGCCGTGTTACTGGACACGCATATCGCCACAACAAAACCGGGTCAAGTGTTCGGGGCGTCACCGCGCTCGACTATACACGTCTTGGCCTACCACGAGTACATCAGCCCACAGATCCTAAGCGAGGTCGAAGCTGTTGTGTCTACCCAACGCAAATTCAGCACAGCCGTGTGCGCTAAGACAAGTCCCTCTAGACTGCTGGAAACTTTGGAAACGTGGAAGGCTGGCGTGTAGGCGCTTTCTACACATCTCAACGGTATGATCGCGATACTCTCGGCCGCACAACAACTAATGGTCATGTGTTCGGAAGGTCTGATCAGGTCTGACATGACCGGTTGTCAATCGACGTCGAGCGTGCACTCACACACGGCTATCATGGCGGACAGTAAAGCGACGGCGACATCTACGCTCACGTTGATCGCCGATGTTTCGAAGGGCAATCGAGTGTGTTGGCTGACGAAAGCTATGATGACCGACGGTCGCGTCGACTACAATGTGCCTCATTGCGACTGGAGAGGCGTATGTGATCCTTTGCAAATCGACAACACCACCGCTGTCGAGTGCGAAGTCACGGTCGGCGGCGTGTTGTCCTTACTGTGCCCCATACAATGTGACGGTCCGTGTGACGGACCGGTGTGTTACGACCCGACTAACGAAACGTATCAGGTGATAACATTGCATCCGCCCATTACAGCGGAGCGAGCGTTTCGCCACACTCCCAAACCAAGGTTAATAGTTGTAGCGCACGCCCTTTCGGATCTCGGTGCACGCGAAACACTGGCGTACACTCACAACATCACGCTCGAGACAGCTCAAGCCTTACGCGAAACAAAGGACGTGTTCAAATCCATAGAGAATATACAGTCTTTAGCGTATTTGTATATAAAGAAGGTCGATGACATTTACAGACCCGGCGGCGTGGGCACCACAGTAGAACAACAAGGTGCTCTCAAGCGCACACAGATACTGGCTGCATTATCACTCGTGATGTCTATCCTGACATGCCCGTTTCTGATTTCTTTGTAAATTAAATTATGACAAGAGCTACGGTGGTTACGATTACACTCTGACCACGTGCCTTAGTTTCTGCTAGTGACCTATAAATACATATACCCACTTGCTCTCACTGCCATTAAAGCGGCTGTACCCACACGTACAACACCCAAGAAAAAAAATGATCTCGCTGTCTGTACTGGGTGTACTCTCAGTAGTCGCAGTTGCTCAGGCCATGGTGATACGCTCACATAACGCCTCTGAGATTCGTCCCATCACACCACCTCCTAGACTACTCGCGAAGGAGTATTCAACACCCCCTTTGTACGAAGACAACCATTATAACGAGCACAGCACAACGCTTGCCGCACGCGAAGACAACATACAGGAGACAACGCTACCACCTGTCATGAGAACAACGGATTCGAGTGACAATGATCGCTACTATGACGAGCACATTACAACACCCTCTGTGCACGAAGACCAGGTGCAGGAGACAACGCTACCACCTGTCGTGAGAAACAAGAGTTTGGTTAACAATGATCATCAACGTGTCCCATTGTAAACGGGCGCGCCATCGCACACATCGTACATGTGTGTTAACCCACCTGTATGCGACAGACTTTGTGTGTTGCATGACATCGAGATGTATTGACGTCTGTGTCAATACAGGACTGTCTAAGCTGGGAGCTGGACGCTAACAACCCGTGCATGCGCCACACAAAAGAAAACTCGACTAACTACAAAACGCATATTGTGATGTAGAAAGTTGGCTCGACTGTTTGAATCAGCTGCAGCTGCGGTTTACTCACGAAGTGAATCGCACGCTTGTTAGAAGTACATTCGGAGCACTTAAAAAATACATCGCTCTCATCGAGTTCCGTCTCAGCGTTCACCGGCTGATGGGCAAGAGCGTGACATGGGATCGCCAGGAACTTACTTAAGGACTATCATCTCATTTGGCATTTACTCACGGACCCAAGAAACCAGTTCCGAAAAATGGTTGAGAATTCTAACTTGTCTAATAGCAACTGGAAGATATGTTGCGTCATAAGCCTCTGATGGTTCACAAGGTGCACGGTCCACTCGAAATCCTAATGCT
This sequence comes from Nothobranchius furzeri, assembly GCF_043380555.1. Lineage (NCBI taxonomy): Eukaryota > Metazoa > Chordata > Actinopteri > Cyprinodontiformes > Nothobranchiidae > Nothobranchius > Nothobranchius furzeri. The sequence continues at coordinate 10,605,864 of NC_091751.1, read as the reverse complement.
GTATTTGTAGTACATACACTAAGTCTTCTCTGTTGATGTCAGACTAGAGTTTTATTAGAGTTTTACTTTGCAACAATGGGATTCGAGCAATTGATGTGTATATTTTTAATAGTGCACAATGCTACTATTCCTAGGCTGAATGTATGACATGGCTCTTATGTATCATTATGTATCGTTTCCATTAAGTACTAATTTAAATAAAGTCCCTCTGTCCTCAGTGCTAGGTTGTGGGTTTAATACACATTATTATGATAAACCTGTTGAATAGTATAATAACAATATTCCTGTAAAAGTAATTTAGTAATGAACAACCTCAGTTCTGTGAAAGAACATCATGTCTGTGATCTGTACACTGCAGGCCTGACTGGGGTTTGCACGCAAGGGCCTGTGTGTGTGTGTGTGTGTGTGTGTGTGTGTGTGTGTGTGTGTGTGTGTGTGTGTGTGTGTGTGTGTGTGTGTGTGTGTGTGTGTGTGTGTGTGTGTGTGTGTGTGTGAAACAAATAAAGATAAATATAGCTAGTGCGGCCATGATCGGTCGTGCAGGGTAGAGGCTGCGCTAAAACGCCTCTAAAAACAAGAGCGTGCCCACGCCCGATCCGTGGAAGCACGTAGAACTAGCAAAGGTACTAGCAGAAATCAACGATCGCACACGAGTCATTGAGTGTGTACATGGTTCGTCTGCGTGTGTGGCATTGGGCAATCTAGCGGCAACCGAGTGGCCTGAAGGCGGAACCGGCCAACCCGTCGCCCTCACCATCGTTGCGCTTCGAGATGAACTATTGCTAAAGATGATCAGCCTCATCAACCACGACACTACCAGAGTAGCTCGTAACGACGACCCTCTCCGCGACCTCGCGGCCAGTGTGCGCAGTGTACAGCAAATGACAAACGATGTTGCGAGCGATATATCGGAAAAACTTTGCACTGACACGACGGTCGCCACTGCAGGTTGTGTGAGTCTCGCGCAAAGTGCCATATCAAACGTGCGGAAGCTAGTGACAAGCAACTTCACCAGATCCGTAGATTCTGCATACGCTCGGATACGAATAAAAGTATCGAGAGATAACACCGACACGAGTTGCGCGACGGCGCTGGCTGCAGTCGCTACAACACTGGATTTATTAATCAACGTAATTGTGATCTTAATGGCGTATCGAGTGTGCACCAGAAACTACAACCAGTACTACAGAAAACTGGCATGAGGGTCACGGTCTAACGTTATGTTGGTGTCTCGCATCGACCGACGACGGCCGTTTGCCAGCGGCTGAAAATGGCACAGTTGACGAAATGGAAACGCCGACCGTCGATAGTGCACTCTCGCAAGTTCTAACCGCACCATCTCAGGAGACAGACCACTTAGTCATATTAGCGGAGGGTAGATAGAAAATGCGCAAATCGCCGCAACCGCCCATATACATACTATACGAGTTCAACATAAAGTGGAGTAAGAAGTTACTACCGATTGTATTTCCAATGTGCAAGCAGCTGGTGTGTGACGCTTTACTTGAGTATCACAGAGGTTGCGATGTCCTGTGTTCCACGAGCGCATGGAAACAAGTGAACGAACTTCTACGGACCGTACTGTTGGGGTATGAGCGAGCTGTAAAATCAATACACGCTAGACACGCGGACTTTGCCGCATTAATGGACACGCATATCGCCACAACAAAACCGGGTCAAGTGTTCGGGGCGTCACCGCGCTCGACTATGCACGTCTTGGCCTACCACGAGTACATGAGCCCACAGATCCTAAGCGAGGTCGAAGCCGTTTTGTCTACCCAACGCAAATTCAGCACAGCCGTGTGCGCTAAGACAAGTCCCTCTAGACTGCTGGAAACTTTGGAAACGTGGAAGGCTGGCGGGTATGCGCTTTCTACACATCTCAACGGTATGATCGCGATACTCTCGGCCGCACAACAACTAATGGTCATGTGTTCGGAAGGTCTGATCAGGTCTGACATGACCGGTTGCCAATCGACGTCGAGCGTGCACTCACACACGGATATCCTGGCCTACAGTAAAGCGACGGCGACCTCTACGCTCACGTTGATCGCCGATGTTTCGAAGGGCAATCGAGTGTGTTGGCTGACGAAAGCTATGGTGACCGACGGTCGCGTCGACTACAATGTGCCTCATTGCGACTGGAGAGGCGTATGTGATCCTTTGCAAATTGACAACACCACCGCGGTCGAGTGCGAAGCCACGGTCGGCGGCGTGTTGTCCTTACTGTGTCCCATACAATGTGACGATCCGTGTCACGGACCGGTGTGTTACGACCTGACTAACGAAACGTACCAGGTGATAACATTGCATCCGCCCATTACAGCGGAGCGAGCGTTTCGCCACACTCCCAAACCAAGGTTAATAGTTGTAGCGCACGCCCTTTCGGACCTCGGTGCACGCGAAACACTGGCGTACGCTCACAACATCACGCTCGAGACAGCTCAAGCCTTACACGAAACAAAGGACGTGTTCAAATCCATAGAGAATATACGGTCTTTAGCGTATGCGTATATAAAGAAGGTCGATGACATTTGCAGACCCGGCGGCGTGGGCACCACAGTAGAACAACAAGGTGCTCTCAAGCGCACACAGATACTGGCCGCATTATCACTCGTGATGTCTATCCTGACATGCCCGTATCTGATTTCTATGTATATGAAATTATGACAAGAGCTACTTTAGGTGGTTACGATTACACTATGACCACGTGGCTTAGTTTCTGCTAGTGACCTATAAATACATTTGCCCACTTGCTCTCACTGCCATTAAAGTGGCTGTACCCACACGTACAAAACCCAAGAAAAAAAATGATCTCGCTGTCTGTACTGGGTGTACTCTCAGTAGTCGCAGTTGCTCAGGCCATGGTGGTACGCTCACATAACGCCACTGAGATACGTCCCATCACACCACCTCCTAGACTACTCGCGAAGGAGTATTCAACACCCCCTTTGTACGAAGACAACCTTTATAAAGAGCACAGCACAACGCTTGCCGCACGCGAAGACAACCTGCAGGAGACAACGCTACCACCTGTCGTGAGAACAACGGATTTGAGTGACAACAATCGTGACTATGACGAGCACATTACAGCACCCTCTGTGCACGAAGACCAGGTGCAGGAGACAACTCTACCACCTGTCGTGAGAAACAAGAGTTTGGTTAACAATGATCATCGTCGTGTCCCATTGTAAACGGGCGCGCCATCGCACACATCGTACATGTGTGTTAACCCACCTGTATGCGACAGACTTTGTGTGTTGCATGACATCGAGATGTATTGACGTCTGTGTCAATACAGGACTCTCTATAAGCCGGGAGCTGGACGCTAACGACCCGTGCATGCGCCACACAAAAGGTATCGTACATGTGTTAACCCACCCGTATGCGACAGACTTTGTGTGTTGCATGACATCGAGATGTATTGACGTCTGTGTCAATACAGGACTCTATAAGCTGGGAGCTGGACGCTAACGACCCGTGCATGCGCCACACAAAAGGTAACTCGACTAACTACAAAACGCATATTGTGATGTAGAAAGTTGGCTCGACTGTTTGAATCAGCTGCAGCTGCGGTTTACTCACGAAGTGAATTGCACGCTTGTTAGAAGTACATTCGGAGCACTTAAAAAATACATCGCTCTCATCGAGTTCCGTCTCAGCGTTCACCGGCTGATGGGCAAGAGCGTGACATGGGATCGCCAGGAACTTACTTAAGGACTATCATCTCATTTGGCATTTACTCACGGACCCAAGAAACCAGTTCCGAAAAATGGTCGAGAATTATAACTTGTCTAATAGCAACTGGAAGATATGTTGCGTCATAAGCCTCTGATGGTTCACAAGGTGCACGGTCCACTCGAAAACCTAATGCTGTATTTGTAGTACATACACTAAGTCTTCTCTGTTGATGTCAGACTAGAGTTTTAATTAGAGTTTTACTTTGCAACAATGGGATTCGAGCAATTGATGTGTATATTTTTAATAGTGCACAATGCTACTATTCCTAGGCTGAATGTATGACATGGCTCTTATGTATCATTATGTATCGTTTCCATTAAGTACTAAATCAAATAAAGTCCCTCTGTCCTCAGTGCTAGGTTGTGGGTTTAATACACATTATTATGATCAACCTGTTGAATAGTATAATAACAATATTCCTGTAAAAGTCATTTAGTAATGAACAACCTCAGTTCTGTGAAAGAACATCATGTCTCTGATGTGTACACTGCAGGCCGGACCGGGGTTTGCACGCAAGGGCCTTTGTGTGTGTGTGTGTGTGTGTGTGTGTGTGTGTGTGTGTGTGTGTGTGTGTGTGTGTGTGTGTGTGTGTGTGTGTGTGTGTGTGTGTGTGTGTGTGTGAAACAAATAAAGATAAATATAGCTAGTGCGGCCACGAGCGGTCGTGCAGGGTAGAGGCTGCGCGAAAACGCCTCTAAAACAAGCGCGTGCCCACGCCCGATCCGTGGAAGCACGTAGAACTAGCAAACGTACTAGCAGAAATCAACGATCGCACACGGGTCATTGAGTGTGTACAGGGTTCGTCTGCGTGTGTTGCATTGGGCAATCTAGCGGCAACCGAGTGGCCTGAAGGCGGAACCGGCCAACCCGTCGCCCTCACCATCGTTGCGCTTCGAGATGAGCTATTGCTAAAGATGATCGTCCTCGTCAACCACGGCGCTACCAGAGTTACCACGACATGCGCCTTAAAAGCGTTCTCGTTTGAGTCAGCGCCACCAGAATTGAATCGGCAAGTCAGCGGATATTACACAACTCGTAACGAAGACCCTCTCCACGACCTCGCGGCCAGTGTGCGCAGTGTACAGCAAATGACAAACGATGTTGCGAGCGATATATCGGAAAAACTTTGCACTGACGCGACGGTCGCCACTGCAGGTTGTGTGAGTCTCGCGCAAAGTGCCATATCAAACGTGCGCAAGCTAGTGAAAAGCAACTTCACCAGATCCGTAGATTCTGCATACGCTCGGATACGAATGAAAGCATCGAGAGATAACACCGACACGAGTTGCGTGACGGCGCTGGCTGCAGTCGCTACAACACTGGATTTATTAATCAACGTAATTGTGATCGTAATGGCGTTTCGAGTGTGCACCAGAAACTACAACCAGTACTACAGAAAACTGGCATGAGGGTCGCGGTCTAACGTTATGTTGGTGTCTCGCATCGACCGTTGACCGCCGTTTGCCAGCGGCTGAAAATGGCACAGTTGACGAAATGGAAACGCCAACCGTCGATAGTGCACTCTCGCAAGTTCCAACCGCACCATCTCAGGAGACAGACCACAGAGTCATATTAGCGGAGGGTAGATAGAAAATACACAAACCGCCGCAACCGCCCATATACATACTATATGAGTTCAACATAGAGTGGAGTAAGAAGTTACTACCGATTGTATTTCCAACGTGCAAGCAGCTGGTGTGTGACGCTTTACTTGAGTATCACAGAGGTTGCGATGTCCTGTGTTCCACGAGCGCATGGAAACAAGTGAACGAACTCCTACGGACCGTACTGTTGGGGTATGAGCGAGCTGTAAAATCAATACACGCTAGACACGCGGACTTTGCCGCGTTACTGGACACGCATATCGCCACAACAATACCGGGTCAAGTGTTCGGGGCGTCACCGCGCTCGACTATACACGTCTTGGCCTACCACGAGTACATGAGCCCACAAGATCCTAAGCGAGGTCGAAGCCGTTGTGTCTACCCAACGCAAATTCAGCACAGCCGTGCGCGCTAAGACAAGTCCCTCTAGACTGCTGGAAACTTTGGAAACGTGGAAGGCTGGCGTGTACGCGCTTTCTACACATCTCAACGGTATGATCGCGATACTCTCGGCCGCACAACAACTAATGGTCATGTGTTCGGAAAGTCTGATCAGGTCTGACATGACCGGTTGTCAATCGACGTCGAGCGTGCACTCACACACGGATATCCTGGCGTACAGTAAAGCGACAGCGACCTCTACGCTCACGTTGATCGCCGATGTTTCGAAGGGCAATCGAGTGTGTTGGCTGACGAAAGCTATGGTGACCGACGGTCGCGTCGACTACAATGTGCCTCATTGTGACTGGAGAGGTGTATGTGATCCTTTGCAAATCGACAACACCACCGCGGTCGAGTGCGAAGTCACGGTCGGCGGAGTGTTGTCCTTACTGTGCCCCATACAATGTGACGGTCCATGTCACGGACCGGTGTGTTACGACCCGACTAACGAAACGTACCAGGTGATAACATTGCATCTGCCCATTACAGCGGAGCGAGCGTTTCGCCACACTCCCAAACCAAGGTTAATAGTTGTAGCGCACGCCCTTTCGGACCTCGGTGCACGCGAAACACTGGCGTACACTCACAACAATGCGCTCGAGACAGCTCAAGCATTACGCGAAACAAAGGACGTGTTCAAATCCATAGAGAATATACGGTCTTTAGCGTATGCGTATATAAAGAAGGTCGATGACATTTGCAGACCCGGCGGCGTGGGCACCACAGTAGAACAACAAGATGCTCTCAAGCGCACACAGATACTGGCCGCATTATCACTCGTGATGTCTATCCTGACATGCCCGTTTCTGATTTTTATGTATATTAAATTATGACAAGAGCTACTTTAGGTGGTTACGATTACACTCTGACCACGTGCCTTAGTTTCTGCTAGTGACCTATAAATACATTTGCCCACTTGCTTTCGCTGCCATTAAAGCGGCTGTACCCACACGTACAACACCCAAGAAAAAAAAATGATCTCGCTGTCTGTACTGGGTGTACTCTCAGTAGTCGCAGTTGGTCAGGCCATGGTGGTACGCTCACATAATGCCTCTGAGATACGTCCCATCACACCACCTCCTAGACAACTCGCGAAGGAGTATTCAACACCCCCTTTGTACGAAGACAACCATTATAACGAGCACAGCACAACGCTTGCCGCACGCGAAGACAACATGCAGGAGACAACGCTACCACCTGTCGTGAGAACAACGGATTCGAGTGACAACGATCGCGACTATGACGAGCACATTACAACACCCTCTGTGCACGAAGACCAGGTGCAGGAGACAACGCTACCACCTGTCGTGAGAAACAAGAGTTTGGTTAACAATGATCATCGTCGTGTCCCATTGTAAACGGGCGCGCCATCGCACACATCGTACATGTGTGTTAACCCACCTGTATGAGACAGACTTTGAGTGTTGCATGACATCGAGATGTATTGACGTCTGTGTCAATACAGGACTCTATAAGCTGGGAGCTGGACGCTAATGACCCGTGCATGCGCCACACAAAAGGTATCGTACATGTGTTAACCCACCTGTATGCGACAGACTTTGTGTGTTGCATGACATCGAGATGTATTGACGTCTGTGTCAATACAGGACTCTATAAGCTGGGAGCTGGACGCTAACGACCCGTGCATGCGCCACACAAAAGGTAACTCGACTAACTACAAAACGCATATTGTGATGTAGAAAGTTGGCTCGACTGTTTGAATCAGCTGCAGCTGCGGTTTACTCACGAAGTGAATCGCATGGTTGTTAGAAGTACATTCGGAGCACTTAAAAAATACATCGCTCTCATCGACTTCCGTCTCAGCGTTCACCGGCTGATGGGCAAAAGCGTGACATGGGATCGCCAGGAACTTACTTAAGGGCTATCATCTCATTTGGCATTTACTCACGGACCCAAGAAACCAGTTCCGAAAAATGGTCGAGAATTATAACTTGTCTAATAGCAACTGGAAGATATGTTGCGTCATAAGCCTCTGATGGTTCACAAGGTGCACGGTCCACTCGAAATCCTAATGCTGTATTAGTAGTAAATACACTAAGTCTTCTCTGTTGATGTCAGACTAGAGTTTTATTAGAGTTTTACTTTGCAACAATGGGATTCGAGCAATTGATATGTATATTTTTAATAGTGCACAATGCTACTATTCCTAGGCTGAATGTATGACATGGCTCTTGTGTATCATTATGTATCGTTTCCATTAAGTACTAATTTAAATAAAGTCCCTCTGTCCTCAGTGCTAGGTTGTGGGTTTAATACACATTATTATGATCAACCTGTTGAATAGTATAATAACACTATTCCTGTACAAGTCATTTAGTAATGAACAACCTCAGTTCTGTGAAAGAACATCATGTCTCTGATGTGTACACTGCAGGCCTGACCGGGGTTTGCACGCAAGGGCCTGTGTGTGTGTGTGTGTGTGTGTGTGTGTGTGTGTGTGTGTGTGTGTGTGTGTGTGTGTGTGTGTGTGTGTGTGTGTGTGTGTGTGAAACAAATAAAGATAAATATAGCTAGTGCGGCCACGAGCGGTCGTGCAGGGTAGAGGCTGTTCGAAAACGCCTCTAAAAACAAGCGCGTGCCCACGCCCGATCCGTGGAAGCACGTAGAACTAGCAAACGTACTAGCAGAAATCAACGATCGCACACGGGTCATTGAGTGTGTACAGGGTTCGTCTGCGTGTGTGGCATTGGGCAATCTAGCGGCAACCGAGTGGCCTGAAGGCAGAACCGGCCAACCCGTCGCCCTCACCATCGTTGCGCTTCGAGATGAACTATTGCTAAAGATGATCGTCCTCATCAACCACGGCGCTACCAGAGTAGCTCGTAACGAAGACCCTCTCCGCGACCTCGCGGCCAGTGTGCGCAGTGTACAGCAAATGACAAACGATGTTGCGAGCGATATATCAGAAAAACTTTGCACTGACGCGACGGTCGCCACTGCAGGTTGTGTGAGTCTTGCGCAAAGTGCCATATCAAACGTGCGCAAGCTAGTGACAAGCAACTTCACCAGTTTCGTAGATTCTGCATACGCTCGGATACGAATGAAAGTATCGAGAGATAACACCGACACGAGTTGCGCGACGGCGCTGGCTGCAGTCGCTACAACACTGAATTTATTAATCAACGTAATTGTGATCGTAATGGCGTTTCGAGTGTGCACCAGAAACTACAACCATTACTACAGAAAACTGGCATGAGGGTCGCAGTCTAACGTTATGTTGGTGTCTCGCATCGACCGTCGACGGCCGTTTGCCAGCGGCTGAAAATGGCACAGTTGACGAAATGGAAACGCCGACCGTCGATAGTGCACTCTCGCAAGTTCCAACCGCACCATCTCAGGAGACAGACCACAGAGTCATATTAGCGGAGGGTAGATAGAAAATGCGCAAACCGCCGCAACCGCCCATATACATACTATACGAGTTCAACATAGAGTGGAGTAAGAAGTTACTACCGATCATATTTCCAACGTGAAAGCAGCTAGTGTGTGACGCTTTACTTGAGTATTACAGAGGTTGCGATGTCCTGTGTTCCACGAGCGCATGGAAACAAGTGAACGAATTTCTACGGACCGTACTGTTGGGGTATGAGCGAGCTGTAAAATCAATACACACTAGACACGCGGACTTTGCCGCATTACTGGACACGCATATCGCCACAACAAAACCGGGTCAAGTGTTCGGGGCGTCACCGCGCTCGACTATACACGTCTTGGCCTACCACGAGTACATGAGCCCACAGATCCTAAGCGAGGTCGAAGCCGTTGTGTCTATCCAACGCAAATTCAGCACAGCCGTGCGCGCTAAGACAAGTCCATCTAGACTGCTGGAAACTTTGGAAACGTGGAAGGCTGGCGTGTAGGCGCTTTCTACACATCTCAACGGTATGATCGCGATACTCTCGGCCGCACAACAACTAATGGTCATGTGTTCGGAAGGTCTGATCAGGTCTGACATGACCCGTTGTCAATCCACGTCGAGCGTGCACTCACACACGGATATCCTGGCGTACAGTAAAGCAAAGGCGACCTCTACGCTCACGTTGATCGCCGATGTTTCGAAGGGCAATCGAGTGTGTTGGCTGACGAAAGCTATGGTGACCGACGGTCGCGTCGACTACAATGTGCCTCACTGCGACTGGAGAGGCGTATGTGATCCTTTGCAAATCGACAACACCACCGCGGTCGAGTGCGAAGTCACGGTCGGCGGCGTGTTGTCCTTACTGTGCCCCATACAATGTGACGGTCCGTGTCACGGACCGGTGTGTTACGACCCGACTAACGAAACGTACCAGGTGATAACATTCCATCCGCCCATTACAGCGGAGCGAGCGTTTCGCCACACTCCCAAACCAAGGTTAATAGTTGTAGCGCACGCCCTTTCGGACCTCGGTGCACGCGAAACACTGGCGTACACTCACAACAATGCGCTCGAGACAGCTCAAGCGTTACGCGAAACAAAGGACGTGTTCAAATTCATAGAGAATATACGGTCTTTAGCGTATGCGTATATAAAGAAGGTCGATGAATTTGCAGACCCGGCGGCGTGGGCACCACAGTTGAAGAACAAGGTGCTCTCAAGCGCACACAGATACTGGCCGCATTATCACTCTTGATGTCTATCCTGGCATGCCCGTTTCTGATTTCTATGTATATTAAATTATGACAAGAGCTACTTTAGGTGGTTACGATTACACTCTGACCACGTGCCTTAGTTTCTGCTAGTGACCTATAAATACATTTGCCCACTTGCTTTCGCTGCCATTAAAGCGGCTGTACCCACACGTACAACACCCAAGAAAAAAAAATGATCTCGCTGTCTGTACTGGGTGTACTCTCAGTAGTCGCAGTTGGTCAGGCCATGGTGGTACGCTCACATAATGCCTCTGAGATACGTCCCAACACACCACCTCCTAGACTACACGCGAAGGAGTATTCAACACCCCCTTTGTACGAAGACAACCATTATAACGAGCACAGCACAACGCTTGCTGCACGCGAAGACAACATGCAGGAGACAACGCTACCACCTGTCGTGAGAACAACGGATTCGAGTGACAACGATCGCGACTATGACGAGCACATTACAACACCCTCTGTGCACGAAGACCAGGTGCAGGAGACAACGCTACCACCTGTCGTGAGAAACAAGAGTTTGGTTAACAATGATCATCGTCGTGTCCCATTGTAAACGGGCACGCCATCGCACACATCGTACATGTGTTAACCCACCTGTATGCGACAGATTTTGTGTGTTGCATGACATCGAGATGTATTGACGTATGTGTCAATACAGGACTCTATAAGCTGGGAGCTGGACGCTAACGACCCGTGCATGCGCCACACAAAAGGTAACTCGACTAACTACAAAACGCATATTGTGATGTAGAAAGTTGGCTCGACTGTTTGAATCAGCTGCAGCTGCGGTTTACTCACGAAGTGAATCGCACGGTTGTTAGAAGTACATTCGGAGCACTTAAAAAATACATCGCTCTCATCGAGTTCCGTCTCAGCGTTCACCGGCTGATGGGCAAAAGCGTGACATGGGATCGCCAGGAACTTACTTAAGGGCTATCATCTCATTTGGCATTTACTCACAGACCCAAGAAACCAGTTCCGAAAAATGGTCGAGAATTATAACTTGTCTAATAGCAACTGGAAGATATGTTGCGTCATAAGCCTCTGATGGTTCACAAGGTGCACGGTCCACTCGAAATCCTAATGCTGTATTTGTAGTAAATACACTAAGTCTTCTCTGTTGATGTCAGACTAGAGTTTTATTAGAGTTTTACTTTGCAACAATGGGATTCGAGCAATTGATATGTATATTTTTAATAGTGCACAATGCTACTATTCCTAGGCTGAATGTATGACAAGGCTCTTGTGTATCATTATGTATCGTTTCCATTAAGTACTAATTTAAATAAAGTCCCTCTGTCCTCAGTGCTAGGTTGTGGGTTTAATACACATTATTATGATCAACCTGTTGAATAGTATAATAACAATATTCCTGTACAAGTCATTTAGTAATGAACAACCTCAGTTCTGTGAAAGAACATCATGTCCCTGATGTGTACACTGCAGGCCTGACCGGGGTTTGCACGCAAGGGCCTGTGTGTGTGTGTGTGTGTGTGTGTGTGTGTGTGTGTGTGTGTGTGTGTGTGTGTGTGTGTGTGTGTGTGTGTGTGTGTGTGTGTGTGTGTGTGTGTGTGTGTGTGCGTGTGTGTGTGTGTGTGTGTGTGTGTGTGTGTGTGTGTGTGTGTGTGAAACAAATAAAGATAAATATAGCTAGTGCGGCCACGAGCGGTCGTGCAGGGTAGAGGCTGCGCGAAAACGCCTCTAAAACAAGCGCGTGCCCACGCCCGATCCGTGGAAGCACGTAGAACTAGCAAACGTACTAGCAGAAATCAACGATCGCACACGGGTCATTGAGTGTGTACAGGGTTCGTCTGCGTGTGTGGCATTGGGCAATCTAGCGGCAACCGAGTGGCCTGAAGGCAGAACCGGCCAACCCGTCGCCCTCACCATCGTTGCGCTTCGAGATGAACTATTGCTAAAGATGATCGTCCTCATCAACCACGGCGCTTCCAGAGTAGCTCGTAACGAAGACCCTCTCCGCGACCTCGCGGCCAATGTGCGCAGTGTACAGCAAATGACAAACGATGTTGCGAGCGATATATCGGAAAAACTTTGCACTGACGCAACGGTCACCACTGCAGGTTGTGTGAGTCTCGCGCAAAGTGCCATATCAAACGTGCGCAAGCTAGTGACAAGCAACTTCACCAGATCCGTAGATTCTGCATACGCTCGGATACGAATGAAAGTATCGAGAGATAACACCGACACGAGTTGCGCGACGGCGCTGGCTGCAGTCGCTACAACACTGAATTTATTAATCAACGTAATTGTGATCATAATGGCGTTTCGAGTGTGCACCAGAAACTACAACCATTACTACAGAAAACTGGCATGAGGGTCGCAGTCTAACGTTATGTTGGTGTCTCGCATCGACCGTTGACGGCCGTTTGCCAGCGGCTGAAAATGGCACAGTTGACGAAATGGAAACGCCGACCGTCGATAGTGCACTCTCGCAAGTTCCAACCGCACCATCTCAGGAGACAGACCACAGAGTCATATTAGCGGAGGGTAGATAGAAAATGCGCAAACCGCCGCAACCGCCCATATACATACTATACGAGTTCAACATAGAGTGGAGTAAGAAGTTACTACCGATCGTATTTCCAACGTGAAAGCAGCTGGTGTGTGACGCTTTACTTGAGTATTACAGAGGTTGCGATGTCCTGTGTTCCACGAGCGCATGGAAACAAGTGAACGAACTCCTACGGACCGTACTGTTGGGGTATGAGCGAGCTGTAAAATCAATACACACTAGACACGCGGACTTTGCCGCATTACTGGACACGCATATCGCCACAACAAAACCGGGTCAAGTGTTCGGGGCGTCACCGCGCTCGACTATACACGTCTTGGCCTACCACGAGTACATGAGTCCACAGATCCTAAGCGAGGTCGAAGCCGTTGTGCCTACCCAACGCAAATTCAGCACAGCCGTGCGCGCTAAGACAAGTCCCTCTAGACTGCTGGAAACTTTGGAAACGTGGAAGGCTGGCGTGTACGCGCTTTCTACACATCTCAACGGTATGATCGCGATACTCTCGGCCGCACAACAACTAATGGTCATGTGTTCGGAAGGTCTGATCAGGTCTGACATGACCCGTTGTCAATCAACGTCGAGCGTGCACTCACACACGGATATCCTGGCGTACAGTAAAGCGACGGCGACCTCTACGCTCACATTGATCGCCGATGTTTCGAAGGGCAATCGAGTGTGTTGGCTGACGAAAGCTATGGTGACCGACGGTCGCGTCGACTACAATGTGCCTCACTACGACTGGAGAGGCGTATGTGATCCTTTGCAAATCGACAACACCACCGCGGTCGAGTGCGAAGTCACGGTCGGTGGCGTGTTGTCCTTACTGTGCCCCATACAATGTGACGGTCCGTGTCACGGACCGGTGTGTTACGACCCGACTAACGAAACGTACCAGCTGATAACATTCCATCCGCCCATTACAGCGGAGCGAGCGTTTCGCCACACTCCCAAACCAAGGTTAATAGTTGTAGCGCACGCCCTTTCGGACCTCGGTGCACGCGAAACACTGGCGTACACTCACAACAATGCGCTCGAGACAGCTCAAGCGTTACGCGAAACAAAGGACGTGTTCAAATCCATAGAGAATATACGGTCTTTAGCGTATGCGTATATAAAGAAGGTCGATGACATTTGCAGACCCGGCGGCGTGGGCACCACAGTAGAACAACAAGGTGCTCTCAAGCGCACACAGATACTGGCCGCATTATCACTCGTGATGTCTATCCTGACATGCCCGTTTCTGATTTCTATGTATATTAAATTATGACAAGAGCTACTTTAGGTGGTTACGATTACACTCTGACCACGTGCCTTAGTTTCTGCTAGTGACCTATAAATACATTTGCCCACTTGCTTTCGCTGCCATTAAAGCGGCTGTACCAACACGTACAACACCCAAGAAAAAAAAATGATCTCGCTGTCTGTACTGGGTGTACTCTCAGTAGTCGCAGTTGGTCAGGCCATGGTGGTACGCTCACATAATGCCTCTGAGATACGTCCCATCACACCACCTCCTAGACTACTCGCGAAGGAGTATTCAACACCCCCTTTGTACGAAGACAACCATTATAACGAGCACAGCACAACGCTTGCCGCACGAGAAGACAACATGCAGGAGACAACGCTACCACCTGTCGTGAGAACAACGGATTCGAGTGACAACGATCGCGACTATGACGAGCACATTACAACACCCTCTGTGCACGAAGACCAGGTGCAGGAGACAACGCTACCACCTGTCGTGAGAAACAAGAGTTTGGTTAACAATGATCATCGTCGTGTCCCATTGTAAACGGGCGCGCCATCGCACACATCGTACATGTGTGTTAACCCACCTGTATGAGACAGACTTTGAGTGTTGCATGACATCGAGATGTATTGACGTCTGTGTCAATACAGGACTCTATAAGCTGGGAGCTGGACGCTAACGACCCGTGCATGCGCCACACAAAAGGTATCGTACATGTGTTAACCCACCTGTATGCGACAGACTTTGTGTGTTGCATGTGTAACACTCTCTCAGAATTACTTGTGACTCGATTTCAGATTTACCTCACTAAAGTAATTATACTCAAAAAGGGTTCGGACCAGTAGGTTCGGCTACTCACAGAAGAGGTGAAAAAGGAATGAGACTCAGGACAGTACTTCCAATATTTTAGAAATGCCAGCTGGACAAATTTAATGAAGCAAATTTAAAAGAAAAATTAAATAAAACTATTTCGGTCCGAAATATGTCTTTTCCTTTGATACCAACAATTTCGGAGTGGCAATATCTTTTCACAATCGCAACAATTGTTTTTTTTTTTTCTCTGGGTGCACCCTTTTTAGTAACTCAATCTTTCAGATTGGATCAGTACCAGTTCAACATACAATGTCTGTCTGACAGGGTAAAATTTTCAGCTTCCTGCAACAAAACCTCAACTTTTGTTGGAATGGCTCCGACCTGAAACACACCAAATCAGTCCTCGTGTAACGATGTGGATAGTCCAAAACAAAAAGAAAATAGTCCTAAATAATAAGGCGGGATGTCCAAGAGTCCAAGGGAATATGTAGGTGTACGTAAAAGATGCAAGGAGAGGGAATTGGCGTGGTGGGATCCCTTTAGTTTTTTTCCTTTTTTTTTCACTCCTACCACACTCCACCGTGCAGCAAGGATGGAGGAAGTCGCTGCTGATCTGGTTCATCCACGGGACTGGCTCGCCATCAACATCAGAATGTTCATATGTCACAAAAAACCTGACCGATTCCACGAATGGGCAGCACAACAGCATAAAATGGCGCCGCCTCTAAGCTCTGGCCTTCTACAACTCTTTTTTTTCCGAAACGCCGTGCCTACTTTCTCCGCTGGTGTTCTGATCGTGTTCTGCAGCCGAAAAGAACTAACGAGGGCCTGCAGTCCGAGACAGAGAAGATGGGCGGGACATGCAGCGTTTAGCCGCAGCTCATTGGCTGAGAGTGATGCCTTCAGCTCACCCGGGATTTAACCCTTTTTACACTAGAACCGTGGGTTATTAAATTAAACTAAACGTAGCTCTTAAGCTAATAACTTATTTCTTGTTTTTAAAGATTAAAATAAAATGTAGCTGCTTCTTTTATTGTTTTAAGAGACTGAACTCTAAAATATCTCAGGCACATTTATATGTGGGTTACACCCTCCCCACTTCGAAGGTATGCACGTCCCTGTGCATCTAAATGGCTAAACTGCATTGAACTGGAGATAGCTTCATTTAGGCTAGTAAATACTGCATTAACAACATATAGTAACGGGTTACCTAACGTTGAATATTGCAACCTTTCTGGTCTCGGATGTGACCTCTGGGATCGACGAAGGATGTCTTGACCTTCTTGAAGACTACTCCGCACATTAGGTGAACTAGGCTGCTCAGTGACAATGGCTTCTTGCTCATTTTGCGATGCTGATGATATCACTTTTTCCCTAGGCACCATTGGTTCCCTAGTTTGATAATTAGTTTCCACTGGTTCATCTAGCTGAATGTCGGGCTCCGACAAACCGGGTTCAGGTAAGTTCTTACTTCCCTTGGTTTCCTGTTTTTCTCGTTCGTCTCTGCTTGTTGGATTGTCACGTTCAGTTGGATCTGAACATTCAGCAGAATTGTCTTGTTCGGGTTTCTGGACTTGTTCGGTTTGACTGCCACATTCTAGTTCATCACCGGTAACAACCTGTCTTTGGACACTTTCAGTGCCGGGCACAGCAAAAGCTGATGACATTTCAGGCGGTTTGGTAGAGGCGGAAAATGACATGGGAACAGGTAGGTACAAGGGAGGTATTGAGTCATAATCTGGCTCTGAGCCAAAATCCTCCTCATCCTCCTGCACCACGGTCAGCCTGGTCGTCTGGCGAGTCTGAGGCTTTTGAACACTGCTTTCTCTTGAACCCGAGGTATGTATAAAACTACAGGGGAGAAGTAAGTCTCGGTGGAGTGTTCGGACTGGTCTCTCTTTGCCTTCCGGCTTAACTGTATAAATTGGTAGATCGCCTGCTTTCCTCAGAACTACATAAACATCATCCTCCCATCTGTTTGCCAGCTTATGCTTTCCTCTGAGTTTAACATTACACACGAGAACCTTATCGCCTATGTCGAGAGTTGAGTCAACCACTTTTTTGTCAAAGCGTACTTTATTGCGCTCAGCGTTCTTTTGTGCGCTTGAAGTTGCGAGTTTAAAACTTTCCTCCAATCTGTGTTTCAGGTCACTGACATACTGAGAGTGTGACTTCTTTTCAGCATTAACAGGCAACCCAAATGTTAAGTCGATAGGGAGTCTCGGCCGCCTTCCAAACATTAGCTCATAGGGTGAATAGCCGGTTACGTCATTCTTAGTACAATTATACGCATGTACTAAAGGTTTTACATGGTCTTTCCAATGCAACTTTTCACCATCACTCAGAGTACCAAGCATTTGGAGGAGTGTCCTATTAAACCTCTCAACTGGATTGGCTCTAGGGTGATATGGTGTTGTTCGTATCTTCTTCATGCCAGTAATTTCACATAGCTCACGAATGGTTTTTGATTCAAAATCGGTGCCTTGATCACTTAAAAGTCTCTCTGGGACACCATAAGGAACTATAAAGTTTTCCCAGAGAGCTTTTGCGACGGTTCGAGCTCTTTGATTAGGTGTAGGAATGGCTACCGCAAACTTTGTAAAGTGATCAGTCATGACTAATACATCTTTTGTGTTAGACTGGTCTGGTTCAATAGATAAGTAGTCTATACAGACTAACTCCAGGGGCCTATTCGTCTGTATGTTCATTAGAGGGGCTGCCCTCTCAGGCTTACTCTTCCGACGAACACAGCGTTCACATGTGCTGATCATTGCGCTGTGCTCGTTATAATGGTTGTCTTCGTGCAAAGGGGGTGTTGAATACTCCTTCGCGAGTAGTCTAGGAGGTGGTGTGATGGGACGTATGTCAGAGGCGTTATGTGAGCGTACCACCATGGCCTGAGCAACTGCGACTACTGAGAGTACACCCAGTACAGACAGCGAGATCATTTTTTTTCTTGGGTGTTGTACGTGTGGGTACAGCCGCTTTAATGGCAGTGAGAGCAAGTGGGCAAATGTATTTATAGGTCACTAGCAGAAACTAAGGCACGTGGTCAGAGTGTAATCGTAACCACCGTAGCTCTTGTCATAATTTAATATACATAGAAATCAGAAACGGGCATGTCAGGATAGACATCACGAGTGATAATGCGGCCAGTATCTGTGTGCGTTTGAGAGCACCTTGTTGTTCTACTGTGGTGCCCACGCCGCCGGGTCTGTAAATGTCATCGACCTTCTTTATATACGCATACGCTAAAGACTGTATATTCTCTATGGATTTGAACACGTCCTTTGTTTCGCGTAACGCTTGAGCTGTTTCGAGCGTGATGTTGTGAGTGTACGCCAGTGTTTCGCGTGCACCGAGGTCCGAAAGGGCGTGCGCTACAACTATTAACCTTGGTTTGGGAGTGTGGCGAAATGCTCGCTCCGCTGTAATGGGCGGATGAAATGTTATCACCTGGTACGTTTCGTTAGTCGGGTCATAACACACCGGTCCGTCACACGGACCGTCACATTGTATGGGGCACAGTAAGGACAACACGCCGCCGACCGTGACTTCGCACTCGACCGCGGTGGTGTTGTCGATTTGCAAAGGATCACATACGCCTCTCCAGTCGCAATGAGGCACATTGTAGTCGACGCGACTGTCGGTCACCATAGCTTTCGTCAGCCAACACACTCGATTGCCCTTCGAAAGATCGGCGATCAACGTGAGCGTAGAGGTCGCCGTCGCTTTAATATCCGTGTGTGAGTGCACGCTCGACGTCGATTGACAACCGGTCATGTCAGACCTGATCAGACCTTCCGAACACATGACCATTAGTTGTTGTGCGGCCGAGAGTATCGCGATCATACCGTTGAGATGTGTAGAAAGCGCGTACACGCCAGCCTTCCACTTTTCCAAAATTTCCAGCAGTCTAGAGGGACTTGTCTTAGCGCTACGGCGGTGCTGAATTTGCGTTGAGTAGACACAACGGCTTCGACCTCGCTTAGGATCTGTGGGCTCATGTACTCGTGGTAGGCCAAGACGTGTATAGTCGAGCGCGGTGACGCCCCGAACACTTGACCCGGTTTTGTTGTGGCGATATGCGTGTCCAGTAACGCGGCAAAGTCCGCGTGTCTAGCGTGTATTGATTTTACAGCTCACTCATACCCCAACAGTATGGTCCGTAGAAGTTCGTTCACTTGTTTCCATGCGCTCGTGGAACACAGGACATCGCAACCTCTGTGATACTCAAGTAAAGCGTCACACAGCAGCTGCTTGCACGTTGGAAATACAATCGGTAGTAACTTCTTACTACACTCTATGTTGAACTCGGATAGTATGTATATGGGCGGTTGCGGCGGTTTGCGCATTTTCTATCCACCCTCCGCTAATATGACTCTGTGGTCTGTCTCCTGAGATGGTGCGGTTGGAACTTGCGAGAGTGCACTATCGACGGTCGGCGTTTCCATTTAGTCAACTGTGCCATTTTCAGCCGCTGGCAAACGGCCGTCGACGGTCGATGCGAGACACCAACATAACGTTAGACCGCGACCCTCATGCCAGTTTTCTGTAGTACTGGTTGTAGTTTCTCGTGCACACTCGAAACGCCATTACGATCACAATTACGTTGATTAATAAATCCAGTGTTGTAGCGACTGCAGCCAGCGCCGTCGCGCAACTCGTGTCGGTGTTATCTCTCGATACTTTCATTCGTATCCGAGCGTATGCAGAATCTACGGATCTGGTGAAGTTGCTTGTCACTAGCTTGCGCACATTTGATATGGCACTTTGTGTGAGACTCACACAACCTGCAGTGGCGACCGTCGCGTCAGTGCAAAGTTTTTCCGATATATCGCTCGCAACATCGTTTGTCATTTGCTGTACACTGCGCACACTGGCCGCGAGGTCGCGGAGAGGGTTTTCGTTACGAGTTGTGTAATATCCGCTGACTTGCCGATTCAATTCTGGTGGCGCTGACCCAAACGAGAACGCTTTTAAGGCGCATGTCGTGGTAACTCTGGTAGCGCCGTGGTTGACGAGGACGATCATCTTTAGCAATAGTTCATCTCGAAGCGCAACGATGGTGAGGGCGACGGGTTGGCCGGTTCCGCCTTCAGGCCACTCGGTTGCAGCTAGATTGCCCAATGCCACACACGTAGACAAACCCTGTACACACTCAATGACCCGTGTGCGATCGTTGATTTCTGCTAGTTTGTTTGCTAGTTCTACGTGCTTCCACGGATCGGGCGTGGGCACGCGCTTGTTTTAGAGGCGTTTTCGCGCAGCCTCTACCCTGCACGACCGCTCGTGGCCGCACTAGCTATATTTATCTTTATTTGTTTCACACACACACACACACACACACACACACACACACACACACACACACACACACACACACACACACACACACACACACACACACACACACACACACACACACACAGGCCCTTGCGTGCAAACCCCGGTCAGGCCTGCAGTGTACACATCAGAGACATGATGTTCTTTCACAGAACTGAGGTTGTTCATTACTAAATGGCTTTTACAGGAATATTGTTATTATACTATTCAACAGGTTGATCATAATAATGTGTATTAAACCCACAACCTAGCACTGAGGACAGAGGGACTTTATTTAAATTAGTACTTAATGGAAACGATACATAATGATACATAAGAGCCATGTCATACATTCAGCCTAGGAATAGTAGTATTGTGCACTATTAAAAATATACACATCAATTGCTCGAATCCCATTGTTGCAAAGTAAAACTCTAATAAAACTCTAGTCTGACATCAACAGAGAAGACTTAGTGTATGTACTACAAATACAGCATTAGGATTTCGAGTGGACCGTGCACCTTGTGAACCATCAGAGGCTTATGACGCAACATATCTTCCAGTTGCTATTAGACAAGTTATAATTCTCGACCATTTTTCGGAACTGGTTTCTTGGGTCCGTGAGTAAATGCCAAATGAGATGATAGTCCTTAAGTAAGTTCCTGGCGATCCCATGTCACGCTCTTGCCCATCAGCCGGTGAACGCTGAGACAGAACTCGATGAGAGCGATGTATTTTTTAAGTGCTCCGAATGTACTTCTAACAAGCGTGCGATTCACTTCGTGAGTAAACCGCAGCTGCAGCTGATTCAAACAGTCAAGCCAACTTTCTACATCACAATATGCGTTTTCTAGTTAGTCGAGTTACCTTTTGTGTGGCGCATGCACGGGTTGTTAGCGTCCAGCTCCCAGCTTAGAGAGTCCTGTATTGACACAGACGTCAATACATCTCGATGTCATGCAACACACAAAGTCTGTCGCATACAGGTGGGTTAACACATGTACGATACCTTTTGTGTGGCGCATGCACGGGTCGTTAGCGTCCAGCTCCCGGCTTATAGAGAGTCCTGTATTGACACAGACGTCAATACATCTCGATGTCATGCAACACACAAAGTCTGTCGCATACAGGTGGGTTAACACACATGTACGATGTGTGCAATGGCGCGCCCGTTTACAATGGGACACGACGATGATCATTGTTAACCAAACTCTTGTTTCTCACGACAGGTGGTAGCGTTGTCTCCTGCACCTGGTCTTCGTGCACAGAGGGTGTTGTAATGTGCTCGTCATAGTCGCGATTGTTGTCACTCGAATCCGTTGTTCTCACGACAGGTGGTAGCGTTGTCTCCTGCATGTTGTCTTTGCGTGCGGCAAGCGTTGTGCTGTGCCCGTTATAATGGTTGTCTTCGTACAAAGGGGGTGTTGAATACTCCTTCGCGAGTAGTCTAGGAGGTGGTGTGATGGGACGTATCTCAGAGGCGTTATGTGAGCGTACCACCATGGCCTGAGCAACTGCGCCTACTGAGAGTACACCCAGTACAGACAGCGAGATCATTTTTTTCTTGGGTTTTGTACGTGTGGGTACAGCCGCTTTAATGGCAGTGAGAGCAAGTGCTCAAATGTATTTATAGGTCACTAGCAGAAACTAAGGCACGTGGTCAGAGTGTAATCGTAACCACCGTAGCTCTTGTCATAATTTAATATACATAGAAATCAGAAACGGGCATGTCAGGATAGACATCGCGAGTGATAATGCGGCCAGTATCTGTGTGCGCTTGAGAGCACCTTGTTGTTCTACTGTGGTGCCCACGCCGCCGGGTCTGTAAATGTCATCGACCTTCTTTATATACGCATACGCTAAAGACCGTATATTCTCTATGGATTTGAACACGTCCTTTGTTTTGCGTAACACTTGAGCTGTCTCGAGCGTGATGTTGTGAGTGTACGCCAGTGTTTCGCGTGCACCGAGGTCCGAACGGGCGTGCGCTACAACTATTAACCTTGGTTTGGGAGTGTGGCGAAACGCTCGCTCCGCTGTAATGGGCAGATGCAATGTTATCACCTGGTACGTTTCGTTAGTCGGGTCGTAACACAACGGTCCGTGATACGGACCGTCACATTGTATGGGGCACAGTAAGGACAACACGCCGCCGACCGTGACTTCGCACTCGACCGCGGTGGTGTTGTCGATTTGCAAAGGATCACATACGCCTCTCCAGTCGCAATGAGGCACATTGTAGTCGACGCGACCGTCGGTCACCATAGCTTTCATCAGCCAACACACTCGATTGCCCTTCGAAACATCGGTGATCAACGTGAGCGTAGAGGTCGCTGTCGCTTTACTGTACGCCAGGATATCCGTGTGTGAGTGCACGCTCGACGTCGATTGACAACCGGTCATGTCAGACCTGATCAGACCTTCCGAACACATGACCATTAGTTGTTGTGCGGCCGAGAGTATCGCGATCATACCGTTGAGATGTGTAGAAAGCGTGTACACGCCAGCCTTCCACGTTTCCAAAGTTTCCAGCAGTCTAGAGGGACTTGTCTTAGCGCGCACGGCTGTGCTGAATTTGCGTTGGGTAGACACAACGGCTTCGACCTCGCTTAGGATCTTGTGGGCTCATGTACTCGTGGTAGGCCAAGACGTGTATAGTCGAGCGCGGTGACGCCCCGAACACTTGACCCGGTTTTTTTGTGGCGATATGCGTGTCCAGTAACGCGGCAAAGTCCGCGTGTCTAGCGTGTATTGATTTTACAGCTCGCTCACACCCCAACAGTACAGTCCGTAGAAGTTCGTTCACTTGTTTCCATGCGCTCGTGGAACACAGGACATCGCAACCTCTGTGATACTCAAGTAAAGCGTCACACACCAGCTGCTTGCACGTTGGAAATACAATCGGTAGTAACTTCTTACTCCACTCTATGTTGAACTCGTATAGTATGTATATGGGCGGTTGCGGCGGTTTGCGCATTTTCTATCTACCCTCCGCTAAAATGACTCTGTGGTCTGTCTCCTGAGATGGTGCGGTTGGAACTTGCGAGAGTGCACTATCGACGGTCGGCGTTTCCATTTCGTCAACTGTGCCATTTTCAGCCGCTGGCAAACGGCCGTCGATGCGAGACACCAACATAACGTCAGACCGCGACTCTCATGCCAGTTTTCTGTAGTACTGGTTGTAGTTTCTGGTGCACACTCGATACGCCATTACGATCACAATTACGTTGATTAATAAATCCAGTGTTGTAGCGACTGCAGCCAGCGCCGTCGCGCAACTCATGTCGGTGTTATCTCTCGATACTTTCATTCGTATCCGAGCGTATGCAGAATCTACGGATCTGGTGAAGTTGCTTTTCACTAGCTTGCGCACGTTTGATATGGCACTTTGCGCGAGACTCACACAACCTGCAGTGGCGACCGTCGCATCAGTGCAAAGTTTTTCCGACATATCGCTCGCAACATCGTTTTTCATTTGCTGTACACTGCGCACACTGGCCGCGAGGTCGCGGAGAGGGCCTTCGTTACGAGTTGTGTAATATCCGCTTACTTGCCGATTCAATTCTGGTGGAGCTGACCCAAACGAGAACGCTTTTAAGGTGCATGTCGTGGTAACTCTGGTAGCGCCGTGGTTGACGAGGACGATCATCTTTAGCAATAGTTCATCTCGAAGCGCAACGATGGTGAGGGCGACGGGTTGGCCGGTTCCGCCTTCAGGCCACTCGGTTGCCGCTAGATTGCCCAATGCCACACACGCAGACGAACCCTGTACACACTCAATGACCCATGTGCGAACATTGATTTCTGCTAGTACGTTTGCTAGTTCTACGTGCTTCCACGGATCGGGCGTGGGCACGCGCTTGTTTTAGAGGCGTTTTCGCGCAGCCTCTACCCTGCACGACTGCTCGTGGCCGCACTAGCTATATTTATCTTTATTTGTTTCACACACACACACACACACACACACACACACACACACACACACACACACACACACACACACACACACACACACACACACAGGCCCTTGCGTGCAAACCCCGGTCAGGCCTGCAAGGTACACATGGTGGTACGCTCACATAACGCCTCTGAGATACGTCCCATCACACCACCTCCTAGACTACTCGCGAAGGAGTATTCAACACCCCCTTTGTACAAAGACAACCATTATAACGAGCACAGCACAACGCTTGCCGCACGCGAAGACAACATGCAGGAGACAACGCTACCACCTGTCGTGAGAACAACGGATTCGAGTGACAACGATCGCGACTATGACGAGCACATTACAGCACCCTCTGTGCACGAAGACCAGGTGCAGGAGACAACGCTACCACCTGTCGTGAGAAACAAGAGTTTGGTTAACAATGATCATCGTCGTGTCCCATTGTAAACGGGCGTGCCATCGCACACATCGTACATGTGTGTTAACCCACCTGTATGCGACAGACTTTGTGTGTTGCATGACATCGAGATGTATTGACGTCTGTGTCAATACATGACTCTCTATAAGCCGGGAGCTGGACGCTAACGACCCTTGCATGCGCCACACAAAAGGTATCGTACATGTGTTAACCCACCTGTATGCGACAGACTTTGTGTGTTGCATGACATCGAGATGTATTGACGTCTGTGTCAATACAGGACTCTACAAGCTGGGAGCTGGACGCTAACGACCTGTGCATGCGCCACACAAAAGGTAACTCGACTAACTACAAAACGCATATTGTGATGTAGAAAGTTGGCTCGACTGTTTGAATCAGCTGCAGCTGCGGTTTACTCACGAAGTGAATCGCACGCTTGTTAGAAGTATATTCGGAGCACTTAAAAAATACATCGCTCTCATCGAGTTCCGTCTCAGCGTTCACCGGCTGATGGGCAAGAGCGTGACATGGGATCGCCAGGAACTTACTTAAGGACTATCATCTCATTTGGCATTTACTCACGGACCCAAGAAACCAGTTCCGAAAAATGGTCGAGAATTATAACTTGTCTAATAGCAACTGGAAGATATGTTGCGTCATAAGCCTCTGATGGTTCACAAGGTGCACGGTCCACTCGAAATCCTAATGCTGTATTTGTAGTAAATACACTAAGTCTTCTCTGTTGATGTCAGACTAGAGTTTTATTAGAGTTTTACTTTGCAACAATGGGATTCGAGCAATTGATGTGTATATTTTTAATAGTGCACAATGCTACTATTCCTAGGCTGAATGTATGACATGGCTCTTATGTATCATTATGTATCGTTTCCATTAAGTACTAATTTAAATAAAGTCCCTCTGTCCTCAGTGCTAGGTTGTGGGTTTAATACACATTATTATGATCAACCTGTTGAATAGTATAATAACAATATTCCTGTAAAAGTCATTTAGAAATGAACAACCTCAGTTCTGTGAAAGAACATCATGTCTCTGATGTGTACACTGCAGGCCTGACCGGGGTTTGCACGCAAGGGCCTGTGTGTGTGTGTGTGTGTGTGTGTGTCTGTGTGTGTGTGTGTGTGTGTGTGTGTGTGTGTGTGTGTGTGTGTGTGTGTGTGTGTGTGTGTGTTTGTGTGTGTGTGTTGAAACAAATAAAGATAAATATAGCTAGTGCGGCCACGAGCGGTCGTGCAGGGTAGAGGCTGCGCGAAAACGCCTCTAAAACAAGCGCGTGCCCACGCCCGATCCGTGGAAGCACGTAGAACTAGCAAACAAACTAGCAGAAATCAACTATCGCACACAGGTCCTTGAGTGTGTACAGGGTTTGTCTACGTGTGTGGCATTGGGCAATCTAGCTGCAACCGAGTGGTCTGAAGGCGGAACCGGCCAACCCGTCGCCCTCACCATCGTTGCGCTTCGAGATGAACTATTGCTAAAGATGATCGTCCTCGTCAACCACGGCGCTACCAGAGTTACCACGACATGCGCCTTAAAAGCGTTCTCGTTTGGGTCAGCGCCACCAGAATTGAATTGGCAAGTCAGCGGATATTACACAACTCGTAACGAAAACCCTCTCCGCGACCTCGCGGCCAGTGTGCGCAGTGTACAGCAAATGAAAAACGATGTTGCGAGCGATATATCGGAAAAACTTTGCACTGACGCAACGGTCGCAACTGCAGGTTGTGTGAGTCTCACACAAAGTGCCATATCAAATGTGCGCAAGCTAGTGACAAGCAACTTCACCAGATCCGTAGATTCTGCATACGCTCGGATACGAATGAAAGTATCAAGAGATAACACCGACATGAGTTGCGCGACGGCGCTGGCTGCAGTCGCTACAACACTGGATTTATTAATCAACGTAATTGTGATCGTAATGGCGTTTCGAGTGTGCACGAGAAACTACAACCAGTACTACAGAAAACTGGCATGAGGGTCGCGGTCTAACGTTATGTTGGTGTCTCGCATCGACCGTCGACGGCCGTTTGCCAGCGGCTGAAAATGGCACAGTTAACGAAATGGAAACGCCGACCGTCGATAGTGCACTCTCGCAAGTTCCAACCGCACCATCTCAGGAGACAGACCACAGAGTCATATTAGCGGAGGGTGGATAGAAAATGCGCAAACCGCCGCAACCGCCCATATACATACTATCCGAGTTCAACGTAGAGTGGAGTAAGAAGTTACTACCGATTGTATTTCCAACGTGCACGCAGCTGCTGTGTGACGCTTTACTTGAGTATCACAGAGGTTGCGATGTCCTGTGTTCCACGAGCGCATGGAAACAAGTGAACGAACTTCTACGGACCGTACTGTTGGGGTATGAGTGAGCTGTAAAATCAATACACGCTAGACACGCGGACTTTGCCGCGTTACTGGACACGCATATCGCCACAACAAAACCGGGTCAAGTGTTCGGGGCGTCACCGCGCTCGACTATACACGTCTTGGCCTACCACGAGTACATGAGCCCACAGATCCTAAGCGAGGTCGAAGCCGTTGTGTCTACTCAACGCAAATTCAGCACAGCCGTAGCGCTAAGACAAGTCCCTCTAGACTGCTGGAAATTTTGGAAACGTGGAAGGCTGGCGTGTACGCGCTTTCTACACATCTCAACGGTATGATCGCGATACTCTCGGCCGCACAACAACTAATGGTCATGTGTTCGGAAGGTCTGATCAGGTCTGACATGACCGGTTGTCAATCGACTTCGAGCGTGCACTCACACACGGATATTAAAGCGACGGCGACTTCTACGCTCACGTTGATCGCCGATGTTTCGAAGGGCAATCGAGTGTGTTGGCTGACGAAAGCTATGGTGACCGACAGTCGCGTCGACTACAATGCGCCTCATTGCGACTGGAGAGGCGTATGTGATCCTTTGCAAATCGACAACACCACCGCGGTCGAGTGCGAAGTCACGGTCGGCGGCGTGTTGTCCTTACTGTGCCCCATACAATGTGACGGTCCGTGTGACGGACCAGTGTGTTACGACCCGACTAACGAAACGTACCAGGTGATAACATTGCATCCGCCCATTACAGCGGAGCGAGCGTTTCGCCACACTCCCAAACCAAGGTTAATAGTTGTAGCGCACGCCCTTTCGGACCTCGGTGCACGCGAAACACTGGCGTACACTCACAACATCACGCTCGAGACAGCTCAAGCGTTACGCGAAACAAAGGACGTGTTCAAATCCATAGAGAATATACAGTCTTTAGCGTATGCTTATATAAAGAAGGTCGATGACATTTACAGACCCGGCGGCGTGGGCACCACAGTAGAACAACAAGGTGCTCTCAAACGCACACAGATACTGGCCGCATTATCACTCGTGATGTCTATCCTGACATGCCCGTTTCTGATTTCTATGTATATTAAATTATGACAAGAGCTACGGTGGTTACGATTACACTCTGACCACGTGCCTTAGTTTCTGCTAGTGACCTATAAATACATTTGCCCACTTGCTCTCACTGCCATTAAAGCGGCTGTACCCACACGTACAACACCCAAGAAAAAAAATGATCTCGCTGTCTGTACTGGGTGTACTCTCAGTAGTCGCAGTTGCTCAGGCCATGGTGGTACGCTCACATAACGCCTCTGACATACGTCCCATCACACCACCTCCTAGACTACTCGCGAAGGAGTATTCAACACCCCCTTTGTACGAAGACAACCATTATAACGAGCACAGCACAACGCTTGCCGCACGCGAAGACAACATGCAGGAGACAACGCTACCACCTGTCGTGAGAACAATGGATTCGAGTGACAACGATCGCGACTATGACTTGCACATTACAACACCCTCTGTGCACGAAGACCAGGTGCAGGAGACAACGCTACCACCTGTCGTGAGAAACAAGAGTTTGGTTAACAATGATCATCGTCGTGTCCCATTGTAAACGGGCGCGCCATCACACACATCGTACATGTGTGTTAACCCACCTATATGCGACAGACTTTGTGTGTTGCATGACATCGAGATGTATTGACGTCTGTGTCAATACAGGACTCTCTATAAGCCGAGAGCTGGACGCTAACAACCCGTGCATGCGCCACACAAAAGGTATTGTACATGTGTTAACCCACCTGTATGCGACAGACTTTGTGTGTTGCATGACATCGAGATGTATTGACGTCTGTGTCAATATAGTACATACACTAAGTCTTCTCTGTTGATGTCAGACTAGAGTTTTATTAGAGTTTTACTTAGCAACAATGGGATTCGAGCAATTGATGTGTATATTTTTAATACTGCACAATGCTACTATTCCTAGGCTGAATGTATGACATGGCTCTTATGTATCATTATGTATCGTTTCCATTAAGTACTAATTTAAATAAAGTCCCTCCGTCCTCAGTGCTAGGTTGTGGGTTTAATACACATTATTATGATAAACCTGTTGAATAGTATAATAACAATATTCCTGTAAAAGTCATTTAGTAATGAACAACCTCAGTTCTGTGAAAGAACATCATGTCTCTG